>NC_138655.1:86062622-86729305 GCF_964273445.1 Streptopelia decaocto
CAAAATATTACTTCTCTGTGTGGGATACACTTCTCCACTTCTTACCTCTTCCATGTATGTTCCAAAACTTTACATGGAAGAGATTCTTTGAATTGACTGTCCATGTGCACAATTACCTGGCATTGCCTGTACAGCAAGTCTTGGATGTATAGCACCTACTAAAGTTATGCTAGTTATGTGATATCTGAACAAGTGCCAAAGTCTTCTCAGAGCACGGATCATTTGACAATAACCAATACTATAAATTATTTCACAACAATGACTGAAAGGAAGAAACATCCTACCTGTAGTCTCCCAGTTTCCTCTCTACTATTTCCTCTGACTTCACCTTGCTCCACCCCAAAAAAGAAGAATCATACATTTCAAAGGTTGCATTCAGTAATTTCTGAAAATTAAGTCCTTTTACAGGATCTAGTATTGGCTGTTAAAGTAACCAAAACCATAACATTGCTGATCACTGCTGATAATCTGGGTTGGAGGCCCAGGATCATAAAATCATTCACATGAAATGGAAGTTACCTGTCTTATTGAAGCTTCATTGTAACAGGCTTCATAGTTCAGAGCAGCTCTAGTATTTGTTTTCTTAAAAATAAACAAGCTGTTCAAAGGGCAAATGAAATAATGAAACTTAATTTCCTACAAATTATAAACACACCTATAATTCTCTTCCTCATTTTGCAGAGACTTTGACCCTCCTACTCATGTTTCCCATATTTCTTCCACCACCTTTTCCATTCATTTTTAGCATAGTATCCACATTTTCTTTCCTAATCAAGAGACATCAAGTAGTAGGACAGCCATTGTTCTTGCGGTCACACGAGTCTCTCCTTCTATTTGTCTTCCAACTTTCTTATTTAAATGAAGTTAATTCTAAGACTTTTTCATCTTTGAGAAATTTGGTTATAACTGTTCATGGGTTCAAAATCTACAATGGGAAAAGAAAGGGAGAAGACAGGCACTGATCTCTTAGTTCTTGTTGCTTTAGAAAACTATCAATGATTTCTGATGATTGAGATCTCCCACAAAAAGCTAATTTGAAACCATTCTAAACAGAATTTAGAACAAATTGTAAGAGTTTAATTATCTATCTCTGTATTTAATATATCGAATTTCTGTATCCAAGCTGCTCTGCTTATCTTTCAAAGACACAAAATCCAACCAACTCATATATTACAATGACTTTTACATTAACTAAACTGAATATATTTCACAAGCAGCATGATTCTACCTTATACAGTATTTTAAAATATAACAATTATGCATTCCCAAGTAAAATAGTACAAGAAAGTTACCTTTTTCAAGAGATCTGTTAACTTTGTGGTTTGTTTGGTGGGAGGGTTCTCTCAATTTTCATGACCCCTGATGACAGGAATTCACTTCCTAGTCAAGAGAACAACAGGAAAAATCACAATTTTCTACAGAACTTTGACAGTGTTCTTCATACTCCAGTGTATCTAGCAGTAAGACTCACAGGACTTAATCAGTACCTGGATTGCCATCCATTTTGACTTCTGCATCTCACCTTCAGAGCTGCTTCTGAAAAAAATGAAGTTTAATTGAAACATGGTCTGCATTTCCAGTTCACATTTCCTAATAGGAACAGTTGTGACAATCTAATTTGGGTTCATTCAGAGCATCCCTTTTTTTCAGACTTTTCAGAGGAAAATATATAAAGACCTCTCACCAAATAGAAACAGGAAGACTGCAGCCATGTTCCAGTGCCTACTAACCATAGAAATAGACTTAAATGTCTAAAAAAAGCCCCACAAAACCTTAAATATATATTTCCATAGCAGGAAAAGAAGTAACTTCTGTGAATCTAGTTATTATAGTCATACATATGAATATATAACCTCAATTTTATGTTTTCTAACTCAGAACTAGCCCTATATCAGTTATGCCCTATATTTGGCTAAAAGAACGCTCATTCCCCAAAAGCTCATCTAAATCTTCTGGGAAGAGAACAAGTTATGGAAATCCTGCTGTTGTTCACCCAGTTACAACAAATATCTGGCTACTTGTAGTGATTCCTAAATGCTTTTATTTCCTTCACAGGGACAATAAAACAACTTGAAATAAAGATTTCTGGCACACGTATCTAGAGGCAAAAGCATTACTGAAATTAAAACCAGTGTTACTGGAAAAGGTATTTGTATAAATGTTTTCAAGTAATGAGCACCATTACGCAGAAGAATTTAAAGTCACAGCAGAAATATGAAGTAATCCGAATGTAATAAAGCTGGACTAAAGTAAGAAACAAATTCAGACCTCTCATATTCAAGTCTAGGCATAAATGTTTTGCAAAATAAGAAGCACTCTGGGTTCAAATTTAGTTGCAAGACCAATTCTTTAAATACTAAATCGTATTATAGAGATTATATTTTAAAATATAAAGAACCATAGAGAAAAAAGAAAGCAAAATGAACTAACATACCAAAATAACTTCTGGAATATACTCTAAAGCTTTAATGTAGATCGACTGTGAAATATACATTTAAAAAAGAAATGTAACCATATTTCATCAGTTTTCCAGAAGTACACATTGTTTCCTATATTATTTTTCATTTACAGGCTTGTTTTACTGTGCCAGACATAGAATCGAATAAATAAAACACATTCACAGATTATAGTGAGAGCTATAAAGGGACAGGGCAAAAGAAATAAGAATGAAAGAAGCAAGCAATGTTTCACAGTCCTACAAAGATCCTTGACAGAGGCTACATTGAAGAAATTAGTCATGAACATGATGAACTGAAGTTTGTATCCAAATTACCACTTCAGATTATGAAGTTATCCTGACTTCTCCATGAATGCTATTTAAAATATTTTGTTAAAGAAAATTTTGAGATTTTAGAAAAGGCTAATAAGCTCAAAAAGATAGCAAAGTTCTCTCTATAGACATAAGCAAGCTGTTAAAACAGCAAATTCATTTTGCATAACAGATTTTTTACTCTCCGCTATTTTGTCTAGCGTTTATGTAAAAGAGGACTGGAGGAAAATATATATGGTGAAAACAAGAATTAACAAACTTGTTTGCCAAAGGGAATGTAAAAACAAAATCAAGTTTCAATTGATTTTTATCTTTAACTTACGAGCATTTACATGCAAATAACTCCACAGAACCGAAATTTTTTATTACTATTTTTAAATATGTTTGATTAACTTTATGCATTTTCACAGAGCCAAGACCTAACCTCTAATCTAGACCACTAATGCTTTATTTCAAATTTATGGACTAAAAAAAAAAAAAATTCCTCAGTGTTTAGAATATATTGTCATATAGAAAATAAAGGGGAGAATTCATATTATTATGAGACAGGAAAGCATTATATTATTCAAATGCAGACTGTTTTTACTAAGTCATAATGCTATCACTGTAAAACCAAGCCCATCATATAGCTAACATAAGCAAAGATCTCTGAATTTCATAGAGGGTTCTGGTAAAGTAAAATAACCATAAAATGAACTTCTTTGGAAATCACCATACCAGCAATATTAATGTTGATAAAAAAGTCTCAACTGCTAGTTCTTTTGTAGTCCTTGATTTTTAATACCAAAAGAGCCAAAGTGAGCTGCAATGCATTGTATAACTTCATGAAACTTAATGTTTGTCACGAAATAATTATTTGAAACTGCTCTGTGCCTGTGAAGTCATTAATCTCATAGTTACAGAAGCTTGCTGACATGCAACTTACATCAACATTAGTAAACCTGATAAGTTTCCTTAGTTCAACCTCTCTACCTTTTGAGGTAAAGAAAATGAAAGTTCTCATTGCATGTCTAGAATCTGGCCAAAAATTGTGGGGAGTAAACACTGGATATAAGACAAGACAAGAAGGCAAGAATGAAAGTGCTATATTTCCAACACATATACACCTTGTGAGTAAAACAAGGAAACAGGACACACAGGTGCAATTATAATTAAGAAGTTTACTGTATAGTCTTTTCTACACTAATATCCTTCATCCTCTAACTTTTCAGAGCATCTGTCTTTTTCTCAACAAAATGTCTGTTGCCAAATTCAACAAGGGCAAGTGTAGGGTCCTGCACTCCTAACCATTCTGTGATTCTGTCATTCTGTAACTGACCAGATCTTTTCTGAGGGCTTTCTCATATTGCAGGTTGTTTGGAAAGGACTATCAGACATCTGTAAGAAAGATTATGTATGAAAATACTGCATTTTCATTCTGTTTATTGGTATGATATGCCTTATATGGTCTACATTAATAATTAAGTGTATTTCACAAGGACCTGTATGTGAAATCTGGAGGAATATCTCTACTATATCTCATAGCTTTTCAAGAAAATAAATAAAACAGTGTCACCTTTTATTGCAGGGTGACAATAAACCATGGCAGATTCCTACATTTTTAAGTTTCCTTTTTTCCGTTTCTTAAATAAAATTACTTTCAATATGGCAGTAAATTAAAAGTCCTAGGAGGGCCTGCAGATTAAGCTTCATGCTTTTTATTATTCCTTTTCTGGGTCCATATGCTTATTTTGGAAACAGCCTGAGGACTAACCTGCTCCACAAGTGCATCCCAACCTGGGTATTTACAGGAGCCTTTCGGTCTCACTGAGGGGGTAGCATAGATATTGCTATAGGACTGGACAACCTTTAGATACAATTGTTGAAATACAGCATTTGAAGCCTTCGAGACAAATTTTAGTTTATTTTTGAGCTTAAAGCGGATTTAATTCAATTCCCTTCTTTGTTACAAAGAATTAGCAATCACATATCTTAGAACTACAATAAGTACTCAGCACTGAGTGAATTTTCTCAAAAAATATTTAAAAATAAAGCCATTGTAAATGCAGAAGTACAAAAAAATACTTCTTCAATGCAGAATGGAAAACTCACTTCAGAATAATGCACCATGTTTGTCCCTGCAAACTAGCAATCTCAAGACATCTATTTAGCTTTTATGCTCTCTGAGACAAATTTAGTACTTCTACATTGTACATTGGCACATTGCTGTCTACAAGGACTACCAGGCAAACAGCTAAGCTTGAACAGAAACCTGAGTCAGGCTTTCAGAACTAAACCCATATTCACATGGGATCTGGAACATCACATCATCTTCTAAAAGTGAGGAGGAGAAACAGACAATGTTTTCATTATTGCAGTCCTTGTCTAGGAACTAAGTCCAGACTCGATTGGGTTTTGCAACAGTCAGGGATGAGATCCCTTCTCTTCCCTGCCTGGTGAAATTTTATCATGGTGCAGACAGAAAAAAATATTTGGTTTTAATAAAATAATTTTAGTTTGTAACTCACTGCTGAAGATGCTCACCTTGAGGGCAAGACTTAGATTTTAGTCCCTGATCCCAGTGTTTTTATGCATTTTATCCAATAATTCTCAGATAAAAATTATGTGCACTTCCAAATTTCTATGCAGATACCAAGGAGCTGTATGACTTAAAATGACAGGCCCAGAATTATTTCAGATATTTCCAATAAAAAACCCAAACTTCTACAGGAAGTTTGCATCAACATATTAAACCAGAGAAGAAACTGAAAAATCTCATTTTTAATTGATACTTAGCTCCTCTGCAAGAGCTTGTCCTCTGAATATTTTGATCACCAGTCCCCCCTTACAGAGGAACGATTAAAAAGGAGTATGAATAAGTATGCAAGGTATATTGTAGGAGTTTGGCTGCATGCATATGACAGAAACATTGAAAGAAAGAGCTGTAATATGAGGATATGTGAAAAAGCTAGGCAAAGTTCAAGATACATACTGCATCTGACAAAATAAAGTGACTGAACTGAAATCAATGTGCCAAAATATTCTGTTAAGAGCAGCCTAAACCATTTGCATTACTAATGTAGCCATTTAAACTTAGAATTTCACACAATTGATATTAGCATAAGGTGAGATTTTCTTGAACTGTCTTAATTGTATGTCGGATGGTTCTTTGTTCTTAAAAAATGAAGATGTACACACTCAATAAATATTTTATAAATATCAGCAACTTGATGTAAAACACTGGCAATGATAATTCACCTGATGTTGTAAACCTGGGAAAGAAATAAAGACATAAATTTCAAATAACAGAAAAGAAATACATTTAAAAAGAGGAAATGCAGAGCACCAGATATCTGTAATTATATCTTAAGTAGCACAACAGAAAGAATATATCTAATATATATTTTAAAAATAGCATTGTCTAAAATATCCATAATCTCTCATGTGCATTATTCACCATCAAACCCTTATTTTTGACATTATCACATACATAAGTTTGTGTGATTTATACAAACAGAGGTTAGGAACAGTAGCATTTTATATTTAAATAGAAACAAAAATTTGAAGGTAAATATCTATAAGATGGTTTTACTTAGTGTCCATTTACAACTGATCCTATAGCTGTTGGGTGTGCAGTTGCTAGTATTGGTTGGCCACCCATTCAGCAGAATACAGAAGTGAAAGAAACACTTTTAATAGGGCTCTTCATTTCATGCTTCACTCTTTCAACATGTTCACATATATCCAAATGTAAGTGACAGAATCCACAATAGCTGAAGTATTTTCCACATGTAGGCTAGTTGTTGGATTCTTAAAAAAAAATGTAAAAATACTTCAGCACTATCATTTGAAGGGGTCAGATTAGCGGCAATAGACAAACAAAATCACCTGAATAATTTCTTTCTCTTCTCAGACATAGCTAATCTGCTAATTTTTAGGTATATTACTGGACATTAGTTTACAAAAGCATGAAAATGCCTGAAGTGTTATAAGCATACTCCCCTTTCTGCCTTCATCAGTGAAGTAATGTTTTTGGTATATGGGATTCTGCACCACTTAACAGAAATGAAATCTATCATATGATCTAGACAGCTCTAACGAACTGTAAATCCATGGGTTCACCACTCCATGCAGTTTATTTTTTATCTTTACGTATTATGATTATTATGACTATTGCGACTATTGCAATTCAAATGTTGTGTCTGATTGTAGCTGAAAGCATAAAAAGTCATCATTTCTTGATTTCAGAAAAGTTTGTAGAATACAGACAGCATAGCTGTTTCCTAATAATGCATCTTGTTACACATATGTATTATAATTCAAGGTGGTGAAGGCTTCTATGAAAGCAATAAATTTATGAAAAATAACTGCCACAAAGTATAAAGTGTTTGATTTTTTACCTCTAACTTGATTGCAAGCTGAAATACAAATCACTACAGATTGTTGATATTTTAAATCCCTTTTAATGAAAGTGGAAAGCAATGATATAGTAGCACTTCAGAATAAGTATTAAATTATCATTTCTTACCTTTGCTATTAAAATAAATTAAGAACAGATTAACATTACTTAGAAGTAGAACAACCAATGTTGTTCACAATAAATGTATTTTTAGCAATAGAAAAAAAAAGAAAATAAAGCTAGGTAAATTTAGACTAAAACAAATCAAATTTTAACTTTTTTTTTTAATTTTAACAAAGGTAAATAAAGCTTATAAGTAGGCACAGGGCATATTTCTAAAACATATCACAGTTTTACATATGTGTATTGTGTAAAGATGTCAGTGTGAAGTTTTAGGGACTATGTTACTATTGTGATAATTTTATCTGGCTTTCTGAATACCTTTCTTTCTGAATGATACAAAAAACTTTTTTTTTCCATTGTTTATATCATTAAGTGGACAACATTGTAATTTTGCTTTAGCCAAAGTGTAGTATAATTTACATAAATTCAATTGAATTATAAGGAATATATTTCATTCATTGCACTCACCTATGTAGTGTCACAGAATGTATGAGAACAAACACATTCACAAGAACAGAACAGCTCAGATTATTAGATACTTTAATAGCGTACAGACACTGGGTTATCTGTACTTATATAATGTTTTCTGTTCTTGTAAGTTATTTCGTATATTTATACATTAATGGTTACAAAAATTTAGGAGTATACTTGGTACTTCTCAGGAAGCACTCAGAGATCATTACATCATGTCTTCCTCTAATTCTTTCAACCATCCTATGAAACTTCTATTCATTAACATTTGACTGTGGGAGTCCCACCACCAGTCGGTTGCTGTCTCGTATAGGAAAACAAATCATAAGTAACTTGAAAGACTTTATTAATTGCCACAAAAGAGCTATGAATACTCACCTCATTATATATCTGTACCGTTCCAGTGTCTTTGAGTAGGTTATCATTCTATGCAAATATTTTTTTTCTTCACAACAGAGGAAAATTTCAAACAGTGTGTAACAGTTATATAGTGATCTATTAAAATCCAGTGGTTTAGTTCATTATTTGGAGAACCTTGGGAACTGAAGAAACTTTACATATTCCTTTCTCCCCTGCCCTTAAGACAATATGAAAACCTTTGATTCATTTAAGCCACAAAATTATGAAGATGTAGATTCCAGCCTGATATTAGGTATAAATCAACTTCTTATGAACGTAAAGATTTTATAGCAGCATTTGTAAACTAATAAGCCTGACATTTATACAATAATACATGCCTAATTTCCCTCCTGTATGCCACATCCTTGAGATTAAAGTAATTTTGAAACACAAGGTCAGAGAAATATCTGTCAACGTCACTGAAAAAAGTAAAGGAAAAAGGCTAGGAACGATCAGAAAGTAATCCAGCATTTTTATAGCCTACATAACACTTAGTACCTAAAGCTCATTTTCACACATAATCAAGGAAAAAAAGTAACAATTCCTTCTCTGAGATAAGTTCTAGGTAGAGAAACTTTTTCACTGATTTAATGGCTACCATTGCTCACTGGGCAACAAAACAGTTGGAGCCACTCTTGCAGGACCACAATGTCTTCTGTATCTGATAGATGGTATGACCACAACAACCTCAGTCACAGCAGGAAATACATTGAACAAATTGTCAGCATGATTTACGTAGAAGTTGTCAACAGCATCTGGGTGGCTGTGCAGAAGAATGATGGACAACAGATGTTTCTAGAAATGTTCCCATCTGTCCTATCTGAACATAGTTTCCCTGCGAAACAGCAGGTTTCAATTGCCACAAGAGATCATCCTGCTTTGACTTTTTAACTTTAATTCTCCTTCCTATAAGATCTCTCACAAAGTATAACATGACCAACATACAATAACTTGCTGAGTTATTACTGAGTAAAGTTCAGTCTTACTGCTACTATAGAAAACTGTAGAAGAGTATCCAAAGATGGTTGAACCAAAGTGATCAGTAGAGATTACGATACTTTCAAGGGTCTAAATGATGTTTTCAAGTGTGAATGTGCTTTTGACCTTTTAACCAAATCCTGCCTTAAACAGATAGATACATAGAAAGTAGCTAATTAATACCCCTAACAACTCTCTAAAATATCATAAAAAAAAAAAAGAAGAAAATAATTTTAATGGTAGCCCATTTTTCTGTGTTCAGAAGAACCACCTTATGCTTTTCCCAAAATAAACTCTTCTTTAAAGTATGAAGATATAAATATTGGTGAAAAAAATTCAAACTCTCACTGCATCTTTTATAAATGTATATTTATTCATAAATATATGTATGTGCATCTGTACACACATCCATACACATATGTACCTGTATAGGTATGCACAGATACATGTTTTGGTAAACATAGCAATGAAATGCGAAGTCATTGATAAGCATGGATGGACATCTTGCTAGAGGGGTAACGAGAAACAGGTGACCAAGAAACTGACCAACTGTGTATGACATTCCATTCACGTGAATACTTCATACAAAAGTGGGAGATCACGAGGATCTCGGCCCTTTTTTCCCTTTTGATTATGGCTGACATTAGGAGAGGATCTTGCTAGTCGTCCCTTTGAATTGAGGCCTTGTGAGAGGCTGAATCCAGCTCCGGTTGGCTGCAGAGTCCAATCCAGGACTTTGGGTGCTGGCTCTGCAGTTGCTGAGACATTCAAGATTGGTTTTTTATATTTTGTATTATTTTCTCTATTCTTATTAGTAGCATTAGTAAAACTTTTTTAATTTTTCCAATTTTTCTCTCTGTCCTTCTTTTCCTCCCGATCGCCTGTCCTTAGTGGGAAGGGGGGAGAGGGAGGGGCAAAAAAGGGAAGGGGGAGAGGAGAGGAGGTTAACAATACATCTGCCAGGGTTTTATTGTCACCCTACAATCAAAACCCTCGACAGGGAATCCAAAAAGGAATACAGCTTGCAAAATGTACGTTGTTATTGTAGTTCATACTTGGCAATCATAGAAAGAATTGTGGAGAACAGGTGATGGTGAAAAAACTGCCGACCTTCACCATCCTTTTGGATATGGCCTATTAAGTTTTTATTGCAGTCCTAATTATTGCTTAGATTTTCTCTAAGTTAATTAATATTGTGCACTGCCATGTAACAAATATATAGCTCTCTGATATACAGTATTTAATTTTTATGTATATAGCAAACTAAAGTCTCGTGTTATAAAAATAATGTAGTATTGAAGAAAGAAACACCTGAAATTTAGTATTTATGAAAATATTATCTGAAGATAATAACTCTGTGGAACTAATTAGGTTATGTAATAATCTAGAATTGAATAATTGTATAGTATAATAATTATATAATTGTATAGTATAATAATTGTATAACTGTATAGTACAGATTGTGTAATAGTATAGAAAAAATTGTGTATGTTTCACATTTCTAAGGGTCCACAAAATATTTGCATTCAATATTGATCAAAATGACACCTAAAAAGGGAGGGAATCACTTATTTTTATAGCAAAACTGGGATGGCAAGAAGTAACCTCAGCTATAAATTGAATCCTACAGTTGCAGATGATAGAAAAATGTAGATAAGTGGGTAAAAGATTGTCACTTCCTCCTGTCAGCTGCATTTCCTGCTAAATTACCACTTTCTCACTTATTATACACTTTATTTGACTACTCATTATACGACATATCAATGCAAATTACTTTTTTTCTGGCTTTACCCCTATTTATGGTCTGCCAGAATGTTATTCCAGTATTGAGATGACTGTTGCACTCAGCTGATGATAGGTTTGGTGCATATTGGTCTACAGATCCTAGACTAACAGGAAGTCTAAAAAGGAGAACCATCAGTGAAAGGAGCTGGAAGATGAGATATGAAATGTGTGTGTGAAAAAATAAGTTACTTATAAGAATTGAAACAAAGAAGGCAGCAGCTTAAGACAGCCTAAGCCAGAGATAATTATTGCAGACTTTCAACATACAGAGCACCACTGTCACTCATCCAAACCGAACATCCACCTAGTATTAGTTGGAAACCTAATGAATAAAGGTACATGATTAACAGGGAAAACATGGTTGAGTATCTTGCACTTGCCATTTGATGGGTTGCTATTAATGAATGCAACAAGTTTATTCTATTTTGCCTAATGGCAAAAAATGCAAGACCTTTTCATGACAAAGGCCCTTGTTCTCAGCAATGTATGTGTTGGTGCTGTGGTTGTTCTACGGATCCCTCCCCCACCTCTCGTTCTGAATGCACTTGATCTTCCTCAGCCTTAATTGCTGAACATGACTGAAAATCAAACAGTTTCACTTCCATTCCTTTTTGCCTTTCCTCCTGCTCTGCTTGATGGGAAACCTGATTGGAATCATTACTGGAACTAATCAATTTGTCAATAGTCTCCCTTTGACAAACTAGTTTTTCCTTAAACAGAGTCAGCTTGTTGGTTAGAAAAATTACAGCTCAGCGACACAGCTCTAAAGGCAATAGCCCTCTTCTGCTAGCTCTGAACGATCACCTTTCTGAGCTGTTTCTGAAGACTGGGCTGAAAAAAGCAGCGAAGAAGCAAAAGCCTCCATGTATGAACTGCAAATATCAACCTGGTGTAGATCCATTCAAAACATTAATAATCTTAATCAGAACTCATAAACAGAAGTCTGAATTTTTAACAATATATTCAACTAATATCAATAGAGATACAAAATACAACAGGAAAGACACAGAGGACTGGAAAGATCTGCCAAATCCATGAAACTGCTAAGATGACTTAAACAGGCATTTCACTGCATCCTGATATCCCTTCCTCTCTCAAAAATTTATTGCTGAATTTCAGCTTTTTACATAAGAGCTATAATAAATCTCTAGTGACTTTTGAGCATGTGAAACAGAAACATTTCTGACATTTCAATTTGCAGATGAAGTAAACCATAATGCCCAAAATATTTTAATGTATCATTAAATTGCCCATTAAATTCCATTTGCTAGATAGACAACAAGAACATTTCAAATGATAGACTAATATGTAACATTATTAGGTCAAAAAGCATGATTTCCTCAATTGCATTTTACATGCAGTTTTAAAATCCTTAGTTATCAATGCCTTAGTTATCAGTGACCTCTCCAATAGACAAAAAAATGAGGTGACTGAGGTGGGTATGGTAATCTGCACATTACCATACATATATATGTATAGTTATGTCTTTTGATCACAACATTGAACAGTGCAAAGAGATTTATTTATTTTCATCTAAATACAGTCTACCCTAAGTTTGACTGGTGAACTTAAAACTAAAGACAGGTACATGGTTCATTTACATTTCAATCCAAAGACAGTGTAGGGTGGAAGGAGTAAGTCGTATTTCAGGAAAGATAATATTAATAGTGATAGTGCATAGAAATTAGATAAGCATGGCAGATAGATTTTTTTAAAAAATACAAAATACAGCTAAACTCCACAAAGATGTTGACCCTTCTACCAAATCCCACTGTCAAATGTCAGTCTTTTAACACAACCAAAAAAGAATGTTTATCTATCACTGTCTGGAACATTTATAATGTTAAAGATTTTTCTGCCAATTCCAGCTACATACTATGTCAAAGTATTTTAGGATTTCTTTATTTTCTTTTGCAAAATGATCTCTGAGATACATTCTTAACTTTTTTAATAAGTTTGCATTAAGCACTAAAGATGGGAACAGACAATGGTAGTGTTCAGACTGCATGTTGAAATGTATTTAAAATAGCTACTAAATATAGTATCAATCAGCAATGCTTCTTGAGACTTTAGAAGCTTCCAGTCTTATCAGATCAAACATTGTGAAGCCATGCTCTAAAATTTTATGTACACTGTCCCTAGGAAAAAACCTCTGCCATCAGTCTATGTCTCTACAACTTTTCTTCTTACAGCATTTATCATATTTCAAGTTCAAATACTGAAATACTCTCTTTTCTAGCATTAATGTCATTTTGAACCGATACAATGCAGCTGTGAATTTCATTTTCATTTCTAGAGTTTTACCGTTCCATTATATTCTCCTATAATTAATTCCCTTTATTCCCGACAAAGATTAATAATTATTCACATTCCTGTTGTGGGGTTCTTCAATTAACCCTGCAAATATTTTCTGATGTCAGAGTGGAAGTTTCTATATTGAATATCAGCAATTAATGGCATTTGTTTTAACCTAGAAATAACATTATCAAAAATCATTCTTGTACTCTTCCTCATCTTTTTCTTCATAGCTTATAACAGATGTGCTCTAAATAACGTGGTGAAGCCAAAAAATCTTCCTCTGCATATCTGTTCTTAAAGTTGCCTTTAAAATCTGTTTGTTGTTTCTATTAGCAAGCAGGAAAAAACAAACAAGAAAACAAAAAAAAAAAAAAAAACAAAAGCAAAACAAAACAAAACAAAAAACACAGCAAAAACAACCCTCCTCAAATACTAGAAAACGGTGAGGCAGCAACTATTCATTTGCATTCACACTGATAGATACTTTTAATTTATGCTTTACTTGTATTGTATTGTATTGACATATATTTGATCAGGTTGCTTTTGGTTTTCCATTCAATAACATGTTACTCAAACAAAACAGCTGTGACTAAATAAAATAAAGATGACCAGCTATATTTCTTTTAGGAAATATAAACTGTCTTAAGCTCATTGAATTATTTGGTATACTACTTCTTACAGAACTTGCTTAGAAACTGCTTATATAGACCTTGTTTAGCATAACTTGCTTAGGGCGAGTAACTACGTTTGCTTAGGCCACAAATGGTGAACTTTTGAACTTCCTCCCTAGTTAAGTAAAGAAGGCCCCCAGATTCAGTTCAAGCCAGAAGAAAAAGGAGTTTTCATCACCAGCAGAGGCTACAACTCTAGAGATAAGTAAATGAACAGAATGGCACATCAAAACCAGATGAGAAACAGCAGAATTTGAGAACTTACTAACATTTTGGTTGTTGCCAAGGACTTCTTTTTCTTCCCAGTGTAAGTGCAAAATAGCCAGCTAAGGGGCAGCACCTCGATGAATGTTTGCATAAGAAATGGCTCACCTGACAAAAATGAAGGAATCCAATGAAGAAGAGGGAGACCCCAGACTCTAATTTTAAAATTGGCTTGAATTGGTACATGAGGGGTGGAAATCTTAGATTTAAGGGTGTAACTGTGTAGGGTTATCTTTGCTCAGGATCCCTCTTCCGGAGGCACCCAGCTTGAGTAGCTCTCTACACTGTACCTTGCAAATAAATTATTTATTTTAGATGAATTTATGTAATTCATGCCTGAGACTTTGCTTTGGGATACTTAGAGCAAATAAAATTCCTTGACAATTTCCTACTGTACCACTGTGAAGTTTAAACCTAGATTTCCTACAAGATCTTAACATGTTAACATTGGTTACCCTCATTTCAACAATACTTGTTAAACATAGTATTTAATGACACTTTATTATCAATAGAAAATTCAGCTTTTGTAGCCCATCAGCTAGCAACACAGTATTTTGTCACATGAAAGTTCAGTTGTAAAAGCAGAATAATTTAAAACTAGACTTTAGCCTGAACTGTTCTTCTGTGATTTGTTGTATGGAAAAATTCATGGTGTTGATTACATTATCTTTTTATATTATATAGTATATTTTAGCACCTCATAAGAATGATTCAAACAAAAATAAAACACCTTAACACTACTCAGAAGTCTCTTGTACTGCATTCAAGAGTAAAGAAAGGATATACCGTCTCCTCTCTGCCGGAGTAGGCTTCATCCAGAACACTTAGAGCACAAAAGACAAAGCAGAACAGAGGCCAGAACACTGTAATCAGTTCCATAAGAATTAAGTAATTTTAATTCAGTGTTGCTCAATAAGAACTTCTGCCAAACGATGAACAGTTACGCAGAGTAATAATGTTGTACGATAGAAAAATGACATTTTTGTGCAATATGAGATGTTCTGTTCTCAAAGTGACCAAGAATAGAAACCTATGGATTTATGTACCTGTGCAATAGTGCTATTGTCAAAGCTTGTTATAGATGACTAACTTTAGTAATTTAAGCCAATGACTTATTGCTATACAGATGTCTTAAATACGTATATCTATAAAAGCCTGAGCGAATGCGGAATTACATCGCATGATCAGCCAGCTTCAAAAGGGATTTGAAATGGCTGAACTCTTAAAAGGAGCAAGGGTGTGCACAAACAGTAAGTCAAAGAAAGGTATGCAAAACACTATTACAGGATGTTGCATTTGTCTTCTCAGTTGATATAATCCACCTTCCAACTGCTTCTTTTTTCTAAGTTTCCCTTTTACCATGGCCAATAATGTCACTAGAGAAATGGTAAGAACACATTTATAGTTATTCCCTCAAAGCAATATACCTTGTTTCATTTAATTAAAATAATTTTTGGACTTGTTTTTGAGCAAGGTCATTTATAAACAAGCTTTCAGATTCTGTCTGTGAAAGTAATTATTGTGTGTGACCCTATCAAGACACATTTACATGATTTATTAGTTTTATATACTTTATTTTAAAAAGCTATATATAAAATATTATAGATCATCAAACAAGACCAAAAAAAAAACAAAAACAAAAAAAAACAAAAAAAACAAGACCACAGAAAATGGTTTGTCAACAAGGAATACATGAAAATTAAATCTGAAAACATACACAAGAGAGATGTTTTACTTTCTAAGAACCAATACAACTAGAAGACAAACTTTTGAGAAATCACACAGAATCACAGAATCACAGAATGTTAGGGACTGGAAGGGACCTCAAAAGATCATCTAGTCCAATCCCCCTGCCAGAGCAGGAACACCTAGATGAGGTTACACAGGAATGTGTCCAGGCGGGTTTTGAATGTCTCCAGAGAAGGAGACCACACAACCTCCCTGGGCAGCCTATTCCAGGGTTCTGTTATCCTCACTGAGAAGAAGTTTCTTCTCAAATTTAAGTGAAACCTCTTGTGTTCCATTTTGACCACATTACCCCTGGTCCTACCATTGGCTGTCACCAAGAAGAGCCTGGCTCCATCCTTGTGACACTCACCCTTTATATATTTGTAAACATTAATAAGGTCACCCCTCAGTCTCCTCTTCTCCAAGCTAAAGAGACCCAGCTCCCTCAGCCTTTCCTCATAAGGGAGGTGCTCCACTCCCTTCATCACCTTTGTTGCCCTGCACTGGACTCTCTCCAGCAGTTCCCTGTCCTTCTTGAACTGAGGAGCCCAGAACTGGACACAATATTCCAGATGTGGTCTCATCAGGGCAGAATAGAGGGGAAGGAGAACCTCTCTCGACCTACTAACCACCCTCCTTTTAATACACCCCAGGATGCCATTGGCCTTCTTGGCCACAAGGGCACAGTGCTGGCTCATGGTCATCCTGCTGTCCTCCAGGACCCCCAGGTCCCTTTCCCCTACACTGCTCTCTAATAAGTTATTCCTCAGTTTATACTGGAACCTGGAGTTGTCCCTGCCCAGATGCAATACTCTACACTTCCCCTTGTTATATTTCATTAATTTTTTCCCCACCCAACTCTCCAGCCTGTCCAGGTCTCACTGGATGGCAGTACAGCCTTCTGGCGTGTCAGCCACTCCTCCCAGCTTGGTGTCATAAGCAAACTTGCTGATAGTACACTCTATTCCCTCATCCAAGTCATTGATGAATATACTGAATAACACTGGTCCCAGTACTGACCCTTGAGGCACTCCACTAGATACAGGCCTCCAACTAGACTCCGCCCCATTGACCTTGACTCTCTGGCTTCTTTCCTTCAGCCAATTCACAATACACCTCACTGCCCAATCGTCCACACTGTACTGCCTCAGTTTAGCTGTAAGGATGTTGTGGGACACTGTTTCAAATGCTTTACTGAAGTCAAGATAGACCACATCCACAGCTCTGCCATCATCTATCCATCTCGTTATGTCCTCATAAGAGGCTATGAGGTTGGTGAAGCACAACTTTCCCTCGGTGAAGCAATGTTGACTGCCCCTAATAGCCCTCTTCTCCTTGATATGCCTTGAGATGGCACCAAGGGTAGGTCGTTCCATCACCTTCCCAGGGATGGAGGTGAGGCTGACCGGTCTATAGTTACCTGGGTCCTCCTTCTTGCCCTTTTTGAAGACTGGAGGGACATTTGCTTTCCTCCAGTCCTCAGGTACCTCTCCTGTTTCCCAAAACTTGACAAAGATGATAGAGAGTTGTCTAGCAATGACCTCAGCCAGCTCCCTCAGCATCCGTGGGTGCATCCCATGCAGACCCGCAGATTTGTGGATGTCCAGATTGTCTAATTGCTCCCTAACCCAGTTCTTATCAACTGAGGCAAAGTCCTCCATTGTCCTGACTTCCTCTGGGGCCTTCCTACAGGGCTCCTCAGGACAGCTTCCGGCAGAGTAAACAGAGACAAAGAAGGCATTCAGTAACTCTGCCTTCTCTGTATCTTCTGTCACCAGGGCACCCACCTCGTTCATCAGTGGGCCTACATTGTCTGTGGTGTTAGTTTTATCTGCCACGTATTTGAAAAAGCTCTTCCTGTTGTCCTTGACCCCTCTCACCAGGTTTAATTCTAAGGAGGCCTTAGCTTTCCTGGTTGCCCCCCTACACCCTCTGACAACAGCCTTATATTCTTCCCAAGTGGCCAGCACCTTCTTCCATGATCTATAAATTCTCCTCCACTTGAGCTTACCCAGTAGTTCCCTGTTTAACTGCGCAGGTCTCCTGGCTCCCTTCCTTGACTTCCTACGTGTCAGGATGCTGTGATCTTGAGCCTTGTAGAAGCAGTCCCTGAACACTAACTGACTATCTTGGGCTCCTTTACCTTCAAGCATCCTTGCCCATGGGATTTCCCCTGGCAATTGTTTGAAAAGGCCAAGATTTGCCCTGCTGAAGTCCAGGGTTGCAATTCTGCTTACTGTTCTGTTCCTGCCACAGGAGATCCTGAACTCCGCCATTTCATGGCCCTCAACCAGACCCTCCTTGTTAGTGAGGATGAGGTCCAGCAGTGCACCTCTCCTAGTCAGCTCCTCCACCCTTTGCATCAGAAAGTTATCATCAAGGCACTGGAGGAACCTCCTAGACTGCAGCTGGCCGGCCAAGTAGTCCTTCCAGCAGATATCAGGGAAGTTAAAATCCCCCACAACAACCAGGGCCTGTGACTGTGAGGCTGCTCTCAGCTGTCTGTAGAAGGCCTCATCAACTTCCTCACCCTGATCTGGTGGCCTATAATAGACACCCACAACAGTATCACCCCTGCCAGCCTGCCCCTTAATTCTCACCCATAGACTCTCAACTCGTCCCTCATCCGTGCCTGGACAACACTCAATAGATCGTAGTTGCTCTCTCAGTGAAGAGCAACTCCACCACCACGCCTGGCTGGCCTGTCTTTCCTGAAAAGGACATAGCCATCCATGATCACATTCCAGTCATGTGTGCTGTCCCACCATGTCTCTGTAATTGCCACCAGGTCATAATCTCCTGCTCGAACACAGGTTTCTAACTCCTCCTGCTTATTCCCCATGCTGCATGTATTGGTGTACAGGCATTTCAGAGAGCGAGCTGAGTACACTGATTCCACCCTAGGGATATGGGAGATCTCCCAGCCTTCATCAACTCTAGAGTGCTGCCCCACTGACGCAAGCCCAGCTACAAGCCCATCCCCCTTCAAATCTAGTTTAAAGCTCTCCAAATGAGCCTTGCTAATTCCTATCCCAGCATCCTTTTCCCACTGTGAGATAAACCTTTCCCGTGTATCACTGTCTGGACTGGTGTCTTGTAAAACCAGACATTATCAAAGAAACCAAAGCCCTGCCTGTAGCACCAGTCTTGTAGCCAGTTGTTTATGGACTGAATTTTTCTATTCCATCCCATGTCATCACCCAAAACTGGAAGCAGGGAAGAGAAAATCACTTGAGCTCCAGACTCTTTTACCATCTGTCCCAAGGCCTTGAAATTTTTCTTCATTCCCATCAGACTGTGGGATGCAGCTTCCTCCCCACCTGTCTGCAAGATCAGTAGTGGGTAGTAGTCTGTTGGGTTCACCAGGTTGGGGAGTGCCCTGGTGATGTCCCTGATCTGGGCTCCAGGTAGACTATAAACTTCCCTACGATGAGGGTCAACTCTGCAAATTAGGCCCTCTGTCCCTCTCAGAAGGGAATTGCCTACTACAATTACCCTTCTTTCTTTCTTATCTGAGCTGGTCTTGAGGCGTGGAGTCAACTGCCTCTTTCTATGTGACATCTCAAGTGGGCCTTGCGCCACATCCTCACCTACCTTTTCTTCAAGATCCAGGGCCTCAAACCTATTACACAGGGGCATCTGGGGAAGCAAAGCAGGTAGGGAGGGGGGCTGCCCACGGCGCCGAACTGGAACTCGCTTCCAACCCTCATCATCTTTTTGGTCCCCTATCTCTGCCCGACAGCGACAGGGTAGGGGGTCCATTACTTTTTGGGGGGTATCCCTCTGAAACGTCTCTGAGTGGCATGCTAGGGAGTTATTTTTCCCTCCTCACTGGAAAGCACTAGGCTTTGTCAAATCAATAGTTAATAGCAAATTTTCCCTCTTTCTTGCAAAATTTTCTTTCTGCAGAATATCTGGTTTCCTTCTGTGATGATCTATTTTTTTCTAAAGAATACACTGCATATAGAAGTTAGAAGGAGTGAAGGATATCAGGGTTGCATAAAGTTGGCTTGACATAACCTTCTCTGATGCAGAAATCAGACCATTTAATTAGCAGCCATGAGACTGAAGCAGGTGTCATTAAGTTCTGCTGAGAACTAGCAAACTGCCAACTGAGAGAGAACGGGTTTGTGAGTGATGCATTTCACTCATACCTCAACTGAAGGAGTACAAATAGTGTAGTAGATTATCTGTTCACAGTAATGTAATGACCACATTCTTGCTGAGAAGAGAGAATTCAAAGAAAAATGAGTAGTCACTGTTCAAATAGATAGATTAACTCTACTAGTAGAGACTGAAAGCATTATTTTCTCCTAAATATGCAGGAGGTAAAGTTTCTGAGTATCAACATTAAATCAAATGGAAATGACACATCTCATATGGACTGACCTTTAAATCATTACATTAGTTACAAAAAAATCTAAAAAATGGAGTGTTAGTTTGGAAAATACCATTTGGGCCTTTATCTAAGTAGCTAAGGAATGAAGTGTAGCAATTCAACAGATGATTAATATGCCTCAAAGGGCTGTCTTCAGAATCTGTATCATGTAATTGGAAGATGAGGACAGAATGTTTACTTTTTCCTTTCCTCCTACCTACAACAAGGGAGTATAATTACAAGCTTGAATGTTGTATCAAGTAATCATTTATTTTTGCTTCAAATTTCCGATTGCAAAGATACTTGTAAGTGCTTCGCTGCAGTCTTGAGTTTGTCTATTTGTACTTTATAGCATAGTAGGATATATTATAGTTGTCCCTATCTTCTTTTTTTTTTTTCCTCAAACATGATAATGCATGTAATAAAATATTAAAGAAAAATCTGAGAGCTACTTAATACATACAAGTTACAGCTGGATGAGGAACATTTAAGATATGAAGTCTTTTTTAAACGACACCAGAATTGACATCTTAGAAGAGCCTTTTCAAGAGTACTTGTAGGATATATGAGATTTAAGATTTAAGCTGCTACAGCCCAGTTCTCTGAAAATCTTTAAAATGAAGTTGCATGTTCTTTTATCACCTTTGATTTTAAACCAGAAAAAAACACCACATAGAACCAGCACTTGGGATGTAAAAATCTGAGTCCATTTTTAGTAAGCGAATGTAGTTTTGATGGAAGTTTGCATGTATGTAATTGCTACTAAGAAAACAACTTTATACTATGAGGTGGCAAAACATAGTTTAAAACTTTTTATTCATTGGAAACCGCCTCTTATTCTAAACTAGAACTTCAGTTTTATTTTGCTTTCAGTAATACAGTACTGAAGTAGTCATTGTAAGGTCTAGACTCATACATTTTTTTTAAATCAACATTACCTTCTTTAGCTTTCAAATAAAGGCCTGATATTTTAATTTCATTAGCTCAGAAGAGTTGAAAAACCAATGTTTATGCTGGAACCTTCTGCTGTTTAAATGATTACTGGATTATACGTACCCTAAAAAAAAATATTGTCTTTGAACAGATAAAGGTGTATTATTATTTGCTGAAATTACATGGGATATTTTTTTCTGATCCATGAATTAAAGCAGTATTAGCAATGTAATAGTCACTTAACAGTAAATATCTTGCAGTCTGGATATGACATCTGCATTAACTAATTAGATGGTGTAATTTTCATCAGTTTACTCCTCATTCATTGAAATACATTTTAAGAGCTTATCCCACTAGAGTGAAATTTTATTTTATTTTGATCATACAAGGAAAATTCCAATTTCATTTGCATTCTACTAAACAAGAGCTGGAAAGTATATCTTATTCCATTAAGGTTATTACTAGTCTTAGACATATTATCACACAGGCAACATTTATAAATTTTAAGTAAAGCAAACAAACACAATGGCAACAAAAATTATTAGCAAATAATAATCTACAACACTGATTGAAATTCCATCAAAAGCAGATTCTGCCAAAGATGTTATTCTGCTTCAGGGAATCTTCCTCATAAAAAGCACGAGGACTATATTACTAGGTTCAATAGGTAGCTATTTTGTCTCTGTAATCTCTTTGCATATTTGATTGAAATGTTCTTTTATTCTGTTACATTGTAACATCATTGACATCTAACTGCAATAGGGACAAATGCTACCCTGACATTTAAACAAGTGGACAGGTGATGGATAGGTAATTCAATTAATTTTAATAGGCTAGACTATAATTTAGAATTATTTTAACATTTACAGAAAAACCCTGTTCATCTTCAATATTTTCTTAAACTTCTTTACAACCCTACAGCACATCATTTGTTCAAAGAAGGCTGTTATCCCTTTGCTTCTTTTGCAAGTGTGGAAGGATAGAGAGCAGTGTAGGGGAAAGGGACCCAGGGGTCTTGGTGGACAGCAGGATGACCATGAGCCAGCACTGTGCCCTTGTGGCCAAGAAGGCCAATGGCATCCTGGGGTGTATTAGAAGGGAGGTGGTTAGTAGGTCGAGAGAGGTTCTCCTTCCCCTCTATTCTGTCCTGGTGAGACCACATCTGGAATATTGTGTCCAGTTCTGGGCTCTTCAGTTCAAGAAGGACAGGGAACTGCTGGAGAGAGTCCAGAAGATGATGAAGGGAGTGGAGCATATCCCTTATGAGGAAAGGCTGAGGGAGCTGGGTCTCTTTAGCTTAGAGAAGAGGAAACTGAGGGGTGACCTCATTCATGTTTATAAATATGTAAAGAGTGTCATGAGGATGGAGCCAGACTCTTCGCCTCTTCTCGGTGACAACCAATGATAGGAAAAGGGGCAATGGATACAAACTGGAACACAGGAGGTTCCACTTAAATATGAGAAGAAACTTCTTCTCAGTGAGGGTAATAGAATGCTTGAACAGGCTGCCCAGGGAGGTTGTAGAGTCTCCTTCTCTGGAGGCATTCAAAACCTGCCTGAACACATTCCTGTGTAGCCTCATCTAAGTGTTCCTGCTCCGGCAGGGGGATTGGACTAGATGATCTTTTGAGGTCCCTTCCAATCCCTAACATTCTGTGATTCCGTGTAATTCCGTGTGACTCTGTGATCACAATACTCACTAGAGCTAATTATCTTTAGTAAAATATGGCGGGATAAAACAATTTTATTTATTATATTGAGCAATAGAGATTTCCTTAGAACTCTAAAAGCTCACACATTTTATTTTCCAGCTCCTCCAGTATAAATACAGTTTCCTTTCTTTCACTCCTACTGTGCAATCTGACAGAATCCTGCTGTGTCCAAACACCACTAACACTTTCATCCCTCCAGACTTTTCTCCTAGGCTCTTCCACTTCCATGCATATGTTTCCATTGCTTCTTTCTGCTCTGACACACTTCTGCTTAGCCACTTCAATTAAATTTCAATTTTGTCTCTCTAAAGTATTTTTACTCTCTTCTTCCTCCCCCTAAAACCTGGCACTTTCCTTCCCCTTTTGGCCTTATTATCACTCTTTTCTTTCCACTTAGAAACTACCACTCTTACTTTTTTCCTCAAATATCTCCCTTTCCTCTCCTCCCTGTGATTTTCTACAGTGATTCAAGCCTCTGCTTCTTAACATGCGCTCCCCTTGTGCTGTATTTTTAGTTGTTTGGGGGGTTTTGTTTGTTTGCTTGTTTGGGGTTTTTGTTTGGTTTTGTGGTTTTGTTTGTGGGTTTTTTTTGGTGTTTTTTGTTGTGTTGTTTTTTTTTTTTACCTCTCCTCCTGTGATTATCATATTTTAATAACATTTTAACAATAGTTAAAAATAAATTCCTGCGCAACAACAATCATTACTACTTTATAGCACTGTACATCTGCCTAGGATTTACACAACATTAAAATCTCAAGAACCTCAAAATCAGTTAATCAGTTGCTATAACGTTATTCACTGATATAGGCCTGCTGACATTCAGCAGGGTAGTCCTGTGAAAAATGTACGTGGGATTTGGTGACAAGTTAAGACATACAGTTGCTGAGATTCAATGTGCAGCTGAATCAGGTGAGGCAGAGACACTACTAACATTAAAAAGTTTTATGCTTTACAATTCCAGGTTCTTAAATGTTTTATTTTAATTTCATAAAGTTAGGTGTGATTCTGAGAAACCAAAAGTTTGGCAGAGACACAGATAGTGTCTTATATCTCTTTATGTAGCAAACCTGATGTTCCACTAAACTCCTTGCCTCTTTATGGGGCAATTAAAACAAATGCATAGAGTCCTCATCTGAGACAAACAGGAAGTTCTCACAGGCAAGAAAGACCTGAAATCATTGATTTCTAAGAAAATTCTCCCCCTGATTTAAGAAAAGTTGAGTTTCTATTCATAGTGGTTGTAAAACCCTACAAAGGCATGAAATTAGGAGATGTTATTGCTGCAGCTGCTGTCAAAACTTAAAATCACTGAAAGCACTACATAATTTTGTTGTTTATAGGAATTGTGGTTTGGCTTGCACCTCAGAAATGAAGTTCTGTAATGAGCATCACAGATCCTAATGATTCCTTGGTTAATCTGGACTCAAAACTTATGAGTATTTGAATTCATGGGGAAGCCACACTTCTTCCTCATGCTCAGGATGGAGGAGCCAGGCCCAGGCAGTCTTTCTACCTGGGGGTAGCACTCCTGTCTCCAGACACCAAGATAGCTAAAGTATCAAGTTGAATTTCCTCTGCATCTGAACATGTTTCTATGGGAACTGAAGAACCACGATAGACAAAAACACAGAAAACAGCACTTGTCAGAATGAGATGAGGTAATGAAGCAACTGCTGCGACCATGCAGAGATTTAGTCCATGGACAGATTGTCCAAGAAGGATCAGGGAGGGGAGAAATGCTTAGGCGACATCCATGTTCATTCTCAAGAAGTCATAAAATATGCTAGGGCATGAAAAGAAATTACTGAAATTACTGAAATGGTGGTAAGCAGAGGCTGAACAGAAAAGCTATTTATTTAAAGAAGAGATTAATTACAAGTTAGGATGCACAGTTTGTGAACAGCTCAGGTTAGGGGAGATGATAATTGTAAGAGGATAAGCAGAATTAAAATAAGGTAAATATGACCAGTAAAGAAGGACTGTGCAGTGAACTAATGGCAAGATGTTTAAAGTACAGTATGAAGCGTAAAGTATTTTTTAAAAAACCCAAATTACAAACAAGGGCAAGATTATGCCATTGGCTATTGCATTTATGATTTTTATTAAGATCATCTTGTTTGCAGTTGTACACTAGATTGTTGAAGAAAAAATATCTAAGAACTAATAAAAGCTACCTACCATTATTTCAAAGGAGTGAAAAAGCATTCACAGACAGCTGGTTGTTTTTTTTTTTTTCTCTTATAATGAAATTATTTTTTTTTTTTTTTTATTTCATTGATCTGGAGAAATTGTTAACTCCTTCTAAATCTCAGCATTTTCAAATATGAAAATATTATTTTTTTAATTCCAAAATGATCTCCTAGTGTAATTGGTTTTGCTGTTCTCAGCCTAAGCTTTTGTTAGCATACAGAAATAAGTAGAATAAATTATCTACAATGAAAATTATTGCTCCAATGAAATTGGGCTTTATATCAAAACAAGAACACAAATTTTTCTCCTATCCAGTGATATCTGTCAGCAGTAAAGGAAACCATCAACACAAGTCACCACAATATTTTTTAAAAAATAACTACCTTACATGACACTTGCAAAGGGAGTATTCCAAAATCAAAAGGTCATTATGCAAGAAATCTAATCATGCTAAGCACCTTCTTTAGAAAAACCTGTAACATTTATTTTCATTAGATAAATACTAGGCATTGTAGGGTAACCTGTAGCAACTGTTGGAAAAAGTATGTTATGATTTCTTCCTGAATATGTTTACTCTTTCATAAGACTCTACTCATGGAGATGCATGTATGTTTCTTCTTTTAAAAACAGCAAATCTTTACAGAAAAATCATACAGCAGAGGATATCTTTTTTAATTTAAAAGGCCGACACACTATCCAACCAAATATTTAAACCAGAAAATATTTTTCCTTTTCTTTTCCTATCCTAAGTTTTTAAGTAGATTAGAAAAATAAGAACTTTAGAGTAATCCTTTACTTCATAAAGTTCAGAGGTATCTGACACTAATGCTGTTTTCCTCATGTGACATAATTATTTGTTGTTGTCTTCATTTTTACTATGTCATTGCTTTAACTTCAGTGCACAGACCACATTTTTTAAACAAAAGAGGGTATTTGTATAGAAAGGGAGGAGACAGATTCTAATCAAGGTGGTGGTGAAGAGTTCTGATACAGTCTTTACATAAAGGGAAGTGTTATAGAAAGAACATTATATAACCAGCAGGCATTAGAAGACAAAGTTATTCTGTCAATTGATGATAGTGGGTTTTGTCCATTGCTCTAAGGTTAATTACACTGTCTTTGATGAAATGTAAAAAAAAAAAAAAAAAAATAATCTAAAAGACATGTTGATAACCAGCATCTCAAAATCTATTTCTTCTGCTGAAATGTCAATGACCTTTCAGACCTTGCATTATTTTTACAGAAATAGGGATGGCATCTCTTTCAAAGGAACTGCTGTTTGATATATCAATCAAATTATCCTTTATTACTGTGTATTAAAAAAGTAGAGAAAAAAATGCATTGTTAGTTGTGGTTTTGCATTCAAATCCACTCAAACTTGTTGTGATTAAATTGAAGAATGAATCATACAAAAATAGAAGGTTTCCGTAATCTTTTTGCTTTAAATTCCAAGATGTCTCTTAAAATAACCGTTCCAAGTCTGAAAAAGTGATGTTTCTAGTACGAGAGAAAAAAAAAAAAGCAAGCAAACAAACAAAAACCCAAACAAACAAACAAAAACCCAAAAACATTTATTTGCATTGAAATATAGATTGGGTTAGCAAAAAAACTTCTACTGTACGTTAGAAAATTAAAAAAAAAAAAACAAAAACATGTTGAGGGGAAACACACAGATCACAAGTTTAGTAATGGGACCTGGAACCTTTCACTTTGAGGTAATGTGTTCAAATTGAGCCTAATTTAGAACTGGCTGAAAATTAATAGTAACTAAGGCCTTTTGTGACTCATGTATAAAATGGTATAACATTATCATATTACTTTCTGCTGATGTGTATTTATAATTTAAAAACAAACAAGCAAACAAAAACAAAGACACACACAATAAATATTGTAGTAAATTTCTTTAACAAAAAAAGAACAAAAACTTAGCCAATACAAATAAAATACATTCTTCTTCAACACTCCATGATCTGGATATACTATGATCCTATTTTTGCTTTGGAAAGATCAGCTTTTGAAAAAAAAGATGTTGTAAAGAGGTTATATTTTTAGAGACAATGTTGCATCAATATTTAGGCCAATTTTTTCATTATCTGATCACCAGCTTCTCTACTGACATTAAATTCAATACTGGATGTGAGATCAAAATTGTCATTGAAACAAGACAATCAAGACAATTAAAACATAAATGCTCCAGATGACTGCAAAGCATTTCACATCCTAGTTGCTAAGTTGAGGAGGTGTGGTCTGGACAATAGAATAGTGAGGTGGATTGCAAACTGGCTTAAGGAGAGAAGCCAGAGAGTGGTAGTCAATGGGGCAGAGTCTAGTTGGAGGCCAGTATCTAGTGGAGTGCCTCAGGGGTCAGTAATATTCATTAACGATTTAGACGAGGGAATAGAGTGTACTATCAGCAAGTTTGCTGATGACACTAAGCTGGGAGGAGTGGCTGACACACCAGAAGGCTGTGCTGCCATCCAGCGAGACCTGGACAGGCTGGAGAGTTGGGTGGGGAATAACCTGATGAAATTTAACAAGGGAAAGTGTAGAGCCCTGCATCTGGGCAGGAACAACCCCAGGTTCCAGTATAGGCTGGGGAATGACCTATTAGAAAGCAGTTTAGGGGAAAGGGACCTGGGGGTCCTGGAGGACAGCAGGATGACCATGAGCCAGCACTGTGCCCTTGTGGCCAGGAAGGCCAATGGCATCCTGGGGTGTATTAGAAGGGGGATGGTTAGTAGATCGAGAGAGGTTCTCCTTCCCCTCTACTCCGCCCTGGTGAGACCCCATCTGGAATATTGTGTCCAGTTCTGGGCCCCTCCGTTCCAGAAGGACAAGGAACTGCTGGAGGGGGTCCAGCACAGAGCCACAAAGATAATTAAGGGAGTGGAACTTCTCCCTTATGAGGAAAGGCTGAGGGAGCTGGGTCTCTTTAGTTTGGAGAAGAGGAGACTAAGGGGGGACCTTATTAATGTCTATAAGTATATAAAAGGTGAGTGCCATGAGGATGGAGCCAGGCTCTTCTCAGTGACAACCAGTGATAGGACAAGGGGTAATAGGATCAAGCTGGAACACAAGAGATTCCACTTAAATTTGAGAAGAAACTTCTTCTCAGTGAGGGTGACGGAGCACTGGAACAGGCTGCCCAGGGAGGTTGTGGAGCCTCCTTCCCTGGAGGCATTCAAAACCCGCCTGGACATGTTCCCGTATGACCTCATCTAGGCTTTCCTGCTCTGACAGAGGGATTGGACTAGATGATCTTCTGAGGTCCCTTCCAATCCCAAACATACTGTGTGTGTGTGTGTGTGTGTGTGTGTGTGTGTGTGTGTGTGTGACTGCAAGGGGTTAAAAAAAGCCTCCACACTGTGTCCACGCAGGTTTTCATGAGGATGAAAGTCAACATCACTGCTAAGAAATGAATTTGACCAATATGTAAACTGTGATTCCTATTTTTTAAAATATTAGATTTTTAATATGAAAAGGGAGGAATGAAATCCAAGAATGCATTTAAAAATCAGTGGAACCTAGCTATGAAGTAATTCATTTTTTGGAGTTGCCTGTCTTTATCCATTGATTATGATAGGACCCAAGGACAACCTCACTTCTGGTTTAGTTGTTTAAAGCAAGTACCTGAAGTTTTCTAGCACAAAGGGCATATGCCTTCTGTATAATTTTAGAGTCCCAATTTCAAGAACAAGCAATCAACAACATTGTTCTCAATAATAACAACTATATTTTCATTACTCAGATTGAGTACTGTATAGATTGCTTTTTCAAAGCCCTTTTAACAATTAACATTAAATCTGCTAGAGCGAGAGGAAATACTCTCACTGCAGGATTACAAAGGTCTGCATCCCTTCTGAAATTCTGATTATTTGAGCTTTTACATATGAAGCCGTTAAAAACTCTGAAAGAAAATGCACCTTAAATTATCAATACGATTTTCACTCAATCTGTCAGTTGTGGATCTTTTTTCTTTAATAAGTTGTCTAAAGTATCTTGCAGGCTGTGTTATTCCTCTTTGATGTTACATCAAGTGAGAAAGATTAAAGTCTAGCTTGAATTTATCACTGATGACATTTCTGTGACTTTGGTCCATCAATCCTTTGTGATGGGAAGATGTCAGAACAAAGTCATCACAAATTATGTAATGTCACTCCACCTAAGACATAGTGCCAAATAAGTTGATGAAGCATACTGTTGTGAAGTCTATATCCTTCCATAGGGTACATTTATAGCTACATGTCTTTGATTTACAATTCTCCTGAGATGTTGAAATTCAGGAGGATCAAACCATTTTGGACTGATCATTCTATATCCTGTGTCTTATCTTGATCCTTTATATACTGAATAACCTCAGTTTCTGGAGTATAATTCCCCTCTTTAGTCTTTCAGGATTCATTAAGTAAGTTGTAGAAACAGGGAGGAATTAAAGAGTAAGTGTTCTATGTTTGCACTTTTTATGGGCATACAGTTAAAATTTTAATTGTCACCATAATTAGCAGGGGGTAGTTTAAAATCAAATAGTGAAAAAAGCAAACAAACAAATTTCTAAATTTAGTCTTGAAAACATCAGTAAGGAGATAGCTGTAGATAGATGGCTGTTATCATGGAGGTGAAATAAGCATCTTCCACATGCAGCATTGTACACTTACATTTATTCTACTGTCTAGTTCTCTCCTCAACTCCATATCAAAAAATCACAATTTTTCCTGAGGGATATAGGAAGGTTTTTCAACACTCGTGCCTCAATGAACTATAGAGAATGCATGTTTTTCTACTGTATTTCAAAACATTAGCAGTAGTTTTCTAGCAGTAGCAAAAGTAGCTGCTATAGTGATACAATGTGGCAGAGTGCCACAACACACCATTGGAAGAAGCCTCTCGGACGTAAAAGAACTTGGGATATATCAGAAAAAAACAAAACCAAGAATGAAGTTAAATGTACATAGAAATAAAGAGGAGAGAAACTATTACAGCCGGAGACTACAAAAATGAGAACACAGAAGTTCCAGTGGTAATTTGGTAGCCTAGAGTTAACTTACGACAGATTTATATGAACTGGTCATACATAGAGCTTGATTCCTCAGGCTATCAACTAGGGAGAGTATTGGGTCCTTTTCCAATAAAAATCTGGAAGAAACAACAGGAGGAGTATGGGGAAACAGAGAGCATGACAGAGAAAATTTTATGAGCCATTATTCATTACCCTTTTTTCATGAAAGAAGCTACCTATCAGAGCTGCCAAGAAAAAGAAAAACCTTCCGGGGACAGGGAGAACTTCTATTTCAAAATGAGCAATCAAATTATCAGAGTCTCTCCACTGGAAAGCTTCAGTGGATGACTAACTGCTGCCTTCTGCTCATTACTTCTCTCAAAAGATGAATTGAGGTCCTTTGTATTCTCCGGTAACTGAAGTTTCCGTTTTGCCTTTTCTATTTTTAAGAAGTAGTTACAGATGAAGAGAAAATGTGCTGCAGTAATAGAGCCACATCAGGAAATATCCTCCTCAGCTGCTGTTCAGAAACATTTGAAATGCCTTCTAATAGAATGCTGCTTGTCCCATAACATTTGTGACTGTGCTTCAAATGCAAATTTCTTCATTACATTGAATTGCATTAAATTTCATAAGTACTCTGCTGCACATATCCCCTAAAAACAATTTGCTGAGAAAATAAAATTATGTGGTACGATGATATGCCTCCATTAGATAATACCTGAAAATAGCTTTATAAACATATTTCATTTTTGTTGCTACTTAATGATTTTGTTTCACTGGGTAGCTTCTGGATTCAGCCATTCCAGTGCAATGAACTAGAATCATCTTCAGAGCTGGAAACTTTATTAGTCTGATTATTATGTCAAATATGATGAGCACATGTAGATTTATAAAACATGAAAAAAGTTACAGTCCATTGAGTATGCCCTTTTTCAGTCTTTAAAGACATTAACTAGAAGGACGTCTTAGCACTGCTAACAGCAGTTCTATTCCCAGGGAGTAGCTTATTAATACTTTTGGTAGCAAATAGTAATATGCAGATACTTTCTGACAATGTCAATGTACTTTGGGAAGAGACAACAAAACAGCCTGAAATCACTCACAGTCATTAAAGATCCCCTTACAATTAACCTGGAAATCAGAGGTGTTAGAATGGGATGGCAAAATCCCAATAACCCTAATTACGTCTTATTTGTCTAAACTCACTTGAACTACAAACAGATAAAGTGATCTTCATGGATTATTTGGAATGACTGTGCATTTCTCCTCAACCAATCATACCAGCAATTAAACTGCATCTCACATACAACTCTACATAAGGTCACTGGGGAGAAATATATTAATTAAATTTAATCCTAGGCAACATTTTGCTCTTAGACAATCCTCTACATCTTCAGTGTCCTCAAGCTCAAGCTAATGCACAATTCAACTAGCTAAACTTCACACATATACAGGAAAAGACAGATAATCATTGCATACCTTGGTGACTTAAAAAAGATCATGCTAATCCAATTATAGGTAAAACAATATGGGCTCCAAAACACAGCAGTTTGAACAGAAATAATGCAATGGCACTGTTTTCCTATCTCTGCCTAGATCTTGTCTTTAATTTATTTACAAGCATCTATATTAGAACTGACTCATCAGTTTAATTATTGTGTTGCAAAAGGGCTCTTAAGAGATTAGGTAACAGGAAGAGTAGTTGCCCTCAAAAACATAATTCTGATCTGTTAAAAAAATTACAAAAGTAATAAATCAAAGAACCAGAGTATTAATATTGCTAGCAAGACAACAGCAACAAAACCCGTTCATTTATCTTTTACTTGTGCAGGCTTTAGGAAGCTGGAGTATTTCCACAAGACTTTGAACATCCATCTGCATGACATCAGCTAAACAAATAACTTCTTCAAGAGATGCAACAAAACCAGCCTTTCTCAGTGTCATGCTCTACTATCTCCTAGAATGTCCTTTCCTCGCTCCCTTTCTGTGCCCTAACTGTGCCCTAATCCTGGCTTATGTCAGAAATAGTGTGTCCAGCAGGACTAGAGAAGTGATCATCCCACTGCACATGGTGCTGGTGAGGCCCCACATCAAATGCTGTGTTCAGTTTTGGGCCCTTCAGTACAAGAAAGACCTTGAGGTACTAGAGAGAGTGCAGAGAAGGGCAATGAAGCTGATGAGGGGTCTGGAGGACAAGTGTGATGAGGAGCGGCTGATGGAACTGGGGCTGTTGAGCCTGGAGAAGAGGAGACTGAGGGGAGACCTTATTGTTGTCTGCAGCTACCTGAAAAGAGGTTGTAGCATGGAGGGTGTTGGTTTCTTCTCCCAATTAACGAGTGATAGGATGAAAGGAAATGGCCTCAAGTTGCACCAGGGGAGGTTTAAATTGGATATTAGGAAAAATTTCTTAATGGAAAGAGTGGTCAAGCACTGGAACAGGCTGCCCAGGGAAATGGTTGAGTTGCCATCCCTGAAGGTATTTAAGAGAGATGTAGATGAGGTGCTTAGGGACATGGTTTAGTGGTGGACTTGGCAGTTTTGGGTTTACAGTTGTACTTGGTGATCTTAAGGTTCTCTTCCGACCTAAATGATTCTATGATTTTATAATTACAAAGCGAAAGCTCTTAAAACCTGCAGATTACCCCATGCTCTCAGGTATTCTGAAATACTACCCTATGTACAGGACAGTGATGAAATTTTAATTATTCAAATATTTTTTTAGAATCATTGTTTGAATAGATCCTTTCACAAAGCAGAATGTAGTAAATCAACATATCCTGAAAGAAGCTATGTGATATTTTAAACTAAAAGTAAACCCTGTACACAAACCCAGTACACAAGTGTAGCAGGGCTATCTTGTTGAATATTTGAGTGTTTGTTGGCATACACATGGGTATTCTAGAAAACCTCTTGCTTTGCCCTCAGGGTCAGGAAATAATTCTGACAGGAAAGAGAGATCAAAGACGTGCTTGCAGTGACAGGGAGGCTGCACATGTTTCACACCAGTAAACAAGAGACATAAATCCTCTTTTTCTCCATTTTCTTACATTAGTGCTTGTTTGTATAAGCCAAAGTACTTACACTTATCTTGCACTATAGGACAGCATATAAAAGCAGACTTTAACACAACATTCTCACTTGACAAAATGACAGATATTGTGTTGTTTATTTTTGTGGGGTTTTTTTTTCCCCCATTTGGTCATTACCATCAGATGTAGAAATCTTATCTGAGAAGATTTTACTGGAAAAAATGAGAAACCATAAGCTTTTTTTTTTTACAACTTGTTAATTTTTGTGACATTTTAGAGGCAGTGAACAAGGTACTATTAGCCACAAATCTGCAAATTTCCACACCACTGGTAATTGTATTTATGGGAATATGGTTCAGAGCAAAAATTAAAAAAAAAAAAAAAACAAAAAAAACAACAGAGAATGCGATACTAAAAACTATCAGGGAGAAAAGGTAGTTTCACATGTGGTGGTAGCACACAAACCAAGTGTTGAATGATATAATGACATTGTGGAAAGGTTTTGTTCCCTGAAATCCATAATTTTCTCCGAATATTTTGTTGTTTCTTCATTTCTCTGCCCTCTAAAGGGTATTCTGCAATTCTTCTTTAATACAATCTTACTGCACAAAAGCCAGTTAATACTTCAAAGTATAATCTTTAGAACATAGCAGTTCTTCTTTGAGAGCCTGTTTGCAATATCATTAGCTTCCTGTACTGTCACAAAGATCCCGAGTTTAGTGATTACAGGACTGGAGGGTAGTGAATGGAAAATTATATGGGACTCACAACTACAAAAGAGTTTGCATGGGATTTTACTGCATGAAATAGAGGCAAGTACAGCAGTCAGTCTCCTTTCTAACAACATTTCAGTCACGATGCATTTCTGCAGCTGAAATGATTCTAGAAAATATGTTCCCTGGCTGCCCTGTTTGAAAAGCTGATATGAATATTATGTCTAATTCAAAGAGCATTGCAAACTATATTATCGAATTTTAATTACTGTGTGTGGAATGAATATTGCCAAATACCGATTTTAAAATGCTGGCAATATATTTCTTAAATTATCAGTGTCATTTCACACTCACTAATAATGTACAAATAGTAAGTTAAATAGCAATGCCACAGAAGTTTCACAAAAAGATCAATCTGAATTTCAGGTTTTATTTTATTGTCCTTTGGGGGGAAAAAAAAAAAGCAAACAAACAAACAAACAAAAAAATGGTTGTTCTGTATCCTCAGCTCTGTCTTACATATTGTTTTTCCCTTACCCCCCTGATCTGTCCCATTGGCAAACACTTATTCCAACAAGCCTAGTTATGCACAAGAACTGTGGCAAATGAAGGTGTAAATATATCATATGTTTTCATTTTAATAAAAAATATACTAAGATTGCTTAAGAAATAAAGTAGTGCTTTTCTTCCCCCATGACATGGAAATATACGTTTAGACTAGACAAAGCCATAAAAGATAGAATTTTTTATTTGAATGATGTGACGATTCATAAGCAATAACTGGAGTTTCCAAAACAATTGTTTCACCCTGGTTCACTCTGCCATCCTCTGAGATGCAATTGCTACATATTGCTTCAAACGAAGACTGCGATATACGGCTTAACTATCTTTCCAACGTTAATAAGCAGCTAAATAGTTTGAGGATTTCTTTTGACTTTTCCTGTGACATTATATACTCCCTTTAAAATGAAAGTCAATGTTTCTGATCTATTTCTTTCAATAACATTTTAAAAGAGGCTTTTAAGATCTTTGTCTACATGAGGTTCAATTCCTACCTTATATATTGATTAAATATGGATTTTTATATATACACCGGATGAAGCTAGTGCCTAAGCTGGGTAATTTATCCTGAAAGGCTGTTTATTTACTTGGACGTCTATAACAAAGCTTGACAAAACCTGCCATCTAGAGGAAAACGATCACACTCTTCTCCCATACAAAGCAAAAGGCTACAAAAATGCTGCACAACTACTGTAGCTTCTCTGTACTCCATGAAGTGAAATGTACACCTACATAGGTTAGCACTGTATTTTCTCTTTGATTTACAAGTCCCACATAAGTCTAATTCCACTTTTCCTGTTTCAGTTCACTAAATCTTGCTATCCTGTGCAGCACCTTAACAGTGAGTGACTGAGGAAACAGGCAGTGCAACATTCCAAGAGAATAAAGTCTAACAGTTTGATGGGTACTACAGTTAAAACCAGTACTGAAGCACAGAAGACAACCATTATAGCTCTGTAAGAGGGAAGGCACCATTTCAAGCAACGCAAGCTATTTCAAATTAACAAAACATGTTAAAAAATAAACAGGAAAAATAAGAAACAACAACAAAAAAGCAATACATTATGGGTACAAAATTAGTTACTTTATTCACTAGCCCAAAATAAAGTTGGGCATCTGCAAGCTGCTCTTCTTGTGTGCTGTATCATTTGATCCAAAGCCATTACTATACATACATCTGAGATTTGAAGAGAAGTAGATAAAATGAGACTGCATAAAACAAGGTATTTTATAAGTACATGTGCTGCCCTCTGAATACTTCAGTAATTCCTTAAAAGAAAGGCACAATCTCTGGAGGAAGAACTTCAAGTTTTAGGGAACTAGCTCTACATGCTTACCTTGTTCTTGTAGTCTCTCTTAAGCCGCTGATGTTAAATCAGCTCTAAGAGAAGATACTGAGTTTAGTCCACCAAATACTACTTTAGTTTAGTATGATTGTACTATTCCTTTGATTGAAGAATTTTTCTAAACCAATTAACATTTTGACAACAGTATTGAAGTGTTTTGAATAGTGCTGTCTTTGCTGTTGAAGTAATTTGGAAACCCTTACATGAAGATGTATTTGCAGATTCAGAATAGGTGGAGTTTATAGGTTTCTAATTGTTGAAGTGGCCTTCAATATTGTATTGTGCATCTTCATCATTTATTTTTGTACATGAGTTTCACAACAAGAACTCCATGTTCTTTGTTGATCCTGAAGAACATTCAGAGTAAAAATCATTCAGATCTCCTAAATTATTTTTTTTTCTTTTTGCTGACATCTTACTTCAAAAATGGGTTTCTGTTTCCCAGAATGCTTTAAGATAATAATAATTACTCTTGCATCCCAGGATCTAATACACCTGTTAGGTTTGTTCAACAGTCTTTTGAACTACTGTTAATTTTTTTGTAGTTCAAGCATCAACTTCTCCAGCCTCTCTCTGGCAAGAGAGGAGAGTAGCTGCCCTAGTGGAGGGCATAAACTGTTCATAAACTCTTTCTTGTCTCCATGAGAAGCAAGGCCTGAACCCATTCACATGCTGTTTAGCTGACTGTCTCTCAAAGCATCAATTAACTGTCAGTTAGCTAAGGAACAATGTTCTAAATAATTCAGAATGCAGCTGTTTGCTGGCAAATTAGCAGTTTATACAATGCAAAAATGCTCAAAAATTTTAAATGGTGGCAGCATAGCATATTGTTACATAATACCTCTCATTAACTTCCATTGAATACAATGGCTTTGGCATATGTATCACCTTTCAATAACTATCAAAGATGAAAGTCTTCTGGATATACAAGTAAAGCAATGGGCAAAATACAGATATATCGCTACCTCTTATTTCAGCGCTTTTAGGCTCAGAAGCCTCCCAAGAAACTTCCTACTGCTAAACCTAAGCTGCTTTTATTAATAATTAGCAGTAAGATAAAATACTACACCATAAAGCACTGGGAGACTAAACAGATCTGGAAAGAGACACCTATTTTGTTTCACACATTTAAACTCAGAATACCTCAATTAGAGACATAAAAGCATTAATGTCCTGCATTCAAAGTAAGGATACAACTGATACTGTTGATTCTGTTTACAGATACACAGTCTAAAAGAAATTACTCTTAAATAAAATACCATTTATGTTTCCACTTTTTCTTTTTTTTTATTATTCTTTACTGTGTCAGTGACATAGCTGTGAATCAAAACTCAAAGTCTGAATACCAGAGAGCCAAATTTTTTGGATGCAGGCCTTTGACTCCAAGTGTTACAAGAATACATGCCAATTGCAAATGGCAAGACTAAGATGTTTAGTTTTACTATACTATGGTTTGAAACACACTCAGTTAAAAGTATTTGAATGAGAGAGCGGTCAACAGAACTAGTGTGTATGGGAGGGTGACTGGGGTGGAAGAGACCACAGCAGTCTGTAATCTCATTGCTTCCACTCTCGCTCCCTGCAGAAGGACTCCAGTTCCAATAGCTGGTGGAATAACGGGTACCACTGTCAACTCTTGCTTCCCCGACTCTGGTCTTCTGTTAGCATGTTCTGCCTGGTCCAATGATTTAATTCAAAACTGTGATCCTAATGGAATGTGTACCATTCATCTTGCTGTTTGGCATACTAATGAGGAAGGTACTCCACAATTCAGTCTCATATGAATCCCTTCTGTATGTGGGTATTTTACTTCTCCATTTGCCTTCTAACGAAATGGTAGGGCAAATTCAACAGTTAACAGCTGATCCAGTTTTCCTGTGTCTAGCAGCTGAAAAGAATATTGCTGTCTTCCCTGTCACGTATTTTACTCTTCTTCTTTTTCATTACTCCAATAATTTTCCAATAACAATAGATCTTGATTCTTAATTTTTTACAGTATCACTGCAAAACTTCTTTGGTGCTCACTTTGTTTTCCCTTAAATCATTTTTTGCTCATTATTACTCTCCTGCTTCAGATTTCAGCTTCTTCCTCTCTGTACTCTCACAAGTTCTCTTGCCTTCTGACCCTGTGTTGTTTCATGTCCATCCAACCTGACCTTTTTAACTACTATTTGCCATCTGAATTTTCCTCTCTGTATTTCCTTCCTTTCATTATAGGAACCCTGTTGTTTTTCTCTAGACATTATCTTCTTTTTCCTTTCTCAGCAAAGACACGGGAACTTACAGTTTCTCTAGATTCTAATTTTAGTAAAATTTTCTCATGCCATTATTGGACACATTAACTGCCTCACACAAGGAAGTTATTATACCCACTAATGATTACATAATCAACACATTTTTGTCTTCTCAGCTTGTGCTTGTCTTGTTACGCAATGCTTGTTGCAAGGACAAGGGATCTGCATTCACTTACTTAATCGAAATAATGCAAGGTTAACGTCTTGTCAGTATTCAGATATGCCTCTCAAACATGATTACTGTTAAAACAGGAAAGTTTTCCTAAATGGTGGATCACATGAGGGACAGAAAAACAAGCTCATACAGCCAAAACATCCCAGGGATTATGAATTCAAATATTTGCACTCCATAACAATGCAATATTGTCAGAACACCTACTCTTTCTTGTACAGGATAAAGTACAAGCATCAATCTTCCCCTAGCAGGACAAAATCCCCCATTTCTCAGTTCCTACAAGGAAGGAACATATACAGAAGAATTTGACTGACAGATCCTTATTCCTGATCCTCCATCACTCTCTTCAGTGTACTCCTATCTTTGTTCTTATGTTCTCAAATCCTCCTCTCCTCCAGCTGATCAGCCAGGTTTCCCTGAGCATCTATATTTTTCCAGACACCCACCCTCTTACAAATGTCTTTAACACCTCTCATCCATTCCAGTCCATCATCTCTTTCACTTAATTCTAACACCCATCCCCACAAACACTTGCAAGTAAAATTATTTCTGTTTAAAAAACATTGCACACCTTTTCTGAAGTTCCTGTTAAACCCAGATATTTTCCTACTCAATCCACAGTCAAACAAATAGATGCCATTTGATGCAGACTACAAAAAGGAATTCACACAGCCAAAACTACACGCCGACGTAAAATGCCTGACTGTTGTCAGCTTACCACACATTGGTAATTGCATTACCCTATTCTTGGGACAGCAACCTTCTACACAGCAGCATTAGTTTATAATCATAAAGGAAAAAAAAAAAAAAAATTACCATCAACATTTAGATATTAACAGCACGTCCTTGGCCAAATATGTTGTCTTTAAGCTGCATGCCAAGAGTTGTTGCTTTGATAGCACATTATGTCAAGTTTTCAATAATCCATATAACAAATTATCTATTAACAGTAAAAAATATTTGTGCATCACTGCTTCTTCATTTTATTAGAGGATCAGACATGAAAAAGTCTATCTGACTTTTTTTCCTCCTGCATGATAATGAATAGAAGTTGTGCCTTCTGCAGTGAAAGTATATGCCAGCAGAGACAGCCTATCCTACCAGCCCTGTGAGAACATTCAAGAAAGGAGCTCCTGCTTTCCCTCCCTGGCACCAGTCAGCTTTGTTAACAAATCTGCAACAGAGCTGGTAAAGAGCTGAGCAACTGGCTGAACACATGCTCTGAGCCCAGGCTTGGTCCTGCATCGGAAACAGAATTGGTCCTCCAGGAGTTCACAGTCCTCCTGCTACAAGAATCAAAAGAAGTAGCAATGTGGATAATGACAGACATGAAAAGAACACACTCTCCTTTCCCTCACCCCGCAGCCCCCCCACCTCCCCTTTTTTTTTTTTCTTTAATCTGACAGACAATCTTTTATTCTCTTCATCTAGAAACATTCGATCAAGGCAGATAAAATTTCAGAACTTGCGTTTCAGGTGTGAACAATTGGTGCTACTTTTTATATTAATAGATGTTACAAATTCAGACTGTTTTTTGAGAGGATGCATGGCCCCAAATATGAACTTTGTTACATGTAACATGTTCTGCTAATCTTCAAAACAATTAATTGCAAATCTTTTTGCCTTGGCCATTAAACAAATTACTCAGGCTGACAGGCAACTACATAGATACATGCTTCTCTGTAAATTAATGCTTTCCAATGTGTAAGTTTTGACAGATGGTGTAAGAATAAGCTAGGTAAATTAAATGTGTATGTTAATACTGAGCTATCTCTTTTCAACCTAGTGAAAAGATTTCTGCTCTTTGACCCTCCGCATAGGATACTGCTTACATTTTCTTGGGTTTTCTGTGGTATAGTTTCTCATGCCTTTTAAAAAATATATATGTGTAAATGTGGTATTACATATAATTTTAAAATAATGTAGTTTAATAATTAACTAAGAAGTTCCATTTATAGCAAAAAACACACATACATTTAGAAAGAAAAAAATCTCCTGTTAATGAGAACCAATTATAAATTTCAAAGATTCAGAAAAATACATCTTTCTTGGGTAACATCCCCTTCATATTCATCAACCCTATTTATACACTTCAGATAAAGGGATTACTTATAAAAAATCAAAAGATAAGATTGGTAAGACTGAAAAATGAGCACGAACAGAGTGGAAGATCCACCACATATCAGAAATTAGATTGAATATTCAAAAGTATTTGATTCATAACAACTCAGAACACAATGATAATTACTGATGGGAACTTAGTTGTAATGTTGAGCTTCACTTCAATTCACAGTTAAGGGAGTTGGTTTTATGTTTTCTGTTTCCATGTAATTGGATAAAACAAACAAAAAACCAAACAAACAATCAAAATTCAGACTTGCTTTAATAAACATTTGAATGTCCAAATTTCTAAATTTCTTATAGAACAATACTTAACACCTCTTCAAAATGTCCTAACATAAAATACTTAATGTAAAATACCAGCCTGCCCTAGTAAATATTAGTAAACAAAATCAAATAACTGGGAAAATATAATCAAAAGAGAACATTTACATTAAAGAAATTAATTAGGAGTTTAAAAAATTTCAACTTCTTTTCCTTATGAAAAATGGGAGATACGTCCCTCTAAATACTAATGTCTAACTAATCTACTATTGCATTTTTATTTTTTTAAACATATGTGATGTGCTATAGTATAGCTTTCTGTTCAGTTTGTGATCAAATATCTAACTAATTTTCTAGAAAAATATTTATAATAGAGACGGTAATTTATTAACAATAATATATATAAAATACTTGCATTTTTAAACAACTCCAGGAAATTTATGGTCTTCAGTGCCACTATTCTGTAACATAGAGAGGTTTCTTTACAAGGCTTTTTCTTTTTTATGTTTGCTGTAGATACACTACTAATGATGAAGATGAAGATGAAAGTTCTTCTCTAATGAAATCTGTTAAAGTGCAACTAATAAAGTACATAAGAACCTACTCACAGAAATTAACACCTTTGAAATGTGAGAATCATAGAAAAGCATTGATATGCTAAACAACTTCTTAATTTTTAGAAATATTTAGTGCTTTCAAGAAGTAACAAAATAGTAGTACTGGTGACTAATCAGTGCCGTAAAGTAAAGAAGAAATTATAACTTGTTTCCTCCCATTATTCTATTAAGTTATTCTATTTTATAAGTAGGAGAACAGTGTGTTGGCAAATAAAAGATAGTTCATAAACTCTTCATAGACATTCCTTGTAGTCTCACTTTTGAGGCACCGGGGTGACAAGTAGTGCCAGATGCAATGGTAAGATTTCGTATTTGCTTGCTTTTCACAAAACCAAGAACTTTATCACACAGGTAAGCTTGCAGAAGCAGTTCATTACATCTCAGTATAAAAAAATCCAAATAGCAAAGTGGAAAAGAACTTCGAATTTGTGGTTTTCATGGTGACACCCTGTCTTATTGAATACAACAACAATGATCAAAATGCTTGAGTTCCTTTCACACAGGAAGCAAGTTTGACAGTGTAGAAAAGCCTGTTTTCTTGTGGCTTCAATATGCTCTTTTTAATGAGGATTTATGTTATCTTATTTAATTCTCTGATCAAGTAGCTGTGTTACAGATGTGTAGGCAAACAAAGGAACCTTATCCCAACTCTTCATCTTGCCCAATAGTCAATTTGTTCCTTTTCCTCACAAAAGCTCTCCTGTTTCCGAGCTCTCCTGTTCTCTCACGCTTCTTACCCATTTGTTTGAGTCTATTTTTGTGCAGGTTACCCAAAAGTCATATTATATGATGGAATATATGGTATATCTTGTTCAGAAATCATTATCCAGCATGTTTTGTTCCCTATAGAAGTGTTTGCACTAGTTCCTCACACACAGATCCCATGTTCAAGGTGCTGAATTGATTTTCAAAGAAATATATGCTTTGGATCTTAGCTATTTGAAAGATCCTTTTTCCTCCTCTTGCTCTATTGAAAAACAGAATGTCTGGAAGAAACAGAGTTTTCATGAGAGCTAGGCTAAAATTTCCAAACCCAGCACAAAGAGCAGTCCTAACTTAGCCTATCTTCAAAACCAAGTGTGAAGCCTGCATCCTTAAATTCAGCTACAAGTATTCATCTTTACATTTTCACTATCACTCTATATAATGTTCAATGTCTTCTTGCTAGTCTGAAAGTAGTTTGTGGGTTTTTTTTGAAGGAGAGATAGGCAGAGAGTGATCAAAAGTGGACTACTCTCATAATAATAAAAATATTGGAAACTTGAAAAAAAAAAAAAAAAAAGAAAAATCAGAAAAAAACATTTAGGTGGACTTGTGGCGCCTTCCTAAAATGCAATTGGTCAAATTCATTTTTGATGTATAAAGTAGTACAAAGTAGTCAAGTGTGCAAATCAACTGCTCTGGGGAAAACTGCATCCATACTTCGATGACAGGATTACGTACAACCTGCAGGTAGATTTCTCATCTGGAAAGACATATTGTCTAAGATATTCATAAGCATTATGGGTCAGAATTCCATACAAATTTCTTAATCAAATTCATGGAATGAAATGTTTTATCTGACTGTTGATCAGAACACTATGTAGGATGGAGTTACCAGGAAAGTTGACAGAAGAGATAAGCTATGTAAAATCTAAGATTAATTATATTATTTCATTTCAGATAGCATATTCTACAGATTCTGAAAACTGGTTAAATTTATATTAGTTTCAATCAGATTTGAAAACAGTTCAGATAAAATAAGGGCATTAGGTAGTCCTATAATTAGATGAGACAGGCTCTTTAATGCAGTAGTTACATTTCAGCTCTAGACAATTTTTAAGTGGAATTTTCATGGATTTATTCCCATAATCATAGACTTAACAAGCATACCAAAACTGAAGATTCAAGAACACAGTAACTTCCATAAGGGGATTAGAAATTTCAGAAAAGCTTTTTGTTATAGATAACACCATTGGTTTGCTTCTATTCAAATTCTGCTGTATTTGCCTAAAATGAAACTGTCAGATATTAAAGTCATTAATTTTTCTTGTTCAGCAACATTGTCACCCCAAAGGCCACAAAACTTGAATAAAGAGAAAAACTAGTAGGGAAAGGAGAGAAAATCAAAATGCAGACTGTAAGAAAACAGCTATTACTGGTGGGAATGTATTAGTCTTCCTTGAGAAATTAAGTCTCAGAGAATGAAATATAGAGAGGAAATTCACATATATTCATCATCTATACTGTTTAAATCAGTGTGAAGATCCCATTCATACTCTCTTCTAAAAATTCTTTTCCTAATCTTTTCCACACTCTACTTCTGTTACCTCAGTTCACCAATCATTGCTCTAAAAATATCTTAAATCCTTTATGGGTTCTTCTTAGTGTTCTATGTTCAACAGTACCTATCTTCAATTGTTCCTTTCATATTTTTTTTCTGATTCAATAACTGTTGTAGTATGTCTTAATTTGTTTTAAATCCATATACATTATAACCCTTTCCTTCCTCTAAGTGAAAGATCCCCTTCACAGAATCACAGAATCACAGAATGTTAGGGACTGGAAGAGACTTCAAAAGATCATCTAGTCCAATCCCCCTGCTGGAGCAGGAACACCTAGATGACGTTACACAGGAAGACATCCAGGTGGGTTTTGAATATCTCCAGAGTAGGAGACTCCACAGCCCCCCTGGGCAGCCTATTCCAATGTTCTGTTACCCTTACTGAAAAGAAGTTTCTTCTCAGATTTAAGTGGAACCTCTTGTGTTCCAGTTTGAACTAATTACCCCTTGTCCTACCATTGGTTGTCACCGAGAAGAGCCTGGCTCCATCCTTGTGACCCTCACCCTTTATATATTTGTAAACGTTAATGAGGTCACCCCTCAGTCTCCTCTTCTCCAAGCTAAAGAGACCCAGCTCCCTCAGCATTTCCTCATAAGGGAGATGCTCCACTCCGTCATCTTTGTTGCCCTACACTGGACTCTCTCCAGCAGTTCCCTGTCCTTCTTGAACTGAGGGGCCCAGAACTGGACACAATATTCCAGATGGGGTCTCACCAGGGCAGAATAGAGGGGAAGGAGAACCTCTCTCGACCTACTAACCACCTCCCTTCTAATACACCCCAGGATGCCATCGGCCTTCCTTGCCACAAGGGCACAGTGCTGGCTCATGGTCATCCTGCTGTCCACCAGGACCCCCAGGTCCCTTTCCCCTACACTGCTCTCTAATAAGTCATTCCTCAGTTTATATTGGAACCTGGGGTTGTCCCTGCCCAGATGCAATACTCTACACTTGGCCTTGTTATATTCCGTTAAATTTTTCCCTGCCCATCTCTCCAGCCTGTCCAGGTCTCGCTGGCATGTGAAGGTAACTGTCACTTTGTGAATGCCAAAAGATTTCATTCTTCTGTTGAAAGAATTAGAAGTCTTAATCTGGCTGGCATGGCGATTGCTCCATGGATAATATTTGATTGAGGTAAATGTGATAGTAAGCCAGAGGAGATCTCAAAACTTCAAACAATTACATTAGCATTCATTTCCCTTCCATATTCTGGATTTTTACCAGGTTGCACATATACAATCCTAGTTTCATACTAGGGCACTTTAATCTTCTCTGTCATGAAAGCTTTATTTCCCCTTTTGTCATTTAAACAGTGTGCTACTAAAATTTTGATACTGTGAGTTAGGAGTTGCAACTGCTGTTGCGACTGATATCTCTCAGGAATAATACTGAAACCTCCTATAGCTGCTCAAGACAACAACCAGGTCAGTATCTCCATGGAAATTTGAGACAATTGAGCCTCTTCATAGCTGTACAATTATATGAGTGAATAGATTAAATACTCAAAATGACCAGTCAATTGAGACATTAGGTTTTTCATTGGCTTCCTCTCCTGCCCCAAACATGACAAGAGATTTATGCCTAGACATATGTTTCATCTAATCAGCATCTTTACAGAGCTGTGTGTGCATGAAGGGATGTGCTAAATACTGCAGACAAAAACTACCAAGAAGCAATAGATTAAAATGTAAAATAAGCTACAGTGCAGTAAATAACATTTAAATACTGCAAGATTTTCTCATCTCAGATAACTAAAGCAAAATCTCATGAAACTTTCTTTCATTCTCATGTTGGAGAGACTTATAGAAATATGTTGTGATAAAATTATTGACTAGTTATGGAAAGGAAGTTATAAGTCACACACCAGAGGGAATATTAAACTGAGTAGAAGTTTTCTTTCTGTCATAAACAAAAATTCCAGCTATAATTTTAGGAAATTACATGCAAGCAGAAAAACAAAAACAAAACCCAAACCAAACAAAACACAAACACAAACCCAAACCAAACAAAAACACAAACAAACAAACAAAAACTTTAAAAGGCAAACACTGATGGTATCAGAAATATGCTGAACATAACATACGTTGTAACTGCTACTTCTTCATGCTGGTAACATAGAGTCACATTGCTTATGGGAGAGAAAATGCCATTCTAAGAGAACAAATAGAATTAAGTGATAAAGATTACCTTAGATAACATTACTTTAGCTGCATGAGCTAAGGAGCATTACCTGTATTAACAGAGAAGCAGTTGCTACTACTGATAAAAGAAGTGGTTAGCTAGGAGTTTCCAATGACCTGAAATGCAGACATACCTGCAGTGATCAAAATGGGTACTGAGTTCCCTAAATCTAACATGAATACTCACATTAGCATCCTAAAATGTAGTAAATGTAGTAAGCCCAAATTTAAAATCCCAGAATGAATCCCTTATTTTAAAGAAGTGAGGGAAAGGGAAAATATCATAAGTTGTCCTCCCACTGTTGAGTAAAACTATGCCCTCCAGAAGAAAATACCCACCACTGATGATGAACACAGTCAGAAAATGTAGTATTCACTTTTTTGCTAGTATCATTTACCACATTTTCTACCTTATGTTTCTTTATGTGCCATTTGGGTATTACAAGACCTTAAGTCTCTATTGCAGCCTTCCCTCTGGTTATCCTCAGAAAATGGTTTCTGATTTTTAAGGCTGTTTGTAGCTTCAGCTCCAATTTTCATCACCCTCAGACATTGCTACAAGAGGCACAGAGCTTTCTGTCCTGATCTCCCAAGAAACAGATAAAAGGTACAATCTCAAGGCAGGTGTTCTTAATAATTTATTATTGCAAAGCTTAAAAAACATTTAACAAAATAAACAAACAAACAAAGAAAAAGTCACTAACAACCTGCATTCTCCAATGTTCATATTACAATCAGTAATTTTCTTTTTTCAAATGAAGTTTGGAAGCTGTGTTTATCCTCTTCACTTGCCATTGTTAGTACAGGAAAAATACATTTCTGTCCACTGTTATTCATATCTTCCCCTCCTTTTTGAAATTCAGTGTAAAAAAGTGCTTCATGAGTATCTTTTCTATGTTAACTTTGGCATCTGAGTTTTCATTGCTGGGATACAAAAGGAAACCAAAACAATGGTGGCGGAGAGCAAATAGCAGAATGTTAGCTTGAACATAGAGAAGAAAAATGAAGCCGGAAAAGATCCTGCTCCCATCATATGCATCACCGGAGTATAGATTGTGTAAAAAATGATGTGATCTTTATCACAGTGTAAACAGCATAAGTTCATCTATGATGCAAAGAATGTTACTGAAGATTAAATTTGAAAGTCTCAATTGATGCAATGCCTCCCGTTCAATGATAAACTTGAATTACTTTATCATACATTTCTGAACATCATACTCAGATTTCAAATATCAAGTTAGCACAGTGCCAAAAGGTGCCTCTGATCCATGAAGATATACTTGCAGCCATTGCTGTCTTAGTCATTCCTGTAAACCAAGGAGTACTGTATATGGTCTGTTACATCAAAAGGAAGACTAGTGCTTGTGCACGCAGGGTATATTTATTATTGCATACCTGCTCAGTCTGCTGGAGGTAATTTGAAGGTCATCTGCTGGAAACAAACAGTGTGAACAGACAATATTATTGAGTAATAAGGTACAGATAATTGTGCGTGGAAATTTTTGATTTGTTACTACTGTTTCACATCTTTGTTTCTCTTGTAGCGAATGGACATATTTGCCAAATTAAGCCATACCATTCCTACACCAGCACACTAGATACTTTATACAAAGATAATTATGTTCTCAAAATTAAATATATGGAAGATTTTGGAGGTGGGGAGTCATATGTTTATATGCATATAAATATATATATATGTTTTAAAGCACATATAAAAATCTGGGGGAAAAATATTTGAAAAAAAATAATTATAAACTCTGAATATCCAGTAATATGAAAAGATTAAAGATCTAGGAAATTTCTCTCAGAATGGTGAATTAGAAGTGCTCATATATATTGCTTACAAGGTTCAATTAAACTTTGGGTCATTCTAATTTTACATGACAGCAACTCTAAATAAAGAAAACTTTCCTTAAAGCTGGCAGTCACCTTAAGATACATGAGACATAGTTACATAAGACTTTCCCTTGGTAACTGTATGTTCCACACTTCACTAAAAGGGGGATGGCTCACTATGGCCAGTTACACTACAATAAAGATAGGGTTTTGTTTATATTTTTCTCATTTTATTATCACTGTTTTGAGAGAAAAAAAGTTTGTTCCTGAACTTAAAATGAAGTGGTCTCTGTGTGAGAAAAAACTTGGAGTCAACTTTAAATGGAGGTGAAATAATTTAGGTAACAAAATCTGGGAATATTAGCCAAAGCACTGCATCTAATTTAGAATTTCCATATAAGCTAAACTATATGTTTATGAATCTATTTCTAGAAGTGAAGTTAATTTCAGAATTAACTTCAGAATAGCTTCAGAATTCAGCATGAACAAATAGAGATAAGAAGAGCATAAAAAGCAGATTAGTAGAAAAATAAATCATTACGTTTGCTTTGAGAGTCTGATTAAGCAAAATGGGTCTTCAATTGTTGTTAAACTTGGGGATGTTGCAATACAGAGTGTGCAGGAGCCAGTCTGCTGAATAACTGAAATCTCTGTGCTAGCTACATGCTGTGCCAAGAGGAATTCATGACCTTGTTTGGCCAGAGGAAGACAGTGAAAGAGTGTTGCAAAAGTGTTTGTGTTTGGTAATTTTGAATTCTGTGTAACGAAAATGAAAAAAGATGGTACAGTATGAACATTTGATAAGGCAAAATCTATTTAGTATATAGATGGTGATAAAATCTGAGTTGAATTTTCTTTAGCTTAGAGCTAGACTTGAAGTATTCTTTCATATATAACTTTTTGGGTTCCTAGCACTATTTTTTTTTTTAAGTGATGGTAATTTGTATAGTTATAGCAAATTCAGATGAGATAGTTAGGTTTCCAGGACTTTTATTTAGAAAGGGTAAGCTGTAGATAATAGTGTCTGCATCTAAAATAGTGCTAGCAGACACCATATAATTACACAAACACCTAAAATGCGATGTTTGTGCAGTGTAAAAAATGCTGGATAAACACAAACCTCTCCCAATAAAATTATTAATGTCTTTTGCTTTGTTTGGGGGTTGCTAGGTAGAGGGGGAGGGGGTAATGTTACTACGAATTCTGTTGCTTTCTGTTTGAATGTCATTTATTCTTATTAAGTCATTCCAAAATTACAATAATTTATCATGAGCATAATTTAGCCCTGCATGTATATTATTCCATATATGTCTGGAGAATATATACTTGTTCTTGAATAATTAAACATCCTAACTCTTTGACTGGAGAAAACAATATCATAAAAGGTCAGAAGGAAAGAAGGAGAACAGGCTTTTCTGAAACAAAGAAAACTACTAACTGGCAAGAGAAAATGTAAGGCTAATCAGAATCTTAAACATTAAAAATATTCAAAGACATTTCTGCTTTGGGATTTGAATATATTATTCAGCCAGATAAAACCCATTTTTTTCTAGCTATCTTGGGATTTGCTCTTGAAATGACAGTCTTGAGTCTACAGCATGCTTGATTTGTCCATATATAATCAAAGATCACATCATATAAATCCCCATGCAGCACACAAACACCTAATTTAAAAGAACCATTGCCATCACCTGCATAGAGTAACAGCCTATATAGTCAAATCTCTGATGCCTTTTCTTTCCCTTTTCAAGGAAATGCAATCTGAACATCACATCAGAACTAATTGTAACACACGTATTAGCTGTTAAGATCAGCTGCAAGCCTTAAGCAAAGCAGCTAACCATTATTCTTTTTTGTTGTTGTTGTTCTTTTAAATAATCAAGATTAGCTGGCAGCAGGCACTGTCACTGATAATTGTTGAAAACAAATCAAATTAGAACAGATTCTTTAATTAATGAATTAATTCAAACTGACTTCAATGTGATATTGTCATGAGATCTGCCAACTTGCTGGAGGACTGTACATTATGAATGTCATGGACACAAAACCAATAAATGAAACATACTAGTATATCAAACTGGGGTAAGTTTGCAATAACAAGTTGGTGTCTGGGAAAGTAATACTGAGAACATTACCAAGTCTATTTTCTGGAACATCTTAAAAACACAGAAAAGTGTAACGAGCTTTTAACAAAATCTTCAGACTACTCCAATTAGAAGGAATTGTCACTAATAGCAGAATAAGTAAAAATAGTCTCACTGAAGCAACTCTGGCTCTTCCAGATGCAGCAATAATTGATCCTGTTGAAGTATTACATGCATCTTGCATGCACAAACTCTCAAATCTTGGGTTTGCTTATGCATCTTGTAATCTTTGTGTTTCTTTTTACCTGAGTGCACACAAGCCCAGCTATGAGTAGAAAGACATAGTGAATTCTGAGGAGAGAAAACAATATGAAAGATGCACAAGACAGTACTCGTTATGACCAGTGTACATAGCTTTCTTCTGTCACACAAAAAATATGGAGAAGAAGCCAAATAATTAATGTGTTTGCCTTAGTGGAGTTGAGGTATGATTATGAGTTTGTCCCAACTTTTGGGGATTGGGCTTTCCTTGTTGAATGAAATCTATAATAGTAATTCTGCTGTAAGCACCCAAAGATCATCCATCTTTCTTGCTGAGTTGATAACTAGCAAAAGGTTCATTTTTCATCATACGTTGGATGAGAATGTGCAAAAGAATTTTTGGAGTTGGTTATCATTTTAACATCAAATTAGGAAAGCAAGGGAGAAAGGTAGATCATGGAACATCCAGGAACAAACAGCCAAACACAGACTTAATACTGAAACTTCTGTTACCCTTATTCCCTTTTGTTGCTACAGTTATAGCAGGGAAAGGGAAGCGTCTGCTCCATTTTTTTATATTATGTGAAAATAGTTGGGGCATATACATATCAAATAGAGAAACAATTTGGAAATTATGGATGAGGTCTGTACAATGTTGAAGAAGATACATTTAATTATAATAAATGTAGAAATAAGGAAATAGTTATATTTATCAGTGAAATATGTATGCTACCTTATTTGGAGGAAGTATTTAGGAAGAATGAAAATGGTTGATTTTTTTCTTAAAAAAAAAAAAAAGTGAAAAGCAATAATGGTGAAAGAAACTGGAATAACAGTAGGCAAAAAACTGACCATGAATTTCCCATTAATTACATCAGCAAAGCAAAATTGACTGTTATATTTTACTTTACACAAATACAATTTACTCTAATCTTATTCTCTAAGAATAGAAACCTTCACGGAATATACACCAATTCAGAGATCTAGGGAAATAACTGAAGGATTGTGGATTTTGCTTTGGAAATATTTTTCTATTCTTTCATCTCCATCTTTGAATATTCTGCTATTTTATTAATTTTTTCTACACCTTACAGATTTGGTTTTGATTGATTGGGGTTTTTTAAATTACTTTTCCCATCAACTTCTCTTCACTAAAGAGAGGCTTCTTTTTCTTCTTATATTTATTCTCTCCCTGAAAACCATTGGCTCTTGCAAAATCTCCATACCAATCCATGCTGTCACTGAATGTTGTTACTGCATTGTATGAATAGTTATTCAGCAAGGAATTTGGAGATCAATAATACATTCTTGTGACCATTTGATTAATTGATCAAATTTTAAAGAGGCAAATGTAATTTGCATTTGAACAAATATTACCTTGCCTGCGCTTTTTGATCAGCCCTACTAACCAGATGTTAAGCAGTTCATTTTCCCAGACTGACTTTGGGTTAAAGGTAACCTTTCATCCACACATGTATTTGTGTGCCCATAATCTTTACCTCTGCTTTTCTCCGTTTTAGGAACTAGGCATATGGCTAGAAGAAAGAAAAACCAAAAAGCCTACCCTGAAAGGTATCTTTTACCAGACCCCACTCACCAGTGGAATGTATTACATGGATTCTTAAACTGGCAACAGGTCAGGAAAAGAATTATTAATGTTTCATCAAATGACGTTGCTCCTAGCACTTTCAAAAGACAAATTTGTATGCTGAACCATGAAAGATTTATACTTTTAAAGAATAATCTGAGAAAGAAATGCCAGAGTTGTTTTTTATTTTTTTTTGCAGATTTATGTTGTTGGCAAAGCATTTTGAAAGAGCTAACTAGCTGACAGCTTCTATATCAAAACTTGTAATTGTCCTCTTATAACTGAAAATTAGCCCTTACCTCCTTGCTTGCATAGCTTTTGTGAATGTACTCAATTCTATCACCTAAGGACTTACTGTTTTTAGGATTCCATTTTTGTACTAAAAAGTGTTAAAAATCAGTCTGAATTTCAAATACAGTATTTCAGACCATCTAAATCCATTTGTAAATAAACAAATTGGAAATTGTTACAGGTTTTTTTCTGTGCTAGGTCATACACGCATTTTCCTGAAATGTAATTTTGCCTTCCACTAAGACAGATGAGTACAGGCCAGTATGTAGCACCTAAAATCCTCCTTAAACTCGAATAAATTTCATATATGCCATTGCAACTATCCTAATGCAGATTGAACCTAAACCTCATATTCAGTATCATTCACCGAGGAGAAAACTTGTATCTGAATCAAAATCCCAGATTTACCAAAAAGTGCCTGCTTTAACTTTATGCAAAAAAAAATATGCAATTTGCAGTTCAGGTTTAATGTCAGATTAAAATTACAGTTTAGCTTCAAATCAATCTGTTCTCAGTTCATTCAAAGGGTCATTCAGAAGGTTTTATTCATGATGGACCTTAAGAACTCTCTGTTTTGAGCTACTCTCAGGACTTCAGGAAACAAGTTTGATTTAAGACTTTTACATCAAAGTCCTTTCAAATGAAGGAGCTCAAAGTCAGAAGTATAATTATATCTTTTCATTGAAGTATCAAATAGCATTATTTATATTGCTGAACTCAGTGTGTCCTCAGGTAAGATGTCTTCCTTTTTAGTTCCATCCATGCTGAAGTTGCTCCACCTCCTATCATTTTTTGCAAGTCTCTTAGTTTGTACTTATGCTGTGGTGTTACTGATCACCAAGTCACTGATCGTCCCTGTCCCTGGAGATTTTGGGCTCCCTGAAAATAGCTCAGCAATCCCCACTTGTGTCCCTTCCTGAGTTTTCAAGCTGAGCCAGAAAACAGCAGTTGGGATGAGGCAAACAGACAGCCCACCTTCTACCCATGTCTGTCTGTGTCCATTTCAACAAAACATAGCAGACAAGACCCTGAAAGGATTAAATAAACAAATACAACCACATTGACATTTGAAAGGCTTTGACGCAGATTTGTGTTAGGCCTTCCCAGCACCCATTGACAAGAATAATTAGTTTTATTTCAGAACCTCACTGCTCATCAAGGGTATGCTGAGTAACAATCTATCTGAAGGACACAGATTTCACTGTGATTCATTGGTAACTACTATGGAGGAATCTGAATTAACTCACTGGGTTCAAGATCTCTACTAAACATCTTACAGAGAGCATCTGAAAGTTCTTCTAAAATGTCTGTGAAGTTAATCACCATAGTCTGCATTTCACTGCAATCTGTTACCTTAATCAGTTTGTTTTCCCAAAAATTCTGGAATTTTAAGCACCTGGGGCTCAATTACTTTATCTGTCACAACATGTACATATATGTGTAAAAAAACCCTTATATTTAAACTATCTCAAGAGCATACGATGCTCCATATCGTATCATAGGTCAAAGAATGTGCTATCCCTCATCACTGATACAGGGAATAAGGATCAGTAAAACAAGGAAGAATCAGAGAATCAGTTTATGAAAAAGGCCTGGTCTTCTACAAAGAAGCTTTGTCCAAAGGCATGACAATAATTTTAAAAGCATCATGGAAAACTGAATTTACTCAATGGGGTAGGTTCAATGGAAGCTGTCTTACTGAAGATAGGTAAAATGTGTCTTTCTCTTTCCGCACATGGCACTAATGTTGATTTTGCTCAAAATAACTTTTAGACCTTTTAAATAGGATAGTTTATATTGGAAAATATAATATAGACTTTTTTTGTTGTCATCTTAACAAAACCCAGAAAAAAAAAAAAAAGAGAGGAAAAAAAAAAAAAAAAGAGGATGCACAACAGACCTTCCTACTGCAGGGAAGGAATAAAGAGAAGATTGCCACTGTTATTCTCAGATATGCTTACGTTCAGTGGTGTTCGGCTATTTACCCCATAATCACTAAATAGTCCTGCTTCACTACCAGGAAAGCAGAAAATAGAACAAATCTTCCTCAAGTGTCTTCCTAAATCCTCCAAGAATTGTGGTTGTAAACCCAAGGCAGGTGGTCCCACAGGTAAATGGGGAGAGATCAAGGAGTTTCAAGGCATTGTTGAATCAGAGCTCCCTGTTCCTACTCTTCCTTCCAGACAAAATCATACAGCCAAAACTGCCCATGGACTTCCTCTACCAAAAGAAGGTTCTCAAACCAGGCCTTCTTCTATCAAATGAGTTCTGTACAAATGCTATCTGAAATTTCTGAGAAACATGGAATTCTTTCAATGTAATAATAATGGAGCTGTAACATATATCCTTGAAATGCCTTTGGTTTAAACGAACACAACATCAGATCAGAAGGCATATAAAAAGAATAATACCAAAAAGTATGAGACCCTGCAAGAAAGACAATCTAGGCCATTCACAAACCCTTGTACTGTGCCCAACTGATAACAGCCATACAGTTTGTAGTGCTAAATTTCTGCATTTCAGCAGTAGTAGTGTTCCATCATTTAGTCATTATGAGCATTTTTTTTTTCCTTCTCCATTCTGCGGGAGTCATAAGATTTGTTCAACAAGTTACTATGTCTGATTCTTCAAGATCTGAACCTTTAGGACAAAAAATGCTGCATACAATTAGAACCATTAGGAATATTCTCATTTTAATTTCTACAGTTTTAAAAATAAGACCAGAGTACATTTTAAAAAGTTTTCCTCTAATATTACTGAAATTTCCTCTAATATTACTGAAATGTCCTCTAATATTACTGAAATATTTTCAGAACTGGCATTATATACTCCTAGATATTTGCAGTTTTCCTTCACTTTTACTTACCTAGGCTAGAAATATTCTTTTCTTTTTTCAAGAATCGTAGTTCCTACTCATATGTCATATGTCTTACACCTCAAAACTGAAACCCGTTCTTGCATCGTTTTCTTAGTTCTATGATGAACTTTGAAAGATTCAACATGCACAATAAAATACTATTGCTGTAAGGGAACAGTTACTTGACTGTAGCTTAGCAATGATGCAGATGTAGGCAACCTGGAAGCTTATGTATCTGCAATAACTCCAGTTGAGTAATGCTATTTAAGAACAGCTAATGGTTGGGAAGCTGGTAATATCTACACAGTGGAACCTGTATTGCACACGAACCAATGTGTTATATGCAGCCTTTCTCTAGGTATTTAATCTCTGAGCAAGGCAAATGTTCCCTACAAAAATAATCCTTTTACCTGACTGACAAAAAAAATCCCCTTTCTCTTCCTTGGAAGACAGCTGCTGTCATTCATAGGAGAAGCAGCAGCGTTAGCCAGAAAGAATCATCACAGGCTGAAACACTGAAGACTTGGGAGTCTGATACTGTTTCTCCACCTCATTTGCCCCTTTCCTGGTAGCTGTTGGTTCCTTTTCACTCCTAACGTTAGAGATTCCCTACATTTTTTGGCAGCCTCACACACAAGTTCTACTTTTAACTGCCCTTCTGCATCTAATTTCTTTCCCCAACTGTCTTTTCTACTGATCCTTAATCCCAAAACTTACCAAACCCGTAACTTTGTGTTGTGAGAAACAGAAAGTAATGTGTAAAAACATGAAAAAAGATAAACACAGAAAAGTTTTATTATTCATCATCCTGCTTTTGTAAGAAGTGCAATACTGTACACAACTAATACAAAAGAATGAGCTCTGCATTGCCAAGAAATTATGTTTTACTGTTAAATCTACTCAAAATGACAGTCTGTTTACATGATCTGAAAGGAATGGCACAAGAATAGGGTTTTCAAATGCTATATATAAAATAATATATATATGATACTTGCTATAAATGGCAAAATATAATATATACTATCCACAGAATCATTATTACATTATTGTTTTGTGTGCTGGGGATCATGGTGAAGTGCATCCAGCACAGAACAGCAAGGATTGAAACAAATCAATGAGCCACTGTGGAACTTTCAAATAACCTTCTTAGCAAATAAACCATAGCTCCTTATTTTTGTATCCCAAAACACTCCTCGCAAATAAAGAAGGAAATACAGTGTGTCATCTCAAACTGGTCAGTGCATGTCCACAAAACTGTTTTCAGTTCCCATGTTACCTCTTCAAAGAAGGTTGGGTTTGTTGCATTTAGGAAGGTCTTTTCCAGTACCATTGGAATAAATAAAACTCTCAAGCACTTGCCAATTCTCTCATGAAAAATAAGTTACTGTTTTTGTTGCTGCATATTGGACACAACCTTGCAATCCCAATCAACTAACAAGTGTATTAAAACTAATACAATTAAAAAATCCTTTAAATTCTTTTGAATTGATAGATTGGTTAAGGTTAATTTCAAGGCACTATTAGCGTTCCATTTTGATTTTGAAATATTTTATTTAAAAATAAAAAATTGTGGACTTCTATAAGAATCAGTGCCATATATAAGATACTATCAATAGTATTTTTTAAAATGACATTGAAAAATGAGATTTTTAGGTTTTTAAAGTGCATGTCAAAATTATGCACCAAAGAAATCTCTTGAGGTACTTTTGCATTTTGGGGAAAAAAAAAAGTAAAATTCTAACTGTGTAAGCAATAGAATAATACTAGTGTGTTAAAGCAAAATCTGGCCCTAGGAAAGGGCACAAGGCTGTGCAGTGCTTGAACTAGTCTATTGTGAAACAACAGCTTTGGTAAAGAATTCTGAATATGTTAAAGCTCACCATAATACCTGTTCAGCAGTGAGTCACACATCTTTCCTTAGGGGATGTCCTTAAAATAACAATAGCTCTGAGTATTTCTCCTGCTGAAAGGTTCATCATATGTTTGTCTTCATGTTCTGGATTTCCATCTTTTGACATCAAAAGACAAAACAAATTTTTATTTTCTCATAGCTATTTTTATTTTTTTCAGAAAAATTTACTCATTTGAGGCAAAAACAGGCATAAAACATGTAGGAGCCTGCTGAAGTCATGGTAACTGTCTGAAGCAAAATTTCTCATGGCCTCTACAAATCCTATTACCTGAGTGCCTAAATTCAGTTTTTGAAGTGTACAGTTGTGCTCACTACAAAAAAGATATATAACGTAACATACCTTCAAAAAATGTTAAGTGAGTTGTACCAGTTATGTTCCCCGTATGCTCTATAGAACAAAACTTTTGTTTTGTTTTATTAACAAGATATTTGCTACATTTTCTAAATTTAATTTTAAAAGGACTTTACTGCAGTAGTTCAGGCCAAAGCAATCAAAAGGAATTCGGTACTGAAGATGTGATTGTTTCCTTTTAGCAATGTAACAGTTTAATTGAGTAACATCGCCCTTCTTTATAAAGAGATGGAAAGATTTCAAACGTTGGGCTGAGAACCAGAACATTACTGGTAGGCTCATTTCTTTAAAGAGAGATCATAAACCCTTTACATATATTGATAAGAAGCAGCATTAGCTTGTTGAATATTTAATATCTTAAAGAATTAAACAAAAGAGAGAAAACACAGAAAAAAAAATAGGAAAATTAATGATGGGATTGAAGAAGAGAGAGATTAGGAGGATAAAGGAAAAATCATGAAGAAAAGACTGACAATGAGGTGATGAACAAAGAATGACAGCAAGAATGACCAGAACTTGCGAAAAAACACAGATGATATCATTCTTGCAATGCAAGAATATAAGTAAGGCAGAGGTAATGATTAAAATATTGGATTTCACCAGAATTGGGCATAGTATCATAAATCAAAGAATGAAGCAGAATCAGAAATTAAACATGATGAAGAGAAAGAAAAGATTCATGGAGAATACAGAGAAAAAGTGTTCTCATACTCTTAGATAAAAGACTAAACATAATACATTCATATGAAGGTACAACATCAATAAAACAAAGGAATAGCATAACCAAAACCTCATTCATATATATTTACATCAGAACTGCTGTAAACCTGTACTATTACATCAGTTTCATAATGGCAACCGTTACCCAATTGCAGTGACTTTTACTAAATACATATGACATCAAGAGACTTTTCATTCTAGGTGATCTCAACTGACTTTAAGCATCAGGCTTTACGCTTTTAATATTTTTTTTAACTGAAAAAAAAAAAAAAAGACAGCTATAAGTACTACACATGACTCTTCACTGTTTACAACATTGATGAGTTTATTTATTCCCAGTATACTGTCCCTTAAATCATCCTTTTCCCAACTAAAGAACCCTTAATCTCTTTTATGAAAGCCAGCCCATTCCTCAGATAAACCCTGTTGCCCAAGTTTTCCCTTACCAGTTGTACTTAGTTTTTGACATGATGCAGCCAGAATCTGGTTTTGGTTTGCTATCCAACTTTTCCTTTATTGTTCATAGTACTGTCTTTGTGCTTTTCATCATTGCTAACAGCAAAAAAAAAATTTTGGACTATAGGCCATAGTGGTTTCCAGATTTTTTTTCTAAGTAACCATAGTCATCAACATGTGTAAAGTCAGAAATTTTTTATTAATGTACTTTAAAATGTAGTTAACAAAACTGAATCCCACCTATTATTTGGTACACCTATTCACTTAGTATCATGACACCTTTCTGTAAGATTCTGTTTCAACTCTAAATTTCAGATCATTTATACGTACGCTCAACTTCATGGCTTCCTTTACTACACACAGGTAATGCTACATCTCTTGTGGAATGTGTTCTTACTATCATTTTCCACCTATCTTTCATTGTTATTAATCCATGAGACAACATAATCTCCTAAGGAAAAGAGGTTGACATAGGATAAGAATCATATGTAAGACTTCTTGAGTAAAAGTACTTGAAAAATTTATATACTTATTGTAAAACAATCTTATTGATACCTAATTGAATTCCAATGACAATGCCAGATTTGTGATTCACAATTTGCTGAGTCTTCCCAAATACATTATTATGCATCTGATCAAACAGCTGTATTGTTGATTGAAATTTCTATTTATCCTTTGTAGAAATCAATCAGTTCTGTCAAATGCATCTATGCTTCCTGGTTTATAAGGGTAATAATTTTGATCTAAAAACTTCTTAAATTGATAGATGATAACTTTCTCCATTAGAAGTATCTCTGTTCTGATAATCTTTTGAGATTGGTTGTGATGATAAATGACAAAAACGACTTACATTTTCTATCAGTCTTAAATTCCTTTTTGTACCATGGTCATACTTACTTTTCTATGATGTGTTTGAAGAAACATCTCCTTTTAGCTTTTATGCCTCTAACAACAAGCTCTTCAGTTTTATTTGTTGTCTTTTTAAAAATCCTTTTTTTTTTTTTCCCTGTGATTACACATCTTTTTGAAATGTACTTCTTTCCTATATCTTTTGGTTAGATGTGACACCTATGTTTTGAAGGGTATCTTTTTCTTTATATTCCTCCAGAGAATTCCTCATGGCTAACGTTACAGAGTGGCTCTTTTCTAGTAAGGTATTTTGTACTGTTGAAAAAATGTTGCCTTTCCATCACACAGTGAGGTAACATGTACTCACTTTGTGTGGAGGTTGTAGAAAGTGTCTATCTGCATTTTCATCTGTACAGCTTCCTTAATCTCTCATAACCTTTTGTAACAGCTGACTTACTCTTGATCAATAACCGTCCTGTCCTATATATGCATACTGTCCTATATATGCATACTATCTATATGTATACATACATATAAAAAAGTATGACCATATCTTTTACTTTTTACCCCTTTTACAGTAGTGCTCCTGTACAGCCTTCTCTGTCCTTCCTACATAACTTCTACAGTTCTTGTGTTGCAAAATTTGAATGTAGAAGAATTTTTCCCAAATTACAACAGAATCTGTGACCACTCCTCAGAGGAAAATTCAACTCTCAAAGATGCAACCTAAACTTAGTTTCTAAATAAGTGTTTATACTGAAAGCACATGCTACTTCACTACTAATCTGTAAAGTCAAAAAACTAATCTGATTTTTCCTTTGATTGTTCTGGTTTCTTAATAAGGTACTAAAACAATCACTTGACTTGCTTGCCTTTACTCAAACATCAATACTATGTATTTAAGTACTTGATATTAAATAAGAATCATAGAATAGAATCATTTGGTTGGAGGACCCCCTTCAGATTGAGACCAAACATTAACCTAAACCTAGCACTACACCATGTCCCTAAGAGTCTCATCTCTACGTCTTTTAAATCCCTCCAGGGATGGTGACTCCATCACTTCCCTGGGCAGCCTTTTCCAGGACTTTACAACCCTTTCCATGAAGAAATGTTTCCTAATATTCAATCTGAACCTTCCTTGGTGCAACTTGAAGCCATTTCCTCTTGCCTTATCACTTGCTACTTGGGAGAAGACACGAACACCCTCCATGCTACAACCTCCTTTCAGGAAGTTGTCCCCTCAGCCTCCTTTTGCCCAGGCTAAACAGCCCCAGTTCCCCCAGCCATTCCTCATAAGGCCTGTGCTTCAGATCCTTCACCAGCTTCATTGACCTTCTCTGAACTCTCTCCAGCACCTCAGTGTCTTTCTTGTAGTAAAGGGGACCAAAACTCAACACAGGATTCAAGCTGCAGCCGTGCCAGCACAGAGTGCAATGGGACATTCTGTTCCCTAGTCCTGCTGGCCACACTATTTCTTATACAAGCCAGGATGCCATTGGCCTATTTGGCTACCTGGGCACACTGCTGGCTTATGTTCAGCTGGCTTTGAATAATACCCCCAGGTCCTTTTCGACCAGACAGCTTTCCAGACACTCTTCCCCAAGCCTGTAGTGCTGCCTGGGGTTGTTGTGACCCAAGTGCAGGACTGAGCACTTCGCTTTGTTGAGCCTCATGCAATTGGCCTCAGCCCATCGATCCAGCTGGTCCAGATCCTTGTGTAGAGCCTTCCTACGCTCAGGAAAATCAACACCAACTTGGTGTCATCTGAAAACTTACCGAGGGTGCACTCAATCCACTTGTCCAGATCATTGATTTATATATTAGATATTAGATATATATTAGATATTACAGAGAAGTCACCCCAATACTGAATCCTGAGAAGTCCAGCTTGTGACCAGATGCCGAGTGGATTTGACTGCATACATCACAACTCTTTAGGTCCAGCCATCCACCCAGAGAAGTGGACACCCATACAAGCCATGACCTGCCAGTTTTGACAGTGTCAAAATAAAACTCATGTAAATGGGAAAACAGAATAGAAGCATTTTTCCACTGTTAGAGAACTGGCTTTGTAAATAGGAAATTATTATCTTACTGTCTCTTAAGGTCTCTTAAATTATTTCCATACTATGTGCCATAACTTCAGTTTGGATTTATTTCTTATTAAGTGTTGAAGAAGAGGATTTTTTTCCAATGATTTATTCTTATATCCTCAATTGTGAGATATCTCATCTAACTGCACATAACTTCATGTTCCTATCACAGATCACATAATAATGCAAAATTCTTAAAATATTTCAAGAAATCTAAAGTATTCTTCAAACATTCACGAACACCAATGCCAACAACTTCTCCCCTCCCTCTGATCCACAAAATATATTTCACTCAGATTGTAAGGAAAAACTACTGATTACATAACATAATGTGGTTATAACAAGACTGAGATCATAGTCAAGACTATTAAAAATTAATATATAAATTACTGCTGTGAGATAACTACAATTTGGAAATGTTTTTACATACTGTCTCCTAATTAAAACTAAATAGGCTGTTTACTTGTTTCAGGATGGATGATATTCACAATATTACACTTAACACACTATTAAAAAGTCATACTACAGAAAGTTTTTCTTGAGAACTTTCCCAGATACTTACAATAGAATTTCACAAATGCTCAAAATACAAAAAATACTGAGAGCAATCATAAAATAGCTATCTAATTACCCATACACTTTTGTTCTCCTTCCCAGTCATAACTACAAAAGCTACCTGTGACTTGCCACCCTCTGATTTATTCCATGGCAAATGTAACCTCTTAGGAATACATCACAACATTACGATGTGTTAAAAAGACTGCCTTATTTTCTGATGATAGTGGATAAACAGCAGGGCTGGGAGGCCCAAAGAACTGCTTAGAAAGGGCATCAGCAAAGATGTGGAATGAAATCGAACTTGATGGTAGTTTCAAACCTTTTCTTACAGACAAGTTCTGGCAAACTCATGGAATCCTTTACCTAAGCCAGAGAAAAGTTTTAGCCTAATATTTCTAAATATTTCTAATATTTCTTATGTTTAAATAAATGCTTATAGAGTCCACCTTCCTCAAGGAAATCCTACTTACACCAGTGTGAAACTGAGTGTTTCACTGGCAGAGAGCCATAGATTTATGAGATTTTTATTCACCTGTATACAGATGAATTTCCTATGAAGCACATTCACTTTTGTACCTTATAAAAATTGTCAATAGTCTAAGAAAGACCTGGACTGAAACAGGCTTCCTGCTATGGACATAATAAAAGCTTTACAGGTTTGATTAAAAATAGCCCCTAAGCCCCAACAAAAAACACAGAGATACCAACTAAAACTAAGTTACTGCATACATATTTTTTAAAATAAAGTTTTATGTGTTTTATGTGTTTGCAACACTGAAGACAGCAAATGATACTGATTTGAGATTACAGCCACTCCAAAATGTAAGCCAGTAGATGAAACCTGAATACTTCTGCAGGTTACACTGAACTCAGACATAACATTCCTCTTCAAATCAAAATATCTGCTTGGGTTTTGAATAAAATAACAAGGCAATAACTCCACAGTAATGGACTGGTAAGTCTTACTTACTTAATTTGTTGATTAATGCTGGCAGTTTGCCCTGGACACTCTGTCATTCAGAAGCCTGAAAGGTTACATGGTGGTGATGCAATTTCTGGTTTATAACATTTTTTTACAAAAAAATTGCTACTGAATGCTTCATTGTTGTTTTGAGTCTAACTGCTGTGACTGTGTTTATGACATTTTCCCTGTGCTGCTGGCCTATATGCACAGAAAAAAACCTTTTTTAAGTTAAAAATATATAGCATGACCAGCGTGAAATGAAGATATTAGAGAGCATTGCTGGATAACAGTAACAACCATATACAACAGAGCCACAGATTAAAACTTCATCCTTTTCTTCCATCTAGTAAATATAGCCCTTTTAGCAACAAGAACAAAAAAAAAAGATTACTCACTCTGCACAAAAAAAATAAAAAGAAAGTACAGAATATATTCTTTCTCCTCTGACCCAGTTCAAGCAGTAGAAAATAAATGTAATTCAGGGAAACACTACTACAGTCTTGCTACTTACTTCATTGCCACATTTTTTACTTTGATTTTCTTTTGTAGATGTTTGGATACTATCCTTCCACACAAGCTTGTTGTTGAATCCAGTGCTTTTTCAGGCTTATTATTGAACATGAACAATATGTACTGTCTGTTTGGGTTTGTTTTGTTTTAAATATTAATAAATTATGATACAGTAACAATTATATAAAAACTAAGCATTAAGAAAATCTGGATCCCGCTCCAAATCCTGACAAGTCTTGACATAACCAAAGACGATCTGCACCAGAACCTCATGTGCATTTGTGTTGATCCAGTTCCCACCTCAAAGTCATATCAATGCCTAGGAAAGTTATCTGCATCTAAGGGGAAATCACTGATATGATGGATGTGATGTGATGTGAAAGTGAAGATCAAGAGAACTGTCTTTCATTTCTTACATTTATGTCCACTTTTTTTTAGGCTGGTTAATTTGCTTTTCTCCATCATCATTAGAAGACACCCGTAATGACAGTTTTCATGTCTGAAAGCTGTCACTGAGAGATCACAAAAAAAGATGTTCTATTTAAAAGGCAACAAAAGCAATCTGGCTTCATATCAATTCAACGCTTACGTGTTTTTAGTGCACTAAGAAATATAAAAAAGAAAAGAAAATTATTAGCTGAGCAGCATTATTTCTTCCAGTATTATTTTTGGACCAAATATCATGCGTGTATAAGGACATGTAAGAAACTGTCCCTTGATGGCTTGACCAGTTCATATTGCTTATTAGGTGTATTAACATACTACAAGAAAAATATTGCGTTATCCTATGTCAATTTTAAAAATTCTTTTAAGCTTTAAATCAAATAATAAGATACAGAGTTTTTTTTATTTTTGTCTCTATATCTCTTTCAAAACTACAAATTATTAGGCATGAACAAATTTGTAATATTCCTAATTATATTTTAGAATTACTTTATATCATAAGCATTGAAAAATACATCGCCATCTGTGAAAGTGTAGTGAGACAGGGCATATCTTACTGCACAAGATAAAGTAATACAAACAGAATTAAGGAAAACAACAACCTTGCTTTCTTCAGAAGACATCAGAATATTCATACAACAGCTATACAGACAGGGTTTGCAGAAATAAAATTTCTTAAAGCAAATTATCTTGTTTTAATTTCTCTTCTGAAAAAAAAAATATCTAGTGCTAATTACCATTTTAACATCCCAGTAATCTCCTGTTTTTCCTCTACATGAGGCATAGTACTTAATTCCGCTTTTTCAAGGTAATTGGCTTTTAACTTACCTGTATTGAAATCAAAAGCTATAACAATGGCAAAAATCATGCTGGAATAGGAGCTAGTTTGGCATTTACAGTACCAAAATTGTTTCAAGTATGAATGAAAAGTCCACAAAATGTTAATACACTAATTTGTAAATCACATTATATCAAAAGATCTTGTATGGAAAGCTTCAAAGCCAAACACTCAAAAGTTCAAAAATGCTACTAGTGTGGTTCCTTAATTTGTTCCTTCATTACGTACCTTTTCTGATAGTGTTTGTTACCTGATTTTTTATGGGGTTTTGTTTTTGTTGTTTGGGACTTTTTGTTCATTTTTCCCAAGGCTCCTGCCTTGTTCCGTGCATGGAGGGCTTCTTTCTATCTTTCATATTCTAGTATTAGTCTTCAGGTTTTATTTGAAGTACTTCACTGAACACAAAAAGGACGAAATGACTTCTCAATACTTGTAGAGTTTTCTTACTATATAATGAGAATTCTTAATTCACAACACATCTATATTCAGATAGACCTACAAGGTAAGGTTATATTATTAACCTTTTATGTTCCTCAAAAGATACATAGGGTGACAAAATACTTTAAAATTCCTCAGCAGCAAGAGGAAAGCCAATGGAAACATGAGTAAATTATTCACTGGTTATAGAAAACAGATGACAAATTATCTGAAAAAAAAAAATTGAAGCACTTAGTATGCCTCATTTTTCTTTTAATTTAATTATGAAAAGACTAATACAGGACTAAAAGTTAACATTATTAACACAGCTGAAAGACTTCTTCCCCTGATGACCAGCTCATGTTTTACCTTCCACAGATGAAAGATGGATAGTGTTTTTTCAGTGAATTACTGATTCCACCCCCTCTTTTTTCCCCAGGTAGAAGCTCCTTGGAAGAAAATGAGTCAACAAGTAGAAGTAAAAGAGCTTAGAAACATACATTTGGCTTCTGAAGGTGGAAGAAATGGATTTGTACTCATCTACAACAGAGAAAACCAGTCAGCTGAAAGGAGTTTATGCAAAGATATACTTGGTCAGCAATATTTGAAGCAGTCACACAGCAGTTCTCCAGAAGTGCTTCAATTTTCTTTTTTTTCTTTTTTCTTTTTTTTTTTTAATGTCAAAGAATCAGCAGGCAAAATCCAGATTCCAATGGAAAAGATGCACTCAAATTTACTTCCACTTCAGAAATATGTAAATTGTTAGAGAGATAATGGCATGACATGGCATGGCATGGCATGGCATGGCATGGACAAGTGTCTCAGAGAGAGAAATAAAATGGCTCAGACTGTGAAAATTTAAACTATGTCTCAGAACTGGGAAAGAAAAAAAAAATAAAATTAAAAAACCAACCAAACCTGCAGAAAATATCTACGCAAAGGCCTGATCAAGAGGGCAGGACCAAAGGCCTTGCAAATGAAGGGGTTTTACTTAAAAATCTTGTAAAATTACATTTTCCATTCCCGTAAACTGTGACCATGGACTTGACTCTGGAATAAGTCTCATTCACTGGTCACAGGAAATATATTTGAAGTGCCCTCTATTACATTTGTCCCAATCTGTGACTGAATCTCAACCACAGACATGCAGAACAGATGATTGACACAACAGAGAGGAATAAAGGAGTAAGAACATAAACCGGAGTATTGAAAGAATGGTGCATAGACTGCTTACACAAAATAAATTTTCTCAAATCATCTGGAAGCCACAAAATTTGCTAAAAATTACTCTGCAAGCCTATGGAGACTGTCTCAGAGCTGTTATCAGCTAAGCTTTAAAACCAACAAGGAGTAAGCCTGGAAGAAGACAAATATTTACAGTCATTTTGAGGAGGGAGAAGGAGAAAAGGACACAAGAAACTATAAACCAGACAGCTTAACAAATGAAATTCCAAGGAAACTCCTGTAATAATAAAACTAAGTCGTTTGGGAAGAAATAGGTGAAGTATATTTCAAATATGGCAAAGATTTTGCTCCTATTTTATGATAATCTCTCAAGGATTTTAGGGTGATATATTTGGGATTAAAATACTTAAAAGGTGGGCACAGAATTAATTATGTAAACACTCAAAACTCTGATCAATATTTTTTGTTAGCTTGGATGGTTTGGATGGTTTTATCAGGTAAGGTTCTTTCAGAGTAGGTCTTGTAATCACTGCTATTCAATATATTGAGGAAAAGGAGAAAGGAGTAGAAAATATTTGCATTTGTAGATGGAAGAACTTCATGGATTTGGAAGAAAGGATCAAAATGCAGCTCTACTTGAAAGATCAGAAATTGTCTAAAAGAAGATGCCAACATATGTAGATAAAAGTAGAGAATAATCTTTAGTTAGCAATAGTGTGAAGTAGGTATTTTTTTTGCAAAAATGATCATAGTTTGTAATTAATTACTCTAACTGAACATGAATCAAGATATTGAAATATATCATATTAGCATACATAAAATATAGTACTAGAGAACAAGCTGTCTGAACAACTGTCTTTTAAGAAAGATATGGAACGTTCAGAGGACAGAACACTGGACATACTCAAGTTTATTCCAAAGCTTTTCTTCTATAATTATCTAGGTTTTAACAACGGAAGCTCAAGAAACAGGCTTCCCCAAGAAGGATTGAGGAGGTCACAGAAATGTCAGATGAGAATCCCAATCGCATAGAGAAGCTTTAAAGGATCATCCTCAGAGCAGACCTGTTCAAATAAGTCATCTGCAGAAATCTATCAATCATGTCACCCCTAAGTTAGTTACACAACTTAGTTTCAGGAAGTATTTTCAGACTGCTTAATGTAAAAATGAACAATTTCTAAAAAAACTAACAAAGGAATAGAATGAGATTGGAGAGAGTTTTACATTCTTTTTGTGTCCGCAGATTTATACCAAGATAAAATGATAATATTTTCATAACACCAGAAAAAACCCACCACATCAACACCTCCAGAGAAAGTGAGTTTTGCATTTTACAGTTTGCAGAAGGACTCGGTTCCCTAAAAATTAAAGTTCAGCAAAAATCTAAGCTACCAAATGTAACGGTTTTGTTAGGGAAACAGTTACATTAATGGTAAGGTGGTGGCCTGACAGCTCCTTGCAAACCTGCCATTTTGGGAGCTATCACCTGGCTCCATTTGCATAATGCTCAGATCAATTGATTAATATCCGAAATAAGAATGATAAAACTTAATAAGAATAATATTGGGTGTCCAAGACTTAGAGAGTAGAGGAACAAGGAAGGAAAGTGAAATGTCAATACTCATTTATCAAATCATTATAAGAAATTTCTCTCGGTACTCTCACGGTACCTGGTAGCAATTTAAAAGCCTTTTAATCAGATTTAAATGCAGCATATTGAATCTGTTTCTAATGCTTTTCCAAAATATTTCTCCATGCTCCACTAAGGAGTTAAATAAAATAAAGGAAGATTTATGCAACAACTCCTCTGCCTGGTTCACCCTATTCTGTCTATCTATGGGTAATTTGAATTCAAAAAGTATTAAAAAGGTCGTTTAAACAATACCTCATTTCAGCTTATTGTTATTTTAACTGTTATTTTATGTAAGAAAACAGATCGTACTAGGTAAATTTGCTAACACTAGACCTAGTTTCTGAGGTATTTATTTCTTTAAATAATCCACAGAAAGATTTTTGAACTTTCTTTCACAGCACTGAAGTTTCCAAAGACGAAACTCAGTAGTTCCCAAATGTACTTTTCAGATGATAATATTTTATAAACATTTGTCTTTGTTTTTTCACAGTACATATCTGGAACGGTATCAAGTATTTAGGTTACCATGAGGGACCAAATGAGTTTTATGAATTATCTTTCTTCTATCTAATGCAATGTGGATTTTTTTTTTTTTTGCAAAAACAGATAATTTTTTTTAATTACTCAGATAAGTGAGTCATTGTTACCGTCAATAACATATAAACATTTCATTAATTTCTTTTTACTATCCAAAATAAGCTTTCTACATTCATTACAGAAATTCATTCTTAACAACTAAAGGGCTTATTCAATTCTTCCTGAATTGTTAGGCTTCCTCTCATTAAATAAAAAGATCTATTAGATAGATTATGCCAGTAGATAGATTTTGGCACTTCCTAGGTTTATTGCTAATGAAGCTCAAGCTAAGGAAACATTTAGTGCTCTAATGACTATTTATATTTATGATTCATTCATTTCTCAAGACTTTTTTTTTAGTTTGTATAATTAGGAGTTGCAGATGCAAATTTTTCTTCCAAATGGGGAAATAATTTTCCTGTGTAAAATAAAATATATTTTTCTAGTTGTTGTCAAAATAAACAGAAGAGATGTTCTCACACCTCTCCTTTTGATATTTTATAAAATCTGAATTATTACTGATAAGTCTAAGATTTGCAAAGCTCTTCCACAGTTAAGCTTAATAACATAATTCATTTGGAGAAGACAAAGGTGTTAATTTTTCAGATCAGATCAACCTTGTAAAGAAAACCATGCTTGAAAAATATTTTAAGTAAAAAGGAAGAAGATCCAAGTGCAAGCCAGAAAATACTTAATAAATATCAATGGAATTACCCTTGATATACAGTTGTAGGGGAGGAAAAGTATGGCAATTAGTTTAACCTGGAAGATGACTCAACTTTTAACTCCATATGGTTTGCTCATTTTTATTTAACACGAATCTCTGAGTTATTTTCCCCTGCTGGAACATAGAACAGCACAGAGTGGACTTCTTTTGGAAATCACTCTTTCCATTAATAAGGTGACTTAGTAAAGTAATAACAAGAGGACCACCACAACACAATGAGAATTAGAAGCTTTGAAAGACACCTGAAGGTAAAGAGGTTCAAAAGTAAGTGTGAAAGTCTTTCTCAATTCCTTCAAACCATCCTAAATCTTTTCTTAGCTTTCTGTCATGAACTAGAGTTCTCAGCATTGTTTATTGTTTTTTCTCCAAGCTCTCAAACACCATGCATAATTCCCACTACCTGCTCACCCCTTTTCTCATTCTTCAGAAACCTATTATCAATGGTGAAATTCTTTTGTGAAGATTATCTTATTATATTGAGCTTCAACACAACCCTCATGTGGTATATCTGAGCTTTGGGAAACACAAAACCCTGGGTGGGGGGGAGGCAGGCCCTTTTAATCTTCTGAAACCTTGAAAATCTTTTAAAAGAAAATATACATATAGATGAAGCCTGAGCCAGCTGATGGAACTACAAAGCCAGACCCAACATCAAAAGCAGCCTTGCTCTGAACAGTGGGTTGGGCTAAACAATTTAGGGGGATACTTTCCAATCTCAATGATTCTCTAATTCTAGTCTATAAAACACATATCCCTTTTTCCACCTTCTGTGTTCCATCCTCTGATTTTCTGACTATCCCTCCCACATCTTTCTGCTTTCTCACCCAAACCCCACATGTGAAACAACTTCATTAACTGTATCAAAATGGCAAAAATACAGGGTGTTTCAAAAAGATGGACCCAATTTCAAAGCAAAGTGATTTCAAATTGGGTCTATCTTTATGAAACACTCTGTAGTACGGAATAGTAAACATGCGATCCCTGTACCTGAGAGGCTGACCGGGAACAGCTGTGATTACTGACTACAGGTAGGCAGAAATTCCATGCATCTTTTGGGTTCAGCTGTGAATCCGAGATTCACAAAAATGAATTATCTGCAATATTTCACGAACTGTAATGTGCACATAAAATGTATATTTATCTTAGAAAGTTTTTCAAGCTGTATTAGCATCTTCCCTGGAAAGAGGATTAGAAGAAAGACAAAAGACTAAAAAATTCTCCTTTTAATTGTACAGAAGCTACAAATCAATTACACATGCAGAAGCATAACACTGCGATATGAAGTTTGTAAAAAATTTGAGGATGTACTTCAGAACTGCAAAATGTAGTTTCTCATGCTGAATGTAACATTACAGTGCATACATTACATCAGAAGCACTAGTTATATGCATATTCTGTGCATCTTTCTATGACCATGTATAAGTATCTGTAGCAAAGACCTCATATCCTCTATAAAGAATCGTCACAAAAATGGAACTTACAAACATCATTGTTAAAAAGTCAACTTTGCACTTGCTGCATTGAATAAAATGTTATTTTTTCTGTCTTTAATATGCATGTTCTAGTGGTAGAAAAATAACTGAGATTGCTTTAATGTCTCAGGTTATATTAAGGCAAGACTACTGGTGAAGCTGTACATTTTCTAGTCTGTCATGTGGAAATGTTACGCAAATTATTTGTAAATGTGAAAGCCTCAGGATCAGGGCTGCATTAACAGCTCCTATTACAAAGGTATCCTCAATAATTTACAACTCAATAAGGGCTGAATTGGATATAAATTCTTTCTGTCACAATAAATTCTAAAATAAATACAGAGAGCACCATCTTCTGGAATAAATGAGGCATTTACAACTCTTTACAGTGAAAGCAGAGCATTGTGTTTCAGTTAAATAAATGTTTATATTTGCAACAAGCTTAGCAAATCATTCTGTGAGCAGAGTAACTAATGAAGCACAGTTTCAAACAGACCTGTGTACTGTGTCTCCCAGCACATAATCTTCCCAACCTCGCCAGCTCCCTCTGTGTCACTAGTGCCTGCCTTCCTCTGCAGCACGATACACAGCTCTCTTCACAGAAGCTCTTTCAAAGAAGGGTTTCTTTTCACTGGACAATAGCTACTCACATTCTGGCTAGTTCAGAGCTCTGTGTGTAGTCAACCAGCACATGCGCTGTTTGGCAAACTGTTGGCTGTTCCTTGGAACGCCTAAAAGACCCTGAAAAAAATCTTGGAACTGTCCAACAGATTACAAAGCTACTGGGACTTATGGAGTTGTATTAGGTCATCAGTCCAAAAATAATTGGCTTAAAGCAGGTAAGCTGTACCCAATTAAAAAGGAAAGCTGATATATCAATTATCAGCCTTGATTAAAAGGTCCTGGAGAACAAGCTCACCATGAGCCAGCAACACAGCAGCAAGGTGCAGCAAAGGCAGTCAACAGCATCCTGGGCTACAGCAGGAGTGTGGCTGCAGCAGGTCAAGGGTGGCAACTCTTTCCCTCTGTTCAGCCCTGCTGAGACACATCTGCAGGGCTGGGGCTAGAGCTGGGCCTAGAACTGGTCTCCCTTGCTCTGAGCCATAGTTTTCGGCCACTCTACAGATTGGGGTGGAGTTACTTTTCTCAATAGCAGCCCATGTAGCGCTGAGTTTAGATCTGTGATTAAAACAGTGTTGATAACGCACCAGTGTTTTAGTTGCTGCTGAATAGCACTTGCACAGTATTGAGGCATTCTGTTTCTCACACTGCGCTTTCCCAATGAGCAGGCTGGGGGTGAGCAAATTTTGGGAAAGGACACAGCCAGTACAGCTGACTTGAACTGACAAAAAGGATATTTCATACCATGTTACATCACATGAAGCAATAAAACTATGTGGGGTGTTTTTCCAAGGTAGCCATTACTCAGAGACTGGCTGGGCATCAGTCTGCTGATGGGACATGCTGATTGCCTTTATAAAATTTTTTCTTTTTTTTTTTTTTTTCCTTCCCTTATTAAACTATCTTTATCTCAACCCACAAGTTGAATGAGGTACTGAGTGAGGTCTAGATTGTCACTAGACAAACTCCAGAGGTGTCTTCTGGTATCTCAGTTATTCTGTATTTCTAAAAAAAACCCCATACACGTGGAGTTGACCTGCCACAGGATTTCACTACACAATACTATATTGATTTTTGATCTTCAAACAAAACATCTAAAAAGTGAAAATTGGTACTCCATGCCTGTTATTACCTGTGGCACCATTTTCTGGACCTATGAATTAAAAACAAAGCAAAGGTTAATACTATTCCTCTACACCATATATTGAAGAGCCCTTATGTAGAACCTCTTGCTTAATCTGGCAGCATAACTCCCATATTCTTTTGTCTTTAACTCCACACTGGCAATAGGTCATAGAGTGAAGCACTTTCTAGCACAACACCCAGGTTCACAAACACATATGTGCTCCATTTCTGTCTAAAATTTTTAAGTTTTAAAAGTAAGCACAGATTTTTCAATACAAAGCAGGTTTGAGGTTTGCAAAACAAGTCAATTCTTGTACTATTATTATTCAGTATCATTTTCTTCACTATCTTTCATACAATATAAATGGTCGCAACAGGGTAACAGTATTATCACAGTGTTACTGGTATGTGTTTTGGTTTTGCTGAGCTATGAAATGAAATTGAGTACAAAGTAGTTTCAGATTTATCTTGTCCATTAGAGGTCAGCAGAAGACCATTTATCTACACAGGATCTGAATGTTTCCTGTTCCTTCTTGAAATTCTAGGTCATTATGCCAGTAGCAAGAAAAAATGAATTTGACATTATAGGTCAGAAAAAGCCAAGGCTAAAAGTTCACAATAACAACTGCTTGTTCCACCTGGAATAACTCTGTTGTAGAATCATTATAGATAAATTTAGGTGACTTATAAAAATTGTGGAATGCAAACAATTATGCCATGAAAACTAACAACATGAACAAATTGGTTCTTGCAGTGTAGACAAGTCTACAAGATCTTTCTTATGCAGAAAATCTAAAATGGAAAATTCACAAATTTGTGGCTTCTTCCAACTGTTTCAGTTGCAGGGGGGGGACTGTCTTGACTGTCTTTCCTCATGCTTTCAGTACCACTGGAAAGTCACCTTTATGTAGAAGACCTTCTAGACCAGATCACTCCTCTTTCAGTTTTTGCAGTATCCCTTTCTGAAGAGAGCAATTCACCCCACTTTCCACAGAACAACACCTCCAAAACCACTGCTTCTGCAATCCCAAAATTAGTCATGACCTTCATACAGTCACCAAGAAAGCTTCATAGGTGTCCAACTATCATATAGTTAGAATTATGAGATATTTTTTCTTTAGCTGATGTCATGGGAACTATATTGTTTGCACTCCTGAACTTCAGCTTAGTCACTGTTTTTATCAGAACTGAGGAATGCTTCCAGAACTATTCTGACCAAGGATTTGTGGAAGAATGAAGGACACTCACATACACCATGTTATTGTAAACACTGCAGTTTACAACACACAGTAAACTGTTCTCCCAAATGCGACACTACCATGAACTCAGCTACAATTCACCAAAGACTGAAGAAGTTCAGACTAATTAGTTGAAGAATGCATACAGGGAACCATTTCTAAAAACATACAAACAAAAAACCCTGACAGTATCTGAACAATATGTTGTTTGGGGGGGTGGGGAGTGGGAAATGAAAAAGAAATCACAAACTGAAATGTGATGATATACACACACACAAATCCCCCCTGCTCCATTTTTCAGACAGATTCCAGGTTCCCCAAGACAATTTGGTGGGTTTTTTTAGCTACCACATATCTTAGAAACAGATTTTTGTGATCAAAAGCAGGTTTATCTATAGGCAAATCCTCTACATGAATTTTTCACAATATCAGATTCTATACCAAAGCTTATTTTTGAGGACTATTAAGTGGATATGCTCTAGTGGAAAAATCTAGACTGGGATTTCCTAGTCTGAGAAAAATACTTCCTTTGAGGATTATCAAACTGCTTCAAGAGTTTGAGGCCATGATAACTAGGAAAAAGAGTAATACCCAGGCAATTCCCCAAAAGGTTTTGTTCATTTATAGGAAATGAATTTGAAAGTAATTTGCCTTTCCTCCGCTACTATATTCCAATACAAAAACCATCATCTCCATGGGTGATGTTTCATACTAGATTCTGGTGAGTTTTTTGTTTCCTTGCTTAACCACAGGTAGGTTTCAGTGTGTATATACATAGATATAAACTTATTCTGTAAACACTGACAATTAATGGATAAAAAATAAACTAATTATGAAATTTATTATAAAATCACACTTTCTATCTGGTAACTAAGTCTTTTTCCTGGAGTCTATTTCCACATTAAGCCAATATTTATAAAAAGTGGAAAGACAAAGAACTTTCTAGAGAAAGCAACTTCTCTTGTGCCCTAAATGGTAATAAACTCTTTGAGATGTCATAGATGCAAAGCCAAAGAGAAACAATGTGCAATCTTGCAGGGATTTAAAATGTGACTCCTCATAGTACTTCATAGTACCCTAAAGGATGCCACACTTAAAGAGGATGCTCACCAATGTGGAACAATGTACAGGCCACATTGGATCTTTGCAGGATTGTGGCAATGGAACTCAGAAGCCTGAAGAAAATCCGTGTCACTCATTTTCTTATAATAAGCAGCAAAAAAACCCTTTTAAACTCAAAAGTCAGATTTTGTTGGAATATAAACCAGAAAACTTTTTAGTTTAACCTAAAGCAACTAGACTAGACAGTGGTGCACTCAAAATATTGTTACTGACAAAAAAGGGAAAACACCATACATAAGGAAAAAAATCCAAACCATTGGTACTTTGATTAGAGTATTAGTAATTGAACCAAAACCAACAGTTATGACTGTTCCAATAATAGTAATATCCAGCTGCCACAGCAAACCTTCTTTAAAATCACATTTAAAAACACATACAAGAAAAATGGCTAATACTGTCCCCTTTTCTTTGGTGCTAAGCTCACCCTTGCAATGCCCTTGTGGATCCTCCTGTGGGCAGTTTCATTCTTCCTCAAACAAAAACACCAGTAGGAGAAGGTGAGTTCTCATGCAACATCTTTGCCAGGAGAAGTTCATGGTTAGGATTTCTTCTTCTTGTTATCTTGAAGGAGCAGGATGTCAATGCCTCCTTTTCACTCAGCCTTGGGCTTGTGTGGGTTTATTTCTGTACTTTCCCTCAGCATGTCCCACATGACTGAGGGTACACCACAGCCACAGCACACCCCAAGGTGGTGAGAGTCACTCATCCCCCAGCAGCTGGGCTGCCCAGCACCACTTATACCAGCACCAGGACATCACTGGGCACCACAGGGCTTCTGCTAACAGAGGCAAAATCATATTTACAGGCTATGCATGCGGATCCTACACTTCCATCCTGCTATTGAAGGAAACTACCACAACCACAGCCTCAGTGGTGTCTCACCTGTCAAGAGCCCTGCTCTCATCCATTGTATCTCCCTGTTACAGTTACATGAGGGTATCTAATATGCTGTGTTTTGCTTTAGTCTATTTCTGCCAGTTATCCCAATAGTCTGGCATTTCAACTGGACTTGAAAATTTCAGAGAAAGAAATCTCCTGGGCAGTTTTATAGCAAATTGGAAGCCTGCACAAAGGAATACAACTGAGCCTTAAAACCCAGGTCTCCCCAGAAAATACAAAACAAAACAAAACAAAACAAAACAAAAAAACCCACAAACTTAGAGACAGGTACTTGCATAAATACATTAAGTTGTCAAAATAAAAAAATATACAGAGACTCACAGACATACATACTGACAGGTCAATTGATCAAGTAACTTTTCTTTCTGTGGCAAAAAAGGAAGCTTATGTTTTCTTGCCATCTTCTTAGGTCAGCAGATCTATTTCCAGTGAGGAACCCAACTTTAAAACATAAATTTATCTTCTGAGAAGAATAATTGCAACTAACAGAAAAAGCATAGGAAAAACGGAAGGCTAAACTGTAGCTTGACTAATGCAGACTAAAATCAGTGGTGGAAAGGACCGTATATATTCCATGAGGCAAATATGAGGCTATAATTGCTGTGTTTGTGAAATCTCAGATCAAAGAGAATTGCTTTTTATATCCATTTCATTTGTTTTGTGAAACATGTGAAACATTTGTATAGTATTGTTCTATGGTAGATTACATTCTATCATACTCCCATATTGCTAGTCTCAAACATATTTTATTTGAATGCTGATAAAATAATTTCTAATAGAAAGAAACAAGAAAACAAACAACTCCCTGCAAATCACTTCCTCTGTAACTCATCGACTAGGGGAAAAAAATCCCCCAAACAAACGAAGTGAACTATGAAAAGCACATCAAGAGTAAAAGTAGTTGTCTAATGTAATTTGATATGTTTACTAGCTAACCTAGTATTTTTTAAAAGCTTATAAAAATTTATAAAAGTATGTGTGCTACCTTATCAACACTAAAAGAAAATGGATGCAGTGTGCCTGCATGCAGTAACATCAGTGATTAGAAAGGATTCACTGCTAATTATTATTTTTTTGACACAATAATAAGTTGGTTTATAAGTGCTGCCACTATCTCTTTTCTTTTTCTTGTCTATTACATTTCCTCAAGATGAAATAAACAGTCTGGTATCCAAAAGAGTAAGCTGTGAATTACAACTCAGTATTTATCAATTGTTTTGGAATTCAAACCAATCACAAAAAGATCATTGCTACACACTTATAAAAGTTTGATTTTAGCCTTAGCTTAAAAAGAAAAAAAAATCCTCGAATCGATATGAAAAGGTAGCACTGATCTGATACAAACCAGTACTACTTTCAAGTAGTGACAGCATATGCACAACATAGCATATTATCATCAATGTACATATTAACCCATGTTCCATCAGTCTTTCAGTCTTTCTCCTTGCATGCATCTCAGTTCTCCTACAGAAAATAGCCCAAACACCACCTGATTTATTAGGTTGAAGATGCATTTCTATGACAGAATATTTATTTTCTTCAGTAATTCACCGAGTGTTTCTTACTAAATATATTATAAAGAGCACCATCATCATATTTCAGTACCACTGGCAGCATAGAAGTTGCAGACAAGTCTGTCTGGCAGAACTCTTCTCCTAGTTATATTGACCTTTTCTACAATTCTGTGATTGTATTAGGTGCTGGAATACAACACAAGCATTATGAATCTAATTTCATGGCCTTACTTAGGCAAAAATTACAAAGTCCTGGGATCATTTTTTGTATTAATACTACAAACTGATTTCATTCCCTGATTTTTTATTTTTTAATCAAAAATTTCTGGACCTATACTATCCATATCACACAAACTGCAACACAGAAAACAAACCATGATGGTACAAAATTTAGCTGTCCAGCCTCATTCCAGTCAAGCTTTCACCAGGGATGCTACAGGATTTTGCTTTACATTAATATTAATATCTGATTGTTTTACATTTGCTTGCTTCTTATGTGCCTTCACTGTCCATTATGTGTAGCTGGTTCTTTGTAATTCTAACCCTTAACTGTAACAGATTTTGTCTATACAATGGAAGCCTGCTGAACACTCTCTCTCCTATGTGTTGGCTTGTTGTTTGTGTGCTTTTTTCTTTCAGGAAGAGTGAGCAGACAAGTCAGCTCTGGAAAAAAGGGCAGTGATATCCCTGGAGGCAGTGAATCCGCACCAGAGAACTTTCCATGTTGCCAATCACAGCAAGTGATCATTGCACAAGTGGCCATACTACAGCTCAGGGAAAGACACAGGCTGCTGAGGGAACAGGCAGCACGCAGGCAGAGTGCTGTGGGGACACGAAAAAAAAAAGATCCAAAGGGGATTTTGCAGAATTTGCAGTAACTCAGACAGACACTGAATAGGCCAAAACTAAGCATAGCAGCATGGTCCAGCTTGCAATGATCTATGAATAGGCAGGGAGTTGTTTATACAGACCTTTTTATTCTAATACGTTACATAGTCATTCTATTAGAAACTGCAATTATGGTGGCTTATATTCTGAAAAAAATCCAATTTTTGTGTATCAAAATCTTTTGCGATGCCATTGAGAAACACACTAGTACAGAAGGGTTTAGAAAGATCAATTAGTAAGTTCTGAATAACTCCTTATTTCTTCTTAGGCTAATACTATATGGTATACAAACCTACACTGAGATGAGTAGGCACCATCATGTACTCAGAGCTGTCTCTCATTTCTCATTCCTGTTCCCAGGGCATCTGTAACACATTTCAGCGTGCTTTTGTATTAAGGACCGAAATTCTTCATTACCATACCTACTAACTATTTAAGGCATGAGCCTACATGCTACTAGAAAATAGCTCCAAATACAACAAGTCATGATCTAAACTGAAGTAACTGGTGTAGGATCTGGAAATTACTCATCAGATTACTCCTCTTCATTGCATGCTCTGCATTACTCATCTAAATGACCTCTATGACACAGTAATACACATTCAGTCACTGTAGCTAGAATATTTTTATTTCATTTTCTCAGATAAGTCCATTTGAACTTCAGAATTTGTCCTTTTATTTGGGTAAATCACGCACCACTCCTCTTCAGAACTGAATAGCATCACAATTCTTTAGTCAGAGCAAGCCAAAGATCAGAGAACACCTCTGATTGCTTAGCCTGTGCACTCTGTCAAGCAAAGCTGCTATAATTCCCATCTGCCTTCCCAGTGTGCAATCAACATGTAAATTGATGGTTTAGAAGCACAAGAGGCAAAAGCTCTCAAGGCTTGGAACACTCCTGCACTACTTTTGTACCTTAAAATCCTTAATGCCTCAGTACATATTGAAAACAGAGCAAAGGCTGAAGCTTTAATTTGCATGTTGGATTTCACAGGTGTTTATGTTTTAAAAACTGTGTATTCCATGTATAAAACTGCTTATAGAAGTACTAGTACTTAGCATGCAACAGACTAAAGCCATGATTTATGTATTAATTTGTAACTTTTTTACTAAATATGTAACAGAACTATTTGAGAGTATTAATTTTTGATGTACTGTAGTTTTAGAAGCATCTATGAATTATATTATTTCCAAATACTGATTTTTCATGTGCTGGCTATAAGCTAACTTATACACATGTTTCTAATATATTTTGCTAGTTTTTACAGGAGTTTGTCATTTAATCATAAATAAGAAGAGAAAAAAGGAAAGGACAGGAATCCTTCAAGACGTAATAGGCATCTATTTCTCCTTGAGGAAGGGTAACCCCTCAGACAGGATGAGATAGCCATGTTTTTTCTGTTTCAGGTTCTTAGATCTGAAAGAGTGGATGCCCTTCCCAACTACTGCTGCTATCTAATATTCTAATTCTAATATTCTAATATTCTAATAACTGATTATACGTGGCAGATAAAACTAACACCAGAGGCAATATAGGCCCACTGATGAATGAGGTGGGTGCCCTCGTGATAGAAGATACAGGGAAGGCAGAGTTACTGAATGCCTTCTTTGTCTCTGTCTACTCTGCCGGAGGTTGTCCTGAGGAGCCCTGTACTCCTGAGGTCCCAGAGGAGGTCAGGACAATGGAGGAGTTTGCCTTGGTTGATGAGGACTGGGTTAGGGAGCAGTTAAGCAATCTGGACATCCATAAATCCATGCGTCCAGATGGGATGCACTCACGGGTGCTGGCTGAGGTCATTAGTGGACCACTCTCCATCATCTTTGCCAAATCTTGGGAAATGGGACAGGTGCCTGAGGACTGGAGGAAAGAAAAATGTCACTCTAGTCTTCAAAAAGGGCAAGAAGGAGGACCCAGGTAACCTTAGACCCATCAGCATCACCTCCATCCCTGGGAGAGTGACAGAACAACTTATCCTTGGTGCCATCTCAAAGCATATCAAGGATAAATGGGTCGTTAGGGGCAGTCAACATGGCTTCACCAAAGGGAAGTCCTGCTTGACCAACCTCACAGACTTTTCTGAGGACATAATCAGGTGGCTAGATGATGGCAAAGCAGTGCATGTGGTCTACCTTGACTTCAGTAAAGCATTTGACACAGTTTCTGACAGCATCCTTGCTGCTAAATTGAGGAAGTGTGGACTGGATGATCAAGTAGTGAGGTGAACTGGGAACTGGCTGAAGAAAAGAAACCAGGGAGTTGTGGTCAATGGGGCAGAGTCTAGTTGGAGGCCTGTATTTAGTGGAGTGCCTCAAGGGTCAGTATTGGGACTAGTATTATTGAATATATTCATCAGTGACTTGGGTGAAGGACTAGAGTGTACTGTCATCAAGTTTGCTGATGACACCAAACTGGGAGGAGTAGCTGACACACCAGAAGGCTGTGCTGCCATCCAGCAAGACCTGAACAGGCTGAAGAGTTGGGCGGGAAAAAATTTAATTAAATATAACAAGGGCAAGTGTAGAGTCTTGCATCAGGGCAGGAACAACCCCAGTTTCCAGTATATGTTGGGGAATGACCTGTTAGAGGGCAGTGTAGGGGAAAGGGACCTGGGGGGTCCTGGTGGACAGCAGGATGACTGTGAGCCAACACTGTGCCATTGTGGCCAAGAAGGCCGATGGCATCCTGGGGTGTATTAGAAAGGAGGTGGTTAGTAGGTCGAAAGAGGTTCTCCTTCCTCTCTACTCTGCCCTGGTGAGACAGCATCTGGAATATTGTGTCCAGTTCTGGGCCCCTCAGTTCAAGAAGGACAGAGAACTGCTGGAGAGTTCAGCGTAGAGCCATGAAGATGATTAAGGGAGTGGAGCATCTCCCTTATGAGGAAAGGCTGAGGGAGCTGGGGCTCTTTAGCCTGGAGAAGAGAAGACTGAGGGGCAACCTCATTAATGTTTATAAATATGTAAAGGATAAGTGTCAGGAGGATGGAGCCAGGCTCTTCTCGGTGGCAACCAATGATAAGACAAGGGGCAGTGGGTATAAACTGGAACACAAGAGGTTCCACTTAAATTTGAGAAGAAACTTCTTCACAGTGAGGGTGGCAGAGCACTGGAACAGGCTGCCCAGGGAGGTTGTGGAGTCTCCTTCTCTGAAGGCATTCAAAAACCCACCTTTACGCCTTCCTGTGTAACCTCATCTAGGTGTTCCTGCTCTGGCAGGGGGATCGGACTAGATGATCTTTCGAGGTCACTTCCAATCCCGAACATTCTGTGATTCTGTGATTCTGCTCTTCATTCTAGTTAAAATAATAATAATTTCTGAAATAAAAATCATACTGAGCAAGGGGGCCAATATAGTTCCAAATTCTGAGCTGACAGAGAATTTATTTTTTATGAAGAAATCATTTTAGGTCAACAATAATTCTTCAGTTTTAAACTAAAACAAGAGGTATTGCATGTTTAGGAGTACAGTACAGCCCCTTTGGGGCTTTAAAAACAACAGTAGCTGATTTCTTGCACAATATTCTTGTTCCAATGGTTCTCCATTACTTGGAAAAGTATTCTTACTAGCATAATTTTAAAGTATGTACACTGCTGCGTTTCTATATGTAGGATCTATTGCATTTTGGGCATTCATTACCTAAAAGCAAATAATACCATTACCTCAGCTGGAGACCAAGTCGAAATTGCTACTACAGTCAAAACTTCTATATCTTTGGATAGATAGTTTTTTCCTCTTTTCTAAGGGTAGCAAGTGTAACAAATGGTGCTTGGAGTTTTGGGGTGAGTTTCCTTGTGTTGTTGTTAGTTGAGTAGCCATTAATAAGGCCATAAGGTAAAGGAGTACAGTTCTTTTTGCCTTATTTTTGGTCTCTCATCTGAGCTAGCCACGCAGTCTGCCTTCACAGGTAGTGGAGTGAAATCACATTTCTAGGTGTCAGATTTCATTTACACCTTTATTCCATGATTTAATCAATTGCACCAAGGAAGTATCTTGTAAAACACATCCACAGGATTAGTTCAGGTATACGTATTTTCCTCTGAGAGCATGACTCCTCCCTTGAAACACTTTGAGGTGCTCACCAAGAAGGACTTCTGAAGATGTGCTCCTTCATAACCTCTATACTGAAATATGAAGTTTATATACCCTAAAGAATGCAATGCTTCGCCACTTACTTGGTAACTGCCTGAAGGACAGGCAAAACATTTTGCAGCATTTGTGTTTCTGCCTGTCTCAAAATCTATGGGTCTACTTCTGCCATAGCTAAAAATTTTCTGCTAACAAGCAAATGAGTATCACAGGAAGAAACAAAAACACTATGTACTAGCGTGCTTGGGATTTTCCACTGCTTCACACGTCGCACCACACCACCCCCCCCCCCCCCGCATTATTCTACAGTACTATTTTAGTGCACTGGGGTGCTGAATATTGTAGGTTGATGGAAGAAAATGTTGAAAAAGTGTCAGAGAAAACAGAACTAAATGACCCAATGACCTTTCAGTGACCTGTCATCATAAGATGGTGAGAAATTTCATTGCAGGCTGAAAGGCTTTTAGAAATTAGTCTAATGTGTTTCTATGATATAGTTTTGTTTTGTATTTAAAACCTACCATTTTCTTCTGAGTTCTTCATTATCTTTCAGAAACAAACAAACAAATAAACAACAACAAAACAAAAAACAACAACAAATTCACAAAACAACCATCACTGGAAGATCTAAATATGAAATTAAAAAATCCATTTGAAAATGGTTTCAGAATTGAAATTCTATATGTTTTATTCAGGTTTAATTGTATTTTTGCATTATATTAGAGCGGGAAGTTATTTTCAAATTTTAAAAGAAAGGGGATTTTTGTTTGGTTTCTTTAAAAAAGTTAGTATACCACTTGTCATTTAAATGAACAAAATAATGAATTGCAAATGGAGAGAACTCAGTGAAGCATGAAACCATTTAGCAAAATATTTATACATCCCCCACAGATTTTTGTTTCCCTGGAAAGGTTATCTGAGTGTAAATGTGACATTTTGAAATGTGTGACTGCAATGAAAACTAAATCAATCCTAAGTCATTTATCAGTTAGTAATGAAATTTAATGTTTATCTGCTTTTTCATTCTCATTTAAGGAGGTCTTGTCCCTGTAATTACTGGCTTTCGGTGTGACCTTCCTACTTTTTCCAGGCAATTAACATTTTCCCTTGCTTACATCTGACCTAGATAGGGATCTGTTCTTCTGTAAAAAATATATATTTTAATAAAATTAGTAGGCCAGTTTCAGTCATTGATATATCACAGTATTTTTAAAAAATTTAATTCCGTAGCATTTGGCACATTTACTATAGCTTTACCACTAGCTTTATATTATTTGCAGCCATTTTAGGTAACCAGACAAAAAAAGCATGGTCTCCAGCTTCACAATCCCAATCTAAATTTTTCTTCTGCTGTGCTTCCACTTAAGAGCATTGGTCAAATAAGAACAAAAGTTAATATATTCTCTGTACTTGTAGAAAAAGTCTACATGTTTACTAATATGCAATTTTCTGTTTCTATGTTGTCTGAAGTTCCCAACTTCCATTCATTTCACTTATGTATACGTGTTACCTGCACAAATATAATTGTCTTACAGCTATACTCCCATAATATTTAAGGTATCTTATACTACTTCTGTACACAATTCTAGGAAGCAGTTCCCCTGTCACCACCTCCCCCAAAAAAGAAAACAACACCATATGATGAGGAATTTAAACATTTGTTAAAGATTGTATGTACATACTGAATTGAGAAGGCAAATTATGTCTAAGCAAACATTATTAATCATAACTCTGGTTTTCTTGATCAGAAAATGTTTTCTTCTTCTAATTTACATACACATACGCATGTGTTCCTTACTCAAGATAATATTAAACATGATGTCCCCATTCAGGCTATTCATTTTAAAAGGTTTTTTCTCACAAGTCCTTCTGAAAGGAACAGTAATTCTGATGTTGCAGAAAACTGCCTTCCTATCACAGTTAATGATGTTGCAAGGGAAAAAAAAACAGATTGGGTCAGGACAGAAGCAGTGTATTACTGCAGGTATAGGAGAAAACACACAGCAGCAATATGTCAGACTGCTGATATTAATTCTGCCCAAATGGGGCAGAGCTCATATACCTTTAGGCCATGCAATCCATTCTTCAGCACTGCACCAGATAAGCAGGATATGGTAAAAGACAACAGCGACTGAAATCCTTCTGATAAGGAGGCTCTACACAGTACACCCTGTTAGGAATAATCGACTTCTTTGATAATGAAATTCTGCTGATCAGCCAGATGATTAGCTGAAAATATTTGCTAACTAGTGAGGCCTAAAAAGGCCAACAAGACCTTGACTTTCTTGCTTCCACAATGGAAACATGAATGATTTTGAACACCGGGGTGTGTGCCAAAGGTAAATCAGAGAGGAGAGAGATGTAAGCTTTGTTTATGAATTTGTACACGTAAAAAAGATCACCACATCCCATTTTTGTCTGGTCCCAGTCATTTAAAATAAATGCACCCAGTAGTCAAATTACATTACTGAGGTGAAACTGTGCCTTCCACAAAGGTATTGTTAATCAATAAAAAAGAGTGCACCTCGTTTTATCAAGTAGAAGTTATCTGAAACAATAACACTGAGCTTTTATAAAGCAAAACAAAACAAAACAAAAAAAAAAAATAGAGGAATCTGATGCACCTCTCAATTTATGAATGTTATTAAGTTTGAGTGTATGAATGCTCAGAATTTCATAGAATCATAGAATCATTTAGTTTGGAAAAGACCTTTAAGATCATCAAGTACAACCATTAAGCTAGCACTGCCAAGTCCACCTCTAAACCATGTCCCTAAGCACCACATGTACATGTCTTTTAATCACCTTCAGGGATGGTGGCACAACCACTTCCCTGGGCAGTCTGTTCCAATGCCTGACAACCCTTCCTGTGAATAAATATTTCCTAATACCCAATCTGAACCTTCCCTGGTGCAATCTGAGGCCTTTTCTTCTCATCCAATTGCTTATTATATGGGAAAAGAGACCAACACTGTCTATGCTACAACCTCCTTTCAGATACTTGTAGAGAGCAATGTCTCCTCCCAGGCTCTTCTCGGAGTTAAACAGCTCCAGTTCCTTCAGCCATTCCTCATAAGATTTGTGCTCCAGACTCTTCTTCACCAGCTTCATTGCCCTTTTTTGGACACGCTCCAGCACCTCAGTATCTTCCTTGTAGTGAGGGACCCAAAACTGAACACAGCATTTGAGGTGGGGCCTCACCAGTGCTCAGTACAGTGACGCAATCACTTCCCTAGTCCTGCTGGACCCACTATTTCTGATACAAGGCAGGATCCTGTTGGCCTTTTTGGCCATTTTGGCACACTGCTGGCTCATATTCAACTGGTTGCCGACCAACGCCCTCAGACCCTTTTCTGCCAAGCAGCTTTCCAGCCACTCTTCCTCAAACCTGTAGTGCTGCCTGGGGTTGTTGTGACCCAAGCACAGGACCTGGCACTTGGCCTTGTTGGACCTCATACAATTGGCCTCAGCCCAATGATCCAGCTGGTACAGATCCATCTGTATGACCTTCCTACCTTCAAGAAAATCAACACTCCCATCCAGCTTTGTGTTGCCTACAAACTTACTGAGGGTGCACTTGATGCCCTTGTCCCAATCGCTGATAAAGATACTAAAGAGAACTGGCCACAGTACTGAGTCCTGAGAAGTCCAGCTTGTGACCAGCTGCCAACTGGATTTGATTTCATGCTCTACCACTCTTTGGACCTGACCATCTAGACAGTTTTTTACCCAGTGAAAAGTATGCCTGTCCCAACCATAAGCAGGCAGTTTCTTCAGGACAATGCTGTGGGAAACAGTATCAACAGCTTTACTAAAGTCTGGGTACACAATATCCACAGGCTTTCCCTCATCCACTAAGTGTGTCACCTTGTCCTAGAAGGAGATCAGGTTAGTCAAGCAGGACCTGCCTTTCACAAACCTGTGCTGACCTGGCCTGGTTGCTTGGTTGTCTTGTACATGTCACATGATGCCACTCGGGACTATATGCTCCTTAATCTTCTCTGGCACTGAGATCAGACTGATAGGCCTGTAGTTTCCCAGATCATCCTTCCTGCCCGTCTTGTAGATGGGTGTTCCATTTGCCTAATTCCAGTCAACCAGCACCTCCCTGGTTAGCCAGGAATGTTGATAAATAATTGAAAGTGGCTAGGGGACCACCTCTGCTGGCTCCCTCAGTACCCTTGGGTGGATCCCATCTGGCCCCACATACTTATTCATATCTAAGTGGTGTAGCAGGTCACTAACCATTTCTCCTTGGATTACTGGGGCCACTGAATACCCAATGAACAGCTGATTTTACTATTAAAGACTGAGGCAAAGAAGGCATTAAGTACCTCAGCCTTTTTCTCCTCCTTTGACACTATATTTCCCCCCACATCCACTAAAGGATGGAGATTCTCCTTAACCCTCCTTTTGTCACTAATGCATCTGTGGCAGTATACTCTCCCTCACCCCCTCCTCTCCTCCCCTCTGCTGAAAACTGATGCGGCAGCTGCACATGTGTACAGCCCCCCTTCCTTCAATGGAGCAGCTAACAGCTCTTATTGTGAGACTCAGGCCAGAGTCGTTAGGAAAGAGCAGGGGGCACATGTAGCCACAGTATGGGGGTGCAGAGAAGCCGTGAAGCTTCTAGAATGCCCACAGCCAGATCTGACCAAACTATAAAACAGGACTTCCCGACGACGACCATTTGTGGTCTTCTCGGAGCTGCGGGTCTGTATGCCAGAAGCCTCCCCTTAGGCAGGATCGCTGCCTAAGGTAACCTCCCAGGATTGGGACAGCCTCACCGCCTCGTTTGGGTGAGTGATAACTTACTAGATATATCTTTGTATTTTCCTCGCTGGACCAGCATGTGTAGTCTGTGCTTAAATATAAGCACGTGTATTTTCCTTGCTTATACAGCAAGCGTACTTTCCTTGACAGACTCAGGCAAGCATGTATCCTTAATATAATTCCTCACTAGACACATGAGCATATTTTTCCTGGAATCAGGGATGGCTCTGGCATTGTTTATTGTGAGTGTGTGTATGCATGCTGTGGATCTCCATTATTCTTATTTTGCTGTGCCCCAAATAATCTCAAGTTGATATCCAAACCTGTATTTTATGTTAGTGGAGTGCTAACTGATTGTATAAACCCCGTTTCTAACTGGTCATTTTCCCAGACTTTCCTGGACAGAATAAAAGCCTGTTTTGGACTTGGTTGTCCACCTAAAACTAATTTTGGGGTCCCTCTGTGACAGCATTGTAGAAAAATTTTTTATTGTCTTTTATAGCAGTAGCCAGGTTAAGTTCTTGCTGGGCTTTGAGCCTTCTAATTTACTCCCTGCATAACCTCATTACATCCTTGTAGTCCTCCTGAGTTGCCTGCCCATACTTCCAAATGTCATAAACTATCTTTTCTTTATTTTCCTGAGTTTCAGCCAAAACTCTCTGTTCAGTCAGGCTGGTCTTCTTCCCCACCAGTAAACCTGTTTCCTTCCATTTCAATTGAAGTGCCAGCCTGAAACTACAGACTACCTCTCTAGGAACCAGTAATAGCAGGTTGAGCTCCCTTCTGCTGCAATTGCAAGGAATACTTATTGAACTTGCTTTTTCCAACACAAAAGCATCCTTCACCTCCACTGCACATGCCCTTTCTGTGAACTATATATATGTCATTACAGGAAGGTGGTTAGATGCTCCAAAATCTGCATGTGGATTGCTTTGGTACTGCAGTCAATGATCTACAGAAATGCATTTTTTCATACTTCAATTTCTTGCTTATAAATAATTTCAATAATTGTAGGGTTAGTTTATAAGTTCCCAAGTGTTTGTAGGAGATAAAAGAGACAAATTGAAATAATTAACATTATTAATATCTCATCTAATGAAAGCTCCAAATGATTAACAACTTCTACACTGTGTTAAGTAGGATCACCCGTATGCATTTCATCTCCTGGGACCCCTAACAATTTTGGGTATCTCTTAATGTGATATCACCTTTCTCTGTCTTCCGCTCCTCCTCCTCATCTCCACCAAATTCCCATGTTGCCTTTGGAAAAAAAAAAAAAAAAAATTAAGACAGGAGGAAGCTTATGCTTTAAGCAGCTGATCTAATTTCTGAGAGAGTCAACTTTTGGGTTCCTTACCCAGCTCTACTCATGACACTTCCTGTATCTTTGTCCTATCCAGAAGCTGCTCAGTAGTATGTTGTGTTATACTGTGCCTAGCTGGCAATTCTCTGCGCATCCATGTAGAATTTCCCTGTAGCACCATTAATATTAACTTCCCAAGAAATGGTGAAAAAAGTTATAAAATTTACAATTATAGTTCAAGTAGTATAGTTCAGAGAATCAATCATAAAAAGGGGGCATTTAAAGATTAAAGTGATAGTCACTTTGAAGTTGCAGATCCACAGAACAATTTTTTTATGTACAGACTATCAAAGATATGGGTGAGGGAGAGGCTGTGACACCACACAGGAGCACACATAAACTCATGAATAGCTTGACAACAGGTTTCCTACTGCCTTTCTTCTCTTGTGGAAATATTTTTACCTTCAGGTCTATACAACATGATTTCCAATTACATTATTAGGTGAACTTTTTGATATATTATTCTTGTTTCTAAATCCTGTTAAAGCACTTATTGAATACAAAGAGGCAAGTGAAATTCATACATGAAAATAGCATGCAAAAGAGGAAAAATAATAATAAAGAGATTATCAACTAATGGTGCCAAGGGACACAATAAAACACTAGGAAGGGATAAAAATATAAATTTGTGTCAAAGGCCTGGAAAGTAATAAGTCAAATGTAACTGAGTTAGTGAGTAATTTGAAAATACACAAACTTGGAAGCAAAGTGATTGCATATATGTTTAATCCTATTTTGTAATTACACTTAAATACAAAACTAGCTAGCTTATCTACTTCAATTAGTCTTTCTCCAGACAGAGTTTCTCTGCTACTATGTATTTATATTAGAGCTTATGGCAACGTGCCCTAGGTTAAGTTGGCCTTTGAATACCAAGAAATATATATAATTAATATTAATTTGGATTTGTTTAAGAGCTCTTCACAGTTAAGTGGTTATCATTGTTTTGTTTTTTAAATATAACTCTGTATTAATAATTTAAAAATATTACAGACATAAGAAACCCCCTCTAACAATTTATCTGGCATTTTATACTTCCATAAAACACTCTGGGGTGCCCATTACTGTATGATAACAGCATACATACTAAACTCAGTGTAGGTGAGCTGTGTTAATATGCTTCAACAGCCCACCCTGGAGTATCTTATTGCTTACATGATGAAAAGGTCAAACATTTGCAGCATACTTTCATGTTTCACAGAAAAATTGTACATTATCATTCTCTGTTACCATCCTTTTGGGAAAAATGGTTGCAAGGAAGAATAACAAACATAATTCAATTAAACCAGGTTTGTTAAAGTGCTAATATGTGGCTTAATCTTGTAGTTCTCTTCGGGTAGTGAGCAAGGTCACATCCCCTCTATCTAGTGTTAGCATAAATCATGTACGAGTAGAAAATCCAGTAAAACCTCCAATCAACAATCTAACTAGATATTAATATTTTTAAATAAAATTAAAGGACTGAATCTTGCTGAGGCTGATATGTTTATTTCAGAATATATTAAGCTTAACAAAAAACAGACTTGCATTAGTTGGGGGGAAGAAGAATTTTAGGTCAGCATCAGTGTCTCATTACACATCTCAGCTGTTTTAGTGCAGAGATTTTCATTATGAGAACCCCTCTGGATAATAGCAAACTACAGTGGAGCAGCATAGAAGAAACTGCAGCCAGGATACATGTGGCATGACTGTTCCATGAGTAACTGTGTACTTGTGGTGTCCAGAAACCAAAATTGTGGTGTTGATACCAGCCACGGAGCCAGGTATTAATAGAATGCGTCCGTCTGTTTCTTCTAATGTCACTATCTGCAACTGGAAGGAAAGAGGAGAAAAATCAGCTGTGCTCCCAATTCCCTTACCAGCCGTCACAAGGCCTTGAAGTTTCTTTTGATCACCCTTGGACTATGGGTTCTAGCTTCATGGCCACCAACATGGAAGACCAGTAATGGGTAACAGTTCAAAGGCTATGCCAGGCTAGGAAGTCTCCTACCAGCATCCTTAACTCAGGCCCCTGGGAGGCAGCAGACTTCTCCAAGAGGAAGGTCTGTCTGGCATATTGGACCCACTGTTCCCCTCAGAAGGGAGTCACCTACAACTATAACCCATCTTTCCTTCTTTATGGAAGTGGTTGTAATATGGGGAGTAGGCCTTTCTGATCCTGTCAAGACCTCCACCTCCTCATCCATTGACTGGCCTTCCACATCCAGAGCCTCACACCCGTTGTACAGAGGCATGTGGCAGGGCAAGGGTGGGGTTTTGCCGGCCACCCTGAGCATGGACTTGCCTCCACTGACTCCTTTCCCTTGAACTACTGTCTTCAGTCTGGTGAGGAAGGATACAGGACTCCTTTGATCCTGTTTTTTTCTGGTGGCCATACCTGTCTCAGGGAGGTCAGAGCATAATCCCACCAGCTGATCTCCTTCTCAGACTCCCTGATACTTCTTAACCTTTTTATTCCTCTCTCAGCTCTACCACCAGGTTGAGCAGATCACCCACCAGGTCACACCTCACGCAGCTGTATCTCTACTGACATCCCATTCCAGTGAAAGGCTCTGGCAATCTCTGCAGCCTGAGGTCTGGATGGTTGCATATTTCTGTGGGAACTCTGTCTGGGTTGCTGCACCCTTCCTAGCTAGTGGAGAGAGGTGATAACCACCAACTGAGCTAATCTCTTGAGCTGGCACAGCTTCTCCACCCTTCCTGTGTGCCCTGCCACACACACTGCACTGCCATGCTCTGGTTACTAATGCTCCCCAGGCAGCTGTTCATAGGCCTGGTCACCATTGCCCTGGCAACAGCTAGGTCTCATCAGCACCACCTGTCATAGCTGACAGCTCCTGGTGGGTCTCACCACTGCCCTGGTTTTTCCCTGCCTCAGAAAAACCCTCTCTGTGTCAAAATCTGCTGTTTGCATCAGCTCCAGAGCAGCTTCCTTCATCAACTGACTGCTAGTGTCAGTTACACCGCATTTCAATTTCTTTAGCTGTTGTCTATCATCCCCCTGGCATTTTCTTCTCTGAAGAGCACAATCAGTCCTGAATCCCAAGGCTGCTTTTTTTTTGTTTTTTGTTATGGCTTTGTTACTGTCTATGGTGGGCAGAGTAAAGTAGTACCACATTAAAATATGTGAAAGTGCATCTCTAGCAGTGCTGCCAAGCAAGTCTGTTGGACTACTCTCAGCAGTGATTTCTCCTGTTTTCTTAGAAAAAGTTCAATTTAAAAGTTAAAATAATTTTTATTCTAAACTCCTGAGTATCACTTAGAATGGAAGTAAAAAACTTCTTTCAGGTTTAAACAGTGTCAAACAGCCACTTATTTTGGATACAACTGTATCACTTACAAGAATGCAATCTTCTTCATGGTTATAATAAGCATCACTGATGACAGCATCAGTAAATTTTAAGTGTAGAAAAAGTTACTTAGGAAGTGTGGATCTTGTTTTAAATTTATTTAAAGTGGTTCCAGTAAGGCATATTCCTTTCCCACATTTAGGCTTTAACTTCAACTTAAAACACTTTTTCAGTAACTCTCAGAAACTTCCTCTACCAGAATGGATTTAAAAATTCACAACTGTTTTATGCAACAGTATTTCTGGTGTTTGATTCCTGTGCTTCCATTATTTCTTCTTTTGCTTTTGATGTCATTTATTAGGTATTTCTATGAAAAACTATTACATCATGTGTACACATGAAAAGAAAAAGGGAAAAAACTTTACATTTTGACATACCTTTCTGATTCTTCTATTCAGTACAAGCTGGGACTGTTCAGTAACACTGGGAATGAACAGACCACAAATGCTGCTGCAGGCTTTTTAGGACAATAAATTATCAATATCAGTTTAAAAGTAATTAATAAGTAAATACGATTTCTATTTCGCACCTAAAGGGAAATGCTTCCTTTTCCTGGTACACAGAGATAGAGGACACTTTGCTATTTCTCCCAGGTTTTGTGTCCTATCTGAGGATCAGGCAGGCTGCTACTACCCTGAGACCAGCAAAAACCACACTTTCCCTTCTGCCTGACGTGTGCTCACTTCCCAATACATAGTTACAAATAGAAATAAACCAGACTGAAGATGCTTCAAGCACTGCTCACAAAATACAGTAGACATGTATGAATGAATCTTAAAAAGATTTTTCTGTAAACAGGTATGTGTAAAATGTATACCGCTACAACATGGTTTTCTTAAATTTTAATACAGACAACATAATAAAAGTGAATTTCACCAGGCCTCCATGTAACAAAATTCAGACTACTCCCTCCTTTCAGCACCATACAGGTATTTCTCTGCCTCCACTGTTAAAATGGAGTGCTTCGTGCTTGAAAAAAATCTAGCTGTCACTTTGTTTTACTCTACTTATAAATAAAATGTAAGAGTAATCATGAATATGCATTTGTTCTTTAAAGTACTTCTTGAAAATTCTCCTTACTTTATCAATCAATTAAGTGCTTCTCTTGCAAATATGCCTTGTGCAGTGCTATCAGTGACCCATGACTACACTGCAAAATAGGCTTCAAATGCAGAAAAATATCCCCTCCAAATTAGGCACTCCTAAACATATATTTTTTTAAATTTTTGTAACATTCAAGAGTAAGGCAGTGTTCTAATCAAGCAAGTGAATGCTGAGACTTGGGCCAGCTAGAAGCATTCTTAACTACATGGAATCACTCTGTCACAGTACTGTCTTCAAAACAGCCATATGACCATCTTGAGTTTTATAAAGTCACATAAGATGCGGATTTGAGATATTTTGAAATCAGTTACACTTTCTTAATTCAACAGGCAAGTCAATATAATAGACAAGTTAATTTTAGATGTATTAGCTTTGTTAGGCAAGTATTTGGAGTCAAAATTCTAGATACTTTATCTCCAAATTCCCATTTAAAGTCACTTATAGTCTATACAAGTCTTCATCATATTCTAGAAAATCTCCTGATTTTCTCTTTGGAATCAATATCAGTGTTTCTTGAAATGAGAGAATTAGTCAGGTATTCATGGACCCTTTCCCACCACAGGAAAAATTTTCAAGCCCTTCACAGAAGCTGAAAGTCAAGTAGCATCCACCAGTATAGTGTTGATATCAAAAAGCTGAAGTAGCAGCTACATCATGTACGTAACAGTTATAAAAGAAGATTCAGTGGTCATCTTTGGGGTATTTTAGTTGTTCCATATGCTAACTAAACAGAAGTGTTTGTATCATACAACACTCTACCTTCCTCAATGGTTAAGTGCCTGTACAATCTGTGAGGATCTATACCTCTTGGGACTAGATTTTTTGATGCAGCTGTTCTTGATTCACACACACAAACAAACAAACAAAACCCAAATGAAACCCACAAAAATACCCAACAAAAACCCAAACAAACTAAACAAAACAAATAACACAAGCAAACAAAACACATACAAAAAACACCTGCAAAACCTGATATGAACTTAACAAAATAAGCATAGTTTTTCTGATGTTGACTAGCCCAACATTTTTCCAAGTACTTTCAGTGATCCCAGGGGTGCCTCATTTTTCTTTTACAGATACAGACCTCAAATTGATGCCTCAGCTGGCAGTCTTTGTAAGGCAAGTACAAACTAGTTACTAGATGATAAGCACCATGATGATTCACGGTGGCAGAAAGGAAAAGTGAAACACTAAGTAAAACTGAGCAAACACTGAGCAAAAGGTAAAGGAACAAGGCCTTAAGAAATCTAACTAGGGTACCTAACATTTATAAAAACACCTGAAGTCTGGTAGATGCAGGAATTTGCCCTTAGCTCAGAAACATTACAATAAATCGTCACTGTCTACAGGGTAGAGTAAGAAGCATATGAAAACAAGTCTTTCCATACGTAAAAATTAGGTTGATGAAGTAAAATAGTATTATAACTCTGTGTGTTTTTTTCATCATTACTCAAAATAAAGAGGAATTACACCTTGAAATAACCTAATATTAAAATATACATATATATATATACATATATTCAAATCCCTGAAACACTAATAAACTGCTCCACTAGAAGTATTCTCAAATTCCATACCACCCTCTCACCTTCCCACCCCAAGTATTTTAGATGAAATTTCACTGCTACAGATAACACTGGAAAATATTTGGGGAGGTGAGGGGAGTGGCTTTATCCTGTTTTGCCTTATAGTTTTCCTTGTCTTGGCCTATTCATCACTCTCTTCCTTAGCACTGCTCTGGAACAGCTTATATATGAAAAAAAAAATTCTTCTTCTTTCTCCCTTATACATTTAACATCCAATAAATAAAATTATCATGTACTTTGTTGCACTGAATGTTCCATTGTTTTCTACCAAGAATGCTGTTATGCATTGTCTTCAGAACTTAAATATATGCTTTTCACTTGTTATTTGTCTTGTTGATTAACTTGTCTTCAGTTTACTACAAGTAACAAGCATAGTTAGAACTGCCCCCATATCTTCACAGTTCAATATACTCATTGGTGCTCTGCATTCTCCACATGAATTAGTCTTCAAATGTTTATTCAAATACTATCAGAATTGTATATGAGTTATAGCAGAATGGTTCACTTAATGAAAAGTCTTACTGTCATTTCAGACTCAGGTCCTCCACTGCACATTTTCCTTATATGTGCCCCTTATTATTTATATTGTTTTCTTCATTTATTAATACTGCAAATACACCCTCCCTTTACTAAGTCTCTGGAAAATGGATCTGGTATTTTTCCTTGAAAACACATACACTAAGGCACTACATGAAGTTTCAGAGACTGTGTTGTGAACCTGTGAACCCTCCTATAACACTTTCTCTCATCACAGGTGTGAAATATTGATGTGAGTTGCCTTCTGCTACCTTGCTGCAGTGTCTTCAAAATACTGGTATCAAAAGGAACACTAGGTAAACATTAATATTTTAGCTCATATTATAGAATAGTCACAGATGAATGAAATAGATAAGTGCTATAGCTAAAAACAAACAAACAAACAAAAAACAAAGATAACAAGCTAAGTTTACACTGGAATTTGTAATACAAATAGATAGAATGTTCTTGGTCACTGTCATTTTCATGTGAAGGATCCTAGTTGCATAAGGCTGCATATTCAAGGCATAAGAAGAATTTAAATAGAAAACAAGAGAACATATTTTTGTTTAACAACAGAAAACAATGTAAATAGACATGAGAATTTGTCTTCCAGTTCTGAGATGATGGGCTGGAAAAAAAAAAAAAAAACCTAAAAATCTAAAGATTCAGAAAATTCTGACCAAAAATGCCCTAGAAGAATGAGAAAAAAAAACAGGTGGGTGAGTATTCATTTGGCTTACTAAATTGTCTAGAAAGATTTTTCTTTCATTATTATTATTATTATTATTATTATTATTATTTAGATAAGGAGTTGATTTTAGACTGTAGCCTAAGATTTAATATGTTTAATTTTAATAGTTCCAAACTAAGAACTAAGCTCTAAACTTCTACACTAGTTTAGTTCATTCATTAAATGATCCACTGGTGTGTGAGCTGGCACAGGCAGGATGCAGGAAAAACCACAAAACCATGGATGAGATGCAAAGAGTAAATTTATTTTCATTACCTTACCAACCCAGAGCAGCACCTGGGCAGAGAAACATAAGGGGGAACACAGACACCATCGATCTCAGTACTTGCTAGAGAACCACTGAACTTTCTGGTTTTGCCTGTATTTCAAGGATTTACAGAGGTGTAATTTGCCACTGTGCTTGGATCTTTCCCACAGCAGGGCAGGAATCTTGAGCATGTTTAATAACGTACCTTGGAGTCAATCACAGGTCTATGTTATCTAAACACAGATGCTCTGCTTGTCCAACACACAAGGCTAAACAACAATCAGTATGATATACATGTTTTTCTGCACCCTAGCTGCATGTCACTCCAGTGTGTTTACAATCCTCTCACCAATCTTCTGTTGTTTTCCCACAACTGATACCTACTAGTCATTCAAAGGCACCGTTTTCTGATTTCCTCATTTGACTGTTATTTACAAATTGTTTATGCTCATCCAGAGACAAGGATGTCTTCCTCATCTTTCTTCAAGCCTCTGACAGATGTAAGAGGTGTTCCCATTCTGGATGAGTGGGAGCATGCACTCTTGTCTTCAAGTCATAATAAAAAGAGGAGATTGGCTTTTTACATGTAATAAAGGCTGATATCCTACAGTATCATTGTCTTTCATATTTAAGTTGTTGTGTTATAAGAAAAAAATAGAAAACAGGTGGTGGTGCTTATGAACCAAACACAGAAAAACTGGAGTTTGCAACAGGTTTTAAAATCTCAGTTAAAAGGTTCTACACACTGGTATCTTTTACATAGTAGCTTGCATAGGACTTTGAGCACTTTATTTTACTAACTTGGTCTGTCTTTAAAACAGCTGTTGATCACCACTGTTATTTCCAGAATATAAAATGACAAGAAATTTTCCTCAAATCACTTGTTAAATAAACAGTAACATTTCTGAGACTGGCAGCTCCATTATTAACTTTGTGGTTTTGTCATTCAACTCCTAACAGATACATCTCCTCCCTAAAACAATCCACTGAAACCACAGCTTGACCTACTATAACAAAAACATGAAACTTTTATAAATTACCTACTTAAGCATGATTACCTATTAAACTACATAGTACCTTTTCTGGACCAAAATATTCTATACAGTGGCATTACCACTTCCTTTCCAGTAGTAAGCAAGTGTTACTAATCTGCCTGACTGTAATTTAAATATAAGGCAATCAGAAATTACAAAAAGTCCAACTAAATTTTAGGAAAATAAGTGCACGCTATCACAGCCAAAAAAGGTTGAGTTACATAAACAGAAGTTAGTGTATCTCAGCTTCTATATATGTAAACAGGCTAACTCTTCACCCCAAAGATTTACATAAATATGTAAACTGCCAGATTACTGAAATTGTTTGTTCATGCTTGAGTAAATAATTTAAATCAAACTCAAATATGATTACTACATGTGGTTTTCCATAGATGCTGGTATTTTTCCCCAGCCTTAACTAAGAGAAGTTGATTATGAAATGAATTATCATTTTGGTGGAGGCAGGACAGCAAGACCTAAACCAGATTGCTTTTTTGGTCTAAACTTTCACAGACAGCTAGATAACTAGAATTAGCTTATGATTTTCTTCTGTTCTACCACAGCTGTTATAATCACATTGACGAATACAGAAGTGTAACTTTCATTCTTATGAAGGTAATTTAAAATGAAAGCATGACACAATGAACAGAAAGTCCACATGATACAGAAAACTGAGTTTTTGAAACGGACTCTTGACATGAATCTCTTTTCACCCTGCAATAAACTGAATATTGAGATGATAATTCAGGGGTAGTTTTGAAGAGCATAGATGCATGAAAGTTATTAAAGGTTAGAAATCACTAAAAGCTTTTCCCCTCGATAAAATTTCTAGTTTTACAGTGTAAGTTACATATCAAAGAAATAGGCAACTGTTCCCTCTGTAGCTACAAATGAATAAAACAACTAAAAAAAAAAAAAAAAGAAGAAAAAAGCAGTAAAGATTTTCAATTGCCATTGTTTTTGAGAAAAATTACAACATGCTAAATGTTAATAAAAGACAAATATATTTTCAGAAGTACGAACAAAAACCACATCAAGTCCTCTCTCTGCCTTCTAATAAACTGCAGTTTCTCTGAACATACTTTCAGTCATCTACCAAGGGCCTCTCAAGTAATCTAATAAAAATTCTGGACTTCTTTTTCCCTTGAATCATTAAAATGAAATGAGATAACATTGAGACCGAGCTTTGATTCTGTCTACTCTGAAGTAAAAATCACATAACTGAAGAATTAAAGAGTCATGTTAAACACAGAGAAGGGTGAAATAATATTGGGCATTCAGTGCGAAGGAAGCCTTTGAATAAAGAATCAGTTTTCTTTCAGTTCTCAAAGGGTACCAAGTCACAGGAATAGCATTATTCAAACTCTGTAGTGGAAGATCTCAACCACTTACCAGGAGTGTTAAAATAGCATAACTATTTTCACATTTCTTACTGATCAGAAAAAAGAAAAAAAAAAAAAAATTACAAAGCACCATAGTTTGACTTGTTCTCCTCACAAACTACACAATGTGGAAAGATCAAATAGCTCACCATTGCTCCAGTAGCCACTAGATGTCAACAGAGTCTAACAAGCTAACACACTGCTTTGTATTTTAAATGAGGTGCAAAGAAATAGATTTGAAGCTGTCTTTGTTACACGCATTTGTATTGACATATGCTTAAGCAAATGTATACTACTTGGCTCCATACAAAATCCAACCCAATCCAGACCAAATCCAATCAACTTAATGTATTTGAAGAATAGTAATAATCCCCCCACACATAAACACTTCCAAGTTCACACATGCACATGTAGCTAATCATGTTGTAAATATATTTTTTGAAGTATCATCTAAGCTTTTAGCAGATGTCAAAATAAGCTGATCTTCCTTGCCTGCGTGAGAAGCGAACCAGACCAAGGGCCTACATTTGACTGTGAAAAGGCGAGAGTAATTCTCCCTTTTCCTACTTCAAGATCTGTGTGATTTTATGCAATAAAAGCCAATGAGAAGAGCTGTGAGAGATTTGCCATGACCTACATAGCATATGCAAATGGACACTTTCACTTTCCATGCTTTCTTGAGCACCTTGCCTCTTTATGACACATTTGTGTACCTTTGTCTACAGTGAGTTGAGAGATAGAGCTGAAGCTTATTTTTACATTTGTGCTAATGAAGAAAGCTGGGAGGAAGAGAAATAGAATGTTCCCTATGAGGAGAGAAAAAAAAAAAAAGCTGAGTACTCCATTCTGAGAGGAAAGGGGAGGCTCAAAATTACAATGCTGAAAGCTAGAAAATTAATGATCCTTCTTCTCTTTGAGGTTCACTGGCCTAAATATCAAGATGACCATATACTCTGACAACAGCCTCTCTCTCACAATTGCACCAATGCAAGTGATAACAAATCACTCCAGACCCAGCTGATGTTAACAGATGCCTCAGCTGCTTATCAACTAAAACAAGGAGGCCACAGAAACGGCCCAGTACATATCATAGTTTGAAACCCCTAAACATTTTGACGACTTGCTTTTAAAGCATCTAGATTCTGAAAAAAATTATTCCTTCCTATATAGATCAAGTTCCAGACAGGAAAAATTTGCCAGTCTTTAATTTATAGTATTTCTAGGGGCACTTTTAACTGTGTAATTGCTAAATGAGGAACCTAGAAAAATTTTGTAATACTTCCAAATTCAGCTTTATGACTCTGGTAGCCACCTAAGTATTCATACGATAGCTGTTTCAAACAAAAGCTGAGCAGAAACTCTGGGGTCCAAATTGTCTAAATGCTATTCATTTTGTTCAAAAATGCTATGGTATATTGTACTTTCTTGTAATTGTGAAAACACTAACATACACATACTTTCCACTTACTATCAAATAGCTCAGTCCTTAAAAGAGTTGTGATTTTTTTCTATGTCTAAATAAAACCAAGTAGGAATGATAAACTGTGTAAATAAAAGGGCATATGTAACTTTCAAACAATGAGTAAATATGTGAGTCCTAGATTTCTTTCCTTCTGGACTTTTGAATAGTCAGATACAGTATCTTACCAGATGCACACAGTAAACTTCAGAAGAAACGACTCTGTCCTTCATTCTGAGTTGTTGCAGCAACTATTCCAATTTTTAAAATTTCTTTGGGGCAGTAACACATGCAAGCATAGAAGCATCATCACAGCTCTAGTGCAGATATCAGGAAAAATAAAAACATAACCTAGGAAAGACAAAACAAAACAAAAAAATAGTTTCAAACCTACTGAGATATCAGTTTGTTTTCTTCATTCATAACAGTTATTGGTGAAGTCTAAAACCAGGTAAGTTAACTACAAATGGGGAAAAAAAAAAAAAAAATATGGCAAAGCAGAACATAAGGAAAGATTAAAAGATCTTGGTTTTGTTCTCTGACCTTCTTAAATAACATTTTCAATTTAATTTGAAAATAAAAAGTCAAACTGGTACAATGTATTTTCTCTTTCTATCTCACTTTTAATAACTATTTCTAAGTCTCACTCTATTCTGGCATTCAAAGCATTCCATTTGCTTCAAAAAGCTCAATAGCATTCATTTATCTGACTAAGGTTATTTTTGCTACCATCCGTATTACAGAAGAGACAGTCATATTGGCTCTCCTTTCTTGTACAGCTCTGAGCTCTCAATGCTGGGTCTCTTGCTCTTGGGTCCATTTCAGCTGTGGTAAATTAAAAAACAAACAAACAACATTATTCCCCCCCTCCCTTAAATAAAGGATTTACTCTGACAAACTACTGGGTACTTTGATATGCATTCAGGAAACACTTCCATGCAAAATTATTACAAATTAATGCTGAGTTTCTGATTTTGAAAGCTTGGACTAAAATGTCTGAGAGAAAAACGAAACAAAACAAAACCACAACGATGACAGTTTGAAACTGCCTCAGTTATTAAGACAATCCATTTCAGTAGTTTAGTAACAGGGTGCCCTTTAAGCAGTTAAAACTACTTTGTGGTGCTTTGTTTTTTTTTCCAATTAAAACTCAAGATCACAGAATCACTGAATGTTAGGGATTGGGAGGGACCTCAAAAGATCATCTAGTCCAATCCCCCTGTCGGAGCAGGAACACATAGATGAGGCTACACAGGAATGTGTCCAGGTGCGTTTTGAATGTCTCCAGAGAAGGCGACTCCACAACCCCCCTGGGCAGCCTGTTCCACTGTTCTGTCACCCTCACTGAGAAGAAGTTTCTTCTCATATTTAAGTAGAACCTCTTGTGTTTCAGTTCGAACCCATTACCCTTTGTTCTTCCGTTGGTTGTCACCGAAAATGCCCTGGCTCCACCCTCGTGACACTCACCCTTTCTATATTTGTAAGCATGAATAAGGTCACCCCTCAGTCTCCTCTTCTCCAAGCTAAAGAGCCCCAGCTCCCTCAGCCTTTCCTCATAAGGGAGATGCTCCACTCCCTTAATCATCTTCGTAGCTCTGTGCTGGACTCTCTCCAGCAGTTCCCTGTCCTTCTTGAACTGAGAGGCCAAGATACAGATTTTTATGGAAGTTGCACCTCAAGATTACATACACCAAAAGTTATTTAAAAAAAAAAAAAACAACCAAAGTTAAACTAGTGGTAACTAAGGTAGATCCAAGATAAAAGAATTTGGAATTTCTCTCTGTACTGCATTTACTTTAGCACCCTTGAAGGTGAAGGTTTTCACAAACAATATCTAAGCAACTTTCCACAGTGCACATTGATTTCAGAAGAGAGAATACTGATCGTTATAGCATAAGAGATTAACTTTCCCAATTGGAAACTGGAAAGTGCAACAGAGAGAAAAAGGAAAACAAAAACAAACAAAACCGAAATAAAACAACAAAAAAAAGAAAAATAAGCAACTTGAAAAGTCTTTTAAAATAGAACAGTATGAAGAATGAATCTATTTAGGTGTCCAGAAAATGATGACAAGAATTTGAAGAAGGGAAGAGGAAGCAGTGATGGAAAGAAGTGGTAATCGCAGGAACTGGTCTTTGCCGAAGTCTATAGAACATTTATTCCTTTTATGAAAACATGACAAATGTAGAGAGTTACCATCAGCATCTACTACCTGTTGGTATTTGTACTCCTGTGCCAGAAGAAGAGTCTTGATCTTGTCAAATGGAAGGGCAAAGCTGTTATTAACACAGATTCTGCTTCAGAAGCAGCTGCACCACCCAGAAGAAGCCACCCTGTTTGAATTGAAATTCAGTTGCTCTTTGTTAACTCTTCTGCAGTAACACGGTTGGTCAGAGCCCTAGCAAGCTGTGAAAGTAAGATCCATTGGTATCTAAACACATATGCCTGTATATTTCTACATATGTGTGTGTGTATATTCATACATATATTTTCCGAGTACCACATCTCCCTACAGCAAAGTCTTTGCATTGTGTTGATAAACTTCCCCCCAAGGCATAATTTCCATCTTCAAACAATCACAAACAAAATCTTTGTTCTGTTATTTGTGTTTACACACAAGGGAAAAAACAGAGTGGATTATAAATTCCCTTCCGTATCTGTAAGAATAGATGGCACAGGATGAGCTCTGTAAATCCTGTCTCCTGTTTTATTGTCTTTCTTCAAATCACCAGACTGTATGTGATTTTGCACTTGTCATGCATCATTTCTGAATAACCAGGGCTGGCAGAGCAACTTTCATTTTTATATGCATTAACTATTTTATACATGTGTGTGTGCACATCAGTCAAGCCATAAAGTAATCGGGCTAAAGACACTGTTATTTAAATTATATAGTAAAAGACTAATTTTATAGTCATGTAAAACTGCTGGATTTCTCAAAGAGCTGAATAGCATTGCATAATCCATAGCAATTATTTTCATCAGCAGTATGGTACACAGTAAATTATACCAGGATGCAGCTTTGGTGCATGACAGGTTGACATCTACTGTATGAAAAATAAACAAACAAACCCCACAACCCACCACACGTGTATTTCTGGTACAAATCCAAAGCAACCTCATAAAAAGCAAGAAATTTACTCCAGCCTATCCAATAACTGTCTCATGTGAAATAGATTACCATGGATCATATAATGAATCTTTTAACATGGAATGTGTTGATAAACATACTGTACTTTTATTGCTGTGAATATTAACAACAAATATAGCCAGGAGTGTTTTTCTTTTTCTACTCCATTGTGTAATGATCTCAGTGTACATGCAGTACAAAGTACTGTAGACATGATACCAGTAGATAATTAAAAATCCTGACCCTCTTTTGTCTCTGTGTTGCTTCTTACTACTAATAAACAGGTCTCAAATAGGTCTCAACAGCCTCCCAAGAAGAGAACTTCTGACATTTTGCTACACATCACATGGAAAGGCAATGAAGTCATGTCAGCAGAAAATAATGCATCTGTAAAAAGAAGCCATCTACACTAGTGTAAGGTTTGATAGAGCTTCTATATCAACAAATCACAATCCTTACAGCGTAGATAAAACTCCTCTTTTTAATCACTGCTCATCTCAAACTGTCAGGTTTTGTGCTGAGATTTTTCCTTGTAGTACTGACTGAAAATTAACTTAAAAAATTATGCAACTGCTTTACTTTAATAGGTCTCCTGCTGTAGACAAGTGAATAGACAAGTGAACTCCATATCTACAAAAAGAAAAAAAAGAGATCCAGATTCCAGTGTTATACTGGACTGCTTCTGGTTCTGTGCCAGAAGAATAAAATCATACCAGTCAGGTTTCTTTTGCTTTTCCTATCTTAAAAATCTTAGAAACTTCATATGCAAAAACCAAAACACAAAAGGATTGCATAGTAATCATTCATAGTATTTGTTATTTTAAAAGAAAAATATCAACCTGTGCTCCCTCCTCTTTTTCTAAAAGCCACAATAAAATACAAAACAAGATTTAAGATTAATGGCCAGAAAGGCTAGTCACCAAAAGGCTAGGGCTGTCTCAATATCTCTTATTTGAATATCTGTCACTGGGTGAAAAAACAAGAAACACAGGAAAGAAACTGCCCAATTTAACTTGCCCATTCTTGCATTTATAAAGAACAATATGACAAAGTACAACCAGAATGGTCTGTATACTTTGCTACATAAAATTGAACATATATAAGGAGGTCGCTATCATAGTGGTACAGAAAAGGATTTAGTAATTCAAAATTACAACAGGTGATACTAGTTTTTATTTCAAATTTCTTCTAAAGGCACAAACCAATTACCACTGGAAATGGATCTGGAAGAAATGTCATTTAGGGTTATTATTGTGCATTATGAACTCTTGGTTTTTTTTGTGTGAAAGAGCTGGTATTATCCACTATTACATTGAGTAGGCTGGCCTAGATCGCTACTGTTGTCACCTGTGGCTTATATGACCTCACTATGCATAAAATCAGCATGGATTTTTTTCTTAAACAAACAAAATATTGAGTTTCTTTCCTGCTTATATTTTAGATGATACATTTAGGATTGGCCATCTTAGAAGTATCTGTGACAACTGTGAAATTGACATCAAAGTATTCAAGAAAATGAAATACGAACAATTTCAAAGGCATAGAACTCTGCTTTGTTTGCTTATGACATCTTTAGTTACCACTGCTTGTTTAAAGACCAATGCCTAGTACACTTCCATGAAAGATTATTTATAAAAAGTGAGTGCCTGCACTGTGTAATTATGGGAAGGATTTGCAATGCAGAAAAAGGTGGGGAAAAACACTGACAATTCTGATATTTTTGACTGTCAATCACAAGATAAGTAAATATATCTCTATGCCATTAAATATTAACAATGAGAAAACTAAGTTAAAGGAAAACTATTAACTAATACCAAAATCAGTATGAATGCAAATAGGTATAATTTAGCTTATCTCAGGGAACTGTATTGATTTGTAGCCCTTGAGAGTCCGTCTTCAAGCACAGGAACTTAAGGATGTTAGAAAATGATTGTGAATGTAAGTCAAGTCTAAACCTACAGTGACTCCTTAGTTAGTTCCTTAGATATAAACTTTCATTAAAAATTTATGGAATCCCTTGTTCTTTCAGTGTGCTCCCTGTATGTCCTAGATCATCTGTGTCATAGATGATTCTCAAGGAAGATTAAGAGCTCTGAATAAAAAAAAAAAAAGTAAAATATAATTGTTACTTTTATAACTTTTTTTTCGTACAAGAATCACCATAAACCAAAGCCACATACTAACAGTGAGTAACCAAGAGATACAAAACTAAAAGAAAATAAGTTTTCCGTCATAGATCTTTAGGTATCAATAATTTGGTTTAAACAAGGGATTACTAAGCAAATCAAAATCAAGAAAGCAAGGTAGAGCAAGAAATGAGTTTACTCAAAAGAGTCTACCAAGGAAAGCAATAGGCAATACAGACAATTTCCACCATATTTAAGAAGGGCAGCACATGCAGTCAATAGAGAAAGCAGAGTTTGGCATGTATTGTTTTGCAGTTCAAAATAACTTCATTCAGAGTGACTATCTGAATTAAATTTTACTTTTCACTGGCTGCCAGAAAAAGAACAAGAGCATTCTGGGAGCTCATGACTGTGGAGTCAGTAGTCTGTCATGGCCAAGATAAGGTGCATTTCCATAGTTAGTTCTTTCCTTATATAATCAGTTAAGTTCTGAAGTGTTTGCATAGAAGAGATCTTTGCTTTAAAGCTTCAGAAACATTGCTACTAGCACAGTAGCTACTAGTAGAGTAGCAATGTTTCTGGATTAGAAGATTATAGCTTTTTCATTTATTAGTAGTCTCAGTCAGGAACCTCTAAAGTATACTTACACAATAAACACAAACTGGACACCTACCTCAGCCTACAAGAAGCTCAGAATGATGGTTAGAGGAAATGTTGAAAAATATTTTGGAGAGACTAATCCCTAGAATGATGCTTGGAGAGTGAAAAGTGGAACTTGGAAATGATAGAGAGGAAAATGCAGACAGCTGTGACTGCTTACTGTAGAATACAAGGGAAAGACTCAATTTAAACCTTTTTTCTAGCATGCTACTTCTCCCTTGTCCAACACAGAGTTTTCAAGCTGTTTGCCCCATTTATGCATGCTTCAAAATGCAACTGCCCAACAGTCTTGACCTTGGACTGACAGGTGGTTGCAGCAATTTTGGCAGGATGATGTACCTGCCAGCCCAATCTGATCTAGAATGCCTGGGAACTGGACTGTTTCATCATAAACATTCTAATGAAATAATACCTACATGAGAAAGACAATTCAATGGCACATTCATCTTTCTTAAAAGACTACGATGAGAATCATACAGATCAAATAGAAATTGATAGAGAAGCAGCAAATTTCTGACTTTATTATTTTTAGCAGTTTGGTCCAGGTTTTGGGGCATTCAGACAACAGTGGAAGAAGAGTAAGAAACCTAAGTCTGGGTGAACCTGCAAGCCACAATAAGTTAATCTGTTACTAAGATTCAGTAATGGAAGAATCCCATTCTCACAAAATTTTGTAAGATTTTGCCACTCATTTAAAGGCAAAACTCTGACTTCCAGAGGGATCTGTGCTGATGGGCGTAGTGCCCATTGGGTGATGGTTTTTTTGCGTCACCAGCTGAAAGTGTGGATTGTTCTTGTGCCTTGGAAGTTTCTTGTTGGTTGTATTTTGGCATTGTTTCAGGCTGCATCAGCAGCTCTGCTCTCTAGCCATCCTGTTTAATGCACTGGCCCTTCTTCCCAGCATCCCAAAGTTCTCAGGTGTTGAAGCCAGCTTCTTGCACATGCATTGTCTCTGTTTTGATAGTACCATCTTGTAAGGGGCCATTACATTTGACTCCTTTTTCTTCCGGGGTTGTCTGCTGCATCCCTGTAGGTTCTTTTGCTTATTGGTGTCTCTGGTCCATTCTTGTTGTGGAATGCTTTTGCTCCTGTCTGAGTCTGCTTGCCTATAACATTCTGTGGAGTGTCTGTCTGCATGTGTGTGTTTGGAGCTGCTCTGCCTGGAGGTGTAGAGTTGGGGGGGGGAGGAGGGGGGGGGGGGGTGTGGAATAGCACCAGTAGTCCATGGTTAATCTGTTGATATCCATAGATTGTGTAGGCAAAAGTTGTACAGTCATCTGGGGTGGAGTAGCCATGGGCAGGTGGAGTGGACAGTCCCTTGACTAGTGTTTTGGGGACTGGATAAGAGCCTTTTGGGAGGAGCAGGAGTGAAGCAGGTTTAATCTCAAAGGAGTTAGGGCTTGTATGTGTGGGGCTTAATGTTTGGCCTATTTCTTTGATTAGAAAGCTGTAGGTGGACTGCAGGTGGTATTTCTGAAAGGAAAGCAGACTTGTGCAATGGTTATTTTGTTCATCACCATCTGGGACATGGGGGCAGGTGAGGAACAGCTGAGGTTCTGGGACCCAGTGTGCCTACTGTAGGTGTCTGGACAGCTCATCAGTCTCATCATAGAGGACAGGGATGACTTCAAGACAAAGGAACTGATCGACTTCAACTTGCAGGTACCACTGGGAGGAGACCCAGGCATCAGGGAGGGGGAGCTGGGTACCAGTGTCTTGGAACCGAGGTTCAGTGTCACAGGGGTGAGGGGAAGGTAAAAGACAGAACACACAAGGGAAAGGGATTAGATGTGATGCAGAGTGGCCCCAAAGTTGGGTAGAACCTGAGTTTAGGGTCGCGGGATTAGGGGGCGAAAGTAAAAGAAGGGACACCTAGTGAAGGGTTTCGATGTGACACCGGGCAGAACTAAAGTTCAGGGTCATGGAGGAGAGTGAGGTGAAAGAGGAGACATCAACAAGGGATTCAATGTGACACCGGGTGAAACCAGAGTTGTGCCAAACCAAAGTTCAGGGTCCTGCGTATTGGGGTGGAGGTAAAAAAGGAGACACCAGTGGAAGGGTTTCGATGTGGCATCAGGTGGAACCAAAGTTGGGTGGAACCAAATTTCCATGTGGGGAGGAGAGAAGGAAATGTAGAAGAGGGGACTCCGGGGAAAGGAGGGGAACCAAAGTTGGGCGGAACCAAAGTTGAGGGTCACGGGGGCGTGGTGGAATGGGAGAGGAGGGGCACCGAGGCACACGGGGGACGGGATGGAGGGGACACCGAGGCCCCTTGTTGGTGGGGGTGGTGATTCCGGGTAGACGTGGTGTCCGAGAGATCCCGGGCGTCCGAGGGGAAGGTAGAGGAGAGGACACTGGGGGAACGTGAAGCAGGTGAGTGTAACTGGTTTGTGTGAGTGTGGGATTGTAAATTCTTGTGAGGGGATTCCTAGTTTTTCAGAGGCTAGGTTCTTTTCTTCTTTTTTTTTCCTCTTCCCCTCCACCCCCCCTTTTTTTTTTTTTAGTTTTTGGTTGTTTGGTTGTTTGGTTTCGTTTGTTTTAGTTTTTCCTTCCTTTCCTAGTTTTTTCTTTCTTTTTTTTCCCCTGGTATTTCAGAGCCTGCCTTCCTAGTTTCTGGTGTCACCTGATGGGTGAAGTGTTATTCCTGTGTGCAGGTTGGAAGGTGAGGGTCCACTTCAACGTGCAGAGCTCACCCATTTTTCCCCAGAACTCCAACTCACAGGAACTATGTTGCTGTGCAGCTGCTCAGGACAGCCCGGCGTCTCATGCAGAATAAATTTCTTTATGCTCTGTGTGTGTGTTCTGCCTTGGAAATAAAGACGCACTGCCTGGTGTTTCAGCATTATGTGTCAGACCTGATTAGTCCATCCTCCCCACAGTCGCTGTCGGTTCCATCGCGTCACCGCAGCCTCGGCAGCATCACGGGTTTCTTTGGATGGATTGGTGGCAAAGCCGGCAGTTGACAATCTCCAGTCACGTTGAGGTGCTCTGGTGTTTTTTCCTGGAAATTCCAAGGTCCTTGGTTTCTATTGTTTTGATTTTAACTCCTTATTTACTGTAAAACATTTAGAATAAAAACTTAAATAAGAGTAACTAGGAGAATCTTTGGGAGTAAGTAATGCCTATAATCTACTGTAGCTATTACTTAGAACTCTGCAGACAGTAATTACCCCCAATTTACATAATAAAAGTATAAAGAGCAGAAAATAAATACTGGAGCAGTAATTGGAAGTTATACCTGTAAAGAAAAAAACCTAGTTCATACCAAAAAGAAAAAAATAATGTGTGCTAGTTAATCCACTTAGTAGTAAAGTAATGATTAAAATGTTAGAGTGTTATTTAGGAGGGTTCTAGAGCAGGTTCCAGGTTGGGTTTGGGTTCTGATTTGGGGGGAGGTTTTAGAATCTAGTTCAGGGGGTGCTCCTGTTTTGGCATCTCTTAGAGGATTTGTGGTACCTGTTGATGATAGTGGGGTGATCAATGGGCAGGACTGGGGACCCCTGGAGAGGACTGTGGAGTCCTGAGGGCATGAGGTGTGTCCTGGGAAGGACTGGGAAGACATTGGGGAACTGAGGAGACCCTGGGGAGGAATGGGGAGCCTTTGGGAACCAAAGAGAGACCTGCAGAGTACCAAGAAAATGCAAAACACTGGTGAGCAGAGGCAAGGCCTGGGGTGGAATGGGGAGACCTGGGGAGCCAAGGCAAGTTTTGGAGAACTGTGATGAGCACTGGGAGGGGCTAGGAAGCCCTGGGGAGAACTGGGAAGTCTTGGGGAGCTGAGTTAAGCCCTGGGGAGATGAGGTGAGCTTGGGGGAGCCATGGAGAGCCTTATGGAAGCCTGGAGAGCCCAAGGGAGATGAAGAGAGGCCGCGGGAGCCCTGGGGAACTGAGACAAGCTCTGAGGGGAACTTGGGAGCCTTGGGGAATTGAGACAAGCCCTGCAGAGGACTGTGGATCTCTGGGAAGCACTGAGAAGATGAGGGGAGTCCTTGGGAGACCTTCAGAGCCCTGGGCTGGCAAAGCAAGCCCTGGGCTTTTTTTTAGAAGAGATTCTAATGGAATCTAATTCTGCTTTGTCATTTAGTCCTACCGAGAATGTAGTTCTGGCAGAAGTTAGGAACGATGTGTGGTCTTGCTAGAAATTCAGTGTAATGCAACAGCATTTTCATTTTTTATAGGAAATTTCAGCACACAATTTTAATAGTAATATAGTTACTGCATTTAATGAGCTACATTTTTACACAGCTTAGTATAACATCTATCTTGTTCTACGTACACCCTAGAAAAATTAAGTTCAGCTCCCTACTCAGTCACATTGCAAATGCAATAGAGGTAGTAGAAGAGCAGGTACTGTCATTGCCAGTGAGGGTCCAGGTGACTGTGTTAAGGGTGGTGGGCAGGGCCTGGGTTATGTGAGCCACAGCTTCTCATAAGGGAGCTCATTCTGCTCCTGGGCTGCTTTCGGGTTGGTGTTCTGCTGCTCTTTTGTTCCTTCAGTAGTCTGCAGCTTTTGAGCTGTCTGAGCTAGAGAAGCAGAGGCATGTATCTGAGGTAAGAGCTTCTTGACCAGTCAAGGTTCAGCAGCATATATAATAGACAATGTGCTCGTAAGTGGGTTTGGTTTGGTTTTTGCTCTGCTTAGTAGATGTGTTGTTTGGCTGGTTGTTTTTTGTTGGTTTTTTTGTGTGGTTTTTTTTGTTTGTTTGTTTTGTTTACTTATTATAGATGTTGAAGAGGAACCTGGCAACTGCAGGAAGATCCCTGTTAGCTGATGTGGGTTTTTTTGCTGAGGATGGATTCAGACCCCTGGCTCTTTGAAAGCTAAGTGGAGGGACTGGGGCTAGGGAGGCTGTGGGAATTGCAGGAAGGGGTTTTAAAGCTGGTGTAGGGAGAGGGCCATCCAGGAACAGTCCCCTTTGGGCAGGTAAAGGGTGCAGGTAACTTTTCAGCACAATGCTAGCTTGTGATAGACAGGCCAGCTTTAATTTGTGTCTGTGTTGTTATGTAGTTTGGGAGGTCTGCTTTGCACCTGTTAGATGTTCCTTGGGTCTCCATGCTCTCATTGTGCTCAAAGGGCACGGCAGGCATCTTTCAGCATCATGTCTAGGGTCTGGCATGCCTGTACTGATTGGCACAGTGACAATTGCGCATCACTTTTCTTGCATTACCAACTGAAAGCATGAATTGTTCTTGTGCCTTGGAAGTTTCCAGCCAGTTGTCTTTTGTGGCATCATTCCAACCTGTGTTGGCAGCTCTGCTCTCTAGCTATTCTGTTTAATGGACTGGCCCTTCTTCCCAGCATCCTGAACTTCATATTTCTTGAAGCCGCAGGGCACGCTCCCAAATACATACTTAGTAATTGCTTCTTAGTATTACTAAGAAGGGCAGCATTATATTGAATAACTGCACAACAAAAAGTTACAATCCAACCTGCACATTTGGATGGCTTTAGGGTTTAAATTTTGTAGCAGGGGAAGTGGACAGATTTTAGGCTAAAGCCCTATAAGCCAAATACATTTAAGTGAGGAAGCAAAGAAATCAGAAACTCGGACCACATAGGTCACAGGGAAAACAAGAGCAAAAAAATTTGAGTCCCTGTATCACATGCATATTTTGAGAAATCTTTCATTTTTTTCTCCCTTTAGTTAATTCTTAACTGTTTTATGCCAGTTAATTTCGGTCTACTTTAACTTTTTTTTCTCATTTCCTCACTACTGCCCTTACAGCCTCCAGCTCATCGGGTTTGTTGTGTGCCAACAACGGCTTTGAAATAAAGTAATTCCAGTGGTATGGTAGTCTGGCACACATGTTGCTCATTAAAACTGGGAAGAGGCCATACACGCTTTTAGGTACAGAGGACATTAAAACACATCTATAATTAGTATTGTATTAATATAAATATAGTTACATTACATCTTATATAATATTTTACACTTTCATTTTATGAGTTTATGGTTACAGTAGTCAAACAGCATGATAGGGAGACCACGTTTTTTAAAATCTTCAGAAAAGTAAGAACTTTCTAAATATACAAAGAAAAATACACCAAGAAGAGAAACAGACAAAGATGTTGATTGGTCTCTGTTTATTAAAGCAGGAGCTGACAAATGTCCTTCCAGGCTAGAGATGCTATGTGGCACACTCCTTGCAAGGTGTGGAGAGAACTTGTGCATCAATAGATTTGCATTCCAACAGAATAATAAAAAAAATGTTTTCTTTTAAATTGCAACTTCTTCTGGAACGTCTTTTGTGGGCATTCCCTCCCCCTCCCCCCCGCCCCTCGCCATCCCCCAAGAATACCTAAGGGTAGAAGAACTCCTGATTTTATATGTATTTTTCATAAGGACAACAAATTCTCTTCCAGCAGTGTATGCATTTCTGTGTTGATAACAACACAGTATCAGACCAGATTGGTCTCTTGTTTGGGGTGCATTGATTAGAACAAGTTGTGTTTGACGTTGAACATATAAGTGTGTGCTTCCATGGATATGGATTTTTTTTCAAGACCAGCACTATGTTGCTGTAGCAGGTGCACTGGACCCCCCCCAGCCAAACCAGCAGCAGTTTGGTCCAGGATCCAGAGGAGGGAAGGGCCTGAGCTGCAGCCAGGCCAAGAACTCCTTCCAGGAGACCCATAGGGAAGCAGAACAGCACAGTGAACGCCGATGCCCTGTGGGCACAGGGAGTCTCATGCAGACTTTTCTATGCAATTTGACTATGAGTCAACCACTTCATTTTATAAATACAACAGCTCTCCCTGCTAAATAAGTGAGCTGTATGGCAATGGTTTTACTACTCACAAGTCAGTGGATGAGCCCAATTCAAGTTCAATATTGATCATTTAGCTTAAGTAGATGCACACCAAATGTAATGGATTGTTTAGAGATATAAGGTTGTATGATTTTTAGTGTACTCTTTCATTCATGTTACTTGGTAGACTAGATTTGCTAAAATTTTAAGCTGTAAGGTCCCACTTGTATATACCAAAAGTAACTGCAGACTACACTAAATGCCTGCAAGATAAAGTCTAGCTTGCATTTTGCTGGGAAAAATTGGACTGACTGGGAAAACAATGATTCAAGGCTAACGTGGAGACATCACAGACATCTGGAAAGCAGGCCCTATTTTGCTGAAAAGAAAGGGTTTACCTAGAACAAAACAGAGGCCCACATGGAGTTGGGGAAAAGGAGTCCAATGGGGAGCAAGGGACCTGATGAAGAAATTTTGCTATTGGACTGAATCTTGGTGTGAATGATCTGTAAAGACATAAAAGTTTGTAGTTTTCTATGCTTGGGTGGACCTCTGCGCAGGTACCCAGCTTGAGCCAGCCCTTCTGTTATTCTACTCCATTAAATTTTTTATTTTCTGAGAATTTTGTTTCCTGAAAGTCTGTTCTACATGTGTTTATGAGTCACCCCTGAAAGTTTGCCTTCAGAACTCTAAGTACAGGCTTTGGAGTGAACGGTTATCAGGGGAAGAAGAATCCCAAATATTTGCATTGCAACAGACATAAGCCTCGCCTGAAATTTTGCCTCCGTAGCTTCAAAACACAGCCCCTGGAGCGAACGGTTACCAGAGAAAGAAGACGCCTGAAAGTTTGCTTCGTGAACGGATACAGGCACCTGGAGAGAAGGTAAGCAGTATTTGGCTTGGTATGTCTCCCCCAGGCAGTAAATAATAGAGCAAAACCGCCACCAAACTCTTTAATGTCATGCTTCTCTTTAAGAAATCTAAACGTTGTTCCGCAGCAAGCAGAACCCTAAATTACTCCCCTGTGACAGTTACTTTCTCAAGGATGATCTTTATGTCTGTGTAGTACCTAGGCATGCGTGGCATCTTTTACATTCCTAAACAGCCTGGCTCAGGGAGATTGAAGTATGTGTGTGGGAGAGAGCCTTACCCTGGTGGACAGCAGGATGACCATGAGCCAGCACTGTGCCTTTGTGGCCAGGAAGGCCAATGGCATCCTGGGGTGTATTAGAAGGGGTGTGGTTAGTGGGTCAAAAGAGGTTCTACTCCTCGCCTTTACTCTGCCCTGGTGAGACCGCATCTGGAATATTGTGTCCAGTTCTGGGCCCCTCAGTTCAAGAAGGACAGGGAACTGCTGGAGAGAGTCCAGCACAGAGCCACAAAGATGATGAAGGGAGTGGAGCATCTCCCTTATGAGGAAACAACCCCAGGTTCCAGTATAGGTTGGGAAATTACATATTAGAGAGCAGTGTAGGGGAAAGGGACCTGGGGGTCCTGGTGGACAACAGGATGACCATGAGCCAGCACTGTGCCCTTGTGGCCAGGAAGGCAAATGGCATCCTGGGGTGTATTACAAGGGGGGTGGTTAGTAGGTCGAGAGAGGTCCTCCTTCCCCTCTACTCCACCCTGGTGAGACCCCATCTGGAATATTGTGTCCAGTTCTGGGCCCCTCAGTTCAAGAAGGACAGGGAACTGCTGGAGAGGCTCCAGTGTAGGGCAACAAAGATGATTAAGGGAGTGGAGCACCTCCCTTATGAAGAAAGGCTGAGGGAGTTGGGTCTCTTTAGTTTGGAGGAGACTGAGCGGAGACCTTATTAATGTTTATAAATATATAAAGGGTGAGTGCCACGAGGATGGAGCCAGTCTCTTCTCAGTGGCAAACAATGATAGGACAAGGGGTAATGGGATCAAGCTGGAACACAAGAGGTTCCACTTAAATTTGAGAAACATTTCTTCTCAGTGAGGGTGACAGAGCACTGGAAGAGGCTGCCCAGGGGGGTTGTGGAGTCTCCTTCTCTGGAGACATTCAAAACCCACCTGGACACATTCCAGTGTAACCTCATCTAGGTGTTCCTGCTCTGGCAGGGAGATTGGACTAGATGATCTTTCAAGGTCCCTTCCAATCCCTAACATTCTGTGATTCTGTGATCTCATTTCATGCTCAGTCATTTGGTGTTTTGTGCTGTTTACAGCATCTGTGTCCCCCAAAAGGCACTCCTGCTCTTGGGGGGAAAAAAACCTATCCAGCAGCACTGGACACAAATGTGCCTGCCAAACACCTGTATTTCTAACAGGTTCCCCAGCATAGTTACAGTCACAAGGAATGCCTTCACCTGTTGTTTGCTGTGCTTCTCTCTCTTGTCTATAGGAGAAATGCATGTCTAGCTCTGAGAAACCTTCCCCGCAAGTTTCAGTTCCAAGAACGCTTTTTCCAACCATTGGCGTCCTCCAAAAATGGAGGGGAAAAAAAAAAACTTCAGTCTTGAAAAGATTTTTTTAAGTCCTAATTGATTCTAACAATGGTTTTAAATGCCTCTCACAGGCTTTGATGGAGATCAAAGCAGAGCTACAAAATGGCAACTCATTATGGTCTTGATTTCCAATTTTCTTTCTCCATTGCATTTTTTAACCTATTGTATTAATTCTTACATAAGGCTCTCGGAGGGATTGCCTGAGGTGGTTTTTCCTTCAGGCTTCCCTAGAGGTACAGCTCAGCAAGGAAAACAGGGGGGAATAAAGTAGAGACCATAGTAAATCAGCTCGCAGTCTCTTTTGGGTGCATTGCAGTTCTGTGCTGATCCCTATTTGGACCACTTAGCTGAATACTCCAGTTTGTTTTGAATTATTAAACAGAACAAATAAGAAAAGTAAAGAAGTCATATTTACTTTGGGCTACGATAAATAACTGTTGATTTAATTTTGTCGCTCAATAAAGACACTCGTTCTTGGCTCAGTCAAAATTCAGAGGCAATAACCCCTTAAAAACGAATACTTTCTGAGCAACCCACAAGTTACAGTTGCAAAATGAAATTCAGAGTGCTTTTTTGGAGTACAATGTTACTTACAAGAGTAGTACCAGCTTGAAACATTGTATAGACCACTTTTTAAACATGAGCATGTTGTAATATAGCTTGAATACATTTTCTTTAAACAGCCTTGCCGAGGTACATTCATTTATGTTGTCTATGTGCACAGTTCAGTAAGAAGAATCAATAAAAACGCTAGAGCTGTTGACCAAAGATAAAACACATCAGAAATTACTACAGTCAATTTGTTATGTGGGGGAACAAGAATTAGCATCAGCTTTTAAAAAATAAATACTGAAAGATAAATTTTATTTTAAATGACTTTGTCTTTAGAAATTGAGAGTGATTTTAACAAAGTATGTTTTAAACATAAAATGACTGAAATTGGTCAAAATATGTTAAAAAATTAATTATTTTTTCTAAGTAAGGTTTTATGAAAAAAGGTGATATTTTACTCTTTTATTCTGACTTCTGTTATACCTCTTCTGCTATATTTGTTCTAATATCACTTCTGGAACAGGGAAAAAATATTCTCACTCAATGCACAACATTTCAAATTCCAATTATTATCTTTTAAATAGGAAATTAGTTCAGTTTCATAGAAAAAATATTAAGCTGAGGAAAATTATTATGTTTTTCCTATTTTCTATGAAAAATTAAAAATGAACAAAAGAATAAAGCACTTTATAAAAAATTAGGTTCAAAATTCTTATTTTTTCTGGAACACTTCCCAGTTATTATAACAAATGTTATTTAATTTCTGTGTGAGGCAAATAGTTGGGTTTTTTTAATTTATTTATTGAAACAGCATTTCTAGTATCAGTTAAAAAAAAATTACTCGTGTTTTTTACCAAGGACGTAATTGTGTGAAGATGTTTGATTATCTCATCAAGGCTTAAGGGCCACATTTAAGTAATGAAAGGAACATTCCTATCATCTGTTTTTTTTTGCAATCTGCTGTTAATGGATACTAGCGTAAAAGGTAATACAGCAAGATATCTCATATAAACTTCATCTATAGGCGTGAATTGTAATTGAACCTGTGTATGTGTGTCACTCAGATGACTTTCTAAAGACTTCACCTTTTCTGCATTGCAGATGGCAAATTTCAAGTCAGTTTTCTGCAAATAGACTTTGAATATTTAATTATTCTTATCTAGCAGCAGTCCTAGACTCAGATTAGATACATAAAAACCAGTAAGGTTTCTAAGGGCCTCTCAGGTAGGACAAAGAAAACAGCATGGTATATTATGTCTGATTGTATCTATTTATTTGTATGGGTATTGCTTTCACAAAATGGCAAATGCAATGTGTGCATTTGCAAGTGTCATGACACCTTTCAAATGAGACAGTTTAACACATGAAGCCAGCTAACCAAGTAAGCGGAAGAGTTTTTCAAGGCTGGCTGTTAAGCTGTCTCAACAGTGCCCTGGGAATGGAGGAGCTATGTGCATGTGAGCCTTAGACCACAATGAGGACAGAACGCTCAGGAGGAGGTTTTATGCCTTTATTCAAACCAGGGCAGAGTTTCCCATTGTCCCTAATAGCCTGTGAAACAGGCTATCCTAAATTGTAGGGGCATCGCCGAACAGGGAAACTTGCTGTAGATTGTGTTGCTTATAACCATGTGTTCTCTAGACATTTCTGTGTATGTGTATGTATGAGATGTTCATCTTAGGCCACAATTACATGGTCATTTTAAAGCAACACATATTGCTGCTGGAGGTGAGGAAGGAGCCTTGCCCAGGTCTTGTGTCTATTCCAAAAAGGAACCTGTTTGTGGTGTTATAAACTCTCTGTCAGCAATAGGAAGAGAGAGGGGAGTGAGCAGGATTTGGGCAGTAATTTAGACCAAGTATCTGGTATGGCCTTCTGCAGGGAGTGCATGGGCAGTGGTATAATGACAGGAGCAGAGAGATGCTATGGGTGTTGCAGGGTAGGTGAGGCCCCACTTCCTGGCTGGAGAAGCTTGTGGATGGGCATTGGGTCAAAAGGTAAAGCAGACAGTTTGCAGTATGGGTACTATTTAACTATGTCTGAGGGAGAATTGAAGATCTGGCAAGGCAGAAGCCACTGCAGGCATGAGGGAGTCCACTCCTTGGTGCCAAGTTAAAAGTCAATGTAGATGCATTTAAAATAAGTTTTGCAGAACCAGAAAAGGTATCTAAGCAAGGATGATCCTCCTGTGGTCAAGTAAGTAAATTTTAGGTCCTTACAGGGCACTGCAGGTAGCTAATCTAAAAAGGAAGATCAAGGGTGAAAACTAACTTTTGTAAAATAACAGTGTTTGACAAAGGTGAAGAGTGAATTTCTTCAAAAGCCATCTTCAGTCCATTTGTTTTAGCAAATTAAAGATGAAAGTTAATGCCAGAAAAAGGACATATTGACTAATTTTCAAGCTTTTGGTGGGCTATATGTTTCTAGGGAGTCAGTAATTGCCCTCTTTCTGTCCTTCATCTTTGTAAAGAGGGAAGGGAGACAAACATTTCAGGAGCTGTAAAAGCTTTGTCTTTCATTTACCTTTATGGAGACCGTGGAGTACTCAAAGGAGTTGTTTAAAAGGAAAAGGTAGATTTTACAGCTTCCAAAATTGTTGTGGCAGGTTTTATTGTGGTCAGTGTCTTCTCTTTTTCTGAGGAAACTGAAAGCGAGCAGCCACTTTATTATTATTTTTTTTTCTGTCCTTCTCCCAGTCTCCCTCCAACATGTTAAATTGGATGCTAGTTTGTGCCTCAAGAATGTCTAATCTAATGAGTGTTTTGAGCTAAGTGCTTTCCTCTTAACTCTCCAAGCTGCTTCTTCTCAAATGAATTCAGAGGAAAGAAAGCTGCTTGATGTTATTTTGCATTTATCTCACACACAGGCAGGTATGCTACTGATGTATTATTCCAGTTGTAAAAATAGCAGAATCTCCTAAGCTGTGAAGAAAGAGCCTTATGTTGGAGGTGAATGGAAGAGAAGCTTCATCCCACTTCAACTCACGGTGCTTGAGAACAGCATATGCTTCCTTTTATGCTTGTTTTCCTTGTTTACCTGTGTTAGAGAGACCAACCATGCTAACTTGTCAGTATTCCCGTGCTCAGGGGAATTCAAGGCATCTGTTTGCCTGGTGTTTTGCTCGGATGTGTAAAGAAAGGGCTGTGTAGTACTTAGCATACCAGTGTAGGACCAGGTGGACTCCTGACTGTGCTGTCACACCTCTAAGTAAGTATACTTACTGGCTGAGAGGAGGAATGCAAAATTAGTGAAACTTAACTTTACAGAGGAAAATGGAGAAAATATTTTAGGAGTTTCTAGTCTTGTCTCTTGAAGTTTTGTCAAATTCCAAAAGCAATAGTAAGATCCAAAATTATATTGCATCCGTCATGACGTGACATGTAATTTCAACTGCTGATAATCCATCCTTTAGCCTACAAACTTATAACTGCTAAACTAGAAGTCAAACATTTTATAAGCTTGACATCAAAAATCTGACACTTAAACTTCTAGGTCCTTTGCCACAGTTGCTTGAAACTCGTGTTAATCATGTTTAAAACTTATATTCATAATGCTAATGCAATGTATTTTGCTGAAGAGTAGTTGGCTTTTCATATGCCTTTTTCAAGGTAACAATAATAAAAAATAAATATGAAGTTCTGAAAGACATGGATTTATTGTAATGTCAAATTTATTTTAGAAGAAATAATTGAGATCAAAGTTAATGAAAGAAAAGGCCATTGTTAAAGTTCATTAAATTTTAATGGTTTTAGTTTTAGATAGTCATTAAAGGCAAACCTTTCATCTTTAGATTTGCATACCTACTTCCTGCCAAAATTAATGGAAATTAGGAAGAGCCAGCTGAGAGATGAAATTTTAAAAAGAAAAATTTATAAAACCTGTATGTGTGGAATCCACGGGCTTGAAAATGCATGAGCAATTTCTGACAGACAGCATACTTCTTTCACTGTACATGCAACAGAGAGAATGTAGGTTTCTTTTTCTATAGTCATTTTTGAACCTTCTTAAAAGTCATGCAAAACATGCATCTGTACACACATTTTTATGTAAATGTTAATTGATGCCAACAGATAACATGAAGAAGAAATAAATTTTGAATACATACCTGAACTTGTTCACCTTATGTATTTTTGTATAACAATGGAGGACCCTTTTCTTACTGCAATAAAACCACCAGAAAAAGGCTGCTGCCAACTTGCCAACCAGCTAATGCAAAATATGAAATTTCAGTTCATCAGCTCATATTTGGAAAATTATCCCAAACCTAGAGTGAAGACATATCAGCAAGACCTACCTCAGCAAATGTTGTTCTAAAGCATATTCTCCTGGTGCCCCTGTCACTCAAGCTACATCTAGGTCCCAACACTACCTTTACAAACCCACAATTTGATAAGGAAAACTTCATGGAGCTATGTAATTGCTGGTAGGGAGGTAGCTAAGACTGTGGTGAAAAAAGCCATGTGGCAATTCAGGAATTATTTGAAGGAACTTAAGTATTGCTACAATGCTGGCTGGCCCACGGGATCCCTAGGCTTTAGCTCATATAGTCTGTTTCATCCAGTGAAGTTGCATGGCTTTTCCTGTAGAAAGCTGATTTTCACAGAAAACCTAGATTTTTTTGAATCTGAACTTGAAATCTTTCTGCTGAAAAAAACAAATCTCTTGCCTTCAAATTATTGTGCCTGAAACTGTGACTTGCCTTTCTCATCTCCCTGAAGTCCTCTGTAGGACAGGTAGTCCTCATAAATACTCTTCTCATACTGCAGACACGGAAAGACGAGGCAGGAGAGACAGATCTTCTGAGAGATAGAGTTTAGACAAATAGCCTGTACGTGGAGGGGAGTGGGAGCTTAAGCAAGCTGCGAGATACTTCAGAGAGGAAAAAAATGTTTTGGGTATTAGGGAAAAGTTTGATTTAAAGTAACATAGATACTTTCTCTGAAACTTTTAGTGGACCCCCCCACATACACACTTTTCTAGTAATCTGTAATCATTGATTATAATGGAGAATAAAGAAAGAAAATCAAAACTCCATATGAGAGTCAATTTGTTATCTTTCTTTGAAAAATGCAAGCATACCAAATAAGCATTATGATACTGGCATACATATATTTCTACAAGATAGAAAAATGTTACAGAAGAAACAGTTAGGACCTCAAAGTCTTGATTTTGTCTGTACATATGTTACAAGTTAAACAGTTAAGGTAGAAGTCTGCAATCTTTTCTCTCCTCTTTGGAGTGAGTTAAAATTTAAGTTAATAATATTTGAAAAATTGATGGGAAAGTAAATAAAACATCTATAAAATCTAGAAACCAGTGAAATGTAAATGACAGCAGACATTTTCCATTTTTCAGTGATAAATATGGCTCACCGAAAGAGCATTGCTGTGCCTTGTAACAGACTTTCTATGGTTTAGTGGTAAATATTTTTCTCTTAATACCTACCTTATAATGGATCTACTGACATAATGGATATATTAAAAATCTAGCACACTGAGAAGGATATTTTTATTTATATATAAAACAAACCAATAGGAACTTCACAAAAGTTAGATGATTCATCAGGGCCCTAAAGACTGAAAGAATGTTAAGGCTGCCAGAAGGTTTCATCTTTGATGCTTATACAACCTCTTCATTTAGTCGTTAGTATTTTTGTTGCTATACTATCACAAAAGGCCAGCCTCTTACCAGGGCAGGCCTGCATATGAAGGGATCTGTCTCCACTTTCCACTATTTTATTTGTTTCCCCACATCTTATTTTGTTTTTTCCATATGCCATCTGAAATACACTGCTTCTCTTACTCATTAGAGAAGGAGCTGGCACCTAATTAGGACTAAGGATTGCTTTTGGAAATTCTAACAAGTAAAAATGATGTAATGCTATGTGGAGAATCTCAGTTCAAGTGGCCATGCTTGAGGTCAGGGGAGCTGTGCTGGTAAAAGAGCAAATTGAACAGAGACATTCATAATCATGGGAATAGTCTTTGCATTACTGGATCCCAAAAATTCCTGAACATTTTCATCTCCTGCTGAACCCATGAAGAGCAGAAAGCACTCAACACTTCTGAGTTTCAGCCTTGGATGGCATGACACTTTCAAATATTTGTTTAACATCATGCATGAGAAGCACTACCTTTCTTGTGCCTAAGCATAATGAGATAGAGGCAGTCAGGGAAAGAAGGATGCTACAGAAGCTTTTTTACAGGTAAGAACTCCATAAAAACTGTCTGGCTCTGGCCACAGTAACAGCAAAACAGAAGCAGATTTTGGCCATTCAGTTAACTACTACCCATGACTCAGAGTTGTTCCCATTAGATCAGAAGAATATAAAACCTGTGTGTTGGCTGTCTGTACAGACCCAGATAAACTTTGCACTTTCTTCAAAACTGTGTGTGCACAGCTTCTGCCATTCCCTGCCCTGCACTCTTATCCAGAGAAGCGTAGACATGGACCTCAAGGCAGCTGCTGATAAATTTAAAGATGTCATTAAATAACACTTTTTGTGAAATCCACTTAGTAAGAAAGACTCCCTAAAAAATGATCACCATTGTTTTTACCACTCAGAGTCAAGCAGGAAAAATAATGAGGCTTGTTATTACTTTTCAATATTAGCTAAACTGTGAGCAGGTAACATGGATTATTTTTGCATCATATGTATTACTAGAGTAAAAATGTGTCTCTGTTCCATCCCTTGAAGTTAACAGAAATAATTCAAGCAACTGTTTTGGTCTTAGTTTTCTTCCTTTTCTAATGCAGTGAAATGATATAGAGATGAAAATAGAAAAAGCAGGTAGGTGATCAAGTTCAGGTGATGGATGTTTTTAATATGCTCCTTACTCTTGTCCTAAAAAACCCTAAGCCAAACCAGCCAAACAGCCAACTGATAAGAAATGTACTTCTTCTCCCTCCCCACAATGCCCACCCGACCCCCCCCCCAAAAAAAAATAAGGCAAATTTCTTAAGCAAAAATGCATTTCTGAAAGTCACCTATACATCTTCTAGGTTGCTGTTTGAAGCAAAACTCTGAAAAGACAAATGATGTCCTTGTGTTCACTGACTTGTATTTGAATTTAAAACTTCAATGCACATAGTGTACAATTTCAGTTATGCACCCAATCTCTGCCTAAAATTCTGCATTTTCTTTGCATTCAGGATATTGACTTCAGTACTTAAAACCATTAAACTTTTTTTTTTTTTTTTAAATTGTGAATTTCTCTGAAGAAGAGCCCCAACTTTATGAAACACCTTGATGTCATTTGATGGACATTAATATAAGACATATGCCCTGACAGAATTGTTTAATCATTTAAGGGAAAAACTCCCCAGTGGCCACATTGGTGGGTCCCTGGCAAGTTCAGTAATAATCCCCACAAGGTCACTGTTGTTACACTGAAGTAATTTGGAACAGAGAAGGTGACATTCATAAAATCAGTATGCTCATAGATAATATATGGAGCATGACTCTACCTTCCTTTCAAGTGTATGCATGCTGCCTAATTTTAAGTGTCTTGGATTATTTGAATAAAGAGTCTATAAGTAGCGGACCTCTTAGAAGGCAACTCAGTCACCCGAGTAAGGTGAATTGAGGTTGAGCTGTGTAAATTTTCTTTTCTTTCTTTTCTCCGCTCCAGACTTTTTTTATAGCACAGGGTAAAGGTAAATCCTTCAACATAAAAATATTAGTGTTTTTACCAAGGCAAAGACTTACTACATCTAAACAACAGTGTGACATGAATTGCTGTGCTTGCACGCTAGGAAATCTGCTTGTGGTCCAAGGTCTCTCTCTGCTTGCTTTACAACAGGAAGAAACAAACCAAACCTTCTGTGCTTTGCCACCAGGGTAAGCTATGGAGAGAAAATTTGTTTAAAGCTGACACATGCAGTGATCTGTCTATCGAGTGGCTTTGTTGGATATTTTTCCTTGAGTAATTTAGACCAAAAGGAACTCTATCCAGTCTTTTCTGATTCACAACAGGAAAATAGTTTAATCCTGTTTAAGGTGTGGTGGTAGCCTTTTATCGTTCCTCGTTAGTCCAGACTGAGTATTGAAAGATATTATTTTACTTAAGTAAAGACAGAGTATAGAAACAAAGATACCTGTTGGAACAAATAGGAAATTGAAGTGAAATGCATTAATATCTTTAATCTTGAAAACCACATCTATGTTTCTCCCTGGTACAGTGAAAGCATGATTTTTGTGTTTTGGCTAAAGCTGATCAGAGTCTGTCCTGCTGCTGAAAGTGGTGACTCTGTCTTTCTCAGACATTCTCAAGACCATACTGAGTAAGAAAGGACCACACTGAGAAAAGAAGGATGTTCACCTTCTGTGTTCTCCACTTATCTTGAAAATACAGTGGTCACTGTGGGAGGCACCACTCTGGAGCAGTGTTATGTATTTATGGATCAAGCCTGTCTTTCTTGCTGGGAGATGTGTTCTGTCATTGTTGCTGGAAAGAGGAGCTGAGAAGGAGCAGTGTGCTGCTGTGTCCTGGGAATGGCTGCAAAGTGAGCTAATGTTTTGCGTCTTGCTCCTCTTCACTTCACTCACTGGCAGATGACCACTAAGCAAGCCATCTCACAAGCCAAGCTTGCACTCTGTGGCACTTCTTATGCCAGAAAGAAAAAATACCACATGATTATGAATGTTGCAAAAACATTCATATGCTAAGGCCTGATGCTCTTAACCACGTATTTCCCTTTCCTCACTGTTTTGTTATGTCCATTCCTGTTTGATTGCCTGTGAAATGGACATGCAGGGAGAAACTCTGCAGTCACTAAAACAATCTCTGACCAGCCTGACTGAGCTGTTAAATCTCAACACTGGTGCACATGTTCCCCTTGTTTCTGCCAAAGCTTGTCACCTGCTAAGAATGGTGGAGGCTTCACAGAACAATTCTTGCTTCAGATAGTATAGATTCTCCTGAGTTATCTTAAGAGCACCTATGGTGGAGAAAATAGAGTCCTGAACTTTCACCACCTCCATCAGCTTCTGGAAGGCTTGAACGGGTTCAGCCTGGAGCTGTCTGACCAACCAGAGCCCTTGGAACAAATAGTTGCTGATTGTAGGGAAACCTTAACATATGGAGTTGAAACAGGTAAAGTAGCAAAAAACGTACATGCCTCAGGTTGTCACATGATTTCATGGGTGCATGAAGTATTATTTTATTCACGGATTGGACTGGATTTGTATAAAAATCTGGGATTTGTCAAATATGTGGTACATATATTTGTGGCTACTCTCTACTTCCAGTAATCTTCATAATGCTCTGAAAAGGTTTTGCTGTTGTAGAAGACATTGGATAAGAAGACATGTACTACTCTGGGACCAGTTAATAGACATAAAGAGTTATTTATGCTGTCTCATTTAGGGGTCAGTTAAAAAAACAAAACAAACAAACAAACAAACAAAAAAAAAATATATATATATATAGGCTCCTATATTGGATACTCTAAGTATTACTTCCCTACTCAGATACTAAAATTTTATATATTTCTATAAATGCAGAAGAAAAATGCCCCTCTTACTCCCTCATTAATGATAATGATATTTGAAATTATAATACTTTTACAGGACTGGATTGGTTTTTGCTTTGTTCCATTTTTCCCCTCCTCATTAAGACATTGCTTATGATATGCTTGGCTGACTTCCCATGTCCCTTTTCCCCTCTGTATCATCAGCTGACTTTCGTTTGATGTATTTTTAGAGGTGTTAAGTGGAGCACAGTTCTTAACTCAGTGCAATCCAGGAAGTAGCAGAAAGATGTAAAAACATTTGGTTTTGTTCAGATATTCAAGGACATATGGAGTTCTAGCTCTAATGACGATAGGATGCTTCTAAACACCTGCCAAAATTAATAACTTGAGTAAATGCTTATTTGTCATCCTGGCATAGCTAGTAATTTTTTTTTTTAATACTGCCTAATGCTTTACAGGCTCCATTAGATCCTTTTCTCAGGGATGTTTCTTTCCCAACCTTACCATGAAACATGTTCTTTCTTGTGTCCCATATTGATTTCCATGTCTTTTTAACTATTCACTTCACAAAAGATAGTAGAAGCTGTGCTGGGGAAAACTATCTGTTACATTGAATCTGGTTTACTTGCCTGTCATTTCAGGACATCCTCACTACTTAAATTTTCTAGTGGCCTTGACATTATTGGTCTAGCTGGGGAATGTCTCACTGGTACAGCAAATACTAAAGTGCATACCATAAATACCAGTCTTTTGTAGCAAGTGAAATCATAGCAATTACTCCTAAATCATGACCTTTTAGTGCAGACAAACCTTGGTGTGGTTATACGTTTGTTTGTCAACAGTGGTGGAAAACATCTGTTTAAGTATTAATTTCCTTACTGTATTCTTACTTCTCCCCCACTCAGCAAAGGGCAAAGGACAAAATAAGACAGGACAGACCTCGGCTGTGCCAACACGGGGCAGCCAGCTCTACCCAAGACCCTTACTTGGGAGCAGCAGCATCCAAAATCGTTCTCCATTCACTTTCCACAGGATGTCTGCATAGGGCATTACTGCTTGTTGGCATAGCCCTTATATAGACAATTACATTAAAATACTCATCTATTACATTTTGCTTAATAGCAACTAATGTTGCATGTTCAACTTGGGTATGCTAACCAGAATAATCACTTTGTTGCTTTGCAAATATGTTGAATTAAAATCTGTTGCTGATGCAGGTCAAAACTTCTAGTATCTCTGTGCTCTGCCATGTGAAACTGTAGGTGCAGCACTAAAACACAAGGAATTAATATTTTAGGACACTTGACCAGGACTGGATATCTCCTTGCAAGATTTTATTGACTGGAAATCATCATAGACCCACATAGGAGGGAACATAGCAGGTTCAGCAAAGGGTGAATTGCCCTCCTGCCATAGCTTTGCCCAAAGAATCTAAACTACACTGTGTATGTGACTGGTTCTGCTATATTTATGTATACCCTAAAAAACTTTGTTTAATGGATTTTCTGAAAAAGCCACACACACAAATGTATGTGTATCTAGATATACATACAATTCCAACTCACCCTGTGTCCCCAAAAGAAAATTTTCTTTTGTATTATTAGTTTCTGGTTTATCAGGGTAATATTTTCAATGTAAGACTTGGTAGATATTTTTCCTACACTCATTTTCTTTTTTTTTTTAACCCTCATTAACCAATAATCAATAAAATGGAAGCTTTCGTCAAAGCTATTTTGTTAGGTTTCAAGACTGAAAATGCAGTTTTTCGGAAGGGGGAATGGGTAAGAATGAAGCAGGAGTGTCCTTGAGAGCATTAGCAAATATGTTATACTTGCAGAAATCAAATAGTGCTAAGAGACGGGACAAATACAAAGGAGTAGAAGACCAGACTGTTTCTTTAAAGAAAAAAATCACAGGGTTAATGAGAAATATTTCCATGTTTGCTAAGGGAAACAGAGGAAATAAATGGTGGTTGCAGGCTTAGCTGAGGTACTAACAGGATATTATATCCCTCCTAGGATTTCATCTTAAGTTCTTGGGCATGTAACACAAGAGTGATTTGTAATATACTTGAGTGAAGACAATGTATACTTACCTGCCTGTAAGGGAAATTTCATTGGTGTTGTTTGTTATAATTATTTTTTTGAGATGCTGGAATAAGCTTTTATACTCATGGAAGTCGCCAGTGGTTTTCAGATTTTGATAAATGAAGCTCCTACCTCTTTTTACAAATCAGAATGTCATTTCAACTCTTTGGCATGTGTACAAAAAAAAGGAACAAATCAAAGTAGAGAAATCTGGATAATTATAATATTCTTGATTCCCTTCGGAAAGGGAAGGTAGACAGAAGTATGCAGAGTGTGTATATGTGGTAATATTTTTATCTTCTTTAAGACTGTGGATGTAGTTATTTTTAACTAGCAATTTTACCTTGTCTGATAGCCTTTGAAAAGGGTTTATGAGGCTTCTTATCTATACTGCATTTCTTAATTAATATCAGATAAGACTGTAGACCCAGTCTACTAATTTTATGCCATCATATGTTTTGAACATGTAAGTAGTCCTCCTCCTGAGTTGAATTACTGGTATTTGAATAAGGAACGTTTTTTTGCAGCGAACTGAAAAACTCAGGAGCCAAAGTTTTGCGTTCCTGATGTTTGCAATTAAATTAAGCATGTAGTTGGCTTCCTTGGTGATAGCAAAGCCATTGTTAATAATTTACTTGAGCATCATTCTGACAATCTGACATGCAAACACAGCTTCTTGTTCATTAGACTAAATTTCTGCAATCCAGACAAGCTTGCCGTGTGGGTAAAAATTGCACACAGGAAGCCAAAAAGCTACCCAGAATTCTGCCTGATGTTTCAGAGCTTTTTTCTTGCTTGCTTTAAAATTCAGCTTCTTATTTTTGTCCTCCAAAGAAAATTTCTATTGCTACTTGTTAATGGTTGATATTATCCTGGTCTGATTTTCAATTCAGGTGATGGTGTGATACATTATTCTGGGATGGTTAGATTATAATGGTTTTCTTTGACATTCTATGCTAAATTTATAAGACTGTTTTGTTACAGACTTCGGTTTAGCTAGCTAATACCAGTGCTTGAGTGTCATGTCTAATAAGTCTGTATTAAATAAATTTATTATAACAGGTTGGTTGTAGCCACATGTCTTAAAATAATTGAAAGGCATAAAGGTAATAAATTAAACTAATTTCCCTGAGTCTGTTTTACCCATGGCAGTAATTGCTGAGTGATGTTCCTGTCTTTATTTCAACCCACTAGCCTCCTTTATATTTTCTCTCCTCTGTCCAGCTGAGGGGAGTGATAGAGCAGTTTGGTAGGCACCTGGTGTCCAGCCAGTGTCAGCCCGCCATAGAACATAATGTCCAGATTCTGCAAAGGAACAAACTACCCATATTCTTTCTGCCATTTCCATACCATTAGGTCAGACCACATCAAACCTTTACAGTGTTTTGCTGTCTTGCTACAAGTCTTTCCCTGAGGTTAAAACTAAAGGCATGACTGGACTTCCATGTGTTGTGCTGTTTGTTTCTGAACATCTAAGTGCCTCACCACAGTAGGGCTCCGTACACTGCCTCTCCATGGCATATTATCAGTGAGGAGTGCTGTAATGCCAGTGCCAGAGCACACAGACTGTCATTTCAGAAAATCCCAAATACTTTGTAGTGTGTGTGTGTGTGTGTGTGTGTAAAAATATTATTCATGATTTAAGAACCTTTGGTATTATATTTGAGCCTGTGGTGCTATGTGCTTCTGAGTCACTTAGATTGTGATGTTAAATGTAAGCATCCACACCCTACAAGTGTCTGAACCTTAGATGACCCTTAAATCATACAATGACCTATATGGGAGAGCATGATCTGCATAAGCACGTACTGTAGAAATTGCTGTTACTTGAAGGTAGACCCCCTGCATTGAGCCTCTTTTCCTACTTGCTAGTGGAGGGAAGGGAAGGAGCAAGAATACCTTGCTGACCTGTATCAACAAAATAGTCTCAAGGGCACGCAGCAATTTTAAATGTTTTTCTTCTTTCTTTTTTTACTTAGTCATTGTAATTTAGACAGTTTTGAAGAGTAGGAGAAAAATCGTTATTCATCAGCCAAAACCAAGTATGTCTATATTCTTTGCAAATAAGAATATCAAACAGTCTTTTGTTTGAATTAAACATTTCATTTTAATATAAAGGTACTGCTAATATTGATTTTTTTTTTTTTTTTTTTTTTTTTACAGTACAAAGAACTAAGGTATTTGAAAAGTAAAATCATTCTCAGCTGAAAGAACTTGATATGGAATACGAATATCAGAATTAAGTGTAGGGGTTTTCTTTTCAGGATTTTTTTTCCCCTGGTGATAATAAACAATGGCCAAATCTGTCAGATGGTCCTGAACCTTGTGGTATCTTAATTAAAAGAAATACCTTTTGTTCTGATCATAGAACCATAGAATATCTCAGGCTAGAAGCGACGCATGAGGTTAATTGAGTCCAACATCCTGCTCCTCGCAGGCCTACCTAATGCTAAACCATATGTCTAAGAGCATTGTCCAGATTATCCTTGAATTCTGAACACTTAGTTGGAGTAGCATTCAGTCCTTTATCATGAAGAAGCACAGAGAGCACAGTTCACCCGCTTCAGGGGCAAAGATGGGTGAGCAGGAGACCAGGCTACTCCTACTCATAGCTGTGTGGCACAAAGGAAGTACTGAAAATTCACACACACAGTGTCTTGTGTTGCTGCTGCAAGTGACCTCAAAAGAGCTGTGATATGCACTGAAAATCTTTCTAGCTTTTGATCTCAAACCAAGGAAGTCAGGTGGATTGTCTGTCAAGTTGAATGGGCTTGGCATAGAGCTGCTTGGGCCTGACCTTCACCAGAGGTTTAGGAAGTGCATCAATTTGTGAAAGAAAGAAATTAACACCCTCTGGGTGTGTAAAAACTGGCACTAGGGTCTCAACAGCATGAGAAAAACTGAACATTTCTTGCCCAAGTGTGAGAGTCTGCCTGGTAGGACCAGGGTGCCTGATAGCCAAGCTATGCTCTCTTCTCCTTCTCTGCCTCAGGGACTCTCCCAGGACACTCTGTGGTGGCAGTGTAGATTGGATGGATGTGCCACTTGGTGCTGTGGCTGTGCACTTGTGACTGTTAACTCAACTCCTGCTTAGATTTTGACTAGCCCAGCTCATTCTAAGGCCTGATGTATGCTAACTTACAGAAATGATATAGACAAACCTCCAAACTGGAAGGTATAAAACATAAGCTTACACAAAAAGCTTTTGAAGTGGATCCAACAGCAGCTGGACTGTGGAAGCTTTCATGATTCCCAGTTTGATCCAGGGGATGCCTGCACCATGAGAGAGCAGGAAGGATGAGCACTCTCACTATCAGCTAGGTAACTACTTTTCTTTTCTCACAAGTGCCCAGATTAAGAGTCATACGTTATAAATGAAATTAATGTAATCACATTGAAGTTTCAAGTAAGGACACTGAAAAAAAGCAGAAAATACAGGCTTTGGAAGGTTTTGCCCTGGAAGAGGCTTGGGCATGACCACTGACTTCTCCTAGTTTGAGTAAGAAACACCCTGGACCATAAATGGCTTTAGAAAGTGATTCCTTAGTAAATGTAGTTGTCCATACGGTAAATATCAAGGAAAAGGTTGGCTACAGTCCTATGAGGCCATGTTGATCAACCAGCCAGCTGGTGCTTTAGGTTATTTCTGCTGTCCCAATTCGACTGAGGGAGGAGGCAAGGACAGCACCTGCAGACCTTGGTCTGGCCCATGTGTGGGGCTGGGGCTGCACGTCATCAAAGGCACCAAGTGAGCCAGCACGTGCCTACAAAACGATTGTAGGGATCCCTGTGCACAAATGGCGTATAGTCACTTTTTACAGAAGTTTATGTAGTTCTTGGATGAAAAGGGCCTGAGGAAGATAAATTTAGGAATCAATTCTTCCTCTAGTGCTTTTTTTTATTTTTCTCAGCAGTTTTGATGATGACATGAAATTATGACTCATAAAATTTGCAGATGACATGAACTTAGTAGCATGGTAAATAATAAGGAACATAAAGTACTATGAATAGTCTTGAGTGTAAAATCTGATACCTGACATGATTCTCTTTGGTGGGTTTTTTGGTTGGTTGGTTTGTTGGTTGTTTTTTATCTCAGTATTTGACACTAGAAAAACTATTCCAGCTGATTTTGAGGCTGAAATACTGAAAATCAGAAGACAGATGGTTGTTCATTTTTATTCTTAATGTGGAGTTGAATCTGACAGTGTTATCTGAAATCTGGCTACAGTAACTCACATAAAGTTGTCACTGATACCAATTGTAAAAGACGGAGCAGGATATATATCCAGTCCACATACAACCCCAGGAAATAACTGAAAAATCCATTTTTGAAGAGAAGGAGAACTGTCTGTTAACTTGTGCAAAATTCTGGCCTGCTGTTTCAGGCCGTTTTCTCCAAATGAAGGAAAATTTGAAATGCTTTGCTTTGATATATTTTTAAATGAAACATGTTGACCTCATGTTGGCTCACAGCTAAGCTATATTTAAAAAGTAACTTAAAACTATTATGACACTCAAATAATTCATTTCAGGTTGAACTGAAATGGGGTCTATTATTATTGTTCAATTTTTTTTCACAGTTTTGAAACACCTGCATATATGTTTGGAGGGAGAGCCAAGAAAGCTCAGTAAATGTTTTTCAGCTACATTACCACCACAGCAGGAACAGGATCTGCATTAACAAAAGTACTTAAGAGCTTGTGGTGTCCTTGGATAGCTTCTGATTAAAAGTAACAGAAGTTTTCTGATGTACGACAATACTTGGGTTATGTTGTGTGATAGATATATTTGTGTGTGTTGTTTCACACACAAATAGTATAGTATGTGGAGTTCAGTGTGTCTGAGAGTTGTTTGCGGGAGAATCAGCATACTGTAGGGAAAGGACTAAATTTGTAGCATGTTGGTTACTTACATTTCTTTATGCAAGTAGTTCTTCAAATACTCAACATGGACAGCAACCAGCCTCTCACGGAGATGTTTGGAACCCACTCAGGGAATGCAGCATTATTTTATAGCCTAGCTAAATGCTCACTAATTTTTTCATGTAGACAAGCCACAGGATAGTGTTGTGGCGGGTGCATTAAATATCTCTAGTGGTTTATAATCTTTAAGATTAACATTGTATGGCAAATGCACTCAACTTACCCGTGAGATACTGTTATAAGTTAACAGGATTGCTTACTTGATGGTTAGGTTTACCAAGGTCTGTGATGCTGTTCTTAACCACAGGAGCAACAGGAAATATATTAAGTCAAAGGTAAAATTAAATGACTGGACAACATAACATAACCTTCCATATAATATCATTATACACTTTTATTTGTGTAGCTTTGCTTTTCAAAAACCTCTAGACCTTAGAGCTTAAAACACAATTTATCTTTAATAACTGCTTCCTTGAGAGGGTGTTGCCAGTTTTCCTGTTCTGAATAGTTAGGTACAGATACGGAATTTTAGTTTATTTATAATACAGTAGCCACTTCTTTGAGTTAGAGGAACAAGCTCTAGTGTTGTATTGTAATCTATAGTAATATCAAGGTACATTAAAATTCCCACTCTTATGGTTTATAATTCATGAAAACAAGTTGTATGTGTAATAAAAATACAGAAATTATTAATTTAGAGAGTAAGGTTAAGTTCTAAAACCCATGAAACTTCCGTATTAGCTAAAGGAGGAAACTTGTATTCATCACTAAGTGGGAAATAATACTATCATTTATAAAAAACAAAAAAATGGTCACAGGTCAGTGGCAATCTAAACTGGCTAGAGTCTTTATAGATTGTGTTATTTTAATTAAAAAACAATGCTTATTCAAGAAATGGCACTATTTCAGAAGAGCTTCCTACTTTCATAAAGCTATTGATGACATAGTCTAGATTGGTATATTCTGCACAGCACAAAATTATCGGGTCAGTGTAACCTATAATTTTCTATCATGTTTATGTAATATTTAATGAATATCACTGCTATGACTACTTTTCTAAAGGTGTTGATGAATATCAACAGAGAACATTAGGCTTTGAGACTCTTACCAACAGATTCCTTGAACCTGCTGAGTATCTTTGAAAGAACTGAATTCAAGAGAAAAATCTGAGCTTGTATTTGATGATGAGGTAAGTATGGATGAATGGAATATCTGTCTGACCTCTGCTCTCTACATAGTCCCTTCTGCTTCTCACATACTCAGTGTTCTTTGCTAATGTAACATTGTACTTTGCTTTCGTCATTTCTTCTTTCTTTAACTGAAGCAGGCATTTTCCAGATAAGCATGATAGTGTACTGTTGACAGTACTTGTAGTAAGATGTATTTCTTGAAAAAAAACAAAACATTTTTAACCCCTCTTCCTCTTACTCAGCAAACGTTGCTGGTAATTCAACTAAGGGTAGCAAATCAGATTAGAATTATTTTTAGTGCTCAGCTGGGACAAGATAATTGACTGGGGCCAGATATAGCATTGATTCTGCAAGATGTTGACTAAAACCTATCATAGGATTCTGTCAAGCAATAAACAAATATTTTTTGTAGTGCTTTATTTGAAAAGCTTTCAGTGGGAGAGCAGGAAGGTGCAAGGACTATTATGTTTGTTAGACTTATTTTGATGATGTCAAGGAGGCTTAAAAAGTAAAATAAATTCCTTTTGTGTTTTGACTTTTTTTTGTTTCACTACTTATATAGCAATATATGCTTAAAATAGAAAAGTTGAGATTACTGAAACAAAACGCTTCCATGTGATCCTAGTAATTTTTTTCTAGTATTTTTATTCTAGATGAAACTTAGAAATACGGCCTCATTTTTGTTGCTGTTATGAGTAATTTGTTTTTAAAATGGGAGCATTGCATGCATAACAGAGATTCAGACTGCTTTCTGTGTACCATTGTGCTCTCAGTTTCACATAATGACAGAACAGTTCACCAGTTTAACATTAAACATCTGCTTTAATGTTCTGCTTTATAAGGAATGGATTACTCAGCATATTCCAAGGAAAAGTTAAAATAGACATGGATTTCTGTAGAAAGCAAGCATGATGAAGAGGATAACAAGTAGCATTGACTTGCAGTAGTTATAAGCCCTGGTTAGAACAATAGTTCTCTAGATACAGGGCAGTATTCCTGAAAAATGCAACTTAATGGTGATAAAAATTATGTGGGTACTGTTTAGTATATGTCAAGTTCCCTTACTTCAGACCAAAGAGCAGGAGAGGTTTTTGTTGACATGTGGGGTTTCATAAGCAGATAAACAGGCTTATTTTATTTTTGAAGCCTGGACTCACCTGTGTGTTCTTCTGATACGTTCCACCCAGTAGACCAGAACAGAATACATTACTTCATCAGGTAATGTTTATAACATCACTCGGTCAATCTGGAGGTTACGAAAACATTGAGCAGTAACTCTTTTTTGCTTTAGTGTAACCAGGATTCAAACATCAACATTCAACTGATGAGCAAAGAACAACAGTGTCAGAAGTAGAACTGCACAAATCCAAAGACAAATGAAATAAAAACTCACACATCCATAGTCCGAAGAAAATAATAGCATATTTTTTAAAGTGTTAGTGATAGTAGAGAGGTTTGAATTAATACCACAAGAGTAACACAAGTCTCAATGTATGTTATAGCAACATTGAGTCATGATATGTTAATACAGCTGTGGTCCTTTCTGACTTTTGTCTTATGTTGCAGACTGAATGACCCAGCCTTGCTGAGTCTCTACCACTACCATTATTCCCAGGGTGTTAATAATGATTCCGAATGAGTTTTCTCCCCTGCAGTGGGCTGCAAGTGAGGGACTAAAAGCAATTTATGACCACTTTGTGTGGTGTTTTGGTGGCGTCAGGAGAGGAGTGGAAGGAAGTACGTAACGTCTGCATTTGTTGGATCAGCAGAGAGCTGCAAAAACAGGCGGAGAAGTGAGGGAGGAAGGATTGTATTGGAGCAGGTGATCCATTACTGCAGTGGGGTAGGATAGCAGCCCTATGTCTGTTTGCTTAGGCATTATGAAAATGTCTTGGGATTCAGAACTGTCTGCTAAGGAAACAAACAGTAATCTGACTAGTCATAGAGATGTGACATTAAAGTATGACTACTGAAAGCATGAGTCATATCAAATACTGATGATCAGATAATCCTCAGAATGAAACAGTTGCATTAATCTGTTATCAAATTATTTCAAATCCAGGGATTTACTGTCTTTCCTTGTTTTGAATTTATCTTTTTTTTTTCTCCTATTTCTTCAGACACAATTCTTTCTGGTTTCAGTAAAGGCCATATGACACATGAAACTATGCAGTCAAAATAACGCATTGTTCTTCTCCTGACAAATTATTTCTTCAGTTAGACACACTCCTGTGAAATATTTTGATCAGGGCTGAACAGCATGCTAGCTTATATTGCAAAGCCAGGTACAGAGCAGAGGGAGAAAGAAACTTTGTTTTTCTATGTATTTTTCAGAAAAGCTATTAACCATACTCATTCCCATCTTGTCTGCAGATTGGTCCCAAGATCAAAGCACAGACGACAGAAGAAGGGATGACAATGTTTAGCTACCAGCCACAAGGTGACAAAGCCAATTTCTTCAGAATGGTTTTCTCCAACCCAGCTACCAGGAAACCAGATGTTGACTTCCTCCTTGAAGAAACTGAAAGACTCAGAAAAGATTTGTGATAATTAATCTCTTAACTTTCTGAGGTACCTAAATACATCAGAAGTTTTGTGCTTTATATTAGCTGAACATGGTATTAATCATTATAAGGTGGGAAATAAGCTGTCATCATTGGTATGCACTGGAAGAACCACAGAGGTTTTCACAGCACTCAGATTATAAATGAATTTTTTTACTACTTCGCAAAGCCTGAAATTCATTTTATGATGTCTCCTCAACTAAGAGGTTGGTTTTTTCTTTTTTTGTATTTTGTGGGGCTGTTTGAACAAACTTTAACTTTTGCAAATTGGTATGAATCCTACCTTCTCTTTGGGACTGATATTTACTTGGTTTGATTTGGGTCCAGTAGAAGGCACCAAGTGCTATAAAAATAACTTTATCTCTTTCATCAGCAAAGTGAGTAGAATAGAAAGTTATAGCTTGAGAGACCTTTACTTGCAGCTTTCTTCTTTGCAGTCAAGCTGAAATTTTGAAGCTGTATTTGGCCATTTGATTGTTTTAGAGTGCTCTGGTTGCTTTCTGCTGCATTACGTTATGTCTTCGTAGGAAATGTTGTTGCATCTCTAAGTTTGAATACTTCAGTTCCGTAATGTTTTGTGATATACTTAGTGTGTGCTTTCCTCTGATCTGCAATTTGTGTCTGTAACACTGGTTGAGCCTTTTATCTTATGAGCCGGGGTCCCAGCATAACAAGACTTAAGACTTCCCTCCACGGTTATTCAAGTGATTTTATTCTTTTTTCCGCAGTTGGTAAATGAGCAAGGGTATATCAGTTTAAAACTACTAAGGGTTGGAGAGGAACTTGCTGTTCATGCATTAGAGAGATTGCTTTTCTCTTTATGTACCACTAGAAATGCCTCAGATCTTCACGTTGAGTTTCACATCCTCTTGGGTATTGACTTTCAAAAAAGATTTGGGCAAACTTGAGGCAAATTAGGGAAGGCCTGAGAATAGTTAAAAATCATGAATGTATAACTTACCAGAAAACACTGAAATTATTTTACTTTTTTAGGAAAAACAAAATTAGGAAGAGGCATCATGATGATATTGAAATAACTAAAAAGCTTCTGAAAAAAAAGTGAAGTACATTCCTTTTATATTCTTAGTGGATAGGACAAAAAACTATAGGCTTATACTTCAGTCAAGGATATTTGTGGTTCAAAATTAAGAAGCAGATTCCTGATGGTAGAAACTGCTGAATACTAGGACAGGTTAGTTTATAAGAAAACAGAATCATCATGTGACATTTGAGGTTTTTAAAACCAGATAAGCTAATATTTACCACTAATTATATAGCTATACTTGATCTTGCCCAGGGGCGAGCAAGCACATGAGATGTCATTTTGAGGCTCCTCTAGCCTTACGTTACACATGCACTTACCAGTATCGAGCAAGGAAAAGAAAGGATGAGTGACCAGGTTGCTGGAATTGGAAAGAAGCTTTCCCAACTGGACCATAGTCACCAACAAAGCCCTGGATTTCTTATTGTCATAAGTCACACAGAAGCCAGAGCATAGTGCAGACCTAGAAGTAACTTAGAAATGAAATTGCTATCACCCACTGTACGTATAAACTGGTATGTGATTAAATCAGATCAGTGTGTGTATACTGTAGCAGTTACTAGAAGAATTGCTATAAAATATACTAGAAGGATGTCTTGCAGTTTTCCAGTTGCAGACTAATGGACCTAAAATGGGTGTTCTCCTTTCTAATTTTTATTAAGTTGTGACACTGGTAACAAATTGAGTCCAACTCATTGTGCAAGACAATAAGATTGATTTAAATAATTTCTAAAGTTTTTTTTTTTTCCCCCCTTCTATTCAAGTATTTTCCCATTGTAATGGTTGAGTGTCTGTAGGGTTTGCAGAAGACCTACATACTTAATTACTTCATATTCTCTGAGCCTTGAGCATTTCATATACACACAGACAAAAGAAAATCTAATAAATGATGAAACACATCAGGAAAATCACATCTGTAGCTGAAATATTTGTATATCTCATTTTCACACTTTAGTTCATTAAACAAAAAATGTAAAAGAAATGGACTGAAATGACAAGGTTGTGGTTTGTGGGATTTTTTTGTGGGTTGTTTGGTGGTTTTTTGTTTGTGTGTTTTTTTTGTTTGGTTGGTTGGTTTGGTTTTTTGTCTTGTGTGTGTGTGGTTTTTTGGTTTGGTTTGATTTTGGTTTGGTTTGGTTTTTTTTTTGTTTTGCTTGTGGGTTTTTTTGTTTGTGTGTGGGGGGAGGGGGTTGGTTTTTTTTTTGTTTGTTTGTTTGTTTTGTGGTATCTGCTGCAACTTTGCTATGGCAAAATAGAAAATGGAGTAGAAAAACTGTCCACTAGCCAAAACTACTGCAGCAAGTGATGATGATTATCTCCTCATTTTCCCTGCACCATTGTAAAAAAAGGGTTGAAGCCTTTTCTGAGTAATTCAGAAACTGTAACAGCTGGCAGAACTGCTGTGACTCCTCTTTCAGCTCAAGGACCATCACCAGGAATCATAGAATCATTTAGGTTGTAAAAACCTTTAAGATCAAGTTCAACTGGTAGAATCATAGATTTCCTGAATGACTCACTTCTCTTAATAGGAGACAGCTTTCAGTTCCAACTCGGTACCTGTCATTTTTTTACTACCTGCTGGTAAGGAAACACAAATATGTTGTTGTGACTGATACCTCAGGAATGAGTCAGTTCCAGAGATTGTTGTGTTTCAATTTGCTAAACATCATGTACACAAATTTTCAAAGGAGCCTTATGCACTAGTGCTATAAATGTGATACATTTATTAATTGCCAGATAGCTACTGGCAGATCAACAAGTCTCTGCTTCTCCCTCTTGAGAAAACTGTATGTTGTTCTGTTTCAGTATCAAAAGGTGAAAAAGTAAAGACTCGATGGTGGTTTTTAGGAGATTATTTTAATCATGTGTTAAATTAACATCCAAGGAAGAGAAGTATTAGAATAAATATGTCCACTTTTGTCTGTGCTTACTGGAGCATTAGGTGGCTTTGAGTTATGACTAGGAAACACACTGTAATGAATGTAGCATCAGCCCTGTAGGGCAGTCTGTGCATTTCCAATATTACCCTGCTGAAGGGTTGCAAAGCATTGTCATTTCCCATAACATTTGGTAGAAAGGTATGGGAGCACAGCTCTCTTTATGGTAGAATGGTATGGCTGTTGGATTGCTTCACTGAGTCTCCTTATAAATATTAAAGTTACTAGGGCTGTCATTGTTTCTTTTTGGACTGTTACTCACCATCATCTCAAGTAGTGGTATGAGCATGATATGCAGCATGCAGATGTAGTTAGTTTAAATAGCAAAATTTGTGTCGTAAGAACAAAACAGTAGACTGAATGATAGAAGTTAACACTAACAGAATTGTGATCCAAAATGACCTACTTCATCCCCTGAGCACTGTTGTAACTACACTCTTCAAGTAAGTTTCAAGGGTCATTTTAATTTATTCTATCAGTACAGCTTCAACTACATCCTTTAGTACGTGATAACAGCATGATGCAGTTCTCACTCCTTGGGTGCTTTTTTTTCCCTTGATCTTTCTCCTGTGATTGGTACAACCCCCAGCTAGCACTACCCCTACCTTCTTTTCACTAATCCAGTTGCTTCTGTTTTAACACCAAGAGAACGAATTAAAGTTACTCAAATAGACATAGAAAACAAATATTTTGTTTTATCAGTTTATTTAATTTAGATGGCTAATAGGAGATTCCTGAAATATCAAGGGGCAAGTTATCCAGGGCCTGGGAAAAAAATTATCACATCTCTTACAGGCCTACAAACAGTAAATAACTTTAAAACTGATTTCCAAGTAAAGGTTTTTTTCTGCACTGTTAAGCCTGTGATTCTCTTAACTTGGATAGATTCCTAAGCAAAATGTTTTTTCTTGTTAAAGAGGTAAAAAGTCTTTAAGGGGTCATTTCCATTTCTAGAGGACCACTTGCTGGCTAATATGTGCATTCAGAATACAAAGGAAAATACTGCTTGCATGATGTGGGTTAGTGACAGTGATGAAAGATCAGTGGGGTTCTTTTAAAACTGCTGACTCTCTTGTAAAAATGTGTAATGATTTGTGAAAATTGTATTAAGGGGTAATACTAAGCCAAGTCTTTCTAGCAGACTCTGATCTGTCACTCTTAGGCACCAGTGAAAAAATTTGTTTAGTGTCTTGCTTTCAATCTTTTTTAATTAATGAAATATAACAAGGGCAAGTGTAGGGTCTTGCATCTGGGTAGGAACAACCCCAGGTTCCAGTATAAGTTGGGGAATGACCTGTTAGAGAGCAGTGTAGGGGAAAGGGACCTGGGGGTCCTGGTGGACAGCAGGATGACCATGAGCCAGCATTGTGCCCTTGTGGCCAAGAAGGCCAATGGCATCCTGGGGTGTATGAGAAGGGGGGTGGTTAGTAGGTCGAGAGAGGTCCTCCTCTCCCCTCTACTCTGCCCTGGTGAGACTGCATCTGGAATATTGTGTCCAGTTCTGGGCCCCTCCGTTCCAGAAGGACAGGGAACTGCTGGAGAGAGTCTAGCACAGAAACACCAAGATGATGAAGGGAGTGGAGCATCTCCCTTATGAGGAAAGGCTGAGGGAGCTGGGGCTCTTTAGCTTGGAGAAGAGGAGACTGAGGGGTGACCTTATTAATGTTTACAAATATATAAAGGGTGAGTGTCATGAGGATGGAGCCAGGCTCTTCTCCGTGACAACCAATGGTAGGACAAGGGGTAATGGGTTCAAACTGGAACACAAGAGGTTCCACTTAAATTTGAGAAGAAACTTCTTCTCACTGAGGGTAACAGAACACTGGAACAGGCTGCCCAGGGAGGTTGTGGAGTCTCCTACTCTGGAGACATTCAAGACCCACCTGGACACATTCCTGTGTAGCCGTATCTAGGTGTTCCTGCTCTGACAGGGGGATTGAACTAGATGATCTTTTGAGGTCTCTTTCAATCCCTAACATTCTGTGATTCTGTGATTCTGTAATTTCCACATGCCTTTTTTAAGGATGTTGTTGTGGATGGTTCTGGTCTGCTTTGAAGACTCTCTGGTTATACCTCTCTCACACTGAAGTTGTTCAAACTGCGATAGTGAACAGTAAAAGGGAAAAAAGAGAGACTTTACAACCTTATTGCAGCTTTAAATACAGCTTGCATAGAGAGAATTGTATGGGCTTTAAATGTCACTTGTATCTTGACACAGCTTCATCTCTGTCAGGATAGAATCAGCTTCCTTTCTCTTTCAGCAGTTGCATCTGCCACTCATCACCATTGTTTCCATCCCTCTCTGTCTCCAGTTTCTGTCCTTTCTTTCCCACCTTTTCCATCTAACACATGTGTCTGTGCTTCAGTTAAACCCCAGAACCTCTCTCTTTGACCTCAGGGAAAGCAGACCCATGCTCCCCATAACATGCCTGAATGAAGAAAGATCCTCTCATTTCACTTATGGCTTTGACAAGGTGATCTCCTGTGAGGCACCCTCATGGTCCAGGAGGAGATTGCTATATTGAAGGGTGTTTGTTTTACTGTGCACAGCACAACAACACAATAGAGAGGTAGTGAGAGCCACTCACAAACCCAGTGGCAAATTACAGAGCTACATGAGCAGGATGGGGAGACCACTCTTGGAGCAGTAGCTTTAGGGGCTTGAACATCATCTGGTTCTGCAGTACCTCCATGCTCTTGCTCCTGTTGGATTACTATCACTCCTGGGGTATTTCTGCATAGCACAGGTCTTTCTGTTTTGGTTGTTAAAAATTCTGAAAGGAAATCTAGCTCCTGACCAACTCAGCTGAGGTCTGTAATAGACTTACATTTAGCCAGATAAAGACCTAGAACCAAGCCAGAAAGTAACTGGACTTCCTTGGAGGGAAGTCTCCTGCAAGAGTCAATCTGCTCAGGGAGATGTTGCTGCTGACTATTATCTGTTATAATAGTATCCAGTAAATCCAACAGAAACTGAGGAGATTGTGTTGGCCAGTGCAGCTAGCAGTTGAAACAACTACAGTGAAAAGCAAGAGGAGAAATGGAGAAGCAAAAAGCAAAGTAATAGAGGTAAGTCATGTCCTTGGTCAGAAGAAAACAGACTTTAAGCAGAGAAATTATTTTGGTAGTTATACAGGTGACTAGTCCAGAGGCCAGGCAGAAGAATAACCCTCTTCTGACCACAGCCAAATTATTTAAAATCCTGTCAGTGTGACCTTGTTACTTTGGCTCTTTAATTGTCTGATTGATAACCATCTGATTATGGACATTGGCAGAAGGCTGCAGCACACATGAGTATGTTATGCTATGTGCAGACTGCTTAACTGGGCAGAGAAAAAGAGGTGCCAGTGAAGACTGGTGTCAGAACAGTCACCTTCCAGAACACCCATTCATGATTCTTCAGAAATATGTGAGAAGTGGGGTCACGTGCCTTACATGTGTATGCTCGGCATTTGGTTCCATGCAATTTGCAAGGATCACTGGAACTGCTGGCAAACAGTAAAATTTTGCCTGGGAATGCTGATATTAAGTGTATATGAGTTTCTTTATTTACAAAAGAAAAAAAAAGGAAAAAAAGAGTCTGTGGAAGGAAAAAGTGGTAAGACTGTCTGTTAATTCCAGAAATTTCTTCTACATACTTGATTTCTGGTTTAAAAGAAATAAACAAAATTTTTCTAATTTAAAACCTGTTTATAAGTCAATGCTTTTGCCCTTCTCTTTTCTTACTGCATATCAGGCTGACTGCTAGCTTTCAGTCTTTCCTGATTTGCAATGGATTGAAATAATCAGGGTTTTTGTTTGTTTCTGCTTCCAGCCACTTTTCCTTTTGTTTTGGTTTATTTTTTTTTTAACTGTCATTTTTTCTTTCTGATTTTGGTGTTCATTTGTATTGTGTCCTTGAAAAGCTTTTTAGTGCTGTTAAGCCCTGCCCATACTCAAACCCAGAGACTTCTGAAAAATTTTAGTCACCAGTGTTTGGTACCCTCAAACAGAAGACAAAATTAGCCATTCAAAAAACTACCCAATGAACCCTGTCATCATCATAGAGGATTTTATTACTGTGCATCATTAAAATGTGAGAAAAGCTGGCAAACTACTACATTATTGCTTGAATTAGCAACCAAGTAGATTTGATTTGTTCCTAAATGCCAGTTGTAAAACAAAAAGTAGATTCCTTCTTCTATCTGCCTGCAACTGCCAATAGAGACACTTTTGTGCTCAAACACCAGAAGTGGTCATAAATCTAGATTTCAGCTCAGATTTCAAAAGTAAGCAACAGCTTTGGGTACTTCCACTTTTGGAGGTGTTGGAAGCTTGGGTGCCTTTCTGGCAATGTGGTGTAGGAATCCTAGTTGCTGAAGTAATTCTGAAAATCCAACCTATTGTAAGTAGTCAAAATACAACCAACCAACCAACCAACCAACAATCTTAAAATCTTAAAGTGAGCCTTGATTGGAATTTTAATCTAAGAATACAATTCTCATTGGTATTGCAGAAGTATTTAAGAAACAATTTCCAGTGAGTGGTTTAATTTTACTGGCTTGTTCATCAATAACAGAGTTCAGTGCTTTCACACTGTTGATTTAACCATCTGATAGCAATTAAACTGCTCTACACAGCAGTCTCTAAGATATTACAATACTACTCTCAAAGGCTGAAACAAGGCAGTTCTGGAATAAAATTATAACTCTGACATAAAACATTAATGGAGGCACCAAGCTTTTCTCTTTTGTTTTTCATACACCTCCAGACAGACCTTTGATTACCAAATGAAAATTCAGCTGTTAGTGAGCTTGTTTAATTTTCATTGAGTTTATTTTAGATGTGCTGTTTAAATAATAATAAAAAAACAATGTGATTAGATTCCCTAGCATTAAACCTCTTCTACTTTATTTCATTCTGGTGGAATTATCTTTAAAAGTAAAGATGCAGTGCTCTGAACTCCCGTGTTTCTTTCTGTATGTGCAGATGTCATTTTACTGCCCTTACTTAACAACTAATTCTGCAGGACTGGACCATTAAAGTGGCATTCGTGACACCCCTGATTTCTTCCAGAAACCTCATATTTGAGAGATCATTTGTGATGTCTTGAATCATGTCTCCATCTATTTTGCAGGACAATGCAGGAGAGATGAAGAACCCTTCCCTGTTTTGTGAATCCAGTCCCTTTGGTGTACAAGGGAACCAGAGACAGATCAGTGTCTGTGTCTCAAAAAATGCAGTGCAATGGCAGGATTACATTGAGGCTAACCACCGACAGACGTTATGGTATATGGTATGCTTGTGAGTTTGTCATGATGTTGCCCTCTCCACCGTCTCCTCACGATGCTCCTGCAGAGGATGGCTGGGGGATCACAGGGTGTGTTTGTGGTGAGCAAAGGTTTGGGTGTGTCTCTGGCATGGTGGTCATGCTCTGCCCTGGGATGTGGAGAACAGCATGCCTAAAGCAAAGATTGTCTTTGGTGTTTTGCCAAAAAAGAGGGACAAAGGGGAGCTCTTTAGGCTCTTTCCCTCACCATGGGTTAGGCTCTCACTGCTGTTTTAGCAATGTAAGCTGTGAGTGAGCACTCTCAGTGCCTACCAGTGCCAGCACAACAAAGTAGAGACTGAAAGATGTGCAGCCAAGAGGCCGGGGCTTGTGTGCTGAATAGCATGGGCAGACCCAACCCTTGTTTCAGCAGGGACAACATAGTGACAACACTTTGCATGAAGCTGAAACTTGGGCCGCAGAAGCAAATGTTCATCTGGAGATGGCCTAAGGACCCTTCTGGCCTCGGCTGTAGACAACAAGGATAAAAGAGGTGACAGATGGTTGTCATGTTCTAGACAACTCATTTCTGAGTGTTTTGCATCAGCATATTGAGGCATGGCACTAAGCCTGACTTAGTTTACCCAGCTCGGTGCAAGTCCAGGCTGAGGGATTGTCTTTGTCCTGTGTGGCTTATGAACAAAATTGGTAGCAAAAAGGCCTGGATGCAAAACAAGCATAAGTCTTTGGCTGATAAACAAGTAAAATCTGGATCCTCCTGGCCTCTACCTCATTGCACCAGGCACTGGAGGTCCTTGTGCCTCCAGGGTCTCATAAAGCTGTAGTTGCTGCAGGACCTGTAGCTTAACTTTCCATGACACTCACTGACCTAGATAACCTAAGCTCATACTGGAGAATGTACAGGATCTCAAACCTTCAGGAGGTTCAGTTTTCTCTGTAAGGTTCTTACAGTCATTAAGCCCCACAGCTGACTTGTTTTTCACTACAGCATGGGAAGATGAAGAAAGTTTAATGTCAGTTTTCTAGATTCATTTTTAATTATGGTCTCTATATCTGTATGTACCTAATCAGATATCCTCAAATGCTACACAGAAAATGCCAAGTCAGGACATAAAGGTTAGCCAGATAAAGATGGGCTATTGCATAAGATGTCAGACACAGAAGAAGGTTAACAGTATTATTAAAATGTCACCCAAGTTAAGTAAGACATAATGATAGCTACAATGTAGTGATATTCATGCACCTCTCAACTTTTGTAAAATATACATAACTCATACAGGAAAAGTGACCCTATTATTTCAATGATAATTAGTTTAAATTTCACAGGACCTCATTTGCCCTAGGTCTGGATACAACTGGATCAAAATGTTTGCCCTCAGATGATGTTGGAGAACTTCAGAATAGTAATGCTATCCTTCATTCCAACCTCCCTTGTCTTCTGCAGGACCAGATAGGGAACTGAAGGCTTCATCTGTATCAGACAATACTGTCGATAGTCTTTACCCCTTGGCCTTCCTGGGAACCCACTGCTGTCCTATTAGTAGATCTTACAATGACAGTTCTTCCCACAGGGAGATAAGAAGATCTTAGAAAACAATTTCCCTTTCTCATGAGTGTAAGGAGAAGTATATAAAAATATGTATTCATTTATATATGTACACGTTTGTATATGTGCATATATACATATATGAACATAAAGAACTAGGAGTAGTAATTAACACACTGGTGATTATTTTTCCCTATGTTTTAGGTAATTGCATTAGTCTTTCTGAAGGACTTGCAATCTTATTTGATTTTCTCTAAGGCATAAAAATTGTCTGCATTTTGAATAAGCTAGAGGAGAAAAGAGAGAAAGGAACAGAAGTAAACAATGGTAATAGCATAATGCACACTTCTCCCCTCTACACCCACTTCTTTTCCAATTAGTTCCACTACTGAATATGTGATAGGTGCATAAACCTTGCTGATAGCTTAAATAAACACAGGGCAATTAAATATTTTTTAATGCTATTCATGACAAACTCTCTCTTTTGAAAGCACATGTTAGCATCACTTAGGTAAGTTACATGTCCAAAACAGTGTATAGGAAATAGGTGGCTGAAAGGGTTTACAGCTTATTCAGCACCAAGATGCTCTTTTCTTCTTTATATGAACATTCTAGTCCATACTATATGTGTGCATATATGTGTGTATATATGTGTGTCTGCATTTTATTTCTGTAACTCTAATTACATCTAGTCCTTCAATGGTTTAAAAATATGTGTTTGTGGACCTGGGATTGCCTGCAACTGTCTGCATCAAGACAGACAGTTTCCCAGCAGCTAAACGTCTTTTAATTAATGCCTTTGAGCAGTGTCTGCTGACAGTTCCTCCTTTGCCATTTAAAGTTATGTGCATTTTGTTGGAAAAACACTCTCCTTGCTGTTCATTAGTCAAGAGTGATTTATGAAGGAAGTGAGTGTCTGTGACAAATACAGAGCTCTAAATTACAACTGCCATCTAGTTTTTGCATACACAAATTCAGGAGTTTGGGGAATTTGGCGGTACCTTTTCTTCCTTTTTTTTTTTTTTTTTTTTTCTTTCCTCTAATCCATTCAAATGAAACTCAAGAGATTAAGCTTCTTTGACCGTGTGTCATTTTGGGTGATTCCCTACAGGTAGCCGGGCTGGCAGAGAATTGCAACACTAGCCAGGCCAGTTTATTTAAAAGGATATGCTTGGGGCAGGAGTGCTGGTTCCTGTTTATAGAGCCCTCCTGCACTTCCTAGAAGATCCCACACGGTGGCAGAGGCACTTCACGATAGCAAACTCTTCATCCGGCTGCAGGTGGAAGAAAACCCGGCAATTTTAAATCTGAAAACGTCCTACTAGCTAGCTATGGGATTGTGGAAAGCGTGCAGGGGCGCTGCCTTTGAATACTCATGTCTTTGTGCCTTCTGGACACTCCAGTTTCTCCTTGCAGGTACATAATGCTGATGCAAGATTTCTTAGGGCAAATTTATTTTCAACAATGAAATATTGGCATTGGTCTCTACACAGCACCTTTTCTTTTTTTCCCCTCCTCATTAAAGTTTTTAAACCTTAGTTATTTTCTTACAGTTTGCTCTGTTGCTCTGTGAATAATGCCTGCAAGCAACCTGGAAAAGAAGTGAGAAAAGGGACTTCTTCTGTAAGTTTCTAACAGAGGAAGAGAAAAATTACATTTAATCCTCTAAAAGTTGGGGTATAAGGGAGGCATGAATGTATTGCATGTAGCCTTAAAAGACCTCATGTCAATAGAAGCTGGCATCGATCCACCCCTTTGCAATGTCACTGTGTACTGATGTTATTGCATGAGGCAAAAACAGCACATTGCCTGTCCTGTATGCTAAGGGGTCTGTCTGCAACCATCCCTCAATAGTGAAGATCTTAAGGCTTGAGAATAAATAAATTCATTTTCTGTATCTTTCTCAGCAGCAGGAAAAGGACTGATATGCAGAAAAAGAAAGTCACTAAGAAGTAAAACTGGAGCTCCTAAGAGACTTACTTTTGAACTTTGTTATCTTAGACCACAGGACCACCAATATACCTATGAGGACAGTTTGAGAATAGGTTGGGAAATCTATGACATTCTCTTTCGCTCTACAAAGTGCCAATAAAAGAAGTACCAAAAATTCCTGCATCTTTGGTGTGGGAAATGCCCCATCCTTTTCCTGCATCTACTATCTGTAGTCCTTATCTTAAGGAAATAAGCGTCAGTCTGTATCTTGCCCAGAAAAATCTCATTGACCTCTGGTACATTTATGAGGGAAGGAGGTCTGGCCTTGCTGTTGGGTTTTTCTCTACATCTGTGAAATCATCAAGAGTGGAATCAGAACCTGGTGGGTGTTTTCTACCATCTTTGCTCTGTTGTCCCCCACCCCATCTCTCCCTCAAGAGAAAAATATATTAATGCTCCTGCCTCCTTGTTCCTGCTTCTTGGCCCTCCATCAGGAAGGTGAGGACACATTTCCATCCATCCTACTGAGCCCACTGCCACATGGACCCTTGGGAGGGTCATCCTTATTCCACTTGGTGGAAATGATGAAACAAAAAGGCTGAGGAGAACGGGGATAGTAGAAGAGGGGAAAGAAGAAAGACCAAACACTTGAACAAAAATGAATACAAAAAGGCAGAGTACAAAAAAAACCTCGCATCAAAACAACAGAGTAACACAACAGGGAAGCTAAGGAGAATCTTTGTTGTTGACAGGTTTTTGACATCCTTCATGTGGTTTCATTTCACCTGATAATGTGACTTATTTGCGGCTAAGGAGTTATTTTTCCTTCCTGGACAGTCTTTCAAGGATTAAGAACTTGTAAGTATTGCTTCTACACTGCTAATAAAAATAATTAAAAAAAAAAAAAAAAAAGTTGAATCAAACAAACTGTTCTGATTTTGAAATATTTTTATATTGCATTTTTTCCCATATTAATGTGCTGAAATGTCTAGACAAGAAGTCACAGGAAAAAAAAAATATTTCCTTTCAGACAAGAAGTCATAGAAAAAATAAAATATTTGCTCTTGAAACTGAAATACTGGGACATATAAACTTTTCTTTTTAATCCTGGAACAACCCAGACTCTCATTAAAAGTCATCTTTTCACATCACCAGTTCTGCCAACTCCATTAAAAATATTTTGGCAGCAAATATGTGACTAGCCCTACTTAGTTAATACCATCAACGAGTTTAAGATTCCCCTGTATTTTTGATGCCCATAGAGACTTTAAAAACACAGTTATTTCTGGCACCTCTCTGAGTGGGATATGTGGCACCTTCAGAGTACCCTGCTCTGCTGAACACATTTGTACCAAGAAGGAATCGCAACTCACCTGGACTTGTATGTCAGGCTTTGTTTGGCTGGCAGGCTGATGGGTGATATCTTTTAACTTACAGTGTGTGTCTACTCTATGGAGACATATTAGTACTTGATAAATGTGGAAGTCCCTGGACACAGATATAGAGAGCAGCTGGCAAGGGAAGGGAAGTGCATTTTAACAACTATTTAACAACTATTGTAATTTAATGAACATTGGGCAGTTGAGCCGCTACTGGAAGCAACTGAGCAAACGTTTTATATGAAAAGGCACTGTGAATGTCTTGCACTGAGTTAAGAATATCCAGCTGATTGTTATATCCCCTTTTTAGATTCCTAATTTATCTTCTCAGAGAATGCCTTTGGAGATAATGTGGTCCTGCTGTGCCCAGTGGAGTTATCCAGGACTGAAGAGGGAGACTGAGGCACTTCCCCAGCTTGCCCAACCTAAGGCTCAATAAAAATCTTACTCCTTGAACTCTTATGGGGGCAAGTTTTCCTCCAAAAACAGGAGTAACAAAACAACCTTGTGACTTTCCGCACTTGAGAACTAGCCATGCCTGCTGTTTTGGGGAAGAACAACACTGTCTTTACTAAAGCAAAACCTCTCTTAGTCTAAAGCATTGAGATACATTTTTCTCCTTTAACTTACATGTATAGGTGATAACTGCCTTGTTCCTTCCCCAGATAAACACAAATAAGTTAATGCTTCTAATTATTTGGGAGGCATTAAAGTAATACAGTATTTGGATGAACTAATACCTGGACACTATTAAATCATTAATTTAGTACTTATATAAAATATGGTAAGCACAAAATGAAATGCATAAATATAACATAGTTGAGTGAAGGCATTAAGGAAAAAAAAAAAAATGGTCAACTTGAAACCTGATGCGAACTGTCTCCTCTAGCCAAAGACACATGGAAAGTGATATGCTTCTGACTGCCCAGCCCAAGGGACTGGACCCTGCTCCCAGATCATCTGCCTACCTGTCACGGAGGGACCCCGAAATTAGTTTTAGGAGCACAACCAGGTCCAAAACAGACTATATTCTGGCCGGAAAAGTCCGGCAAAACAACCAATAAGAAACGGGGTTTATACAATTAGTTAGCACTCCAGTAACATAAAATACAGGTACAGATATCAGTTGAGGAAATTATTGGGGTACAGCAAATAAGAATAATGGAGATCTGCAGTGTGCATAACCGCATTCACAAGAAACAACACCAGAGCCGTCCGACTCCAGGATACCACACTTGCTTGTCTAGCGAGGAAAACACTTGCCTGAGTCCAGCAAGGAAAATACACTTGCTTGTCTAGCAAGGAAAATACACTTGCTTATTCAAGCAAGGAATTACATCTAGTAAGTTATTGCTCACCCACATGCAGAGGTGAGGTGGTCCCAGTCCTGGGAGGTTACCTTAGACGGCATTCCGGCCTAAGGGGAGGGCTCTTTACTTCATGCAGACCCACGGCTCTGAGAGGACCACACAAAGGGAATCTTCAGCAGGATCCCCATTTTATAGTCTGGTCAGATCTGGCTGTGGGCATTCGAGAAGCTTCTTGGCTTCTCTGCACCCCCCACTCTGGCTATGGGTGCCCAAGAAGCTTCCCGACTTCTCAGTGCCTCTCCTTGTCTCCTGGCTAACCCACATGAGGGTCAAACAGAAGGAACTATTAACTGCCCCATTGAAGAGGAGGGCAAGTGTTGAAGGAGAGGAGAATGTGCAACTGCCACATCAGTTCTCAGGCGTGGCGGGGGGAAGTGTAATTACCACACACTACCTGACACTTGAGAGAAGCTGAGCTCTTGTTTCAGACTCTGGGTATTGCCTTGGCATGACTACTCAGAAAGTCTGACAAGAAACTCAAAGGAAATAATCTATTAAAGCAGAGTAAAGAGGTTTGCCAGCTAAGCGTGGAGCAGGTTTCCACCATCAAAACAACCCCTTCAACCCCAGTCTTAGTCCTGAAGCTGCCTTGCAGAGAAGTGCTGATAGGACTGTGCTACAAACATCGCTGTTTTCCCCTGATGTCTGAGATAGCATCTGTGCACTGAAATACAGCTCTCAATGTACAACACTTCATCTTGAGGGAAATGTCAAGAAATAGGTTGTAACAACTCTCAGTAAATTTTAATCCACCTGTAATTGTGGAAATTAATTAAGATACTATGAAAACTGCAGTGTTTAGGGATGTTAACTTGAATCGTTTCCTGCAGGAAAGACATTGAGGTGTTAGAGCGTGTCCAAAGAAGGGCAATGAAGCTGGTGAGTGGTCTAGAGAACAAATCTGATGAGGAGTGGCTGAGGGAATTGGGGTTGTTTAGACTTGAAAAAAAGGAGTCTGATGGGAGACCTTATTACTGTCTACAACTACCTGAAAGGAGGTTGTAGCAAGGTGGGTGTTGGTCTCTTCTCCCAAGTAACAAGTAATAGGATGAGAAGAAATGGCCTCAAGTTGCATCCAGGGAGGTTTAGATTGGATAGTAGGACAAGTTTCTTCACTGACAAGGTTGTCAGGCATTGGAACAGGCTGTCCAGGAAAGTGGTTGAATCACCATCCCTGAAGGTAATTAAAAGACATGTACATGTGGTGCTTAGGGACATGGTTTAGTGGTGAACTTGACAGTGTTAGGTTAACAGTTGGATTTTATGATCTCAGAGGTCTTTTCTAACCTAAATGATTCTACTATTCTATTCTGTGATTCTATGAATTCACACTCAGTCTACTGAACAAAACCAGTAGAAGCGAACTTCCATTTTGCCTTGTGAAAATAAAAAACATATTCAGTATTATACAGTTGGAAGGTTTTCATGAGAACAGTAAGTGTATAATTGTAGCCTCCAGAGTGTATCATACACCACTTGAAATGTCTTTAATTACCATTGGGGTGAATTTAGCAATGAAAGTTAAGGTAACATTGTTTGGTTTGGAGTCATTCTGAAGGAGCTGTAGGTAGAATCACCCCACTTGTGTATTCACATTTCCTGTCATACAATCTGTTAGGAGACCATGTACCTTTGAAGAGAAGATGGCCTCCAGATATTAAGGAGAGTAAAATAATCTATGACATAATTCAGCTTAATTAGCATTTTAAAAGTCAAGTTATTTTAAAGAGGAAAGTACTTCTACATTTAAAGTATACATAACGCTTAATACTTGATTTACAAAGAGTACACAAAGGTAATTTTCTTCTAAACTGAGGTACTCAAGACCCTGGCTATGTGCCCTAGCTGGGATCTGACCCCACACCTAAATGAGAGCTGGGTGCTCTCCAAAATGCCACCTCCATGGAAAAAAGGGCCATGTATGTGGGCCAGGAGGGCTCCAGCGTGCTCTGCAGTCACACGCCTTCTCTAAATGACTGGCAGATCAGTGGCCAGTCTTTCTATTGCAACTGACCTTCTTAACACCAATGTGACACCTGGGTATTGTCTGATGGAAAGTCTAGCACTGGGACAAGTCGGTATAATTTTGTTTTAATCTGATTTTCTACTGTGAAATCACTGCACAGCATTTAAGGCTGCACGTAAATCTATTTAAACTAAATACATGTACCAACTTACAGTGATTGCCAGGAAGGCAATGCAAGCCACCGATTGGTGTTACAGCTCAAAGGTAGTTTGGGTATTTAAATAAGAAAATACTTGAAAGGTCTCAACTTGTATTTTGACAACTTCAAAAGGAAATGTGGGAAAGATATGTGACGAGGCAGAAGAGGGAAAAAGATTATTAAGACACCTAAAACCTTTCTTTATAATGAAATTAAATGGTTCTATTGATTTGAACTCTCTTCCCATTCAGCAGATGGATGGAAAAGTGGGAGATGTAAGTGGTTTAGCTGATAAGAAATCTCCTTTTCTTGAGTGAGTGGGTGAGAAAAATGGTCAGAAAAACAAGAAATCTATTATGTTTCAACAGCTTTAGCTGTTGTGAAGGCTACCAGTCCACTTAATGAAAATGCTTTGCATACATATAGATAATTCTGTGTTGTACTCGGGTTTTAATGTGCCCCTTAAAATATATACAATCACTTCATAGGAGCAAGAAACAGCGTATACTAAAGATCATCTAAACAAATTTTGAATTTTTAAATCAGGTGACTGTAAAGTTAAGAATGTATTTAGGTTTCTAAGCACAGACTTAAAACTAATACTACAGGTTAACGCAAAGAAGCTAAGGGTTTTACAGCTTATATACAATGTAGGTGTTTGCAAAACCTCAGTCATCTTACTGCTTTAGGGGAAATAGTTACAAAGTGGCAAGAATTAAAATGCTCATTTGAAAATAGAAATCACTGTTTGTGCAGGCAAAAGTCTTTTGAGACTGCTGTGTTCCCTTCAGAAACAAGGCAAACATTAATAAATTTGACCTCTAGTTCCAACGAAAAAGAAGACTGAAAAATGTTTAGAAAATCTGAATTTTTAATTTTAAACTGAGAGTAAGGGTCAAATTCATCTAAACATGACACAAGAAAATTAAAGCAGAAAAATATTTTGACCTGTTACATTCAACTTAAGTGATAGTATCCAGGTTTATGATTTAGTAAAATTAAATCTGTTTTGAAAGAAAAGGAGTATCCATGATAAGTTGATAATAATTGTTTTACGTTTCAGAAACAGAATCAAAACTCTTTTACTGATAGGGCTAGTAGGAGGCCAATTAACCTGGTGCTGTGGTCAAATTCAGAGGGGGAAATAAGAAGTTAAAAACTTTAAAATAGAGAGATGTGAGGGGAAGAAAAAGATTAAAGAGAAATAGTTAATTGATATGGTACAGATCTGTTTCATGGTCTCTATTATTCACATGTCTCTGGCAGTACTTTTTACACAGCTATTCTCTTTCTTATAGGCATTTTTGTTGTACCTCAGAAAAAGATGCCAACTTTTGTACAGTGAAAGAATAAGTGAATAAAACCAAGAATGGACATAATACAAGTCTAAAATAGCCTTGGTCTGTGAAATGACTAGTGGTTCGAGCACAGTAACTGCTTGGTTATGGTCAAATGCTATCAAATGCTATGTGGCTACCACCTAGATGCAGGCTTATCCAAGCGCATCTGCATTTCTAACAGCTGATTCAAAGTGAGACAAAAATTTAATAGCACCTGCCATTTTCTGTGTGCTTTCATGTGTAGATGTAGACCTGAGATTACAGTTTTGAAAACCAGGTTCATCAGGGATCATCTAGGAATCTGCAGTTCAGATATTTATATGTAATCAAACTGCTTATTCTACATGAAAGGTAATATTAAATATTTAAAAAAAGGAAAGAACTATGTTACTGTCCTGATACAAACCTAAGCACCTAGGTAGTTTGAAAATTGGTAGAAGTTTTTATTTATAACAGGAAAAAATAATCACGGAATCGCAGAATGTTAGGGATTGGGAGGGACCTCAAAAGATCATCTAGTCCAATTCCCCTGTCAGATCAGGAACACTTAGATGAGGCTACACAGGAATGTGTCCAGGCGGGTTTTGAATGTCTCCAGAGTAGGAGACTCCACAACCTCCCTGGGCAGCCTGTTCCAGTGTTCTGTCACCCTCAGTGAGAAGAAGTTTCTTCTCAAATTTAAGTGGAACCTCTTGTGTTCCAGTTTGAACCCATTACCCCTTGTTCTACCATTGGTTGTCATGGAGAAGAGCCTGGCTCCATCCTCATGACACTCACCCTTTATATATTTGTAAACATTAATAAGGTCACCCCTCAGTCTCCTCTTCTCCAAGCTAAAGAGCCCCAGCTCCCTCAGCCTTTCCTCATAAGGGAGATGCTCCACTCCCTTCATCATCTTTGTTGCCTTGCGCTGGACTCTCTCCAGCAGTTCCCTGTCCTTGAACTGAGGGGCCCAGAACTGGACACAATATTCCAGATGTGGTCTCACCAGGGCAGAGTAGAGGGGAAGGAGAACCTCTCTCAACCTACTAACCACCCCCCTTCTAATACACCCCAGGCTGCCATTGGCCTTCTTGGCCACAAGGGCACAGTGCTGGCTCATGGTCATCTTGCTGTCCACCAGGACCCCCAGGTCCCTTTCACCTACCCTGCTCTCTAATAGGTCATTCCCCGACTTATACTGGAACCTGGGACTGTTCCTACCCAGATGCAAGACCCTACACTTGCCCTTGTTATATTTCATTGAATTTTTCCCCACCCAACTCTCCAGCCTGTTCAAGTCTCGCTGGATGGCAGCACAGCCTTCTGGCATGTCAGCCACTCCTCCCAGCTTGGTGTCATCAGCAAACTTGCCGATAGTACACTATTCCCTCACCCAAATAATTAATGAATATATTGAATAATATAGGCCCTAGTACTGAACACTGAGGCACTCCACTAGATACAGGCCTCTGACTGGATTCTGCCCCATTGACCACAACTCTCTGGCATCTTTCCTTCAGCCAGTTTGCAGTCCACCTCACTACTGAATCGTCCAGACCACACTCCATCGGTTTAGCAGTAAGGTTGCTGTGGGAGACTCTGTCAAATGCTTTACTGAATTCAAGGTAGACCACATCCACCACTCTGCCATCACCTATCTGCCTCATTGTATCCTCATAAAAGTCAATGAGGTTGGTCAAGCATGACTTCCCCTTGGTGAAGCCGTCTTGACTGTCCCTAATGACCCTCTTATCTTTGATATGCCTTGACATGGCACCAAGGATAAGTTGTTCCTTCAGTTTCCCAGGGATGGAGGTGAGGCTGACGGGTCTATAGTTTCCTGGGTCCTCCTTCTTGCCCTTTTTGAAGACTAGAGTGACATTTGCTTTATTTGGAATTGTTAACTCAAAAAGAGAAGTAAAACTATTTCTACTATACATATTCTTAACACCATGTAGTCTTTTATTCTCACCCTTGGACACACACAGTTCAACATGTGATTTCAGAAAATTAACACTCATTTTTACAATGCATCTATTCTCTAAATGAATGGAAATTTTAGTCATTTCACTCAGTGACTGGTTTCACAGTATGGCTGTAATATTAATGCTAGGTATTTCATGAAATACCTGAATAATGTAGGCATTTCATGCAATGACCAGATGGAGCAGTCGAATGGTTTAATAGAATACTTGTTGCGCCAGTCATTGCACCAAGTGATTGAAACTCAGTCGTTTCACAGAACGACAGGTTACACATAATAAGATGCATATTTAGCCTCACTCCTTTGCAATTTGCATCTCAAGGTGCATCCAGCACTGTTTATGGTTGCTTAAGGTAAGGTTGCTGGGCCCTGCCTCGGATTCATGGTTCTATTCCCAGCCTCCTGATGTCTTCAAGAGTTCACAGGGGGAGGGGAGCTGGTCTATCTGCACCCTACTCCTACCAAATCAAGTGCTTAGTTTTCAGATGGATTAGCTCTCTCACCCAGCTCAGCTGTACAAGTGCCAGGCAGGGCTGGAGGGGATGCAAACCGAGGGAAGAGGAATTACAGCTTTCAGGTAGGGTCAAGCTACCAGGAAGCTGTGCTTTTGCTTATATCCAATGGGCAGCATCAAACATCTGAGAAAACAATGCTCAGTCAAGATGAAACATCCAGGGCTGAGTGGACCTTTATGGGTTGGCCACCTATCTGAAAAAACAAAACAAAACAAAACAAAACAAACAAAACAAACAAACAAACAAACAAAAAACCCCTAGATACCCAGACCTTCTGGGCACTTGTATGGAAAACTGTCCAAACCACTTGTCCATGTTTGTTTGCAGTGTAAAGTGCTGAATCTGTTCTTGTGGCAAGCATATAATAGAAATATTAACTGGGACTGGAGAGGATGCATGCAAAAAGTATTGCTTTTCTCAAATGGCTTAAACATTTTGCTTTGCTCATTTCAGTAAAAAATATCCAACAAGAGCCACTTAGCAGTTTATTATTTTCATCCCTCTCTTAATTATATGAAAACATCAGCACTTTATTTAGTATTTAATTACCATAATCCAAGTACAAAGTTCAGCCTGGGCAAGGACACAAGGATATTGATTATCTGTCCTTTCCACCGGAGTCAAAAATCACTTCTGTGCTATGTTTATTAATATATGTTCATAGCTATGGCATTGAAATCTATCACTGTGATCGACCTTTATTTTCAGGCAGTCAATAGCCATTGACCCATGCGGATAAATTACCGTAGTGAATTTTGCAGTTGCTTGCTCAGACTTTTATATCAATAGTTGACCTACTGAATGCTTATTCTTTTTTTCTTATCTTTTGTCTACCGATCAAATCAAACTATGCACTCAGATTCAAACAAATATATAAACAAGAAGCAGGTCACAAATCATTTTTGTGTTATCTGCTTGCACAGGGACACATGGTACCATTCTTACTTCTACCTTTTGGTGTCAGCAAAACACCCATTTTACTAATGTGAAAGGGAGAGAGCAGAATAGTATTGCAAGTAATTGATACTTCAGATAAGGACTATGGTACCCTGTGGCTACAAAAGATGTCTCTGAGATTTTTTAGATCCCAGTAAAATCTTGCTGAGTGATAATTAGACTATAACCTGGACTGCAACATTTTGGTCTTGATTTGAATATAAACATGCCAATGTTTAGATGTGATAATATTAGATTGTTTTCTCTGTCCTACTTAAGACTTAGAGACCTCCTCCAAATATGGGGTCTGAATCTGGCCTTTCCCATTGATTTTGGGAGTTCCAACCCAAAATCTTAGTTTGACCCAGTTCTAATAATTTAAATAACTTCTCATTTGAAAAACCAAATAGTTTCTTAGGCTGGCTTCTGATTTTATAATTTGTTATGTAAAAAATTTAGATTGCCAAGGAAAAATTGAATAGCAAAGACAATATGTCAGTTTGTTTGTGTCCTTTGTGTATTTGATTTGAAAAGGGCATGATTTTTAGGCAGCTTCAAAACTGTTTTGTGTTGTTTCAGAAGAAAAAAAAAGGAGTTTTAATGAGCATGTGACCTATTATTACTGTGAGAAGCAACATGTAAGTTCAGGGATGCAGCTTCCATGCATGTCTTGTGCCACTGAGCTGGAAAATCTCTGAGATTCCATTTTAGCCTGTTCTCCCTAAGGCTGCTGTTTGTAGGTAAAATGTGAGTTCAATAGGTAAGCATCATGCTTATTGTGTTTGATGGGGTTATTGTTAAAATACATGATTCAAAAAAAAAAAAAGGTTTTTGTGCATTATTTGCTTTTTTTTTTTTTTTTAAGTTTCACATAAAAGTAATAGATTAAGGCTAAAAGATTTTTTTTGCTAGAGCTGCAAAGCAGATTGTGACTACATTGTTTTGCCCTACCTTTATACAAAGCTCTCCTCCCTGATATCCATAGTGGTTGTAGTTGCATGAGTGGGTTTTTAAAAAGCAGTAGTATGGTTTTAAAGCTAAGCCTATGTTTGTCAGGGGCCTGAAGGTATGAACTGATCTTAATGGATCTGATCATCCTCACCTGGGACATCCACCTACCTCTGCTCCAGGGTCGAGGAGCCCTATTTAAGCTCAGCCAGCAGTACTGGTCTAAGTTATAGTGTGGCTGTTTCTGCTGCCTAGGTGGGTCTTGGGCTTGTATTGTAGCTATGTTGCCATTCTTGTCTTCAAATGTATCTCCTGCTGATACTAGTAAAAATATTTTGAACAAAAAGTTTCTCCCGAGGCAGATGACTTGGTGGGAGAGTCAGAAGGGTGTTAATCTTATGACTGCCACTGCATGCAAGAAGATTGACAAGCAATGTCAGGAGCTAAAGAAGTTGAAAGTCATGCTTCTGGAGACCTGTGACGACTCTTCTTTGTGTGGGACCTGGTAGGTGTGCCTTGTTATAGAGGTTTATAACAGATCTTTAGATGGAAACGTACCACCAAGTCCACCAGGTGCTTGGGCACCCTGGATCCCAGGACCACTCTGTTGGACACTATTAAGGAAGCCTAACAGACAATTTAGAGAAGACTTCATGTGCTGATGCCTTTCTAAGGTCTCTGTGCTGGGACTTGGCAAAAGAACCCTATGCAGATACATCCAGAGATAGTCCTCTGGTCTGTTCCCTTTCCCACCTGACATGGGGAGCTTCCTGTGAACATGTCCTACACTGGCATCCTGGTGAGTGCAATGTTTTTCTTTAAGTGATTTCATAGGAGAAAGGAAGGATATGTGTGAGGCTTCTTGTGGTATTAGGGCATTGGATTCAGAGGAGATATGATATATACCATTGGTCTGCTGACTGCAAGGGTTGTTACACTTTCTAAAGCTATTCCCGTGTGGCTCCAAGAGTGCTCTCCTGAATGGTGTCTAACCAAGAAAATGCTACCCACCCAATTTCCATCCTGTATTTAGTCCCTCCTACCATGTCAGCTGCACAGAATGACAAGGTAGTGGGAGGCAAGGCAGGCTGTGGTAGAGGGGGTGGCCTGGGTGGTAGGAGTCAAGAGCCATGGGGCTGCTGCAGGTAGGGGGTCCTGAAATTTTATAGCAGAATGGCAGAGTCAGGGACCAAACCAAACCAACCATGGGTGCAAAATTTTGGTATATCCTGCATCTGAAGGACTCCCACTCAAGGCTTATCTGGGCCCAAAACCTGTGTCTGATGAACACCACAAAAGCAACTAGGACTCCCACAGGGTCATGCTGTTTGTCTTTTTCCTCAGAAAAAAAAGGAAGCATTAGATATCAGGCATTGATTTGTTGAGGGTGTCCTGTAATAGCTGCTGCAGCCATGGGATTAAAGGCACCCTGTGGACTTTGTAGTACCTTGTACCCAACACAGTCGTAACTCAGAGTGATCAGGTGGGAATGTTTCCCCAATGGAGAGAATGTCAAAGGTGGTGTGGCTCTGAAGCAGATTTTTTTTTTTTTACTCTAAAGAAGTAAGAGGTAGAGTGGAGGACTTACAAATCCTGTGTTCTTTTGTCATATGTAAAAGATAGAATTTTGATAAGAAGATGAAGACTAACAAGGTAAAAAAAAAAAAGTTAGTTATGTTTATTACTGCACCATATAATGGTATAGAATCCTGAAGGGAAAAAAAAAGTAATGTTTCCTTATTTAGATTTGCATTTATCAGTGGGACTGTGAAGAAGGATAATTGTACTTGCAGTAGTGAAGGCAATGAGTAGTAACAAACTCTCTTCATTTTTTTACGTTACAACCTACAGTATTTTAGCACGTTGTTTACAAAATCAAAGGAAACTTGCACAATGAACTTGGATAGACTCTGCTATGTCTTTGGGGATAAACCCCCCTGCTTGGTCCCTTGTTTTCCTTATCTGCAGCCCCTTAGCTCTCTCCCACAATGTTCTGTGTCAGAGACAGTTATGTCAGAAGTTTAAATCCTTCTACTTTGGAATGAACACGAATACTTTTTCGGGTTTTGTCATACAAAATCTACATAACTATCTTAGTGAATTATTCTTGTTGTGTGTATTGTTTTTAGGCTACACACCTGTGTAAGCTGCAGTTCATAACATAGCAATCTATTAAATAAATCATAAAATGCTGTTATTCTTGTTTGAGTGACTCATGCTTTTAAGTAACAGCATTTTAGAAATTAGCATAATGGCGGCTTTTTCCCCTTTGGCAAAATCCAAGTGAAAATTGTCCTTTCAGTGAGTATTTGTGGTAGGAAATAACCATGTTGTATGAAGTAAATGTGATATGGTCATGGGCACAGTACAAGTCACTGTTTATTTTATACTTCAGTCTAATATTTGTGGAAGAAATAGGTCTGCTATTTGCTTAGTCCAGCAGCTAAGGAATCCTGGTAGGATACAAGCTAACACTGCTATCCTTTCAAATGTACTGTGCCATCTCAAGAGACTTCAAGTGATCAGGACCTCTATTTGTGCTTCATCTGAAAGACCGTCTCTAGTAGTTCAGTACATCTGTGTGCAAGATATTGACTCAAAACAGGTCTGAAAGGCAGAGCAAAAGAGAACCAATTTAGAGGAGAGAGCGTTTCCTATGGGTTCACCACTGTGCAATTGCTTTCATCTATACTAGGTTTTCTTTGGAGATTTCCTGTAAAAGAAATAAACAAAATTCATTCTCACCACTAACTTAATATAATTCAAGAAGTTTCTATTGCAAATAGCATGAAGTACAATTGCATGCTCTAATCATAGTAAGTACGGTATAATTAGTCTTCCAAATGAATGTTTCTACTCATAAGGATGACTAAATAACTTGTTGAGTAAAATTCTTAATTTACATAACTAAAAGCCAATAACAGCTTCCTCTCTCTTCATCTGATTATATTCTGGTTTTATATCCACATTTCATTGGCCACCTGCCACTGTCTAAAGGATAGGACCTAATTAGAACCAGTGATAGTGCACTATTGTTATACTTTTTACAGCACAGATGCAGTTGGATGCTATTATCATATCTGGTACAATTTTGTGGGTAATATCATTATGTCTCTGCCCATCAATTTAATTGATGCATTTTAATCTCTGAATCAGAATACATCTTGCTTAACATAATGGTACTTCAAAGTTTTAACAAAATATGTTAGCACTGTGTGCAGATAGCAAATCCTCCATTGCCTTTTAACTGTTCTGTATACACATACTTGCACGAAATTTTTTCACTGTGGTAAAACAATCTACTGTACAAAATACCATTATAAGTATACTGAAATAATGTTACTGTTAAATGCTAGTTATTAATATTCTGACTTCTCTCTTACATTTCACATGGAGCAAGTGACCATACAGCACCATCGGAAATAATAAATTACTGCAAGTAATTAAATTGTTTACATCTGTTTACATTGTAAACATGTGTTTTTAAAAATGACTGACAGTCAACCTTATATAAGTGTTCTGCTTTTGCATTGCATTTTGCTTTTGCATTGCTTTGCTTTTGCATTGTGTGGCATTTTTGTTGTTTTTTTTTTTTTCTTCAGCTATTACAAAACAAACACAAGAAAGCTTGAGATAAGGCAGAGTGTTCTGCAGAGAGTGATGCAAGAGTATATTAGCAAAGAGGCAATGAGGATCTTTTTTGAAAGACTGCTAATCAAAGGCATGATTTCCTTGATATATTTAAGACAGGGAATCTCTGGTGTAGCAGAGGCAAATGTTCCATCAGCAACCCCAGCACTGAAAACTGATTTGCATCCTGAGTTCTGCAATAGGGAAAGATTTTTATATTTTTCAACCAATATTCTCTACTTCCTGAAATGGCATTTTATAATCAATCCCTTAGATAAAATTTCTGATAGTTCCAAAGTGACCAAAATGGGTGGTTGGTCCTATCTCTTATTAAATTAGTTCTTGTTAAAAATATTCTAATATACTAGATCTATTGGGGGTGCTGATAGATTAAACTCTTGTTTTTGTTTTTTTGTTCTCTGGGGTTGATTAGTCCTGAAACTCTAGTGTTTCTTTGTTTGAAGAGAAGCTCATCTCCCCTTTTCCCTGATGAGACTGAAAAGTCTTAATTTACATGTAAAGTTCCTGTCCTTTTCACCTTACATCATTTTAGTCAGTTCATGTCTTTGTTCCGTTGAAGACACTGTAACTGTCACAAATTAGTATTCTTTTTAGCTTTCCTTTGTTTTCTGGATACATACTGTTTCCCCTCTCTGTGTCTGTCTTTCTAAATTCCATTGTTTTCATTACCAGTGCACACCTTCTAGTTTTAGACTGGGTTTTCCCATTTTTCATGTTTTCAAAAGCATAGAGGGAATATCTACACTGTGTGCCACAACAGACGTTGGTGGTACTTGCTTCTTGCCAGATTGATTGTTTGAATCTTGCTCTAACTGCTCAGAGTTGACATATTACTTTTTGATAATAAAGATTTCAAAGTTGGTGTTAACTACACTTTAAAACATTTTCTACTTCCTTTAACCATTTTTGAGTCCCACAATGGAGAATAAAAATGCCTTTAAAACTTTCATCCCCTGGGAGAGATGTAGGTCAGTTGTGAGTTTACTGTCAGGGTAAGAAATTTTGAACATTCAACTGCTCTGTGTGGAGTAAAAGCTAAACTCAGATAAACTCTATCAAATAACCGAAAGCAGGATTACAAATTCATAACCTCTCTTCTTTAGTGAACACAGATGTGTCCATTCATACTGGAAGTTGATAATGTGAAGAAAAATGTAGGCATGAACTTTACACCGAGGTTAAGAAAAGTGCAAAATTTTCCTTGTTAAAAAAAAAAAAAAAGCAGCTGGAATTGTTTCTTATAAATCACAGCTGTGTCTGTCGCAAGGTTAGAATGTTATGGGGAAACAGGTATGTCACTTAAGTGGGTTTGTAAGGTCTTATGCCAGGACCCGTGTTTGCTTTAGGTGTAGCACAAAACCTACAGAGGATTGACTTTTGATGATAGATTTACTGCATAGGAGGAAACTTGAAGCAAACCTGCCTGGAGTTAGGTTCAGTAAGGCACATTATGGCAAGAATGAGAAGAATGTTTTGAGTATGGAAAAAATAGCTTACTTTGTGTGGAGAATTTCCACAGAAGTTGTGCTAATCTTTTGGAGCTGGAATACACATCATAAACATAAGCAGGTACTTTTGGGGCCCATTAGGAAACAGTCATTTGAACTGTGTAAATCATTGATGACCTGTTCATCCAATGAACCATGGTAAATGAAGCAGCTTCTGGAAAGAAAATAGAGGGAGGAAGAAAAAAAAATAAGGTAAATAAATAAAAACAATAAAGAGAATGCTGATCTTATCTGAGTGGACTTGACCTGAAGACTTTTCTGCAAGATTTTCTGTAGGAGCACAACCTGTGACTATCTATGATCTGATGCTTATTTAATTAAAAAAAAAAGATCATTTTCTCTGAGATGATAAAGCTTGTCTTCAGAAAACTTGATTTTTTTTTTAATTTATTTTTCCTGATTGATGTTTCATGGGGGTGCAATTGGTACTTCTTTACTTATCTGTACTTGAGAGATGTCAAAAAAGGTTGGCATGGATTTTCTCATCCCTTTTGCACACTAGAGGAAAACTTTATCCATGTAGTTTGTTCATGTGTTGATCTGGTTGAATGACTGCCCTGAACACATTCATAGCATGGAATTATTTTTTCCTTTTACTGTGCAGAGGCTTTGTAACCAGCAGAGTCTTGTATTCTGTGCACCTTTCTTTGCCTAGTTCAGATGAATATACCTATCCAAGTACTATACATCCTCAAAGTTGCTTCTTCTATTAATCGCCTGACTTGTCTTTGACCATATCTTAGGACTCAGCATTATTGTTAATCAGACTGATAATTCCTTATTCCTCCTTTACTTGTCATATTGTCATTTTTCTTTTACTTCACAATCTGGTGTTTCGTTTTATTCTCTTTCTAGATAAATATGGTTTTTTTACTGTTATTATCCCTTGTCCTTTTCTTGTTCCATATTAAAATCAAACATGTTATACCCTCTCATATCAATATTTGTTTCCATAGCATTCTTTAAAAATGTGTGCTCTTCTTTTACACATCTCAGCTAATATGTTCTGTCTTAGAGAATTCTGGCATAAATAAACTTCTCTAATTTCTTTCCATGATTGTAGGTGAAGTACTCTTCTGTGTTTTTCCTTTTGTTGTTGTTTTCCCTCCTCTTGCTTTCCCATAGGTTTTGTCTTTGTAGCTGTTCTTCATTCTTTTATTATTTAAATTATCTTCACATCAATTTGGTCTTTTTCCAGTTGAATACTTCAGTCCTCTTTTTCCTTCATCTACTAATTGTGTGTGATCTGCTGTTTATCACTCTCACATTTCTAATTAACCTGCTCCTTACAGATTTATGCCTCCTTATGGCTGGATTTTCTGCTTTTGATGTCCATATGTGCACATGTGACTCTCCATACATAGATTTTTTTTTTTAAATTCAGGTATGGAACATGTGCTTGATTTGTACCTGCCATGTTTGCTTTTGCACATGAATGAGCTTATTTAAAACTAATTAAATTCTAGTGTTTTCTTAATATACTCTTAGCTGATATGTGTGTGCAGACTAAATGTGTCAACTGCATGAACTTTTCCCTCTGTTCCCAAAGGCAGAATGCAAATCTTCTTTATAACTCACATACCTGGATAGTTAAATATTTTTATTTTTTATTTCTATTACATGGAAAGTCCTCATGTGATACAGAGTTGCTGCAGTGATTTACCCTCAAACTTCTATGCTGCCTTTGGAAAAGAAAATGTTTCAAGGAAAGGGTCTTAACCATTATTTTCTTGAGTAATTTGGAGCTTCTTCTGGAAAGTACTCTTTGGTGGCTAACATCGCTTAGGGCAGATAGGACGTCCCAAAGGCTTGGCAGTTTTGAGATTGGGAGATTGTGACTGTTTAACAGCATCTCCCCCTCTGAACATGTTTGAATGTACTAATCAAAGGTGGGAGTTTCAGGTGCCTAAATATTTCAAGCTTCTCATCAACTCAAAAAGGAACCTGAGCTGCTTAGTACTGAGAATTCTGTAATGGTCCCTTGCCTACTACTGCAAGCAAGCACCTGACTCAACCACTGCTCCTTTGTTTACTACAGGTTAGTTGTTGATCATTTGAGGCTTGGTGGTGTGGTGTTTTTTTTCATTTGTTTTGGCTTTTTTTTGTTGGTTGGTTGAATTTTGTTCGCATTTTTGTTTATTTTTTTTGTGCCTTTTTTTGTTTGTTGGTTTGGTTTTGGGTTTTTGTTTTGTGGTGTGTGTTTGGTTGTTTGTGTTTAGTCATTTGTTTGTTTTTTTTTGACTCAACATTCCTGTTTCTTCCCATGTCTTCTTTCTGTGAATTAAAACTCAGAAGACATGTTTGAAGACAGGAGGTGAATGGTGATTTGTGATGCTCTTTTCACTGTCGTCTTCAGTTCAGCGAGAGCTGAGAGCACAGACAAACTTAGTCTTCTGCCATTCTGCTGTTGCACACAGACTTCTGAAAGAAGCTATTGACCTACCATGAGTGTCAGTATAGTCCAGATTTCTAGTGTAAACCTTACATATTTAACCTATAAAATGTTTAGACCCCATATGACTGTTTTGTCCTGCATTTGATCAGCTGTTTTACAAAACCTCATCCTTTCATTGAAAAGATAGTTAATTGCCTTCCAGATATATTCTTTATCACACCAGGTTGATCTAATTTAACTTTTTTCAACCATACTGCCCTGGTTTTGTTAAAAACAAGTTTCTCTTTTAGTGAATTTGCCTGTCAGCTGAAGCCTTCATACTAGCTTCATTTTCCTGGAAAGTCAGATACATGTTTTGGTAGACGTAGCAATGGAATGTGAGGTCACTTATAAGAATGATTGTGCATCTTTCAAGAGGGGCAGCAAGAAACAGGTGACCAAAAACTGACCAACTGAAGTATTCCATTCATGTCATACTTCGTATAAAAGTGGGAGATTACGAGGATCTCGCCCCTTTTTCGTTATGGCTGACGTTAGGAGAGGACCTTGCTAGTCATCCCTGCAAACTGAGGCCTAATGACAGACTGAATCCAGTTCTGGTTAGCTGCAGAGTCCAGTCCAGGACTTCGGGTGCTGGGTCCACATCTGCAGGAGCAGTTACGAGAACTTTCAAGATGGGTTTTGTATATTGTGTATTATTTTTCTCTATTTTATCAGTAGCATTAGTAAAACATTTTTAATTTTTCCAACTCTCTTCTCTCTGTCCTTCTTTCCCTCCCAATCACCTGTCCTTAGTGGGAAGGGGGGAGAGGGAGGGGCTGAAGGGGGATGAGAGAGGGTTAACAATACATCTGCCATGGTTTTATTGTCACCCCGCAATCAAACCTTGACACATACTTGTTGACATCTGGCTGAATTTGGCTTTTTAGGTGCCTATTGTGATCAGTGAAATTGCCTACGATTGTGAATGGCTTAAATAGATGCTGTGAGGACGCAAAAAAAACCCCTCCTATTAAGAAATAAGCTGGAGGGTGGAGAAGAGGGCCGTGGTTCAAGGAAATCACCAGAAAGCTTCTTGAAAATTAAAGCTGCATGATACTGGTGATAAGATTCTATGTTAACTACTGGTTTTATGTGAATTTGATGGTAGAAGTTTCACTGCCAAATCTACTTGTATGACAAGAACTGTCTTTCATAGGACATGCTACCTGCTTAGATTGAGCTTCCAACTGGTTGACTATCATATTGCACATGGACATTGTGGAAAATGGCCATAGCAAATATGGTATTCTCAATTGTTCTGTTCCTTCAATGGATCTCCCACTTCTGGAATGAACATATCTTCCATCATGCTGTGAGTGATACTTGGATTGAAAAAGCTGAAGATGAAAATTATGACATCTAATAGCATTCAGGAAGGAAGGTAACACTGTGCTGGGGTATTTATCTTTGATGTAAATAATTTTATTTAATATGTATCAAGAGCCTTGGCCTTACCCCAGCAATGCACACAAAGAGGTGTTACTGGTTATTTACCCCACAGAGCTTTGGAGAACCCTGACTGAATTGTCAAAGTAGCAGTTTGTTTATTGCTGTTATCCTTGGATTGTACAAGTGAGCATTGCCTCTTATTTAGCTTAGACAGCAAGATTAAAGTTAGAATATGTGGCAGTGGAAAGGAGATTGATTTGGTTGTGCCTGAACCCAATTTATTTTCTACAGACCAGGAATAATGGTCACTATTTCTGCTCTGTAGACTGGGACTTGTTCATAGCTACCTAAGGGGCTTTGAGACTTGATTAAAATAAATGATACCTGGGTCTCCAAATCCTTGAGGTGATATGGAAAATTTCAGCCTTGGCCAATCTGCATCTTAGCTTTCCCAATAAGAAAAATCAGGCTTGTAACACTTTGTGTTTTGATATGAGGACAGAAACGTTTCCTCCACTGGAAACTGTAGAAGATGCTGAAGTAGTGTAGGACAGTTGTGTAGGGAGAGAAATGGGCTCTTGGAGCAATAGCTGAATGAATTAACTGCTTTGGAGCTCCTTTTTTTATTGCATTTATATAGCTAATCTTGTAGGGAAGGAACTGCCCCATATGAGGTCTGATGACACACAAGACAATAGCAATACTGTCCTCTGCCATGACTACTGAGAAGGAAACAGTTATTCCTCCTGTTTCCAACTGTTGCAAGATGCTGTTAAGATTTAGGTTAATGTAAAGATAATATTATATAAAGAAAAATTGTAAAGATAGAACATAAAGATGTTAAAACAAGTGTTTTTATTGTATTATTAATAAGCCAAGAGATGAACTGCAGGTTTTTAATTCATTCTTCTAACTTATGCATTCACTTTGATTATAGAGACATAATTAAGAGGGGCAATTACAAACCCTGTGTTTCCTAGTAACACATTCTTGCCGTAGTAGCTGTGGTGTTTTACAATATCAAGCTCATATGTAAAGCAAATTATCTATTTAGTTGGAATGATATTACTGGAGCCAAATTAAATTCTCTGATAAGCACAACTATTCATTAGTTGACTGCACATTATCTAAAAGCCACTTATGTTTCAGTAACAAAGTTGGAATATTATCCTCTCCTAGATACTTTTTTTTTTTTTTCTGAAAAGCTTAATACACAAGTTTAACTAGATCAGCTGAGACCATTTTGGTTTTTGTTTTCCTAATTAACTTGAATTAAATTGCTGCTGACACATCTGTCTTTGAGTTGGTTTCACTGAGCTTCTGACCTGATGCAAAATCTCTTTCTTAAGCAGGCTAGGGTCTACTTCTGAAATGACAAAAAGAAAAAAGGAGTTTTCAATAGGCAGCTGGATCAGCATCCCTTGAATTGATTGTTTTGGGCTGTTTAATTTTAAAAAGTGCTGCTAATAGTATATTAGGTGCTGAACAGGCTGGAGAGGTGTCTTGAGGTATTTAAAACAAAATAAATAAAATATTGACTAAGCAAAACTCAGTAGCTCACTGATTTAAACTGAAGTAGCATGTTCCAGTTTCAAACAATGAATTTGTAGGGATTTATTCAGTTTAAATCAATGCTTAACACCTTCCACTTTCAATTCATTTTTGTGCAAATTTTTGAGCATAGACAAAATTTAAGAGATGCTATTAGCCTAGTCTGAAACTTGCAGAATTTTACTTTTCCTTGAAAATTGTGATTTACTATGTCATCTTCCAATTTCTTAGTACACTTTGTAGTTTTTCCACAGGCCAGCATCAAAGGGAAGATGGGACAGTGAAGTGCTGTCTCTCTATCAACAATATAGTAGAAGAGAGATGCTCCTCTCAGTGCTTCTCTTCACAAATCCAAGGTAGGATCCTGCACACCTGTCCAGTGTTTTCTAGCAGTAGCCTGTGCTAGCCCCTGTTGCAAAATTCCAGGCTGGTAAGACAGTACAGAAGGTGGATTATATCCTGTCATTCTGAGTAGGAAGTTTTATCCAGAAGATACAAGTTTTCAATGATCCAGTAGTTCATATATATATATTTGGCTCTTAACAGATGAAATTTGCTGATGTACTGAGTAGTCATCTGTTGTCATTGTTCAGTATTTTGCATATATTTGTCATGTATTATTGATCTGGTTTATAATGAATTAACATCCCTGGTTTATGCATTGTGACCCTCTTTGTAGATTCTTGTTCATATCAGATAAGTCTTTTGATTTGACTATTAGCATCACTTTGTTTCAGTGAGAACCAATATATATAAGTGATTTGAAGAAAAGAACAAGCCTTTGACTTTATTCTGTTTCTGGCTTTGGTTTAAAGACACATGCTATCTACAGTAGTAGAAGCTAGATGGTTTATTTCATGAAGCTTTAGTGTTATTCTTATCCATTAATTAAAGTATACACAAAGATAAATATGTATTGATTCACTGTATATGGTTCATTTCTGAGACTTGGATGTTAATCTCAAAATTCAGGGCCAAGTAAAACAGATTTGGGTGGTTGGTGTGTTGTTTTTTTTTTTTTGCTAGGTTCAGCTCCTGGTCTAGAATATTCTGTAATAAAGCACATATACTGTAATTGAAAGAAGCACAGTAGTAGGCAGAAAGAACAGAGAGGCACCCTTCCATGGTGGTTTAGACTTGTTTGGAATAAATAGCATTGGCTCATATGTATTTTCTTTGAAGTAAAAAAAGATGTCATTGCTATGATCCTTCAGGAGCCCAGAGTTTTGAGCCAGATTTCCTGTACCTTTGTAAAAATGAGGTTTCTAGTCACTGAGATCAAATATAAACTAGAAAAGCAAACTTCTTAAAGGGTAGAGAAAATGCATAGAGAGATGGAAATAAAATGGGCTTATAAACCTGTATCTTCCTCCAGTTCTGTGTTCTTTCAGGGTGAGTCCCTTTTTCTAGTCTTATTTTTCAATCCAGTAAGTTGATGGCTTCCTAAATCACGGCAATTGTCCTACAATCTGATCTGGGTCCCCAGGAAAAACCTTGCTTTCTGTTGTGCTGAGGTCTGGCTCTGCTTGCTCACTGTTTCCATGATGAGTCTCCTGGCCTCTGCTGGGTAAATCCTCCTTGCCAGTGCTCTTCCATATTATAAATCTTTTACCCTTCTGCCTGCAACAGTTTGGTTTTGTGGTTTGTTTTTTTGTTTGTTTGCTTGCTTTTTTTTTTGTTTGTTTGTTTTATTTTGTTTTTGTTCTTGTTTTTGTTTTTTTCCTTGAGCAATAGGTTAGAGTATATTACTTAAGCCTTTTTAAGTTGCAGGTGGTCTGTTAGATGTCTTTCCTTCTGTAGATGTGAACTTTTGTCCTGTAGACTAAATGTGTTAGAATTCTGTTGCCACATGCTGGAGTTCTTATCTCCTATACCAAAGACTGACATATCATTAAATGTCTTGTTTATTGGCAGCATGGCAATCAGACCAGAGCTGAATGAACTCCTGATGTGGGTGATACTAGGAACAGAGATGTTATATGATCAAATTAATATATGAGAGTACAAATAAAGCTGAGTTGCCTTAATGGAGGTACAATCCTTAGCACCTCATTTTTATTCATGTATTTTTGGTTGGGTAGGGAATTGCTTATGAACTAGATATAATTATAAATATTTAGAGTTGTGCATTTCAGTTGCAGAAAAATGTCAATTCCATTCCTACTGCAGTAGTTACTGCTAAACATGAGAATAGACATTTTAATCCTCAGGTGCTTGGGGGTTTTTAGTGCAATATATGGCATATATACAGGTATGATGAGAGATGATGCTCATAAGGAGAAAATGTCTACATCTATTGTCTAGGAAATACATCTACACTAGATGTATGTATTTTTGAGCAGCGAAGGACTTGGGGGTACTGGTGGATGACAGATTAGACTAGAGCTGGCAATGTGTGCTTGCAGCCCAGAAGGCAAATCATATCTTGTCCTGCGTCACAAGGAGCATGGCCAACAGGTTGAGGGAGGTGATTCTGTTCTCTGGTGAGGCCCCATCTGGAGTACCTTGTGAGCTCTGGAGCCCTCAGTACAGGAAAGACATGGACCTATTGGAGAGGGGCCAGAGGAGGCCACAGAAATGATCAGAGGGCTGGAACACTACTTAAAAGGAGGCTAAAAGAAGGATGAGGACAGACTTTTTAGCAGGACCTGTTAGAAGAGGACAAGGGTTAATGGTTTTAAACTAAAAGAGGGGAGATTCAGGCTAGACATGAAGAAGAAATTTTTTTACAGTGAGGGTGGTAAAACACTGGAACCTGTTCCTAGGGAGGTGGTGGATGCCCCGTCCTTGGAGACATTCAAGGTCAGGCTGGATGGGGCTCTGAGCAACCTGATCTAGTGGAAGATGTCCCTGCTCATTGCAAGAGGATTGGACCTGATGACCTTGGAAGGTCTCCTCCAAGCCAAACTATTCTACGATTCTATGATATAGGTTGAAAGACAGTTTCACGTGGAATGACATGAGTAAAATACCAACAGTATTTTGTTTTTTAATTGATTACCCCACTCTGGATCATGTTGATTAATCACATTTGCAAAGACAGCCTCTTTTATAATAGTATAGGTGCTCACTTAAATCAAAGTTGCCCAACTGAAGCAAGGCCCACATCCAAAAAGAGCATATGAATGTCTTACTCCACTGATTCCAAGGCTCTAAACCTGAAAGCTATGTTTCTGTATGTCCTCTGCATTGTCTCTCTGTTGGCCCTGCCCCAATGTAATGAACAGCTGCAATTCTCCTGAATTTTATGGATATATTTGATGTTACAAGCCCATGCCAGAATGAACAGAGGATGTGCTACTACCAGGGATAAAAAGCATGGTTGCATGTGCTAAACTTTAGGTAGGTAACCTTGACATTTTTGTCCAGGTTTTTACCCACGTTAATTTACATAATAAAACAGCATTCCAATTTAACTAGATTGAATTAATGCTTCAATTAATATCATGTAAATAAAATGTTATTTGCTACAACTTTTTCCACATGTCAAGTTATACAGGGATAAGATTTATTACTAAGTAGTAAGCAGTTCCCATCACTAGCTTCATTAAAGAAATAGTATATTTCCAGCATGGTGGATAACTTCAAGGAAGACAGAGATTAAAAAAAAAAAAAATAATAGTATTTGGAATCTGGAAGGTTCAGTTTAGTCTACATTTCCACGCCGAACCAGATTTTTGCTTCCATAGAAGAGATGATCTATTCTCTTACTGTTCAACTACTGCAGAACTGTTGGCTTTGGTCTAGCCAGTCAGCTGAAGCAGTAATCACTAAAGAGACTGAAGGTGAAGTTGGTCTTTTGATCCATGGACTAACTTCTGCAAGTGCTGTATATATGGAGAAAGCAGACCTAGTAGAAGAGGAGGGCAAGCTCTCCTCTTATGCTAAGACATGTTAATATCCCAGAGAGCAGCAGAAGAAAGAGCACTCACTTCATTAATAGGACCTCTACATCCTGCTATGCCTAGCTTAGATTTTGGATGGGAACGAAGAAAAATAAAAGGAGAGTGTGATCCAGTCTAGACAAGGATTCTGGAGAGGTCGTATCTACTTAGGGTTGCTATGGGTACTTATTAAGTAAGGATACTTCTGAAACCTGGTAAGGAAATCTGGTCAATTTGTTGATTACTAATAGGTTGATGGAAAGTTGTCTGGTTGCAAGTTGATTAGCATTTTGGATTCTTCCACTGTTTAGGAGACTTTACCAAATAGTCTGATCAAACAATTTTCAGTGCTACGATTCTCTCCAGTACGTTTGCTCTGATTGTTGGCTTTTCTTTGCATCCCATGTTTATTGTTGGTTCAGCTTGGATGTCTGAAATTTCTAAAGCAGAGCAATCAGTGGTGGATAATGTGAGTAGTAAATCTCCTTATTCCCATGCGAGCAGGAGCAAAAGTGTGTTCACATAAAACACTCCTACAAATAAATCTCTTTTCTCTGTATAAAGTGAACTTTGAAACAGACAGTTGAATATAGAGCTTTAAAAGAGTACACATCTATAGAACACTTCCAATTAACTGGTATTGGGTCTGTCCCAGTTTTAGGACTTCAGAGTCTCTTGGGTTGGGCTAAGGATTCTCAGATTCGTGACTCTGAATTTATCTTAGTTGTCCTGTCTAGCCACAGTTTTAAATCTTACCAATTCTCTCAGGAAAAATCAGAGGTGATTAGCACTATAATATTCTTTTGGGAAAAGCAGAAGAGGAAGCTTACACATTCTCAAAGAATCCAAGCTAAGATGATTAACATGTGAGACAAAAAGGATGTGTTTGAGTTTTTCTCTAGTTATGTGTTCCTCCTCACAAAACTTGACTGCAAACTGTAGAGATTAATGTGCTGCTTAATTACTAGTTTCAGTTGTATATGCATCCATGTCCCTATGGGTAGCATCTATAAATATTCTTTAGTTTTTCTACACCTCTGCAATTTTTTTTTTTGTCTGAAAGCACTGGCTTTACTCAATTTAGGCCAATGTATGTCATCTGAGATATTTGCCTTTACTACATCACAGTGCCTCTAAGAAGGCTAGTTTAATTAAATTGAAAAATTACGTTGTCCATTAAACTGTTTCCAAGACGTGAAAACTTAGAATTTAGCTTTGTCTTTCTAGGGGCAAGCCAAATCTTAGCTTATACTTGCAACACAAAAAAGGTAAATAACCTCAGTTCGTTCATTATATATTATGTCAATTAAAGGACTCTGCTATGAAAATTATATTCAGTTCTGAATTATGCACTCAGAAAATACAGAAGCAGAACTCCTGCTTCCATATTTACACTTTCATGGCAATACTAACATACTGAAAGAATTGAAGCATATAGGCGATGTCATTGGCAAGGGTCAGTACAAGGTATTTTTTTCTGAAGAGGAACAAATTGGGGGGCAGGGTTTAGGAGCCTTTCTTTTTAATTTCTTGGTGAGATAAAGGAGATGGGGGAGTAATGCAGCCCTCCAGGTTAGGAGTCCCAGACAAAGAATAAAGGCAGAAGTAAAAGGAAAAGCCTGTGAAGAGTACATGACTATTTCATGTCCAAATCTGCATATTGCCCTACCTATCTGATCGATTCAAAGGGCAGGAACACTGAATGAATGAATAATGGAAAACCAGGATTGCTTGGAAGATAGATGCTGGTGCAAACTTTAAAGACTTGAAATAATCTGATTTTGTGGAAGTATGGCATTTAACAGATACTTAAAGCCTATCAGAGAGAAAGCCATTCTATGTTTATCATACTTCTCATATTTTTTTCCTAAAGTTTCTCTAACAGCCACTGTTGGAGATTAGATAATGGACTAGATGGGCTTGTAATCCAAATCCCAGGGGCATCACTTTGTTGTATGTGACTCCAGTATAGATCCTTGAGTTGAGAAGGATGGGAGATTTTACAGACTTTTGGTTTTATTTATTTATTGTGAACCTTGATGGAAATCTTATTGAAGCCCGTAGGAAGTATCATTTGACTTTAGTGGATCTAGTTGTTTCAGTTCTGTGGAAACAGCTGCAACTCCAAATTAAACTAGTAGAGTTTAACAAACAATCAGGAGGGAGGGGAAAATGAAGGAGACACACAACACACCCACAGTCAACCAAAACCTGATGGCAAAAAAAAAAAGGCAATTGCATTCTGTTAGTTCAGTTTTCCTTTTATAGTAATTACTTTGGTTCACACATTTTGGGATGTATTAGTCCATAGTCACTTGTAGAGTACCTCTAGTTTCAAGCTGCTCTTTGAAAATCATCCAAAACTCCATCATGTTTGCCTGGTTCTGGTTTGACAGAACGACGTGGTCATTTCAGCTTTCTGTCCATATTAGGTTAACTTTCAGATCTCTGAAGCTGATGATGTGTGGTTCCATCTTGGTATTGGGATTACCAATGGTATACTAAAGTAAGAATGATCCAGGACTTGAACTACTTCATATAATCTCTCTTCTAATCCTCTGTTAATAACCAGTGTTGTTCAGAGGATGCTAAACTAGGGTAAAGATTTAATGTAAGTATGGCAGTTAATTATGTTATCTTTAAAATACTGGTAGAAATTAAATACAGGCAAACTATTTTTTTTTTTTCGCAGAAGGGAAGTGACTGAATTGAAGCAGAGGGAGATTGTTTGCTCTTTTCCCCCTCTCATGTACTGAGCAGGGCATGGGCACATGTAGCTTAAAAATCATTATGTCCACTTGCCTTTTTATAAATAATGGGGTGTATATATTGAGGGCCAAACTCTGTATGTTTTTTACCCTTTTTGTGAAGATCAGTGTACTTTTCTCAACACTTAAAAACAGTAGGTAGGGAAGGCTCCTTCCTGTCTCATCTCTTCTTTCCTCACTTCTCTGCTTAGGGCCATCAAAATTAATCCCAAGGCTACACAGTGTGTTTGCTCAGACCTCATTACACTAATCCCTCTGGAGCTGCAGAGTGATCTGGAGTGGCTCCTCATGAAGATGTTTAGCTGTGTGAATGTCTCTCACACCTTGGTAGAGTTCAATACTGGTGGAAATGTGTTTGCCCACCCCTACGGAATTCCACAATTGACCTGCTTATGATGAATTATCCATTTCTTTTAAAACACAGAGGAAGCTCAAGTGCAATTGATTGGAATCAATTGTTTTATTGAGCAATGTAAATAATACCATATATCCAAATTAAATACAATTGTTAAGGTTGGATTTCTCATTTAAAATTTAATGACAAAACCAAACTTGGACAGGGGGAGAAGTGCTGGGTTTTGATGAGCATTGCTACAGCAACAGCAAAACAACATTGTGACTTTTATTTCTGTAAGAGTGAGAAGTGTTTGTACCCAGCATCTTTTCTCCAGGTCTGGCTATCAGCTTTGCCTTGCCAAATGCTTTCGGGCTGAACGCTCATGCCAGCCACTCTGTGAGGCTGGACACATACAGGACAGCATCACTGACAGAGAGCCCCCTTCTACCTGCCTGGTGCTGAGCAGGAGGGGTGGGCTGAGCACCTGCCTCTGTCTTGAGTGAAACTTCATATGCAGGACCTGGGCATGGCTGGCAGTGTTGCACCTAGGGCCAAAGGGGACCAAGGTCTGTCCCCAGCTGGTTACAGGTGAAGGGCCTATTGTGTGCCAAACCTACAACTGGATGGCAGGGGCTGTGTGGCACGTCTGTGTAGATATATTTGGGAGAGTGGCAGCTGATGGCAGTGAGGACATGTGGAAAGGGACATTGTGGGCATGTGGCTGGGGACGCTGTCATGGGACCAGGTATCCCTGAGGGACTGCAGCAGCAGGTGACCCACGCTGGGGCAGTGAGGCAAGGAATAATGGAGGAAAGCAAGTGGCATGGAGGAGAGTTAGGCAGAAAAGTGATGCCAAACCTCTTATTCCACCCATTGCCACATCCAAGGGCTGAGTGCAGTGCAGGGCAAAACTGAGGTAATGTGACATGAGGAGCGTAGGAATGTGAGGAACTGGACTTGGACTGAGCCTCAGGAAAGAGGAAAGGTCTTTCCTCAAGCTTTTTTTTAAATGGTGTTTGGTTTTTTGTTTTGTTTGTTTGTTGTTGTTGTGTGTTGTGGGTTTTTTTGGTTGGTTTTGTTTTGTTCCCTCCCCGCCCCCCCCCCCCCCCATGCCCAAATCTGTAAGTTGATGTTAATTGGCAATGAGTCAAGTAAAATTCACTGAGCAGGAGACTGTTCAGCCTGTGGTGCTGGCTTTGCTCTGTTTCAGAGTGAATCAGCTCATTGTGTACACCACGACACTCTTAAATGTTTCTCTTGCATTCCCATTTGCTTTCCGCACATGAAGAACAACTCCTCTGTCTGCTGGCCAAAACTAACAGGGGTGAAACCAAGAAGAATGTGAATGCTGGTTGCTCAGCTTGCTAGATTTTAAAGCTCATTAGGCGTATGAGAGCACCCTGGCCAGCAGAGGCTGGAGGATGGCTGTGCCTATGGTGGCTCCTGCACATCTGGGTCCCCATGTGCCCATGCTGGTGGCTGGTCATCTTGGGGATCTTTCTGTAAGAGGAACCTGAGATGTTCTGAAAGCCGCAGTTTAAACTGAGGACTTTAGAGTGAGGTATGTGGCTTCCTGGTTTCAAGAACAGTGTGCTGCTGCTGTGAGCCAAGACAACTGAATGGTGGAATCTGGGAGCTGCAGCTTGGCAGGGCTGGTGCAGGGCTCCAAAAGCTTGGACATAGCCACCACCAGGTCAGAAGTACATGTCAGAAAGATGTCCTGATGCATCCTGACCCTGCAGGTTTTGGGTTACTAGGGACACATGCTTGTTATTTGAAAAAAGTTAGTGGCAATCACACTTTTTGCAGAACATCTTAGGCTGAACAACTTGAACTAGCAGCTGGCCTGGGAAACACTGAGGCTTTTCTTCTGTTAGGCCACTTATTCTGATGTTAAACTACAGAGCAATTTTCACCCTTTGAGGGAGTAATAAAAGCCTTATCTTAGAATATATCAGAGGTGTCAAACCTCATGTTGCCTTCAAAGAGCTGAAAGTAATTTTAGGACTGTATACTACTTCTACATTTATACAGTCCTAAAATGTGGCTGATGTGGCCCCTGGTGAAAATGAGTTTGACACCTCTGGAATAGACATTTCCCATAAATTGTTTTTGTTTGCTAACAAAGCTGTGTAAATTGGTCTTGTGTCTTTGATTTCCACATAATTTAAACTTTTTCTCTACCCAGGAAGATTTCACTCAAGACTAACAAAATATAGGTACATTTAAATCCTAGAAATTCAAAGAAAAATAATTTTTATACAAGTGAGATACCTGAAATAACATAAATGAGAATAAGCTGTATGCATCTCACTTGGATCCCTCCTAAACCCCATACTTCAGAAACTAAATTCCAAACCATATATAACTTTTAACAGATATCAATTAATAAATCTACAGGCATTTGAAACCTACATGGAATATTATTAGATAAGAGTTTCTCTTGGCTACTGTCTAGTAACCTATTTGGTCCATGGTATCTCAGCACTCTCAGCCATGGTGCAAAGATCATCATCATGGAGCAGTGCAAGGTCAGATACTAGGTAATGTTTAAATCTGTAGCTGGGATTTGCAAGCAAGATATATGGGATGCAGAAAATAATCTGCAACAGATGGATGAATTTCTAAACAAATTCCAAAATGTGATGAAATTTTTGGGATACACTGAAGTCACTGTGTCTTCATGTGATCTTATTAAGGGCTTGAACTTATCATACTAAGATGAATGCCTCAACTCCCACAGGCTTCTGTGGGGAAACAAATGCTTAAACATTCCTTGTAAGTTACTGAGTTTAGACAAAGCAGAGAAACAGAGATTAGGTATAAATTTGGCTATAGAATTTTGTAATACGGTTCTGACATGGCAGTCTCTTTTTTTTTTTTTTTTAGGTTGCTAAACTTTATGATTGATATAGTCCATATTAAAAGATGCCAAATGTGATGCCTGCAACTGAGGGAAAGGACATAGTTCAAATATGAGATTTGGTGATAGTATTATACTCTTTATTAGAACTGAAAGACTTTGGGGACACAATGAGATAAATGGGAAAGAACGTAAAATACAACAGGTTAGTGAGATATTACTCCAAAACAGGTCAATGAGGCTACATCAGCAGAAAAACTAAGTATGTTTTTTGCTGGTGATAGTAATAGTTTGTGTTGGAAAAAAAATTGTCTAGAAAGATCTTGATTCTTCATCCCTTGAAGATTCTAAACCTTCCTAGAAGTGAGATCATTATTCAAACATGAATTTTGGCATGGGACTAGTGTAGAAATAACTGCATATGGCTTTGCATTACAGAGGATTTTAATCAAAACATCCATAGTGCTGTCCTTTGTCCTTCAAATCTATGCAGGCCCCAAATCTTAAATCTCTGAAGTATTTTCCTTGAAAAAGTATTTGTCAGGAAATAAAAAAAAAATAAAATCAAGTAAAACCAGTAGCTATGCAGAAGTATTAGTCAAGGATTTATAAACTTACTGTCATTCCAAATTGGAATGAAAGCCACAAGACTGGTCTGGGTCAAGTAAAACAATTACCTGCTTTCTGTTTGCTTTTTTTTTTTTTTTGTATTTTCCAGCTTTTAAATAAAGCAAATTCAAACTAGATTATCTTATTCTGCAAGTGGCAAAACAGTCATCTTGGCTTTCTTACAGTTATTTACAGTGTCTTTTAAAATAAAACTTCAACAAAGTCAACCTGATTTTTTTTTTTTTTTACACACTCTTTGAGATCATACATTGCCATGACTCGTACTTCTGTGAGACTAAATATTCCAGCCAGCTATACTTGTACTTTTCTAGATGTGATGAGCAAAAACTCAAGAGTCTTGCTCTATGCCTTTTTACTTTAAGGAAAAAATTGAACACTAGCATTCTGTTTAATTGCAATTAAATCATATTTTCTTCCCCCTCCCTTCATAAAAAGATCAGTTTGTAACTGTACTACTCCTTTCAGTGTTGACTTAGGTTGTCACAATATGTTCTTGTGTAAGTAGTATCATGTTCTGGATTCTTCTATTAAGGAACCAAATTACTTTGAAAGGCAGTATTAGTGAGTCAAGCCCAACCTGTGTGTGTTTGGATCAAGCTAGTAGTGGAGCTCTCCAAGATGAAAATGCTGAGCCACAAGGTAATTTTTTCCATTCATTATACCTGCTTTGTGTTAATGAAAATCCAATAACATTAATAGATTTCCCCTTTGTTTACACCAGTGTAAATGGAAGAAAAATCAGATTCCAAAGCACTTTAAGGGAAAGAACGACAATCAAATCTATCTTTCTTTGCTATAACTCCAAATGGAGCTATAATGAAGGTACCACATGCTGGAGTTTCCATCTGCATCTACTGTGCAGGCTCTTATGTCACCAGCAGACTACTGCATTTATGGCCATACTGCAGAACCACTGGTTCACCGAAGAGATTTGTGTGCCTGACAACATGTAGTGTTGCTCCAGAGTGCTGTAAGGAACAGGCAGTCTATGCTTGCTTCCCTGGCATTACTCTCAAGGTGTCCTGGAAGAACTGAAGAACAGCAGTGGCGGGGCGGGGGGAGCAAAGGTCTCTTCACAGACTTTAGATAAGTTCAAAACACTGCATATGCCTGACACTATCATGCTTGCACCCATAGATTAAAGTTGATAAAGACACCCCTCTTTTGTGAGCATAAAACAGGGTTTTTGACATATGGATGCGTACCCTCTCATATAGTGGGTGGATGTACCCTCAGGCAGGTTGAGGTTTGTGGCTATGGTTAGAGAAAATATTTTTATTCCTCATCCTCTCTAAATTCTATGGTTTTCACTTTCAACTACTTAATGAGCAGGTCTACTACACTACATTCAGAGATAAAAAGATTGCTGGTATCTGGCAGAAACTAGAAAATGTTCTGTATGCAGGAAAATACAGTTCAGGAAGGTGAAAGTAAGGGAGCGATTCAAATCCATGGCAACTCTAATGTGTTCCAATTCTTGAATGCATTGCAAATACATCTGACAGTTACTTTCACTGTGCCATCACAAAACTATCACTTCAGCATCAGAATTAGATCCGCTTATATGTTCTGTAGACTAGCAGATAATTTGCTAAAATCTCACAATGCTTGGGTTTAGTTATCATTAAAATCATTAGAGGGATTGAACACCACCCCTATGAAGAAAGGCCAAGAGAGTTGGGGTGGTTCAGCCAGGAGAAGAAAAGGCTCTGGGAAAACCTTATTGTGGCCTGTCGATACACAAAGAGGGCTTATGGGAAAGATGGAGAGACTTTTACAAAGGCCTGTAGTGCCAGGACACATGGCAACAGCTTTAAACTGAGACTAGGTTTAAATTGGATGTGAGGAAAAAATTCTTATGATGAGGATGGTGAGGCACTGGAGCAGGTTGCAGAGAGAAGTTGTGAATGCCTTATCACTGAATGTATTCAAGGTCAGGTTGGATGGGGCTTTCAGCAATGTGATCTAGTGATAATGTCACTGCCCATGGCAGCAAGGGCAGATTAGATGATTTTAAGATCTCTTCCAACCCAAGCTGTTCCATTGTTTATACTTATAAATGCAATTGTTATCTATCTTGGCATTTCCATTTGCAATAGACTTTTAGACTAGTTTTGTTTTGGTTTTGTTGTTGTTTGTTTTTTTTCTGGTTTTGTTTGTTTGTTTTTTGTTTGGTTGGTTTTGGTTTTGTGTGTTTGTTTTGGTTTTTTTTCTGCAAATGATATCATATCTCCCCATCTATGTAGTGGTTTGTTCTTGAATTGTGAAAATATCAGGGAAGAGGGGAAGCAAACTCTAATTTAACCCTTTTTCCTTTCTCAGAGAAACAAACAAACTGAGAGAAGTCCTTGCCTCTTTACGTTCAAAGGACATTTTGCCTTTACTTCACCTGAAGCCAGTTCTACCTCAGGTGTGGGGTGGAATGGGAAATCAGCTGACATGCAAATAGCGAAGTGTTTGGGTTTCTGGTTCCTGTCAGTAGGAATACATGAGTTTTAATCCACTGTGTGATGTGTATTTGCTACAAAGCCTTAGGCAGCTGCAAAATCAACTAAAAATTTGAACATTAATCAAATGATGTATCTGAATCTCAAGTGTTTTAAAATCTTAACCTCCCAACCTCAGTTATGTCATGAAAAGAAACTATTGATGATGACTGTTTAGCTTCAGTCTTGATCATTCTTTTTATCTAATGCAGTCAAATTATGTTGAGGGGAAAAGTAAGATTTTACCCATGTGGAGATTCTGAAACAGTCTTGCAATAAGGATAAATTCTGTGATTTTACAGCCTCAGCAGGTATTAGTTTAGCTCATCTGATTTTTCAGAGTTTAAACTGGGCTAAGATCTTGCATGGCAAGTGTCATATGTATGGGATGTCATTTGTTAGTAAATGTCATATATTTACAACCACTATTTGTAAATCCAATGGAATTTCCATAATAAATTATTCACTGGAGCTCCAGTAAATTCTTTTTTCTCTTTCATAAAAATGCTGGAGACTAGAAGTATCAGAGGGGAATTGGGAAGTATGTGCATCACATGTGGGTATTTTTGTTAGGCTCTGAACTAAACAGTTAATGGCCAGAAACTGCACAAGAAAAGCACAGATGTTTACTCCTCTCTACACAAGAGCTGGTAGTCTGCAGCATTTTTAATCTGCCTGCAGTGCTTTTGCTACCAAAACAAATTACAATATCTTGTTTTTAAGTAGAGGCTGGAAGTTCAGCATAGCCTCCAAAAGGGCCTGATCTCTTGCAGCTAAGTAAATGGCTTAATTTTTCCTTTAGTCTTGCTACTTTTTTTAGCATTTTTGTGTTAAGATGGTGGGTTTTCATTGTGATACAAAATCTGTCCTGTAAGTGATGCTCTAGATCCCATGGCTGGCCCTATGGCACAATAGCTTATGAAAACATCATGTGCAGATTAATTAAAACTGAGGGATAAAATTTAAAATAATGTCTTACCCTGAAGTATATCATGCCAGACTACTCATGCCCCTGGAGTTGTGTTAAATTAACCTCTGTAGATACACACAGGGCTGTAACACACTCTCGCTGCTTTATCTGAACAAATGTCTTTCGTGGTGAGTGCTCTCCACCAGTAATGCTGAGACCACAAAAGGCTGGGAGCATTCTGCTTTTTATGGACACAAAAAATGGCCACACTGTTTCTCAGGGCTCTCATCAGAGTTCAGCTACTTGTGCTCAAGACTATCTCTATTGCAACGCAGCTGCACTACCTTGGAAAAGAGCTGTGTAAGAACAGGCTGTGAGATGCCTTTCCCCTGTCCTTTATTCAGGAGCTGTGGTTACGTTCATCCCCTGTCCTTGATCCTCATCTCAGCCACCCTGAAGCTGTGCCTGTGGCTGGCTATGGACTTTGCTGATGATGACCTAATCTGACTCACTGACTCTCTGGCTTGACCTCAGGCTTGCCTGATGATCTGGACTTTTGGCTGACCCTGTCTGCTGCCACTGATCAACCTGCCTCTGTTTAGCATCCCATGGCACTCTGTCCCTCATCAGTAAGGGCACTGACTGTCCTCGCCCTCAGCCCCCAAGCTCATTCTCTGTAAAGAGCAGCCTGCTCTCACAGCTCCCTGAAGGAACTGAAGTATGATTGTGCTTGTTTTTTTGCTGATGCTCCATTTGTTAGTGACTCCACATCCAGCCAGAAGGAAGTTATCTGTCCTACTACAGCTCTGGTTTGTTCTTTTTCCAAATTGTTTCCAAGAACAAGAACATGCATTGACTGATTCTGACCTTATGTCTTCTTATATGGGGGTTAAGATGCAGCTGTGTATATTAGATAAGGTTCATCCTATTCCTGATTAAATATTCATAATAGTAATTACTTGTTCACATTACAATACTTCCTGCATCTCCCAGCTAAGATTAATGCATTGTTCTGATAGGCAGTACACAAATACAAACAACCTGGGGGTGGGGGAGGGAATACATATCAGAAGAGATACAGGGAAGTAAATGCAGCTGATCAGGAAAAATATTTTCAGTATGTGTGGTGTTTTTTTGGTGGTGTTTGTTTTTATTTTAAATAATGTTCAGGACTTTTGGAAAAGCAAAAAAAACCCACCCCATTCCACTGTTGTCAGAAAGTGGATGTAATTTACTAATCTATATACGTGGGTAGAAAAACCATTTGAGTGCTTGTGGCTAAAAACCTGCTGCTGAGCATTTTGAAAGGCCCTCTGTCACCACCTCTGAGTTTCACTGCTGCACAGATTGCTCAGCTGCTTGGCTGCTGGCCAAGACAGGCTGCTGAGTGACCATGGGGGGATATACAGCCCCTGTGCTGGTACCTGGGGAGCCCAAGGTGGTGAGCTAACATTTGCTGCTGGGAAACTGATCTGTTCCAGATAGCTGTGGTAAGTCTGTTACACAAGTCTTTAGGGGAAAGTGATGGTAGAAGCAAAAAAAAAAAAAAAAAAAAGTAAGTGCCATGGATACAGATTATCACAAGGTCTGGCTTCTTCAAGAATTCTTGTCAAAGAAAGAGGACAGAAGAGCCCTTCCCGTTCACTATGTTTATGTCCCATCCCACACGCAAGTGGAGTTAGGGTTATTGTGTAGGTACATACCAGCCTTCAGTGGGTAAGATGCATGGGTATGGTGGCCAGAAAAAGCTACTACTGGATACCTGGAACTGCCACCACAAGATACTAGAGTTGAGAACATGGTGATATACTTGCCCTTGGCAGTCTATGTGAAGCTGGAAAAAATAACTCACTGTGGCTCTGTTGCTATTTCTAAATCACTGCTTTATTTTCCCCAGACTACAAATGCATGAGAATTGATCATGGAATGCAGTAACTTTTGAGGCTGTACTGTGAAGAATCAGTGATACATTATGAATTTTTTGGTAATAATTTCTCTTGCTCATCTGCCCCATGAATATGTGTGGCTTCATGAACAAGACACAAGTGAAGTCAACTCCAAGGAAATCCACTAGAGACCCTGAATGTATTCAAATACTGCTAAAAGGTACTGAACCTAGAGAAGCCATGGCAGGGGGAGGGGAGGGGGAGAAATCCTTTTCAAAAACTGCACAATGTATGCTGAAACTCAACTAATGTTCGTAAGAAGTTACTTTACAGACAGAGCGGAGAAAGCCATGACTGCATCTTTATTTCTCATTTAATCTGTTATGCCCTTTAGTTTTCAGGTACATAAATGTTTTGTTTTGTTTTTTTACAAAAACCTTTCCATATTTCATGTATAATCCCATCCTCATTATGCAGTTAGCTGAAAGCTCCTCACAATTATCTCAAATGATCTTTAGATGGAAATGACAGAACTCCACTTAAGTTAATGAAGTTCTATCCATTTACACAGGCCAAGCATTCTCTGACCAACACTTACTGTTATTTGCTTCGTAGACGTGTGAGTGCTGAAAAGAATAATGTAAACAGTCTGTATTTATTGTAGGTTCTATTTTTTTTTTTTTAATGGTCCTATTCATTACAACAATATTGTGTTGTTGTATCATATTTATTCAGAATGGGGAGGATTATGTAATCAAAACTGCCTTTTAAACTATTTGTGTTTTCCAAAGATTCTTTCCAGGACTGAGAAATTAACCAGTTGTGAAATCACATATTCACAAAAACAGATCAGAGTTTGTGGCTTGATGATACAATAAATCTAGTTAAGGGCTTCCAGTTATCAGTTAAAAACATCCAAAGTATCTCAGCCACATGACCTGAAGCATTGAATCAGTGTTCATTCAAATTATTGATTAAAATTATTATTTTTTTTCAGTTGAATGTATAGTTTAGCTTTATATCAGGTCAACTGCTGTCTGCCTTCCCAAAAGTTTCATAATTCTTGAATAAAAATAGAAAGTTGTCCTAAGCTGTATTTTGTTTTCATTATTTTAACAGAATTGCATTAATGTCAGATGCATATTTAATACGTAGTGTACTTAGTCACTAAAAATACTTGGTTTGAGACAAAATAGAAACTTTCTAGCTGTGTTTTCCTCTAGATTTTTTGCCTCTAAACTTTAATGGTAAGGAGATATTCACTTGAACTCAGATCTGAACTACTGTTCTCTTTTAATATTAGCAAAATCAGCTTGATGTGCAAAATCAGAACCATTGCATTGTTTGCTTAATTTCAGAAGTTTGACTGCTAGCAATGAGATTCTTTAAATGTGGTGATTGTAAGGCTGGACTGCTGGAGACAGAAAAAGTGAAATTATATTGCATTGCACTGATATGGGAGGATTAGCGAAACAAGGTTAGACTGCTTTTTAGATTAGTCTAGATGGAAACAAAAAAGCCCTGGTGTAAGACTAGTAGAAATTTGAGTGCTTAACTGCTAGGATTGTTCTGAGAGTGCCTCTAAAAACTGCTAAAACGTAAATTCTTCAGAAAATATATATTTGCTTTCCAGGGACATTTGAATGGATTGGTGCATTCAGAAAACCAAACCTAACTATAGATCAGAGTTGCATGGAAATTCAGTTTTTCCTTCCAGTAGAAAAATATGATGCAACAATAATAAGAATTATTAGAATAATCAGTAGTGTAAACACTTCCAAGTGTTATTCTGCCAAAATCCTGAAGTGGCTTAGTTTTATCGATACCTAAGACACACTAAAGATAAGAATTGCCTACACAACATATTCCTGTTTAAAACTTTCTTCTAAAATGGATTTTAGTGAGTAAGAGCATATGACAGATCATCTTACAAAATAGCTGAGCACTTAGATTGCTGCTCAGTTAGTGGACAGATGATGTTCAGTTTCTTTCTCTTTGTGAGCTGGTTCAAGCCTCCATTTCCCACAAGAACAATGAGAAGTGGTGAAATCAAATATTGGAGTGAGGGCACTGTTTGTGAACCAGTTTAGCTGGAGTTGCGTTGCTCAGGGACATACCCTGGAGGAGGAAAGACACTTCTGAAGCTAAGCAATGGCTACAACACCCTTTCAGGAAGGAGAACTTGTAGAGCCTGAACCTCTTCAAGGTATTGTAAACATGAAAGCCAAGGTCTCTCACAAATGCCTTACCTGAGGCAAGCACAGATCTCTAGATCCTTGACAGAGTTGACCTTCAGCATTATTTGCTTCAGCAACTTCACTTGAGGGTCTGAGACCGCTCTCTGCTCAGCACACAGGATGGTGCTTTTTGTCTAAAGGAGTCAGAAAGCAACCACAAAAGTCTTTCATTGTCCCAGTTAGATGGCTGGAGTGATCTTTGTGCAACCACCTTCTCCAGGATATTCAAGAAAATCCAGACAGCAACTTACTGCTCAGTATGCTTCTCTTTAAACTAGCCTCATCTTTCACAAATTTAAACCTGTACAGGACAGGGCTTTCTGTCTTTTCACATCCCTGCATACCCTAATTCTAAATCACTTTCAAGATATCTGTGCAACTAGACAACTTCTCAAGTACTATTGAGATGTTTTGGGTTGGGTTTGGTTTTTTTGGTTGTTTTGGGAACAACCCGAATAAATCTTCTACTGTTTCTCTCACTTATTGACAATTAATGCCTATATCTCAAAATATGGCCCTAGGATGACTGGTAACACAGCATCAAAATTTATTTTTAGTGGTATCTCCCCTTCCTTTTGCATATTTTGCTCTTTAGAAACTTCAAGCCTACACTGTACCAAGAACTTCATGCTTGAAAACAACCTACAAAATCCTGTGTGCAATTTGGTACATATACAGAACCGACATTTTTGTTAGGCATTACCTTCTGAATGATCTTCTGAAAACACTTGTGAATTGTTTGGATATTTATGGTGGTCTTCGGGGATATGCAGGCTGGGTAGATTGTTCTTGATTTTAACGGCATAGTAGAGACATATTTTTTTCCTCATATTTATTCTTTTTCTGGATTTAAACATATACATAAGACTTCTTTTCATCAAGTCTAATAGGACATGACCCAAATGGGTACCATAACAGAAAGGGCCATGATTCTAGCTATGTGAAAGGTCAATTGCTAATATGAAAATTGTTGCAAATAAACCTTTTTATTAATAATTCTATATGCAGTTCTTCAATGTCTGCCAGCCTATCTTAATGCATTTAGACTTAGCTTTTACTAGAATGCTTCTACATGGGTGCTGGCCTCTTAAGTCTGTAGAACAGCTGCAGCTCTAATATGCCTGTTTGACACCAGATTATTCCATAAAGTCCTTTCTGTCTGTAATCTAATAAATAAATTCTATCTTTATGATAAAGTTTATTTGGTTTGCATTATCTTTCCTCCATTCTCTGTGTCGTCTGTCTTTTCTCATTCCCAAGGGAGCTGAATCTCAGACCTTGAGCCAGGTACTTGAGGTCTGTATCCATGAGGGTAAAGCATACAGGTAGTAGTTGAGTCTGCAGGGGTGGAAAGTCAGTGCTGCTGCAGTCTTGCACATCTGGAAATCAGATCATCTTTGTTTTCTTTTCTTTCTTTCTTTTCTTTCTTTCTTTCTCAGAGATTTCTTCCATGACCACCTTCAAATAAGTTGCCTTTGTAGTGTCTTGTCTGTAAAATGAGTGGGAATACTTATCTACCATGGCAGGAGGTGAGAGTGGGAAGGGAAGGGCAGAGATACATGGTCACATAAGCTTTGCTACTATTGTGGTAATACCTGGAAATCTTAGTCAAGCTTGCAACCTTATGCTGGAAGGCATTATATGAACGCTCAGTGAGAGGCAGTAAAAAGCTTGAAGTCCTACCGGGGAAAACAAAAAATAGAGAACAGAGAAAGACAGGAAGGTTTGAAGGTGATGCTGTTTTATAGGAAGCACTAGTGAGCTGGAAAATGCTATTTATCCCTTAAGATTATTAGTAGATAATGGTATAATGCAAGGAATGAGGTTTTCCAAAATAAATTGGTTTTAAAACTATAACATGAAAATGGATAACATTTTTGAAAGGAAAATCTGTGCTTTCTCTTTCTTATGGTGCATCATAAAATTTTCATTCCTTTCCAAGTAATAATTGCTAAAGCTTTAATCATTACTTCTTATCTGAATTACCAAATCTCTGTATGAAAATACTTACAAGTTATTAGTGAGTAGCTTGAAAACAAGTTAGAATAGGATGCTGCTTTGCCTGGTTTTCTGATGAGCTTTGTAGTTTTGTTGTTGTAGTAATTATAGGCTGCTTTAATTCAGATTTTGCTATCTGCCAATATGTCCCATTTAATTATAAAATATGCAATTAATGACTAATGGGGTCATGAATACATGAGCCTGGAGATATTGAAACAAGAGATTTCTCTATTGGGAAGATATTACATTATCAACATATGGTCTGAGCTTTAGATTTTGTGATACTGAAAACAGATTATCTTTAAGGTTAACAAAGTGTGAATATTAGGATGCTGGAGGTTGATTTAAAATGATGTATTCAACACGCAAAAAGCTGTACACTTTGAGTCACCTAAATAAAGTGCAAGTGATAATACCATCAGAGGTGTCTCCCTCTCCCAGGAGAGCTTGTCTTTCATATTAGCTAACTCAGTAGAACTGATGAGGAAAATGCATCCTGCTTTTACCAAGGTGGGGGTTCAGAAATCACTTCTACGCATTAGTGTTTGAAGGACTGAGCCATAATTTTGTTGCCTGCAGCACTTTGGATGCTGTAATAGATGTACTAAAAATATCACATGAAATCATGAGAGGTTTGTTAGCATGTCTGATCTTGAAAGACAGAAGTTCCTCATTATAATATGAAAACTTCAGCATTCTAATGTTTCTTAACCTTCTTGATTGTGTAATGCTCCTTAATACGCTGAGCTCTGGCTTACATCCCTGTCTTCCCATGCCATGGAATGCATAGTTTGGGGGGGAGGAAGGGTGTGTTTCCAAGTGTCATCCACCCTGTTGTGGAGCAAGGTTTGGACAGGACAATTCTGTGGTCAGCAGAACGGCTCTTGTGTCCAACAGCTGAGTCAGAGATGTAGGTTCCTGTGGCTCTGGATGGACTAAGCTGACTCAGATGGACTAAGCTGTCTGTGGTTTCTTAGTGAGAGTATGATCTATTGTGGGAAACTATTTCTGCTCCCAGCTTTGCTCTTGTGGCCTACTGGGGATGGGTGTATATTGGAAAGTTGTCTGCCGCAGTGGTAGTTGGGAAACTTTTTTTTTAAAACTTAAAAAAAGAAATGACTGGAACGTGGATTGTGTCTTACTCTTTTTAGTAAGTTTTGAGATTTTGTTGTTAAGCAGTGCACAGGCTTTTTTACAGACACACTGAGCAGTTTATAAATTTCTACTGCCCCTAGGTAGCAGAATTTAAGAGGTCTGAAATGAGAGGTAGAACACCAGTGAGCAGTTTCTATGAAACATTTCAGATACTCTACAGTGCTAAAAATACAGGTGTTTGATATAAATGGGGTTTTAATATTTTTCATAGAAATAGACAGACTCTTATTATAAATACTATAAGTAATATTTTTATGTACTTACGAACCTTGCAGCAACTTTCTTGATAGTTCCTGTACTATAGAGACTCTATTAACATCATGCTTGTGCACAAAATGCTGTAGAAACAAGGATACTGATATGTTTTGTCTTGTTTCAGCCAGTGTAACTAATCTACGTGAATGCTTCTGGATTGGGCATGCAAGTTTAATCTATAGATAAGAATTTTGAGAATGGGTGTACTATTCTTGGAACCAACATTTCTTTTGCGTAAGAATGTGTCAAAATAAGAAATATCCTGTATATTTTTTTTAAAAACAAGCATTCATATCAAGGAGAAAGAAATGTAGTATGTGTCTTTGATTTATTTGTCTTCAAGATGATTACTGAAGATGTCAACCAAGCAAACATGTAGCACCAGTCATCTGTGATTTTCACTCTCTCTATTTTTCTCTCAGCAGAAACTGTATCTTTGAGGTAATCCTCATGTGATCAAATCCTTTTTCTGTTTCAGGCTATAGTGATGTACTCGATTTCCACCAATAGAAATGCATTTCTGCACACTTGATGATGTCTTTAAGGACTTTGTGAGGCCTATCTGTATGTGTCTGTCTATGCCACTGGACCTTGGTCACTTCAGTGTTTTGGTGGTTTAACCTTTAATGACATCTCTTAGCTGCCCTGCCTCTAGGAAAACAAAGACAAGGTGCTTGCCCAGTGCTCAATCTACCAGTACTGATTCACCAACAGAGATTATATCCTTTACTATATGAAATCTGCTTATTACTTCAACCTACTCAGTTTCTCTACCAGTCTTCCAATCCCATATCGTGGGAATGTCTTTTTAAAAAATTTTTAACCTTTTGAAAGAGAAGAAAAAGTAGTGCCAAATTTGCCATCATTCATAGATTTGTAAAAGGCAGGGTGATTTCAAACTCTCTGGAGTGCAAGCCTTTTTGACCTGTTCAAAGTAGTTTTGGAACAAGACTCCTCCAAAAAAATCAAAACCCCCAAAATATCTGAACCAACTGAACAAAAATCCACATAACAACAATAGAAGAAAACATAAAGAAATAAATGTGTATGATCATTACAATAGTGATGTCTAGCTGAGCTCATCTGGCTTTCATTTATCTTGGAGGTTAACCAGATCACTTTTCAGCAAGTATTGCATAGCTAAACATTGTGCAAGTCCTTGTGCATGTTGGAAACATCAAAGCAAAATTCAGCCATTTTCTGGGCCTGGTTTTTGATGGTGCTGTGCCTTATGACGTCCACAAGTAAAAACTGGGTTAAGGCCACCAGGCTCATATTTACGAGACTGAAACTGTATAAAAAATTTAGTCCCTTGAAGAGTCTAATCCAGTCAAGGAAAACACAGACATACATGTATGTGGACACTGCTTGTTCCACAGGAGTTATATATCTGTTTTCTTTTTTGCAGTATTCATAAGTTGCCAAGTTGCCACTACAACTGGCAGGTACTTTTAGCCTTTGCCTGGCTTCAGAGAAGTGCTACCTCTCCTGTCATTCTCAAATCTGGATGTCTGGGAGGAGTCTTCATAAAGCTGACATCTGATATTCTGAAGAATTTGTGTTAATTTGCTGTCTGCCAATTCCTGCAATCACTTGTACTCAAACAGAGCATTTGTACAGTTGTTGTTTTAAAGTTGACTTTAAGTATCCTTTTCCCACTCTAAAAAGAGTTTAAGAGCTCTCCTACCCAGAGAAGGAAGAAAAAGGATGCTGTTTGCATCACCTTGTCTATCGAAATGTATCCATTGCTTCTGGGAAAGAGTAATTCCCTTGATTTTTTTTAAGTGTTGATCCACAGTGGTGGTTTGCAGAAAGCAAAAGGAAGGTGGAAAAAATTAATAATTTACCATAAATCAGTCTTTTTCAAAAGAGTCTGAATTCACAATATACAAAGCTAAGGTCAGATAGCTTAACTTTCATAACAAAAGTCAATTTTTAAATGCTAATTAACCCCCAAAGTGCACAATAAAAAAAAAAAAAAATTGAAAAATCAAATCATTTCACTTTAAAGTTCCATTTTTTATTTTTTTTTAAAAAGAAAACTATGCAGCCTCTTATATTTGTGTGGAAGGGACCTAACAGCTGATTAAAAGAATGAACACTAAGTGTAAAAGGAAAATGTAATGACATCTCATGAACAATTAAAAAAATCATTTGCATTCTTCTAAGTCTATTGAAAAAAAAAAAAAGGCAAGGAAGATTTAGCTATAATCACATGCTGTGAAGAGATAGAAAAGAGAACATTAAACGCTTTTTATGACTCTTCCTGAACCCCTCGATAGCACGACAGGATGCTCATTAGCATGCACATTGCTGTGACCTGGTTTACCACAGCTTTGCATTTAGGCAGGTGTTTAAAACAGGTGTACAAATCTGTTTTTCTTTTTTTTTCTTTCTTTCTCAGAACTCTGATAATATGGACAAGTTGTACAGTTTGAATATTTGTTCTTTTCATTGGGATTTTCTGGCCCCTCGGATGCAGCAGGTGGCTTTTGAAGATCATGTTCAAACTGATTTATAAGCCTTTTGAAAGCTAGCAGAAAACAGAGTTGTTGGTCTCCAAGTAAAATTGTCTTCCTTTTAGATAGGGCAAATGTGCATTTTGATTGTGCAGGGCATTTGGTGTGTCACTCAAATCCCAAAATTTATCAAGTTTCAACTGATGCTGTGTTGTAGCACCACCAATATCTGTGGCATAACTGAGATTCCATATTAATTTTGCTCTTTGAGTGTCCCCATCTGTAACATTAATGTGTAGTAATGGCTTGGAGGGGAAGTAACAGGTCATGCAACCCATGCTATAGCTGTGGGGGCCAAATATACAGCTAGGAAAAGCTTTGAGTGCCTAAACAAGATATGAATGTGTTGTGTCCTTAGATCATAAAGTTGAAAAAATACCTAATACTTCTACAATAATCTCTTTAGTAACTTTAAGTGTAATCTTGCTGAGCTCCACCAGGGATGTCAACAGATGTTGGAGAGATATAAGGGAGCTCAGAGCCTTGGGAGTTTCTTCTGGGAATATTGTTTTCCCCTGCAAGTTCACTCTCATGTGCTTCACATCTTTCAGTGCTTCTTTTTGGGGGCAATTTGTTTTGCAGAGCCAAATTTTCCCTGTTGAGACCATAGTGCTATACTTCTTAGTCACTTTCACATGCTGGAAAGATTACAGAAAGACCATGTTATGACAGTAGATAGAGTTTTGACTCTGATCAAATACAATTCAGATTCAGGGTGATTTGGAAGGATAAACTTGTCCTTCTTCATTACCTCCAGAACTATTTCTATGTATCACACAGCGAAACCTCTCCCTCTCTCTCTCTGCCTCCCTCCCTCTCCACCTCCCTCTCCCTCTCTCTTTTTCTTTTCCTTTTCTTTTTTTTTTTTTCTTTAAAGAGGAAAATAATTGTTCAAGCTGACAAGCTACCTGTAATTCTTACGCAAGTAAGCAGAGAAGGCACAAGAGCAGCCTTCAAGGGATTAGAAGTGTCGAACTGTGTAGTTCTAAATGGTGCTGATCTAATTGATGCTTTACCTTGCAAGGGAGGAGAAAACTCTAGCAAATAGTTAGCAGTTTTTTGCTTTCAGAAAAAAACGCTGTCACAGACATCTTCCCACACATGCCACATCAGTTGTTAACAAGTTGTTCTGGGAGAATCTTCTTGCTGATTTATGTGCTGCCACACAGTTCTTTTCCAGTCACCGTGAACATCCTGGATTTCCCTTTTTGTTATTATGAAAGATTACCTTGAACATGGACAAGAGAGCCGGTTAAGCAGCTCACTTCTAGGTCTGGGGAACACAGGACATTAATGTATGTCATTGTTCAGGTATCACATGCATATGAAACGATGGGAAAATAGATTATTTACTGTCTTAGCTGTGGAGGTGCTAATACCTGACTATTATGCATGGCATGGGGGGTATACATTCATTTTAATCCACATCTCAATTTAAATTTAGCACTAAGCATGTCTGAAAGGAGCCGTATGCCCTCTACTTTCACAGAGGGAGAAGTGTGTCTGTAGGTAAGGCATTAAATTGGGAGTCGGGGGACTCAGGTCAGTTGCTGGTTCTCTTGCAGGGTTTTGTGATTTTAAACAAATCACTTTCTTGCCTGACTGTGGTGGTCTGAGGTAAAATGGATGCTTAGGAGGGATGTGGATACTGCACAAGAAGTGGGGGCTGATGAGCAGATAGACAATCTCTTTTCTCAGTATTGTGACTTTTTTCACTTGCTGAGAACATAGAAGTTTAAAATTTTGTATCAAGAGAGCTAATACCAACTGCAGAACTCAGTAAAAATACCTGCCATGTGCAGATAGATGCTTTCTTAGAACATGAGTTGTGTATGGAACTGCTCATTGTGACCAGCTCCTGAGATGTGTCAGGACATTTTAAAACAGTAGGAAAAATTCGTATCTGGTTCCAGGGCAGGCAAAGGTGTTACATCACCATTAGCGGTGACAGTGTAGAACTACACCCACTGTGTGTCTGTGCCTCTGGTGCTTTTGAAGGTATTTTCCTTCATACCTGCATTAAGAGTGCTCACTCTTTAGTGAAACATACATGTGTCTTAGTTACAAGCAGTGACAGCAGTGGACTCAGTGTTAAGAAACTTTGGAAGAGGCAGCAAACCTTGACACTTTCAGGATTTGGGATGACAAAATTTAACTTTGCGTTTTGCTTTCTCTCATCACATGCAATGAGAATTTCCTCTTTTTGTGAATTAATGCTTTTATTGCAGAAGGAAACTAAGGGTTGTCTAGCCAAGACATGTAGTCAGCATAGCATATCATTTATAATAAATAACAAGGAAACCTGTTCCTTGTTTAACACATTCAATCCAGTAAAATAATTCAGTGAGCACTTGTGGTATAAAAATCATAGATATTCATGAAGTGAGTAAGCTTTTTTCCCTCTTCCCTATGTTGCATATACACTTAAATTTATACTTCTGGTTGCTTTGTTATATCTCTTGAAGGAGGATTCCTCCTGTTGTGTGAATGTCACCTTTTATAAGTGACAGGAAGACTAAGTAAAATGCTGTACAGGTAATTATAACAAGGCTATTGGCAACCTGTAACACAGTATAAATGCCATAACTAATTTTGCTGTTGAGACATAATATATGTGGCAAGTTTTACCTGTAGCTGTACCTCGTACAAGTTATGCTCTCCAGAGATGTGTGGTGCATATCACTTTGACCATGAGTCAGCCATAAACTTGATATAGCCATTCTACACAAAGTCCTTAGAGTGTGAGGAGCTGCCCTGTGACATTCATCTAAATTGCAACTAGCAGTTGCAATTCCTGGAGAGCTTGTCTCATTGCATAGATGTTTCTGTTTAAATTCAGATCAGATGTTTTGTATCTGATCCTCTGCAGTGAATTTTCTCTGCTAAGAAAAATAACTAAATAATATAGTACATCTAGCAACCTGGAGAGAAGTTTTGACAGCTTTTATGTACTTATCCTTGTGAGATTGATAAGATTCTTGTTATGCATATGTTCAGTGACTCCATCCTGATATGCCCTTGACTTTCTCAGAAGTAATATTGCAGCCATCCTGGTTTGAAAAAACAAAGTGACACTAACAAAGCATAACAATGTGGTGAAAATCTCCACTGTGAGTGTTTTGCTTGCCCTGTTCTGTTCTCCCCCACATAAACACTTTCAAGGTAATTAATTACCTGTCATACAGGCAAAGCATCTAATGAAGCTTTCTTCACCAGCCTTGCCCCATTGACTAGTTACTGAAGATCTGATGTGTGGTGCCAAGGATGAGCTGAATTATGGAGAGGCATACACTGTGCATCCTTTTTAACTCTGTCAAAGATGAACGTCTTAAAATTGTTTGCTTATGTTAATGTCATCTGGAGCTAAAGAATTGTATAGTCAGCTCTTAATAGCCTAAAGGACTTCAAAAAATTTTCAAAATGCAGTTTCTTTATTTAAAAATGCAAGAAGATACACATCTGAGGAGAACGGATATTTTAGCATTTTTTTCCTTTTTGGAAAAAAAAAATTATTTATTTTCTAGCCCAGGCAGCATCACCTTGGATGTGCAAAATGGATCACAGTTTTGAACACGGGGTAGCCATTTATTTATGCAGATTGTCTTTAAAATGTTCCTGTTGTAAATATCTAGTATTTCATATCTGTTAGGGGGATTGCACAAGAGAGAGAAGTCAAATGGACAGTGCAGTTGCTCTCAGTTAAGTCCGGCCATGCCTTAGAGAGGAGAGACCTGCATTTACTGAGGGTGATGTTTCTGGAGCATTTGAATAGTTCTTGCTTCCACATCAACACACTAGAGAACAGAGTATTTCTACATTCAAAGCTGGAAACGCTAAAGGTTAAGGCTGCTAAAGACTTCTCGTTGAATGTTATTGCATAATCCTGTTCAAGGAAAATCTGTCATTTTTCTCTGACTAACCATGGTCATATTTTTGTGTTCAATTAGACTAGACAAGATAATTAATATTACATTGATCCTGTCAAGAAGATCTTCAGTGACTGCTCTTTTGTTCCAAGGAGTCTCTTAGATAGGACTCTGATGGATCTCCTCCTATCCCATGTCCTGGCCAATGTTTATATGGTGTTGTTAGAAGGGATAATGAAGAGATATTGCTGTCATGTCTTCATTATACAGCTTAGTCATTTACCTAGTGCATAATGGAGGTGAGAGCTTGGATGAAGGCTACCTACTGAATTTCAAGCTGATTGATGCTGTGTTTATGGACTGGGAGAAGATGCTATGGAGGTGTTTATATCCATACATTTAATTTGAAGATATATGCCCTATTGTCACGGAGGGACCCTGAAATTAGTTTTAGGCGGACAACCAAGTTCCAAGACAGACTTTTATTCTGTCCAGGAAGGTCTGAAATAAACAACCAATAGAAACAATTAGCACTCCGGTAACATAAAATACAGGTTCAGATATCAACTTGAGGAGATTATTTGGGGTACAGCAAAATAAGAATAATGGAGATCCACAGCGTGCATATGGAGAATAATGGAAATCCACAGCACTCACAATAAACAACACCAGAGCCAGCCGTGACTCCAGGAAAAATACAGTCACGTGTCTGGTGAGGAATTATGTTAAGGATATACACTTGCCTGAGTCTGGCAAGGAAAGTATGCTTGCTGTATAAGCAAGGAAAATACACATGCTTATATTTAAACATGGAATACACTCGCTGGTCCAGCGAGGAAAATACAAAGATATATCTAGTAAGTTATCACTCACCCAAACAAGGCGGCGAGGGGTGGTTGGGGAGCGTACTGCCACACCCATTATATTTTGTTAAAGCTAATATTCCACTCCTTGGAAGCCAAAGCAATTAATACTTACCAGCTCCCCTTTCTCATAGGCAAAAGGCTAGGGTCTTCTATGTCAGAGGTGGAGGTCTCCACAGAGCTCTTTGGCACCTCCTTTTGAGAGGGGGAATAGGATCTGTCTAGATTTCTTGTACACTTTTTAACAAGGTGGTAAAACCACACAACTTATGTCTAAACTCCTGTTTGAAATTACTTGTTTTCCCTCTGGTGGTTTCACTTACAAAGGAAATGAGCCCACAGCATCTACCAGCTAATGATATTGTTCTTAGATGGCAGAGGCATATTGGTATGTCTGTTATCCCATGTTCAGCTCTCTTTGACTCTATACACATCTTGTTATTACACGTGTCTCTCTCCTTATGACTGCTCCATTTCCAGCCTTTCCAAAATAAGCAGTAGATTTCCTATTTGGTCTACAAATCCACAATATCCTGGGCAGTTTTAAAATGGGGTGTTATCTCTCTTTATCATTATTGAAATTTTCAAATCATCAGTTATTTTTCTTAGGGATACTGGCTCTAACCTTAGGTCTCAACAAAAACCCCCAAACAAACCAAAGTTGAATCTTATCCTCATATAGTGAGGATTAGTTATTTTCACTCAGCCAGGATACCTAAGTTAAAACAGAGGGAAAGAATTATGAGGAATTTTTGTAGTAGCTTTTAATGCATCTGTCATTCCTTTCATAACTAAATTACTAAAACTATAGCAGTATTTTGTATTTTACTTTCTTTATATGTAATTATAGCATTAGGTCATCCCATGGTGACTTCTTAGAAGAAAATAACTTATTTTATTAAATCTGGAAAGTTCAGTTGAACCACTTTAAGTTGTTAAAATAATTGAAGAATTTAAAGATAATTGATATTTCGTGAATAGAAGAGAAAGGTTAAAAAATAGCCATTCTTTGATTTAGTTAAATGGAATTAGAATCACAATACACAATTCAGTTCTTCTTTATCATTCCTTTCTGTGTGGTGAATGTCTTTTTTTTTTCTAGACTGAAGTGTAAGGCCATGCAAGAGGGAAAAGAAGAACAAAACCCTGTGTTCAAATTTGAAATGTCATATTTGGCTTTCACTCATTTCTCCATCGTAACTTTTTATTTTAAAAGAATTAGGCAGATCTGAGCAGGGAAGAATTTCGCTTTGAAATTGAATCTGAAACCCTCCATAACGTGTATAGGTGACAAACCAGTACCTGAGAAGTGAGACCAAGGAAAACAACAGGTAGCATACTGGTATCCCTGTGCCTTGCAAAAAGCAAGTAAAAACTACTATTGGATGGTTCAAGTTCTTCAGACTCAGATCTTTTTCACTTTACTATATGGGCTGTATGTTTGTCTGTTCTTCAACAAAGGCCTCCTGGGATAAGAAAGGGCTGGAGGAAAAAGAAACTCAGGGATGGACAATTGGTTTTTAGGGAAGACCGACCAGTGGGGCAAAAGTGACAGCGGAGAGCTCAAAAATTTATTGTAAGAGCACCAGAAGAAGCTATTTAGCAGAACACATCAGACAACACCCTGTTGCCAGAAAACATTCAGTAAGGGGATTTCTGCTGCATCAGTGCTGCTTATGTGACTGAGCTTTCCCTTAGACTACAGTTCGTAGCAAGGTGGCAGTGGCAGTCTTAGTGGTCATGTTCACTCATAGAGCTGGTTTATTCCTCTTCACCTCTTGTATTTCTTGGTCACCACACATCCAGACTGGCACATCAGTTACGACACGTCACAACTTCCTGTGAAGGATCATACATCTGAATTTCATTTGATGTGTCAGAACTCATTCAGGGACCGAGTCAATGAAATGCAACTGCCTTGCTGTGGAAGTACAATGAAAATTAAAAAAAAAAAAAAAAAAAAAAAAAAAGGCAAACTTCATTTTGCTTGTGCTTTTAGTAATCAGGCTACTGGGTCACAGAATTCTTGAGGTTTGGAAGGGACCTCTGGAGATCATCTAGTCTAACCCACCTGCTAAAGCAGGTTCACCTAGAACACAATGTACAGGAATGTGATCTCTATCAAGAGCACATCTGGACAAAGTCTTTCTTTCCATTTCAGATGTATAGTAATGCAAAAGGTAAATTTGCCTCACAAAAGTAAAAGCTGTTTTCATGTATATTTTTCTATAGAAGTGCATTGAGACTATATCAGGATATTTATTTTGAAAAAGAAAAGTCAATATTGTTGGATCATGAAGGTATTAATGACAGAGAAGTCTGAAAGATAAAGAAACACATAATGAGCAACTCAAATTAGAAAACTGAGCTAAAGCTGTAAAAGCAAATAGCAAGAAAATAAAACCATCTGAGTTCAGCCTTCTACACCTCAAATAATTTCTTGGAGACCTTTTCCCCGTAAGTTGTAGTAAGAGCTAACTTAAATCAGCCCTGCTGTCATCAATCCCATTTTCAATGCTGCAATTGGAAAGATGTACTACCAGTGATCAATTAGAAGACACTACTGCTTTTCTAGTGCCATGGCCCATGAAACAGTAGTGTCACACGAAGACTACCTCATCCTTCTCAGTGTCCTTGATACCAAAGACGAGCCTTAAGAGAAACAAAATAGTGAGTAATGTTCTGTACGTGTCTCACTTTATTCCTCTGTGAATTGAATTAACATAGCCCTGAAAATGAAAAGGAAACAGCTGAAAATGAATGTACGTCTTTGTGACCCACCTAGGCATATGTAACAAGCTGTAAAAGCTATTTTGACCTCTTCTCAGTTGGCTGAAGAGCAGCTTCTAATTAGTTACTTATCTAGTAAATTAAATAAAGTGAATTTTTATGGTGTACCTTGTAGCAAATTGAAGAGTGTAAGAAAAAAAATAATAATAGGGTTTGTTTCAAGGCATAAATGGGGTTTAGTAAAGAGATGCTTCTTTTTATTCAGAATATGTAGTCACCACTGCTATTTGAGGTACCTGGTGTAAAGAGGCCCAGATCCCACAGCAAGGACTCTTAGTATGACACAACCCACATCCACCCTCTCAACTTTCATGAGAACGCTTCTTAGGAGCTGAAGGGAATTGCATAAATTGTCAGTATGATTCATACTGCTTATTAACTAAATGCTTCAAGTGTTGCCAGTTGAAGTGGACATGTTTCAGTCAGCAAGTTTATATATCAGGCTCTAGTCAACTATAATTGATCTGGGCCATATATGCACGCTCACAGCTGTGATGATCTAAAGCAAGGTTATTGCCGGTAGCATGGGTGATAAAGTCTGCAGTTGCCCATGGAGAAAAATAAACTTTTAACAGTGTGATTTTAACAAACTGTAACTATTAGGTTGTGTTTTTTTCATGCTGTCTTAACAGTTCAATTGTTAGATTTTTGTTTTGTTTTTGACAGGAAGATTAGAATAACTCTTCATACTCATGATGAGTTGTCACAGCTACTTGACTGAAAAGCTTTAATACATACAGGCTTTTCAGAAGAAAATTTTGCATGCTTATCAAGGTGTTCATTTGTTTCTGTCATAGTTTCCTTAGATGCTGCTGAGTTATAGTTTGCTGAATAACTCTTTGTGCAGTAGACTCAGAAAACTAATTTTTCAGTGTTTTGCCTCCAATGAGCATGCTCCCTCCCCTACTCCTTGCTGGGGTTATACTATCCTCATCCCATGGGACCTCAGACCAAGATATCAAAATGGAACAAAATTCCCCATGCAGGTGGAAGAAACAGAGTAAACCAACACAGTGATTTGGCAAGGTTTTCTTCATAATTTATGTTTGCATAGTTTGCTTTTACTGCAAGCTTTCTATAGTGGTGCTATTGAAATGACTGTTAAAAGTGTTTCTGTCAGTATATGTTTCTGGCCTTTCAATACATAATTTCAGACTACGACATTCTTATTATGCTTGTTTTAATGAAAATACTTTTATCAACAACAAATCTTGTAAGGAGATCACTGGAAGTTGGAAGGTGGTTTTTCTTACCTTTCATATGAAAGTAAGAAAGGAATATGGACAGACACTAGAAAAAACACAGATGACACCTTGAAGCCTAGACAGGAATAGTGATAAGAGAGCGTGGGTAGGCATACAAGATGCCTACAAGCTAGAGGAGAAATTTTGTCAAAGGACTCTTTAGAAAAAAGAAATAACATTGAACTGAAAAATTGTAATAATAAAGAAAATAAATGTTACAGGAGAGAGGTTTGTGGTCAATCCAAATGACCTGGATTCACCTTGAGGCACCCTTCATTTTGCTGAGGAAACTGAAGGGAGATTTCTATAGACAAAATCAATTACGGGGAATACTTCCTCTTAAATAAATCTGGGTCTCCCACCTCCACCCATGGATGTCTGACAGAAGGGGAGCTAATTTTAAGTAATGAGTGAGTTTACCTAATAATCTACAATGTCTAGCTTTATATTTAGGAGAAATTGACAGTGTGTTCAGAAACTGAATGTGTTGCCTCTCTATCCCTATATGAATCTCTTCTCTTGTGTATGTAGAAAATTTTAAACTGGAAAGCTTACATTTGTAGAAGGGGGCAGAACTTCAATAATGTGCAAGGAGGAGTCTTAAGAAGCTTGGGGATTTCAGCCTGGAGAAGGCGTTGGGGACACCTTATTGAGGTCTTTTGATATGTAAAGGTGACTTATAAGAACGATGAGGACACACTTCTTAATAGGGCCTATAGTGACAGGACAAGGGGTGATGGTTTCAAACTGAAAGAGGGTAGATTCAGACTAGATATAAGGAAGAAATTTTTTATTATGAGAGTGGTGAAAAACTTGAACAGGTTGCCGGGAAAGGTGGCAGATTCTCCATCCCTGTAAACATCCCTGCTTATTCAGTGAAAACTATTTGAGAAAAGTGGACTTCACAAAATTAACACAATTTGATTTATTTTTTTTTTTAATCCCCTCCCTGGAAGTAACGGAATTGACATGATCCGTAATTTGAAAATAATATATGCACATGCTTTCAGCTCTGCAAGTCACTTTCTCATATTCTTGCAATAGTGGATAATGATTGTCACGGAGGCACCCTGAGGCTAGTTTAAGGGACAACAGGGTCCAAAACAACTTTTATTAAACCGATGAAATACAGGGGTTTAGCACTCCAAAAGAGACTTAAATACAGGTTCAGATATCAGTTGAGGAAAATTATTAAGGGGCAGCAACTAATACAACAGGCGGATCACAGAGTGCATGCACGTGGCTTCACCAAAACAATACCGGAGCCACCCCTGTGTCTGGGAAGAGTACACACTTGCCTAAACACGGTGAGGGATTATTTTAAAGAGATACATGTACTCGTAGTGAGTACAGAAAGTGTACACTCACGATTCTGCGAGGGTAAATTTATAATACACTCACAATCCTGCGAGGGTTAATACACGTGCAATTGTGCATGTAATATTACACGTGCTTATGTGGAAGCACGGGAGGAAAATACACTCGTGATTATGTGAGGAAATAATTTATACATGTGCTCGTATTGAGCACGGGAAGTTACACGTGCAAATGTGCATGGAATGTACACATGCAAATGTGCACAGAAAGTTACACGTGCTTATGTGGAAGCACGGGAGGAAAATACACCCACGATTATGCGAGGATTAATTTTACACGTGCTCATATTGAGCACGGAAAGTTACACGTGCATATGTGCACAGAAAGTATAAATACACTCGCAATCCTGCGAGGAGAAATTTTACTCACACAAGTGGTGGCAAGGCAAGTGGGGTCTCCATCCCGGGGGGGATCTTGGCGACAATATCTCGCTCGTGCTCCGAGAGGCCTGTGACAATGGGCGAAGTCTTGATGAGAGTCCCGTTTTTTTAATGGCTGATCAGATCTGACCGTAGGCATTCTAGAAGCTTCTCTGCACCCCCACACTGGCTTTGGGGTGCCCCTGAAGCTTCCAAACATCCCCCACACTGGCTGTGGGCGCCCAGCGGCTCCCTGCTGCCTCGGCACTCCCTTCTCCTAATGGCCCTGGCCAGGGTGCTCTGGGGCCAAACAAAAGAAGCTGTTAGCCTCAAGTAGCAGAGAGAGAGGGAGATGTGTCTACTCCTTCCATGATGAATGAGGGAGAGGGAGAAAGAGGGGTTTGCATCCTGCCACAATGATCTTTGGAGTTCAGTCTGCATGTTTGGCAGAGTGGGATTTCTTTGCATCTACCTGTTTTTTAAGCTTTTGGTCAGGTGACTTTGAAATGGATGTACCCGACTGTATGAATCCTATATTCCATTTGAAGTTCTTCTTAATTCTAGGGATGCTGTATCCCCTTAATTACATTGGAGGGTAAAAGGTATCATTCATATTCGCTTTAATTATTTTTTTAAAAAAGACTAAATGAAAGTTGTAACATAAAATTGCTTTGTGCTTCCACATGTGGCCTCTTGAGAGCAGTAGTCTTTCAGAGCTATTGAAAATTGAGACTTGCTTAACTTTTCAGTCAAAGCATGCTCCTTGTAATAATCATAATTATTCATTGGCAATGCAGAGGGATGCTACAATTCATTGTGTCATTCAATCAATAAAAATGCTGCACTCAAAATTTTCAAGCCAGTTTGTTCTTAAAAGTGTCACACAAGCATTTCTATTTGTGTTTCATTATGGTATAATCTCTATAACTGGAACATATGTTCAGCTAAAGCTAGGCTGCCTTCTCAAATTCTCTCAACTATACTAGAAATAAGCAAGATTAAAATAAATCTCTTTGTTTCCTTGGAGATTAGGAGATTTCACAAATCTTAGAACTGTACAAATCTGAGGAAGTCTTCAGTCTTTCAAAACACTTGATTTACTTTATCTACATTTAGGTCATGAAAATATATCTTATGTGTATTTGCCATGTAAATGCCACTCTAGTACTCTTGACAGCCATCTCTAAAGGGTATACAGGTAGGAAGGCAGTCCTGGATCCCATAATGGGACCTCACTGCTTCTTTGAAAACAAGACTATTTAAACTTTCTAGTTAAGTGGAGACCTGGTCCATGGGCACGGCTGCTTGAAGGTAAAGGGGCCTAAGATAGTTGGTTAGTGTTCAGGGACTGTTTCTACCAGGCACAAGATCAGAGCATCCTGACATGTAGGAAGTCAAGGAAGGGAGCCAGGAGACCTGTGTGGTTAAACAGGGAACTGCTGGGGAAGCTCAAGTGGAAGAGGAGAGATGACAGATCATGGAAGGAGGCGCTGGCCACTTGGGAAGAATATAAGGCTGTTGTCAGGGGATGTAGGGAGGCAACTAGGAAAGCTAAGGCCTCCTTAGAATTAAACCTGGTGAGAGGGGTCAAGGACAACAGGAAGAGCTTTTTCAAATATGTGGCAGATAAAACTAACACCACAGGCAATGTAGGCCCATTGATGAACAAGGTGGGTGCCCTGGTGACAGAAGATACAGAGAAGGCAGAGTTACTGAATGCCTTCTTTGTCTCTGTCTACTCTGCCGGAGGCTGTCCTGGGGAGCCCCGTAACACTGAGACCACAGAGAAAGGCAGGAAAATGGAGAAGTTTGCCTCGGTTGATGAGGACTGGGTTAGGGGGCAATTAGGAAATCTGGACATCCATAAATCCATGGGTCTGGATGGGATGCACCCACGGGTGATGAGGGAGCTGGCTGAGGTCATTGCTGGACCACTCTCCATCATCTTTGCCATGTCTTGGGAAATAGGAGAGGTGCCTGAGGACTGGAGGAAAGCAAATGTCACTCCAGTCTTCAAAAAGGGCAAGAAGGAGGACCCGGGTAACTATAGACCTGTCAGCCTCACCTCCATCCCTGGGAAACTGATAGAACGACTTATCCTTGGTGCCATCTCAAGGCATATCAAGGATAAGAGGGTCATTAGGGGCAGTCAACATGGCTTCACCAAGGGGAAGTCATGCTAGACCACCCTCATTGACTTTTATGAGGACATAACAAGATGGATGGATGATGGCAGAGCGGTGGATGTGGTCTACCTTGACTTGAATAACGCATTTGACACAGTGTCCCACAGCATCCTTACAGCTAAAATGAGGGAGTGTGGTCTGGACAACCGAGTAGTTAGGTGGACTGCAAACTGGCTGAAGAAAAGAAGCCAGAGAGTTGTGGTCAATGGGGCAGAGTCTAGTTGGAGGCCTGTATCTAGTGGAGTGCCTCAGTGATCAGTACTGGGGCCTATATTATTCAATATATTCATCAATGATTTGGACAAGGGAATAGAGTGTACTATCAGCAAGTTTGCTGATGACACCAAGCTGGGAGGAGTGGCTGACATGCCAGAAGGCTGTGCTGCCATCCAGCAAGACCTGGACAGGCTGGAGAGTTGGGCGGGGAAAAATTTAATGAAATATAACACTTAAATTTGAGAAGAAACTTCTTTTCAGTTAGGGTAACAGAACACTGGAACAGGCTGCCCAGGGAGGTTGTGGAGTCTCCTACTCTGGATACAATCAAAACCCGCCTGGATGCCTTCCTGTGTAACCTCATCTAAGTGTTCCTGCTCCGGCAGGGGGATTGGACTAGATGATCTTTTGAGGTCCCTTCCAATCCCTAACATTCTGTGACTCTGTGATCCACAGTAAAAGCTGCAGAATTCTGGTTCCAGCAAGATCTGGAAGGAAAAGGACTGGAAACTTCACCCCACCCCTCTCCATATCTTTCCTATTTGAAATAGTCATTGACTTAAGTGCTAGTCTTTGAAGCAGGAATTCCACCCAGAAACTTCCCTTTCCAGAAGACCATCCTGATCCTTAGCTACATTGCTGTCGAGGGTTAAGATTGCGGGGTGACAATAAAACCCTGGCAGATGTATTGTTAACCCCCTCTCCCCCCCCACTTCCCCCTTTTTGCCCCTCCCTCTCCCCCCTTCCCACTCAGGACAGGCAATCAGGAGGGAAAGAAGAACAGAGAGAAGAGAGTTGGAAAAATTGAAGATGTTTTACTAATGCTACTAATAAGAATAGAGAAAATAATACAAAATAAACAAAACCAATCTTGAAAGTCTCAGCAACTGCAGAGCCGGCCACCAAAGTCCTGGATTAGACTCTGCAGCCAACCGGAGCTGGATTCAGTCTCTCACTAGGCCTCAGTTCTCAGGGATGACCAGCCAGATCCTCTCCTAAGGTCGGCCATAAGGAAAAAGGGAAGAGATCCTCGTGGTCTCCCGCTTTTATATGAAGTATTCACGTGAATGGAATGTTATACACAGTTGGTCAGTTTCTTGGTCACTTGTTTCTCGTCGCCCCTCTCGCGAGATGTCCATCCATGCTTATCAATATGTTTGCATTCCATTGATAGGTTTACCAAAACATGTGTCTGGTTCTCCAGGAAAATGCAGTTAATATGAAGGCTTTAGCTGACAGGCAAAATTCACTGAAAGAGAAACTTGTTTTTAACAAAACCAGGACAATTGCCAAACTCTTTCTTGTACTCTCTGTAGCACAAGATACTATGAATTCTCTTCTGTTTGTTAGAATATCCTCAACAGGATGGATTGAGTGCCCTGAGCATGTATATATGCTTGATGGTACAGCCAGTCTAGTGTACCTTGAAAGAAGTAGGTGTCTTCATCTGCAAGCAGAGAAAGAAATTTATTCCAGGTAATAGTTCTCCCAAGGAAATGTTTTAATCACAGACCTTTTAAGTAAAATAGAGTTTCTTTTCCCTAGTGTTCTTGTTTTCTTGGTTTGTTGTGGTTTGTTGTTGTTGTTGTTGTTGTTGTTTCTTTTGGGTTTTTTTGTTTGTTTTTAAGTACTGGCAATCAGTGTGGTATCCATGACACTCTGATCCATAAGGCATCTTTTGAGAATTAATCCTGGATTAACTACTTCAGAACATCTAGGAACAGAAGCATATAGTTTCTTGAGTCTGATTAAGGATAAAAGTACAGGATGGGTAACAAATTTAGCTATATATTCAAGGTCAGTGTTGCCTGCCACAGACAAAAGCACAGATTTAACACCTACCTGGAGAACCTGAAAATCAAAATTCAAGATGCCTGTGGGATCTGGGCCACAAAGTCATCATTTTTAAATATAATACCTGAATTCTGATTAGTCCAGACTAGAATTTGTTAGTAGATTGGAAATATGCTTCCAAGTTTTTTCTTAGTATACTCCATTACGAGCAGTCAAGATTAAAATCTAGAGATTTTATCTGGAGGAGAGCAATTAAAAACATTTTGTCTGTGTATAACATGACATTTGCAGCTTCTTTGGGAGAAAATAACAGATTAATAGCAAAATAGTTTGAGAAACAGGCTTAAATTCTTGCATAAATTATCAGTTTAAATTTTAAAAGTCTGAAGTATTTGAAGCTAGAAAAATATTCTTGACTAAAGTGCTGCCTTATTGGAATAAACCTTCCTATTGTCTTTTTCGCATAGAGCCTGCTTGACTATTAAAACAAGATCATGTTTGTCTTTCATAATTACTTGTTTATAAGCTCTTTAAAATGCAAACATTTGATGATGATGCTCTATTACGAGCTACCCACTGCAATTGTACTTTCACTTATCAAAACTTTCATGAGACTGCCATTCCTGCAAGAGAAGGGAAACTTAACACAAATACTACATATGGTAAAAACAACTTTGGATACTTGCCCTATTTATGCATTACTTGTTCACTGAGCCAATTAAGTCACTTCATTTATTCACACACTAACATAATCAGCTCTGGAGAAAGATGGGATTATCTATCAGTGTTCCTGAACTCTGCAATGCTCTGCTCAATTCGCATCTGACTGTTGACTGGATTGGATGTTATGTTGACATTGACTGCTGACAAGTGCAACCGCTGGTCTGCAAGGGAAGCAGTGGGACCCTCATGCTGAGAGCATCCACACCCTTCAAACCTGCTCACCAGAGCACCATTTTTCTGATCTAAAGGATCATTAGTTCACAGACTTTCAAAGTTAGAAGCCATAGTGCAACTAAACCTTACATGTGTCATTGTTTAACCCCTACAGGCCTATAGGATCACACAGCTGCTCTCTGGATTGGGAAGAGGATCAAAAGGGAAGGGAGAAACTTATGGGTTGAGATAAGAACAGTTTAATAGGACAGCCTTGTGATGCACAATGCAGCTGTTCACCACCTGGTGATACTCAGCCCATCCCTGAGCAGTGATCGCAAAAACCAGTCCTGTACTCCTGATTCTGGAAGAAGAGAGAGAGAGAAAGATGGAAAAGCCAGCTTCAGCTATATATGGAGCATGATGCTAATGGTAGGGAATAACTCCTTGGCCTCCCTGTGAGGAGCGGCTGGGGCTGCCCCGTGCCAGACACAGCCAGTTTCAGTGGCCCCAGCACAGGGCACAGCTGAGCCCCTCAGCCATAGCCAGGTGCCTTGGGGAAAGCCTGGGGAAGAAAGGGCAAAACACTGCCCGGCAGCCAGGGCTGAGGGAAACTGTGTGAGAAACAGCCCTGCCAGCCCTGAGAAGAGAGCAGGAGGAGGGGAGGAGCTGCTCCTGGTGCCCCTGCAGAGATTCCCCTGTGGCCCCAGGAGGAGAGACCCCGGTGAAACAGGGGAAAAGTCTGAGGAGAAAGGAGCAGCAAAGAGGAGCTGTAATGGACTGACCAGAGGCCCCCATTCCCCATTGCCCTGCATTGCTCGGAGGGGGGGAGGTGGAGGAGTTGGGAATGGAGGAGTGAAGTTGAAACTGGGAAGAAGCGAGGGATAGAAAGAATGGTAGAGAGATTTGGTTTTATTTCTCGTTTCACTGCTCTTATTTGTTTGGTAATAAATTAATTTCCCTAATTCAAGTCTGTTTTGTCTGTGATGGTTATTGGTAAGTGATCTCCCTGTCTTTACCTTGAGCTACAATTTTTTCTATCTTATTTTGTCCCCCTGTGCTGTTGAGGATGGAGAGTGAGAGAGCAGCAGGGTGGGCATCTGGCAGCCACCCAGACAACAATGTGTTTGCATTTGTGCAGCATCAGCTCTGACACCTGGTTTAGTATGTTCACACTTAATGAGCGCTGATAACTTTGAGATTTTGGACATGAGCTTCTAGCAATTACAGGCAATGCTACTGTTTATCAGTTCAATATCTGATATTATTTAGTACACTCATTTATATTAATGGCATGATAAAAAGGACGCACAGTCTTTTATACATTTTGTAATAACAAATATTGCCTTTCTGATTCTGCTCACTCTCCAGAAAAAAAAAACAAAACTTACAAGTATAAAAGTGAACTTCAGTAATCCATTCCAAATTATGAGCTCCTAGCAGTAGTTAGAGCTGCTGTTTGGAACTATAAATTACCATGCATAGGTGGTAGCTAGTAATTTTATTTATTTTTTCTTGTGAAGCTTCCTCTTGTGTTTAAACTGTTGTAATCCTTAGAAGTGGAAGAACACATGGGGTAAAAAAAAACTGTCTTACTGTAAAATTACGAGACATGCACAGCCCTCATCAGATGCAAGAAAACCAGCTTTCTGCTTTTTTTACTTCAAATATTAATTAAACTAAATATATGTGGAGTGTTTGTGCTTTTCTTCTCTTCTTTTTTTTTTTGGGGGGGGGGGGAGGGTATAGTGGAATGGCAGCAGTTATCACTATCTCCAGCAGTGCAATGTGAACGTTTCAAGAGAAAAAAGAGAGCTAAGCTGCTACTTGTCATCCAAACAGAGATGTACTAAAGGGAATATGATATGTTCAGATGAAATAAAACAGATTTGCAGGCCCCTAGGAAATCCTAATATGGAAACAAAGGTACAGAAGTGAAAATCCATAGCTGGTCTGGAGACTAGGGGCCAGGCTGAGCTCCTTGAAAGGGCAGTTGATATGGTTGAAATTAGCAAAATCTGGAATTTTTGCTTCTGCTCTGAACTTGATTTGATACAGTCTCTAATTGCTGCATTTAAGGATGAAAAGCTTATCTATGGAAGGGTTTTGGGGTTTGTTTTGTTTTGGTTTGGTTTGGTTATTTTCAGTAATTTCTTCAAAGCCCTGCTCAGGGTGAGCCAGGCTAACTGGAGTCTGGTCTGGAACTTCTAGGCTGATTATAATCAGAATCAGGCCTGGGCTTTTCATGTCGTTGTTCAGAGAACACGCTGAGGATGTATATTTCAAAAAATGACACAGTGCTGTCCAGAAAGTTCAAATTATTTTTTGGTTGTTGTTTGGATTTTTTTGTTTGTTTGTTTTATTTTGTTTTGAGACCTTTATTAAGTAAGACCATTCTTTAGCAGTTATTATGTTAATCAGGGTATTTTCTCAGTGCACATGCAATCCTCCTACTGAAAATCTGAGCTCCTTTCTGTACTAAGTACAACACAGTCTTTTAAATCAAATAGAGGCATCTGCAACAGCATGGGGTTCAACAGCTCTTTATCTGGTTAAAGTTATATGCAATAAATAAAATCATTTTCTTCTATTGTGTTATTTCTAAATCTGTTTTTGATACCTCCAGTAATGTCCCTACAAATTTCTAAGTAGTGCGCTAAGAAAATAAAGGGCTGGGTTAAAGGTAATTCAACATAAATGATAGTGTTCATCTGCAGGAGCTTCCGCAGCAGAAATCAGAAACTTTTATGTTTTAATTTTCTCACCTCTGCCTATGCCAATTCATCATTCTCCCCTTCTAACCTCACAGAATGTAATCCTTTGGATTGAAAGTTTGAGAGAGGCACAACTGCTGCTTTATTTCTCTGTAGCTGTCCAGCTTTACTTCTCTTTCTTCTGTTTTCAGGGAGAAGAAGCAGATAATTTGAAAGCAAAATGAGAGCATCTTTGCCACAAATGTCCTCCTTCTAACGGAATGTTTCTGAATGTTTCAGTTGAGGTTTGGATAACAAATTATTTTTCCATTCAACTCTCCTGACTTGGTCTATAGTGCAGAATTTATTGGAAGAGAAAATTAGGAAAAAAAAAAAAAATATTGTTTTTATCTGTTTTTAAACAGCAAGGTTTTCCTGTTTTCCTCAACTAATCTATAGGATAGATTTACTATCACACACAGGTTAGTGAACGTTTTCAAATGTGGAGTACTCTCACCTTATGAAGAAAGTGAACAGAAAGGGTATTGACTAGCCACCCTAGTGGTATCGTTTCTTTCTGTCTACTCCTGTTCAAAGAGGCATTGGTTCTTGGAGCAGAGGTGTAGACCCATAGGATGGGTAGGGAAAGCCAATGAAAGTCAGCAGACTGTAAAGCCACCAGCATTGACAGAAGGAAGCATTCTACATAGTCCTGTAAAGTACAGCCCTCATATAGCCTCTAGGAGTTACTCCCTGTGATCTCTGACATGTGAAAAGAGGAAGTACAAGAATGTACAAGAGATATATGTAGGGACAGACAGAGATATAGCCTGAAAGTGTACAAACTCTGTAAAATAAGTCCTGCAGAGCTATGTCACTGTGGGGGTAATGGGGAGGGAATCATGACCAACAGGACCTCACAGCCTTAATGTAGCTTCTCTTAGCTTCCTACAAAATTTCTTTAATAAAAATAAAAATAAAAAACCACACTTTTAAAGCACTAAATTAAACAGTACAAACAAAGCATGAGTGAAGGAATTGTCCTCCCATATGGTCCTCTAATTTCTTCAGTGGTACTTCTTATACTGCTTTAGAATAAGTTTACTTTCTTCAGACAACAAAGCCAAGCATTAGAACGTCTCAGACTTGCATTCCTTTGATCTCTGTTCAAGGCATCTCTAGATTTTTATCTTCCTGCCTTTGACAAAAAGTGGTGACTACTTGCTTTTTATATTGTCTGCTGAACTTGATTCAAAACTACAATAACTACTTGTAACTTTCAAATAATAATTTAAATAGGTGCTACTGTTGTTTAAGCACTTTTTAGTATGCTACGTTCAGTTCACCCAATTCAAGGCATAGTTGAAGATGCAGGCTTTACTGAAGTAATCAATAACCTTGAGGAAAAAGGCACATAGAGAATATGAAAGTACCTCAACTATAGCTGACACAAGATGAAGATCCAAGTGATATAGACAGTGCTGTTAGCTTCAGATGCCCCATGTTTTATTTTCCTGGAGAATCATAACTTAATTGGCTGCACTGTGTAGAGAAGGTGATAGAAGATAGGTAATATCACAAATACTCTTTGTATTGGGAAGTGGTGAGATGTGATGGAAGAAATTAACAGATGATAGAGAAAGGAAGAAGGTGAAATGGCAGGATGAGGTACATACTTTTATTCCTATGATTTCGCAGTTATTTTTGTTGTTGAGACACCAGGAATAATAGCTCGGACAAATCTGGATATGCCAGCTTCCAGAAAACATCACCAACCTTTGGTTTTTTGTCTTATTAATGTCTCTTATTCAAAAGGCAGCAGATGGAGAAGCTTGGAGTTCAATTGATGGCTCAGTTTGCTGTTCCTTGGGAATGCACACAGACAGGTGTTCACTAAGGAGAATACATACACAGTTCTGGGAAATCTAGGGAAGCAGAAGAGATTGTATGGGAATAGCTGGTGTGGTGGAAGGAAAATAAAGATAAAACATGAGACAGAGTAAAAGACTATGTGTGACAGGTGGCTACTGATAATTAACTGCAGTTTCAGCAGAAAGGGAGAATGGAAACCAAACAAGATGTCAAAATGAGAATTAGAAGATAAACTGTAGAAACATTAAGGGAGAGCATCAGATTGGCAAGATATAGAGTAAGCTGAACAGGCAAGTCAAATCAAATAATAGTCAGTACTTTTTCCTGTTGATTTTGATGCCAGTACAACTCACCGTGTGGTGATAATTCACTCAGCTTTCCCTGTCTTACGGTAACATTCAAGGCATTTCTTTCTGCATGATGGTATGTGGTGAAGGTAAGGTATGAAAGGAGTTTAAGAGGCATACTGCTCTTCCATGGTTTGTTTTTTCAACAGTATTCATTTGTGAGTCCACTCTGTCATTCCTGATATCAAGATTACTAGTCTCAGTATAGATGTAACCATTTCCTTTCAGATATCTGAAATAATTTTCTTACCAAGCTAATAAGTATTGTCGCAACCAACATGAATTAGTTTTGGCATCTTTGTAAAAAAGTTAGAGAAAATGAAGAAATGTTTGCACTAAATGCAGAGCTAAGAATGTTGTATTTTCCCCACAACCCACATGGATAAAGAACTCAATCAACATGTGGGAGAGTACAACTTTTTTTTCCAAAATAACTATGGGTTTCTACAGTGTGGGAAATTTTATCAGAGGAATTCCCCTGGAATCATTTTCTAGTTAGTGGATAAGTAGCTAACACAGTGGAAGGCAAAGTACATTTGGTCAGATCAGTGACTCTAACTCCATTTCTAGTCTGGCTGAGATCTCTGCTGGCCACAATACTGGTCCTAAATAAGAGAGTCAGAGGCAGGGTGCAAGGAATCCCACCCATACTGTCAGGTATTTCTGTTGCTTGGAGGGATTTGAACCTACCTATTTCAGAAATGAGCAGATGAACCACCCACGTAGAGAGTGGTCTAGGACAACTTTCTCATTCACATGCCTTGTATGCAGTCCTTAAACACCCAGATGTCATAGCATCACAGCGGGGGTGACACAGTGTACAATGGCCCACCTGGGTTTATGCCTCTTCCCTCTGTCTCTTCTGTCCGTGGCTCCTCCACTTTGCCTACAATGCTTACCTATGAATTGAACAACTCCTCCAAAATAGTCTACTGAGGAATTTAGTGCTCTGTCTGGAGAACATGAGATGTGAGCTGATATCTTATGAAGTCCCTCATTTCAAGGGTGTTGGATAAAAAAAGACTCTTCCATATTAGTCCCCAAATTGTTTCCCAGCTGTACGAAGTCTGTAAAGTTGATGCTGTCTGTGTAAGTGGACTCTAGAGGATTAGGAGGGTGATATGAGAGGCTTTAGGCACAGAAAATAAGGTAAGGGACAGGGACATTACTTGAAACTGAACATCAGTGGTGGCTTAGATTAAAGTCTAAAACCCCTCAGTGACAGAATAAATTAAAAGGGTAACATGCTCTCTTTCCAGATTTCACAAGGTAAATAAACAATAGCATAATGTTTTCTGATGAAGCTTTTGCCATGTTCTTTAAGGAAGGATCTACAAATGGAATTCATACTAATATTGCATTTCCTCATTAGATTTTCTAAGAAGGGACTTTTTGCCTTTTTGAATGTTTTAGGCCAGCTTGTGCATCTAAGATACTACAAAAGACTCTTGCCATAAATAGTCATCAGGGTTTTTTTATTCTTGCCAAAAATCTTTGTTTTAATCAGAGGTAAGTAGCTTTGGAAAACTTCTAGAACTTTATTAGAAAAGTTTCAAGATAGGAATGTTTGCTTAAAATATGCCAGCTCTTCAAAACAGTCTTTACACACTGTGACTCCTTTACCTATTATTCCCTCTAACTTTCTTCTTTTTTTCCCCTGACTTCTCGCTCCTTTTTCCCTTGTTCCTGCTCTGGCAGGAGGATTGGACTAGAAGATCTTTTGAGGTCCCTTCCAATCCCTAACATTCTGTGATTCTGTGATTTCTTTTCCCTCCCTTTCCCCTTCCCTTTTCCCTTTCCTTTTCATTTTTAGTGTTGTTATTTCATTTTGTTTTCCATGAGACAGTGTCAATACTGTGAAATCTGATATTCTGCATAAGGCTAAGAGTGTGGAAGGGTCAAGGGGTTCTGATCACAGCTGACCTGCATCTTCTGAGGCTTTATCATCATCCTGAACTAAACAAAAAAGTAAGTGCTCTTAGGAAAAGACAAGGTAAACAATGTTAAATGGAATGTACATCTATTTAACTCTCCTTGTCTTTACAAAGTGGAACATAAGCTGAAAGAGTGCAAAGTCTCCCTCCAGAACGAAAATGATGTTTTTCTAGTCATCTGGCTATAAATCAATGGTGAGTACTAACAATGAAATTACAAAAACTCTCTTAAACAAAACAGATTATAAGTTGGTGGTTATGCAAAATAAAGGATCACAGCAATCTAGTAGTAATTCCTTTTTTTAATTTCAAAACCTAAAATAAATGAACACATCTTGCCCTCATTTACACCTGTGCAAATCCTGTTATATTCAGCAAGGCTTTACAAAATAGACAAAACTCATCCCTAGCAAATTAAGAAATGAACACACAATGAGAAAGAAATTGGTTGCCTTCCATTTCCCAAGGTATTAATTTTTCACTGATGAAATTTTTATGAAAAGTCTTGTACTTTATACCTATCCAGGATTAGAGTCCAGACCATATGCTATAGGTATATTGTTGCACCCAACAAAGTCCATTTGGTGGTGTTTAGATGTTTGGTTTAGTATTGGTTGCTTACTGTCCTGGAAGCCAGGAAACATAGCAGTGTCCTCAAAGCGGTGGAGGTGTTCAAAGTGATATTTTGGTTCCCATTTTGTGCTGAAACATGAAGATAACTGGATGCAGGTGTATTGTTCCTGGGAGATTTTGGGAGAGTATTTGAGACTGGGACTATGAAAACTGGGCAACCTGGATGTTTTCAGCAAGACGCTATGAGATTTCTGCTATTTTAATGTGGAACCAGGTGTGACCAGCCAAAAAATATGACGGATTTTTTAAGTATACTGAAGCTTCAAGTGAAATACTGAGCAACTCCCCCAGGTCCAGTCAAGTAAACTGAAATTACAGGTGTGCAGTACCTTATGGATAAGGCCCTACTGGGCAATTTGTACAGTCACTTATGCCAGTGTAAAAATCACTAAAGGAAATTTAATGCCCTGAATTCATGGTACACTGGTCTAAGGAGCTGATTAACAGTACACAAAGGGCAGTGCTTCAGATCCTGACTTAAGGGACCGAAAGTATCACACACATACAAATTTATTTATTTATTTATTTATTTTTAAAAAGGGTAGCTCGTGAGCCAGTTGTGATTTTGGAATCACACAAACAATTAATGTGACTATGTGGCATTTTTTCAAATTGTAATTTCCTCTTTACTATTATTACAGCCCTTGAAAAGTGCTGACAGTCTACTACTTTCAAAAAAATGTTCTCTCTAAATAGTAATTGCTTATTTGCATTGAATCCTTAACACTCTGTATCACATAATTACCAAAACGTACTGAAAAATTATTGAACAAATTTGTGAGCAAATATAACATGACTGTCCTTTGAAGAAAAATGTATCTCACTGATATTACTAATTGCATATTTATGACAGCTTTGCCTGTCAAGATAATGAGGAAAATTGTACACAGGCTACTCTTAATTTACCTACTGGTGAACAATGGTGTTTTTTTTTCTATCTATCATAATTTTGCTCAAAAGCAGAGTACAACTTACAGTCTCATTCTTCCATCTACATTGTTTTGCTGTTGGTTGAAATTTTAAATATTCTGTGGGAAGGCTTTTTATTTCTTCTGGTGTTTTGATTTTTTTTTGTTTGTTTTGTTTTTATGTTCCATTATTGGCATTTTTAATATATGCTTGCAAAAAAAAAAAAAAAAAAAGTGAAGCAAATACTTTACTGTGAAGAGTAGAATGGCTCATCCACGTACACCATAAACTGACAGCCTCATTGTAGCTAACAAAATGTTGATGAAATGTCAAACTTGAGATAACATTAATAATAATTTTTTCCATAAGTATAGTGCTTTAAAGTATAACGTAATGTACCAGAGTGCTTATTGTCTTCACTGCACACCTCCATGATGAGAGATTAGCATAACTAACTTCTTAGATTTTAATACAAATAAAAATCCTTAAACAGGTTCTGAATGATAGCTTTCCTTCCATACCATGATCATCATTTATGCTTTTTTTTTCCATAACTTTCATCAATATCTTCTATTTTTTTAAGTAGAAAGTGTGTCATAAGTGGTGTTTTAAATCAGTTTTCATTTAAATTAAACTGGGAAGTGGTGGTGGTGGTTTCTTCTGTAATCAATCTACCTCAGACTTGTTCTCCCTATAAGGATCAGAAGAGCTGAAATGCTCTTTTTATCACAGCAAAGCTCAGTGTATGGCCTGTGCTTGTGGGCCAGAGTAATCTGAATAAAATGCAGTCATAAGCAGGTATTTTTTTTTAATATTGAAGATATTATGAGTGGGTTAAAGAATATTTTAAGCATGTTATATTGTCAAAACTGCTTAAATAATTTTAGTGGACATCTTTAACGGGAGGTTGTACTTAAAGGTCACTGTTATTACCTTATGGAAAAGTCATTTACCCCTAAGTGTTCAAAACTTTTCTGTGTTATCTACATATATCTCACATGCTGAGCAATTGCTTTGCTTAGCAGTTGTATATTGATAAGTATTCCCTGAGGTAATTTGTCATCCTGGGGGGATCTACGTGCAAAGAAAAAGATTAAATCAGATTAAGAAACCATTTACCAGCCAACTGTTAGCACGTAACAGCTTTTGAGGCTGTCTTCTTCAGTTAGCTTGGTGTAAATCAGTTTATTACCTTGTATGAATGTGTAGAATCTGTTTTACCACTATGTCTCAATATTTTCTCTAACAGTGGTGAATTCTGATGGATGTCCCCTTTTCGAATCTTTTTGCCATATTGAAGTATCTGGGAAAGGATTAGTGAGAGTCAACTAAAGAACCCACAAAAGGTGATGAGGTACATGTATACTGAGTGCTGTAGTTACTATTTAAGCACAGGTGTTACTTGATCCTGTGTGTATTGTTTTGCAATACACTAATATTTTTCAAAATTCTTGATCATTCCCACTAAAGATCTCTGTGACAAACAGAGAATGGTACTATAGTAACTAATTTTTCAGAATCTGATAACCTTGAATGTATTAGACTCAAAAAGATGAGGAAGAAACTTGAAAAAGTATATAGGTCAAAATACTTGTTCCTAAAATATGAATTTAAAAGTTATGTGGAATTATATAAAAATTTACTTTACTTTATGTCTTTGCTATGAAACAACTTAGACCATTGTTTTAATACGTACAATAGGAAGACACTTCTGTGTCTAACCTAGGTGTTATCTAACCTGATTCTTCTATTTCTTTTGGAGTTATAAATATGATTATTAATGCAGATTTTTAGCATTATTACTTTTTTTCTGTAGTTCCTAGATTTTGTCTGCCTTTTTCCATGGGAGGATTATATTTAACTTGTGTAAAAGGTAGAATTCAAAGACATTCAACAATCCATTTGCAAAACACTCTGTGGGAGGTACAGAAAAACATTTCTTATTATTTTTGAAAATTTTCAAGGCTATTATGTGTTTTTAAACTCTTCAGCTATATTGTACCTTTCTGTGAAATTATGTTTTCATGCAGCTGATGCACAAAAATCCTCAGGGAGGGCAGCGACTAGTCGCTGCCCACCTGGTGTAGGGAGGAGCAACCGGCTTGTGTAGCGGGTGAGTCCCACCCACACTGTGCTGTAGCAGCGGGTGTGGTAGCTTGTGCAGCAGGGTGCAGAGAGCACTTGTTGCTTGTCAGCCCCCCTAACTTATTGCCAGCGTCCCAGACTGCTGACAACCATGGTCGCCTCCAGAAGGAGAGCTTGCCTCAAACAGACTGTGGCTACACAGACTGAGGCTCTGTCCCGAACGGTGGCTGTTCAGGTCTCCGGCTGCAGGGAGTGCCAGAGCCTGCTGCTGCCGGGGCAGGGAGGCCAGCACTCCACCTGTGTGAGGTGTGAGCAGGTGCAAGATCTGCTCGACATGGTCGTCAAACTTAAGGAGGAGGTTGAGACACTGAGGACCATCAGGGAGTGCGAAAGGGAGATCGACTGGTGGAGTAACACCCTGATGTGCCAGTCGGAAAGGTCCCAGGGAGGTACCCCCCAAAAGGAGATGGACCTCCTGCCCTCTCGGACAGAGGCAGAAGTCCTGAGACGGCCCCACCCTTGTTGCTCTCGGGCAGAGGTAGGGGACCGAAAAGACGACAAGGGTTGGAAGCGTATTCCGGTTCGGCGTCGCGGGCAGCCCCCCTCCCTGCCTGCTTTGTCTCCCCAGGTGCCCCTCCGTAATAGGTTTGAGGCCCTGGATCTTGAAGAAGAGGTAGGTGAGGAGGTGGTGCCAAGCCTGCCTACAAGATCACGTAGGAAGAGGCAGTCGACTTCACAACTTAAGACTGCCTCTGATAAGAAAGAAAGAAGGGTGATTGTAATAGGAAATTCCCTTCTGAAAGGAACAGAGGGCCCAATATGCAGAGTTGACCCTCATCTTAGGGAAGTTTGTAGTCTCCCTGGAGCCCGGATCAAGGACATTGCTAGAGAGCTCCCCAAACTGGTGCACCCGACGGACTACTACCCGCTGCTGGTCTTCCAGACAGATGGGGAGGAAGCTGCTTCCCGTAGTCTGAGGGGGATGAAGAGTGATTTCAAGGTCTTGGGAAGGAGGGTGAAAGACTCAGGGGCTCAAGTGATCTTCTCTTCACTCCTTCCATCTTCAAGTGATGATGTGGGATGGAATAGGAAAATTCACTCTCTAAATGGTTGGCTCCAAGACTGGTGCTACAGGCAGGGCTTTGGATTTTTTGATAATGGTTGGTTTTATAAGACACCAGTCCGGACACTGTCACGTGGGAAAGGTTTATCTCGCAGGGGCAAAAGGATGCTGGGGCAGGAATTAGCTGGGCTCATTTGGAGAGCTTTAAACTAGGCTCGAAGGGGGATGGGGTTGTAGCTGGGCTTGTCCCAGTGGGGCTGCATTCTAAAACTGATGAGGACCGGGTGGCCTCCTATGCCCCTAGGGAGAAACTGGTGTGCTCTGCTCGCTCCCTGAAATGCCTGTATACCAATGCGCGCAGCATGGGGAATAAGCAGGAGGAGCTAGAATCCTACGTTCGGTCGGGAGATTATGATCTGGTGGCAATTACAGAAACATGGTGGGACAGTTCACATGACTGGAATGTGGTCATGGATGGCTATGCCCTTTTCAGGAAAGACAGGCCAGCCAGGCGTGGTGGTGGAGTTGCTCTCTATGTGAGAGCAACTACAATGTACTAAATTCTGCCCAGGAGCGGATGACGAGCGAGTTGAGAGTGTATGGGTCAGGATCAAGGGGCAGGCTGGCAGGGCTGACACTGTTGTGGGCGTCTGTTACAGGCCACCAGATCAGGCTGAGGAAGTTGATGAGGCCTTCTACGGGCAGCTGAGAGTGGCCTCACAGTCACAGGCCATGGTTGTTGTGGGTGATTTTAACTTCCCTGATGTTTGCTGGAAGGACCATTCAGCCAGCCAGCCACAGTCCAGGAGGTTCCTCCAGTGCATTGATGATAACTTCCTCATGCAGATGGTGGAGGAGCCGACTAGGAGAGGTGCACTGCTGGATCTCATCCTCACTAACAAGGAGGGTCTGGTCGAAGCAGTAAAGGTTGAGGGCTGCCTGGGTTGCAGTGACCACGAGATGGTGGAGTTCAGCATCTCGTGTAGCAGGAACAGAATAGCAAGTAGAATTGCAACCCTGGACTTCAGCAGGGCTAACTTTGGCCTTTTCAAGCAATTGCTGGGGGAAATCCCATGGGCAAGACTGCTTGAAGGAAAAGGGGCCCAAGATAGCTGGGTGGCATTCAGAGATTGCTTCTTCCACGCTCAGGATCAGAGTATCCCCACACGTAGGAAGTCAAGGAAGGGAGCCAGGAGGCCTGTGTGGTTGAATAGGGATCTGTTGGGTATGCTCAAGCAGAAGAGGCGAGTTTACAGGTCATGGAAGGAGGGGCTGGCCACTTGGGAGGAATATAAGGCTGTTGTTAGAGGATGTAGGAAGGCAGCTAGGATAGCCAAGGCCTCCTTAGAATTACAGCTGGCGAGAGGGGTCAAGGACAGCAAAAAGAACTTTTTCAAATACATAGCAGATAAAACTAATACCAGAGGCAATGTAGGCCCACTGATGAATGGGGTGGGTGCCCTGGTGGCAGAAGATACAGAGAAGGCAGAATTACTGAATGCTTTCTTTGTCTCTGTCTACTCTGCCGGAGGCTGTCCTGGGGAGCCCTGTACCCCTGAGACCCTGGATGAAGCCAGGTCAATGGAGGAGTTTGCTTTAGTCGATGAGGACTCGGTTAGGGAGCAATTAAATAGTCTGGACATTCATAAATCCATGGGTCCAGATGGGATGCATCCGCGGGTGCTGAGGGAGCTGGCTGAAGTCATTGCTGGACCGCTCTCCATCATCTTTGCCAAGTCTTGGGAAACGGGAGAGGTGCCCGAGGATTGGAGGAAAGCAAATGTCACTCCAGTATTCAAAAAGGGCAAGAAGGAGGACCCGGGTAATTATAGACCGGTCAGCCTCACCTCTGTCCCTGGGAAAGTAATGGAACAGCTTGTCCTTGGTGCCATCTCAAGGCATATCAAGGATAAGAGGGTTATTAGGGGCAGTCAGCATGGCTTTACCAAGGGTAGGTCATGCTTGACCAACCTCATAGCCTTTTATGAGAATGTAACAAGGTGGATGGATGATGGCAGAGCGGTGGATGTGGTCTACCTTGACTTCAGTAAAGCCTTTGACACAGTCTCCCACAGCATCCTCACAGCTAAGTTGAGGAGGTGTGGTCTAGACAATAGAGTAGTGAGGTGGGTTGCAAACTGGCTTAGGGAGAGAAGCCAGAGAGTGGTAGTCAATGGTGCGGAGTCTAGTTGGAGGCCAGTATCTAGTGGAGTGCGCCAGGGGTCAGTGCTGGGGCCAATATTATTCAATATATTCATTAACGACTTGGACGAGGGAATTGAGTGTACTATCAGCAAGTTTGCTGATGACACTAAGCTGGGAGGAGTGGCTGACACACCGGAGGGCTGTGCTGCCATCCAGCGGGACCTGGACAGGCTGGAGAGTTGGGCGGGGAATAACCTAATGAAATTTAACAAGGGCAAGTGTAGAGTCCTGCATCTGGGCAGGAACAACCCCAGGTTCCAGTATAGGTTGGGAGATTACATATTAGAGAGCAGTGTAGGGGAAAGGGACCTGGGGGTCCTGGTGGACAACAGGATGACCATGAGCCAGCACTGTGCCCTTGTGGCCAGGAAGGCCAATGGCATCCTGGGGTGTATTAGAAGGGGGGTGGTTAGTAGATCGAGAGAGGTCCTCGTTCCCCTCTACTCCACCCTGGTGAGACCCCATCTGGAATATTGTGTCCAGTTCTGGGCCCCTCAGTTCAAGAAGGACAGGGAACTGCTGGAGAGGGTCCAGCGTAGGGCAACGAAGATGATTAAGGGAGTGGAGCACCTCCCTTATGAAGAAAGGCTGAGGGAGCTGGGTCTCTTTAGTTTGGAGAAGAGGAGACTAAGGGGGGACCTTATTAATGTTTATAAATATATAAAGGGTGAGTGCCACGAGGATGGAGCCAGGCTCTTCTCGGTGGCAAACAATGATAGGACAAGGGGTAATGGGATCAAGCTGGAACACAAGAGGTTCCACTTAAATTTGAGAAGAAACTTCTTCTCAGTGAGGGTCACAGAGCACTGGAACAGGCTGCCCAGGGAAGTCGTGGAGTCTCCTTCTCTGGAGACATTCAAAACCCGCCTGGACATGTTCCTGTGAGACCTCACCTAGGTGTTCCTGCTCCAGCAGGGGGATTGGACTAGATGATCTTTTGAGGTCCCTTCCAATCCCAGACATACTGTGATACTGTGATACTGTGAAAAGTTGTGCCTTAAAAGGGTCCCTTCTTAATGTGCTGAATTTGCAAGTGATTAATTCTTTGAGGAGAACAAGCTACTCTTTTCTCTTTTTGGTTGCATGAAGTCACAAATTTACAGCAGAGAAAACTTTGCACTAACTACTTCTGTGTAAGTGACCATAGTCAATTACCTCTGTGTTTGTTGTACTGTTGGACTGTAGGGGAAACTCTTAGAATCTGAGAAACTGAATGAGATCTTGATTCAGGATTGCCTTGTTCATTTAACTTGGGGGATAATACATCTAAATGCTAAATGAGATGCTAAGTTACCAAACTGAATTTACACTCAAAGGAATCTCTTCCTTGCAAGTGCTCTTTTGGGAAACACATGTCCAGCACTGGCTTCCAAATACTGTGAATTTTTGTTATCTTCTCTCCCTGTTATATTGCTTTTGTTACAGGCAATTCATTTGTTTGCTTTTTGTATGTTCTGCTGCCCATCGGATTTCTTATTATATATTTTGTTCTCTTTTGTTTCCCACTCTCTTGCTCCTCTGTTTGAGCTACCTAAAATACTTAATTGTATTCTTCTTTTGCTTCTCCAAATTAGAATCTCATCCAGATAATACCTTTTATGTCATAAAAAAATGATTGTTTTCTAATAAAACTATTACAAATCACAGTATAACCTGTACTACAAGGAAACAAAGTCTCCCAAACAGCTGGAGTGGTTTTGGGTTGTGCATGGGGTTTTGCTTTTTTTCAAAATTATGTAGGAGGTCTTTGTAGCCTCATCAAGTGATGGACAAGTTTGTCAGCCATTTCTCCTAGACTCTGTCATCTCAGTAACAAGAGGAAGATATCCTGTACTCTTCCCCATTTACTTCGGATGCATGTATGAGTTCTTATCTTATACAGTCAAAAGTGAGTGAGCCTTAATTGCTCAGTCAGAGAGCAAGTAACTCAATTAACCAAGCCAGTTTCTCTTGAGGAGACCAGTATGGGCATCACAGAATGGAGCTGAATGATTTGGTAGGTATCCAAGTTCTCATTTCTCTTAACTTCATTAGATATGTTTCTAATTTCTTTCAGTCCTCTATCCTTCTGTTTGGTTTATACTTCACATGAAACAATAGACATGAGTTACTTTAACCCTATACTGGGCACTTTACACCTCAGTGCACTTTTTTCTCTTCCATTTTTTGTCCAGTGTATTTCTCCATAAGTTCATTTCCCTCTGCCTGACCCCTCATCAGGTTCAAAGAATGTCAACAAAATTGTTGAAGGTCTAGAGAACAAGTCCTATGAGAAGCAGCTGAGGGAACTGGAGTTGTTTAGCCTGGAGAAAAGGAGGCTGAGGGAAGACCTTAACATTCTCTACAACTGCCTGAAAGAAGCTTTTGGCAAGGAAGGTGTCAGCCTCTTTTCCCAAGTAGCAGGCGACAGAATGAGAGGAAATGGCCTCAAGTTACACCAGGGGAGATTTAGATTGGATATCAGGAAAAACTTATTCCCAGAAAGGGTTGTCAAGCATTGGAACAGGCTGCCCAGGGAAGTGGTGGAGTTACCATCCCTGGAGGTGTTTAAAAAGTTATTAGGGACATGGTTTACAGGTGGACTTGACAGTGTTAGTGACTCAATGATATTAAAGGTATTTTCCAACCAAAATGATTCTGTGATTCTATGAACATCCCTGTATAATCTGGTTACTATTACACAGAAAGCAACATCATATCTGTCACAGCTTGTTTTCTAAAGTAATTTCTTGAGAACTCCAGTTTTGATATCTATTCCTTGAGTCTCTTCTGAACTGTGTTTGATTGCTGGTGTCATCAGATGACTGGAAAGATTCTGGAGAGGTCATTAATTTCATCCTCTTACTCTAAGGCAGAATCAGTTATATTTCTGTCAGTCCTGATGGATGCTTGTCTGTTTTGCCCTGAAATATTTCCTAATGATGGAGACTCCATAACTTCTGCAGGCAGCCTCTCGTACTTTGACATCCTTACCTTTATAAAGTCTCTCTGCAGCCTAATCTGAAACTCTCATGGATTGCTTCAAGTCTGTTTTCCACTTCTAATGGTCATGAACAAGAAGAAAGAAGATGAAGAGAACAATAGTTTTTTAAATGTTTTAACAGCACTATTTAAACATTCGTTCACGCCATCTTTTTCTTTTTCCCCCAATAGACTAAAACCAACACTAGTTTCTTTAACCTACCAATGAATTCTTATTCTTACACCTCTGAGTCTCCTTACTCATGTCCTGACCTTTCCAATTACCAGTACCTTTTACTGAATTGTATTTGTAGATACAACACTTTGTGACCATTTCAAGGTTGTATAAGAATGAAGGGCTATATTCTGTATCTTGCAGGATGTATGCCTATTAATGCCTCTTGGTATGTGAGGTCTTCATATAGAGTTGCAATAGCGTGACATTGTTGATGAGTAGGCAGTTTGTGATTTTTATAGTTCTGATGTAATGATCTTGTATTCTGCTACAACTGATTTTCACTTGTTGTTGAATTGTAATCTCTCTTTACCCTGAAAACTGCACATCTAATTTGCTGGGATCCTTCTGAATTCTGCACTCCTCACTAGACTGTGTCTTCCCAGTCTGGTGCCATGAGTAGTGTTAAATTAGCATATGCTATATTCAGTCATCAAGCTATTATTGAAAGTATAGATTGATACTATAACTAAGGAGGACTCCTATAATGATGCCCTCAATTTTAATATTAAAGTTGTTGATAACCACTTTGAAAATTATTTTTTCTAACCAACTTTGCAACTTTGGTATATTTCTCTAGACTTTCTAGTACTTCCTGAGCTGGCTAGAGAAACTGTTTTTTCAGGTAAATCCTTACTAATGCTAAGATGTATAACAGACCACTTCATCTGCCTGCAAAATCTGTTTGCCACAGAAGGAAAACAAATAGATTTGGTTTAATTTGCCTATGATATATCTACAGCATATAATTCATGCCCTCATATATTTTATTTCAGGTGTTTTCAATAATGTTTTTCCAAGCATTTGAATGGAAATTGGAATCAAGCTTGACCCATCCTTTTTTCCTTTTTTCTTTTTAAAGATATTTACTGTACTTTCCCTCATCTAGTCTTTCTGTAATTTACTCACTCTCCCAGGGATGAACAATGTACTTTACAGGTCACCATTTAATTATGTGACAAAGACAAAAACATTCCTCTTTCCTAGGACAACCTGTTCCACTACTTGCTACTCTCATGGTGGAACAGTTTTTACTATTGTCCAATATGAACGTTCCAAGTTGCAATTTATGACTGTTGTCCTTTGTTATGTTGTCTACCAGTACTGAATTATTGTTTGTTTATTTAGAGAGTGCTTTTCCAGCTAAGAGGATTTTTATGGATGGAGTTTCTCTGCCTGCCTATGTCTCAGGCTTATAAGTAGCTTTTTTTTTTTTTCCTTGGTTTTTACTGGAAAATACATTTGAAGTGAAAAATACCAATAGACTCCTCAAATATGAAAAGTCATATATTTACCCGTTTGATTTTGTCAATAATAAAGTCAATAATAACTATAGCAAGTGTTACTTAAACTGCCAGAGACATAAGAAATACATTTAACATAACATCATGAGCTTTTGTGAACCATTATAATATGAAAGCTGAGTCTGGATTTATTAAGAACTTTTTAATAATTTCAGAACACTAGTTATTTTTCCTGTTACAGGTTTTTTTCTGTCTTAATTTCTTTTAGCCAGGACATTGATCCAAAGACAACTGATATATTTTATTTAAGTTTATTAAGTATTAATTTATTTTTTAACAAAAGCTCCACAAATTCTGGTAAACTGAAGTTATGTTCCTGTGCCATGTTTCTAAGTTCACCAGACAGAACCCCCTGATTGTGATGTAGGATTTGATCCTGTTATTTTTAAGCATTAAAGCCCTGATTTAGTGAAGTGCTTAAAGGCATGTATAACTTTAATCAGTTGAGTAATTACAATGATGCTCAAGACAAGAGGTGAAATTGAATTCATGTCCTGAGAGATTTGTCTCATTTATACACTCCAATTTGTTGTATTCAAACAGAACTAAAATATCAACTCAAGAGAAATCAGTGCTTTGCCTGCATTCCAGCTTCTCCACATCATCAAATGGAAAGTAAATAAAAAAATAGATTACAAATGTGAATCTTTCGGATATGCAAAGCTTAGTGCCAAACGTGTGGTATTTTTTTGAAAACTCAAGATTTTGAAACCGGCCTGGTTTTGAATTAAAGGAAATATTTTTCAGAGTTCTAGCTATTACAATATGAGCAAGTCTTATTTCATGCAACACTAACTTAGAGATGCTTTCCTAAGGAGAACTGATTACAATATTTGTTTTCCTTTAGGTAGTCAGTGTCAACAGCAAGTCATGCATAAAGTTTATTAAGACCTGTTAATTTTCTCTTGTTTTTAAGAGCCATATAGTATCATATGTATTATAGATGATTTATAAAATCTTATGCTGAATAAATTAAAAAAAAAAAAAAAAAGTGATACGAAAAAACTGAAATATCCTTAGACTCTGTTAGGCATGCTTTCAGTCTTAGAGCTGATTTCATAGATAGTTATTATAGGGATTATAACATGTGTAGTTTCTTTCTAGGTTATTTTAAGATCCATTACACAAGATTCAGATATGAGAAGGCTTGTGGGCAGAGAGTTGATGTAGTAGGTGTAGAGAAGCCAGTAACCCGTATATGATGATGTTTGTAGCTCCTTCACCTCATAGGTTTGAGCTGATTCTGTTTGCACCATGCAACAGTGCAAGACAGAAAAGAAGTGGGTACCTTAAGGGCCTAGTACCAAGTTTAAAGATGGTGTGAAATCCGGTGATTTTGTCTTCAGATAATGTACTTTTTCATAACTAATTCCTGATATCACTGGAAGTAAAAGCAACAGCATTGAATTTCTTAGTGAAAAGGTCATCTCTCTTTCTCTAAATTTTCAGATCCAACAGTTATGGGAAGCATTGGATGCATTATAAAAACAATTTATCTGTCAGTCATAAACCCCATGTGGCTAAAGTGTACTTTTTCATTGCTGTGGTAGTAGTTATAGACAATGGACTGTATATGCATATTGCACTAGGAATACAGCTTTTTTTTTTTTTCATTTAATGTCCTGGTAGTGTAATTTAAGTGTACATGAGATGGAACTGGCAAAACCGGGATAGCTCTGCAAAAACTGGGACTAATCTAAATCCTCTTCAAAATCCTTTTTTTCAGTAACACTGGCCAGGAATGACATTGTCATATCTTAGATAAATCAAGAAGAAAAATGAACAATAGTTTACCTGAAACCTGTGGGAAAACAATAAAATGAACTTAACAAAATCAAGCTCTTCTATAATGTAACTGAAAAGCAAAGCTTTCTCTTCTGCCTGCAAATGAAAAGTTTCTGTTGAATTTGCATTTTAAAAGCAATTGTAAAATAGGAACAGGGTTTGTATATTCCCCAGTAAGAAATGCAAATACAGGTACAGATCTCAGGGCCTTCACATGGAAATACACTGCATTTTGAAAAAAAATATTTCCTTTTTTTGTCATCCTCTGAAGACACTTTGCTGTTTCTGTTTCAATGGGAACAGCAGTTCTAATAGGTCTCTAGCAAACGTATGACTTCTGTCAAGGTTGAAGTGGGAGGAAGGGAGAAAGACTATAGATATAGGTATAGATATGATCTGTCTATAAAAACTGTGATTTCATTTAGATACTTGATATCTCTGATAGACATTTGATGAAGAAAGGCATGCTAAACAATCAGCTTTAATGAAGAGAATTTAAGCTAGATCTACCAGCTATGGATGGATGAATGAGAATCTAAAGGCAATGGGCAAGACCTTCAGCTGCAGCAAATCAACATATTTCCGTAACAGAAAACGTACTTCTGCATCTTATCTGTTCACAAAACTCGGATTTTGTGAAAGCAGTTTGGCATGTGTTTAAGTTATTTTCTAAAACTGGAATCGTACTTAACTAGGATCAAGGTGACTTGACAGAGATATTGTATTCCAGGAGGAAATAGTTGGTGATTTACTGAGCCATCTGGATCCTCACAAGTCTATGGGACCAGATGGGATCCATCCTAGGGTGATGAGGGAGCTAACAGAAGAACTTGCCAAGCCTCTCTCCATCATCTTCCAACAGTCCTGGCTCACTGGGGAGGTCCCATATGACTGGAAATTGGCCAATGTTACCCCAGTCCACAAAAAGGGCTGCAAAGCTGACCCTGGCAACTACAGGCCTGTACAGACCTCGGTGCCTGGCAGGGTTATGGAGCAGATCATCCTGAATGGAATCACACAGCACCTTCAGGATGGACAAGGGATCAAACCCAGCCAGCACGGGTTTAGGAGAGGCAGGTCCTGTCTGACCAACCTGATCTCCTTTTATGATCAGGTAACTCACCTGGTGGATGAGGGGAAAGCCGTGGATGTGGTCTATCCGGGCTTCAGCAAGGCCTTTGACACTGTCTCCCATAATATACTCCTGCAAAAGCTGGTAGCCCATGGCTTGGACAAGTGTACTCTACACTGGGTTAAGAACTGGCTGGAGGGCCGGGCCCAGAGAGTGCTGGTGAATGGGGCTGCATCTAGCTGGCGGCCAGTCACTAGTGGTGTTCCCCAGGGGTCGGTGTTGGGTCCAGTCCTGTTTAACATCTTTATTGACAATTTAGATGAGGGGATTGAGACCATCATCAGCAAATTTGCTGATGACACCAAGTTGGGAGGGAGTGTTGACCTGCTGGAAGGCAGGAGGGCTCTGCAGAGGGATCTGGACAGACTGGAAAAATGGGCTGATTCCAATGGGATGAAGTTCAATAAGGCCAAGTGCCGGGTGCTGCACTTTGGTCACAACAACCCCCTGCAGCTCTACAGGCTGGGCGCAGAGTGGCTGGAGAGCAGTCAGACAGAAAGGGACCTGGGGGTACTAATTGACAGGAAGCTCAACATGAGCCATCAGTGTGCCCAGGTGGCCAAAAAGGCCAATGGTATCCTGTCCTGTATCAAAAATAGCGTGGTCAGCAGGACAAGGGAAGTGATCCTTCCCCTGTACTCTGCATTGGTGAGGCCACACCTGGAGTATTGTGTTCAGTTCTGGGCCCCTCAGTTCAGGAAAGACATTGAAGTGCTGGAGCGAGTCCAGAGAAGAGCAACAAGACTGGTGAAGGGACTTGAGCATAAGACCTATGGGGAGAGGCTGAGGGAGCTGGGGTTGTTTAGTCTAGAGAAGAGGAGGCTTAGAGGTGACCTCATCACTCTCTATAACTACCTGAAGGGAAGTTATAGCCAGGTGGGGATTGGTCTCTTCTCCCAGGCAGTTAGCAATAGGACAAGGGGGCATGGGCTTAAACTCTGCCAGGGGAAATTTAGGCTGGATATTAGAAAGAAATTCTTTACAAAGAGAGTGGTCAGGCATTGGAATGGCCTGCCCAGGGAGGTGGTGGACTCGCCGTCCCTGGAGGTTTTTAAACTGAGATTGGACATGGCACTTAGTGCCATGATCTAATAAACGGACTAGAGTTGGACCAAGGGTTGGACTCGATGATCTCTGAGGTCTTTTCCAACCCAGTCGATTCTGTGATTCTGTGATTCTGTGATTTAGCACATTGGAGGGCCTGCAAGTAGAACAAAATAGGGATGAGTGGTTTCTTCTTCACTCTAATATATGTAGGGCATAAACCGTGCTCCTAAAAAGAGTGTATTTGTACGATATATACATTTTGTATTATATACATGCAATATGTATGTATATTTCAAAGCTTTTTTCTAATCCTGAGGAAGAACTAGATTTTTTTTTTTTCATAGATTTGACATGTAGCCACATGTTTATCCTTTAAAATGTCCTTCCTTTTTGGGGGAAGATAAGGAACAAATAATACCTTATGGTGAAAATAATTTTTTAAAATCCTGCAAATATTGGAATAAGAATTTTCATAATGGTGTTACATGTAAACCTTTGACATCAATTTGATAACAGATAAAAGCTTTGAATAAAATCTACAAACTTCCTTTTTATTAAACTAATAAATAATAAGTTTGGGGTTGAATGGTTTTAACTATTTTGGCATAAATTACAGCATTGTTCACCAAGGTAAAGTATGTTTAAGGTGTCATTTTTATTTATTTTCACATATTTAAAAATGTTTAGTTATTTTTTTTGTGTGGGTGTGACATCTTTCATGAGCTTTGCTGGGAGAGAGAGAAGCTTTTTTTTTTATTATTTCTGAGTTGGCTTTCATTTTTCAAGTCTTAGAAGTGCCTAACACAAATACTGACACCCAGAGCTAAGAACAAGTGTGTTCAAGTATCAAAAAGTTTCCTAAGTACCATTCAGATTCTTTTTTGTGTGTGTAGAAAAGACAAATTCATTCTCTGTAAACATGTGGCAGATGTACCTGTCCTGATAAAGACCAGGGCTTCTAGCACAGCAGCCTCTGGCTCTTTTGCACCTTTAGTTTATGGTTGCACCCTACCATGGAGGCCATCACCTACACACCTGATCAGGTGCCAACCATCATGTGCTCACCGGAACATGGTGCCCCAGTCACATATAACCCTTGGGTAGAGGAGCAAGAGACGTGGGACCCCTCAGTCAACAGATAGGGTCCACAGCCAATGGGGTGCTTTGACCCAGAGAAGCTTCTGGATCATGCCTGAATATGACCAGAGCTCAGATTCAAACATGCTATAAATGGGACCCCTGCTGAAGATACCCTCCGAGCAGTCTTTTTGGAGCAGCAGGGTTATGATTGGAAATTCTTCCCTTACATTTGTACGCCATCTGAGGAATCTTCCAGGGATTGACAACCCTCACCTTCTTGGTGAGTGACCATTTTTTTCTGGATATATCCTTGAGTGAGTCCTCGCACCCTTTTGGTGAACAATTGTGTCTTCTGGGTACCCTTGAGAGGGTTTCTGCCCTGTAAGTGAGTGTGTGTGCACACTTCGGATCATAATGCCCACATGTCACCATGTAGTAATAAGACCCCAACTGGTGTGACAGATCTGTAGAGGTGTGTTACATGTTATCAGACTGCTGATTGGTTCTGGTGTTATCCCTGTTGTTCATTGGTTTCTGTCATTTGGTTTAGTGTTACCACAAAATAAGGTTTGAGTTTATCTTTGGTTCAGATCAGTTTTGTGCACTTCTGTGACAAAAGGTAAACCTAGTTTTGTAACTTTTTTCTACTGAGTTCTATGACAGAGATTGATTTGAAGAAATCGGTAACCTGACCTTCAGTGTTTCCCCTTCGTATGGCCCATAGACATAGATGGGATCTTTGAAATAATTTATTGTGTTGTTGTATTTTACAAAATGACCCCGTTTCATTTGGTATTTTTATTTAGGGCCTCCAGCCCTTTCAAATATCTGTGACCTCTAATCTACCAGCCCTGATGTTCTTTGCACAAAATCTTGCACACAGCAAGACACATGGCTGTTGGTACTTTTTTGGTTGACAGGATCAGAGGGGAAGAAGTGAAAAGGATAAACAAGAAAAATACTTAAAATGCCTATTATCTGTTTATATATTTGCTCACTGTTTGTACCTGCAATCAGCTGGAGAAGTCTTCATTTGGGATTGCTGGTATTCCTGAGTCAATAGTAGATTTTTGATGACTTCGCAACTTAAGTGCCATTTCTTGATGCCCCTAACCTTGAGTTGTCCACAAGGATGCTGATGAAATTTGTTCGGAGTGCTGTATGTTGTCATTATTAAACGTTTTTGTAACAGCCAAAGCTATTATGTACTGGCTTCACAAATTAGAAGTATTTTGGCCTGTCTTCTATAGAGGTTGAGGCCAGGAAACTCTCAGACCAAGGATCTTGGAGCAAGCTGCAACCCTTTACCTTGTAAGCTCTTTGCCTTCCCCATTCCTGTCACTCTCTCTGCCACACTGGCTCAAAGCCCAGGCTAATGCCCTCTGTGGGCTTTTCAGTCTAGTCCTGCTTTGTGCTCTACTAGTAAGACAGACTTCATTAGTTGAGAGTACTGGCCTTTAACTTCCAAACAGTTACCCCAATACCAGCCCTAATAATTTGTTGGGGTTTAAACCAATTTGTCTTAGCTAAAGCTTGTCTTCTGAAAGAGCATCCCATTTTGAAATAGAGCTAAAAAGAGCTAGAGAATCTAGGTCTTCCTTTGTGCCTTTTTAATTATACTTTTTTTTTTTTTAATTTTATTTTGATGTTAAGTTCCAGCTCTTGTGTTTGCTTTTGACTTTTCCTGCTAGATTATACAGCTTTGTGTAACCTGTTTTTTCCCCCTATTTAGCCTATTTGCACATTGTAATAAAACCACCTTTCGGTCTTCTTTCTGGTAAGCTAAACAGACTGAGATATTTATGTTTCTCAATATAGAGCACTTTCTCCACACCTAAACTAATTTGTCTGGCTTCTTTTTGCAAGTCCTTCAATATGTCAACAACTTTTAAGAAACGAGAATGCCAGAGTCATGTGGAACATTCTAGTATAGGTTTCACAAATGTAATACATAAAGGCAAAATTATTTTCTGTGTCCTGCTCACTACCCCTTTGTTGTTTAAAAGAGCAATGACTTAGAATTAATTTCTATGGTTTTATATGATTACACTTAGTATTATAAGGTTTTATTTGTGTAAAACGCTGTTTCAAGGTGATAAAAACTCCATGAGCTTCCATCAAATTCCGTAAACATATTCAGCCAAAAGGATGAAAATGCTAAAAGCTTCACATTTCATTTTGAGTTGTTGGGTTTTTTTTAACAAAAAGTTTTGATTTCTTATTGGGAAACTGACCTGTGTTTTAAAATGTGGGAAGAAAGGATTTTAAAAATTCTTCAGTTGCTACATTTTTATTTTAATGACAGACACATCTTTTGGTTGTCACCAGCACAAAATCAATTTGCAGATGTTCCAGCCTAAATTAAGTAGGTGAGATGTGGATATAGTCTGAAACTAAGCTTTACACAGAGACCTACAGTACTGGAGCAGGTTGGAGTAGAGTAACTTCGTAGCATATCAGAACCATTAACAATCTTAATGTTTGATAAAATGACTAAGTAGAAACATAGCACCAAATTTTTGTTGGAGCATTTGTAAGTGAAATATGGCTTAAGTATAATATTCAGGCAAATATTCCAACTTGTTCCAAGGACTAAACAGAGAAAATATTCTCAAAACACTTTTAAATAAAGCATAGCAAAAAATATTCAGGAAGCAATCCAACTTTGAGATTTGTGGTTATCTTTTCCTCTCTCTAATGGATGTGAGAGGCTGAAAACCAGCAGGGCAAACCCCTACTTGTATTGACTTTACTAGGAGGACACTACACTTTATGTAATCGCATTCCTGGAGGTAGGGAATGCAATAGTATTGCCATTGCAGGCAGTGGAGGAATTATGAACTTGAGTAATGGAGGTTGAATTTCTTTGCTTTGGCAAGATAGGTACTGACATTAAACAGGTGTTCAGCAGATCAAATAAAAACTTTGAATTTTATTGTCAATCTTTATCTGCCATTCTTTGGATAATTGTAGGAGAAAATTGTAGGCAAGATAAAGATACCCTCAAAGTTATGACTTCCCTTCCTACCCTCCTTCTCTTTAACACCTCATTTCCAGTTGGAAGGACTTTTTCCTTTCCACTCTGTGTCACATTGCAATATGATTAGTTTTTAGGACTAGGACAGGCTGGCAGAGAAGGTAAAATGGTTTTTATACTAAAAAATATTTACTTAGTGCTGCATATGTCTTTTTCTCTACTGCAAATCCTTACACACATGAATAAGCTTTTTGTATTAACAGATTCCAAACTGAGTCCATCCCTTGAAAGGTGTTTTTACTGTCAGATCACCACACTGAAGGCCATGCTTCTCTGGACCAATGTAAAGCAGGTGGAAAACAGCTGTTCCTCTTTTCTAATGGAGCTTATTTATACCAGCAGACGCATCGTGACATGAAGCTGTGTGACAGACTGCAACAAAATACACTGGCTGCAGGTAATGCTCTGCTTTCTAGCTCTGGGGAGGGAGTGGAATTAGCAGAGTTGAGGAGTCATGCAGGTCTTGCAGGCAATGAGGAACAGTCAACAGATGTGTACTTTGTACTGGTTCAAGGCCATGAGGACTTTCTTCTCTTGAGTTTCAATCCCTTCAATCCCTTTGCTCTTGGGCATAATGTTCATTTGATTTGTTTGGCTGTGCCTTTGAAACCAGTGGCAAAATCTGTAAGCCCAGAACCTGCAGCTTTCCTCTGTTTAATTAATACACAAAAATATTCAGTTTATTGAAACATTTCTAAAATCCCTGGGAAATATTGTGTCTCCACCATACTCAATAAAGTATTTTGAAGCATAGATTAAAACCTCCTGAAGAAATACAGCAACTAACCTGGCAATGCAAGCATTCTAGGTAGATCCCCCAAAATGCTGGAATAAATGTAAGGTTGAAGGACATCATAAGATAAGGTCAAGAGTATAAATAAAGGTTATGATTTAAGCTTAACAAGCAGATTCAACACTGTGTTAACTGATTAACAGTAATATAATGATGAATTCAGTAAGATGTGTTGTAATATGCTATTTAAAATGAGAATGGTCTAGGTCTATTATGAGCTAATTTATTATATTCATAGGGAAACTGCTGTAAAATTAATGTTGTGTCATACATTAATATTATCATCAAGGAATATTAGTTTTCATGAACAAAGATAATGAAAGAAAAGGAGGAAAAGCATGAGAAAATAAAATAAGCCACTGAGTTTTGAAATCCATCACTTTTTAGTGTTATGTGAATGAACAAATAAAGGGTAGAGTTGACTCCTGCACTACTGTGTAAACTAAATTCAGAAAAAAAAAAATAAGGCTGGGTTAAGAAATTCTGCAAACTCCTCCTGAATCTTCAGAGAGGCAGCTGCCATAAAAGGCAGTTTAGCAGAGCTACCTGCATCTTCCTGGACTTTCTCCTCCCTGAGCTGGCAGGTGATATTTGCCCAGAGGGAGGATCTCATCTAAGGCAGCAGCCTGTGCTGCAGGAGATCAGCCTACACTGATATGCTGGCTTAGCTGAATTGAGGTCATTTTCCATGTAGTTAAAATCTTTTACTCTTATTAGCTAGCATGGATTTTGGGGTGTTTTTGGTTTTATTTTTGTGGGTTTTTTTGTGTGGTTGGTTTTGGTTTTTTTCTTTAGTTCAAGAATAATAACATAGCACCATTGGACAAGGTTAAAGTTTTGTTCCAGTATCTTTCCAGGGATTTGATATGAAAAGAACATAAGAACTCACTTGGCTATTGCCAAGGGGGATGAAGGACTTTTCAACTGTACAGCTACAGGTGCAAGGTAGCCTCTGTGAGGGAATGTAATGAGACAGCATCTTAGACTGACATTCAGGTTGATCAGTTAAGTATTCCATACCATGAATGTCACACTCCATATGCAAGTGTGAAGTTGCTGGGGTTTGCCCTTCTTCCTTAATACCCACTGTCTGTGAGGGATCCTGCTCCCATTGCCTGACCTGTGGATTCCCTGCACCCACTCTTGATTTCCACACTTTGTTGGACTTGCTGTGTTTGCAGTATCCACCCTCTGGCCTTCATTGCTGGGAATATGGTTAAGTATTGCTCTGTATCACTCTTACTATTCTTCCATGAAATCTGCCTCTATCTCAACCCATGAATCAGCTGTTTGCTGTTTAGCTGCCAGCCCAGTGCTAAATGGTAACAACCACAAAAGTAGGATACTCTAAGTTGTTATCAATCAAATATATGGTAGGGTGCAGCCGCTCATCTATGTAAATACCACTTTTAATACACAGGTAGTTATCCAGCATCATCTTGTAGACAAACTTTAGAGGCAGAAGGAGCCATCATAGAGTTTGTCTCTTTGAATTCTGGAGGCGTCCTTGGGTATTGTGGGCCTGAGTAATGTACTCAATACCAGAAAGAAAAAACTGTGGTAGGTCAAAAAATACAAATCCAGCTTTCCAGTTAGGTTCTGAAGGTAACTGGGTTTTCTTTATTCTGCAGCTAAGAAAAGCACAAAAAGGAAAGCAACAGAACATCCCCATGGAATTCCTATGTTAAGGAGAAGTAAATTGTCCCCTTTCTCACCCCAGTAGAATTCTCTGTTGCTGAGCCTGACATAAGGAGTGCTGTATATTGCCAAAAGAGAGGTCAGAGGTAAGAGGAAGTTTTAATCCAAAATCAAGGTGTGTGAATGTTGTTAGGTCTAATTATAAACAGATTTCTACCTCATGCTACAATCAACAGTTGATACTTGATAGACTGTAAATACCATGAAGCAGTGGTTAGCTACACTCAGCTACACTTAGTTTTTAGTACACAAAGGTCTTATTTTTCTCAAATGATCCTTTTTGCACAGAGAGGATCGTTTTCATGTTGTGCCATGTTATTTCTGCTCTGAAGGGGAGATTCACATCCTTTTTTTGATAAAGTGATATAACTACCCTGAAGATAATGGAGCTATGCTGAGCCACATCAGTTGGATATTTGGTCAGTAGGAAATGTGTTATTCCAGAGCTCAGTAGAAGAGAAAGATAAACTGCAGAAGAACATCCAGAAAGGAGTGTTTGAAAAGAATAGTTTCAATAATTTCATTTTATAATTTGCTTTGTGATAGCAAGTATCACACTATTTAAAAAAGCAAAAGGTCTCTCTCAAGTAAATCTTTTTCCCCTGTAACATGATATTTGCCTGATCAAATGTGTCTTAAGTTCCTCTGTGAACAAAAGTTGCACACTTTGAAACTCACTTCTTAATGTAAATCAGCTTGCTTGTTTTCAGCTTCATAATCTTTTCCACAGCAACGGCCTATCAGGATGTCATAGATAGAAAATGATTACTTTTGATGAGTAATAAGCAGCAGGGGCAAATGAATTCTTCAGGAAGGAGAGAAAAAAAAATCCTCTTTAGATTAGATCTAACAAGAAGAGTCAAATTCACCAAGCATGTAATTTAAATCCACTGGTGGTATTTGCAAAGTTTATTTGGTCTTAAACTCCCTTTAAGTACTCTCTGTGCATGATGCAGCATAACTTGCTGGTCTACCAGGTCCTCATCAACACAGTAGCTGACAGAGTCCTGGAATTTGTCCCAAAAGAACATGAAAGTCTGGCAAAACAGTCATGGTGAATGAAACCAATGAAACAAAAGAGAAACATTTTTAATGGGTGAATAAGGTGGAGTTTAATGTCCATGCACCATGCTGAAGATTTTACTTGGTAGTGCCTATGCATAGCAAGCTTTTGTGTCTTTTGTCAGAAATGTCTGCCACCTACTGCTTACTCAGAGGGTGTTTTCACAGTTAATAGTTGCCTTACTAACCACTAAAGGATATTTCTTGCTGCAGGAATTTTGCATCTCTGGGAAAACATTCAAGTGACTTAGAGATTTGGTTTGCTTTTGTTTAGGGCTTATATTTTTAAAAATAATACAGAAATATTGGGGAACTAGAGTCTTCAGCCCTCCCTGAGACAATTAGTGTTAATGGTTATGTTGGACTCCCTACAACCAGGGGCACTTCAGTGATTTTTAATATTAATATGTTGCCGTTGTTAAAATTTGAGTGTTCATTTGCAGGATATAGCATACTCCCAGAGACCCTACCAGAGAGAGAGGGAGAGATGTATGTGTTTTTACAAAGATCCTTGCTGGTTTTAGGTCTTCAAAGAACTTTGCATACTTGACTGTGGTATTAGTCACAGCAGCCCATAAGAGGCACCAAAGAAGCATGCAGCTTCAAAAAAAAGCAGCCTTCCTCTCTTGCATTCCCAGATTATTTCTCCCTGGCAAGGAGCAACCTGTGCTTTTTTTAAGGGAGTGGGAATTGCGGAGGACTGGGCGAGGAGGAGAAAGGTAAACACACTCAAGTGACCTGCAGCTGGGGTATAAAGAAAGCACATACACCACACTAATTGTTTTACTGACCATGTGTACTTGACAAGTAGGACCTCTGTGTGAGATAACATAGGCCTGAGAGAAACCCTACAGTACCTTATCATGTCTGAGATTCCTGCTTTGTTTTGAGAAAAAGCAGAGCACAGCAAGAAGTTGCATCTGCTCTAGGCCTTTAAATATAGGCGAGCGTAGCCCGTCTAACGATCTTTCAGCAGGGCTAAACTTATCAGCGCCTGCATCCCCCCTTACGCCACCTCTGCCTGGGAGTTTAGGTGCAGCTATGGAGACTCCCCAGTAGAGAGGTAACTAAAATAAAACTTGCTCTTCGCAGTTGCATTTGTGGCCTCTGGCTCTTCTTGTGACGTGCCTGTGCTTGTGCACACAGTGATCTAGTTCAGTGAAACTTCATACAGGTTATTCTTGAGTGAACCCTTATGATGGAAGAAGCATGATTTTTTTTTTTTTTTTTTTTCTTCTCACTATTTCAGCTTTTCGTGTTGCCTTTCCCATATATACATTAGCCTCAGGAAGAAGAGAAGCCTCTTTTATTTTCTCTGGCAACCTAAAGCAACCCTGTGGGTGACAGTCCCAATTAATGTCCTTTTGCCTTCAGGAATCATTATTATCTCTCTTGGGCAGCTGAATGTGAATTCTCCTGTATATGTTTATGCATCCAGTGGTGTACAACATGTTACTTCAGGTATCTTTTAGAAGCCTTACTCTTTTGATATCTGCAAATGGAGCAGGTCCACAGGTTGCCAAGAGCTGGTAGGGGAGGAAGGGATGAAATCTTGTCTTTGAACATAAGTGTGCAGTTTGTGGTGTCATTTGGCAGAATCTACAGTATCAGTGCCCTTCAAAGTAGAAATCTAGCTTGACATCACTCTGGCATCTCTGCTGGAGTAAGCATGCCATGCTGGACTGGCTGCTGTTTTGACATACTTCACTGTTCACATTTTTTTATAACAGTTTTACCTCATGGAGTTTGGGAGAGAGATATTATCCATTTATAAGCTGCTGACTAAAGCAAAGTCAGTGGAATATGGCAATATTGGATGGAAAACCTAATGCAGTTATGAGTGATGCTTAGGTTGTCAATGTACTGTAAAAACAATATGTAACGATGTGTTTTAGCCATAATGACATGGTATAAAGAAGGCTTCAGTAGAAATGAGTCAAAAATCAGACATGACTGTGTGCATTGCTCGATGAGTTTTGGAAAAATGCATAATGCAAAAATAATCTTTCCTTGGCTTGCATGTTATACTAAGATACTCCTGAAGATTCTGTTTCCAAATAGCTGCACCATCAAAAGAAGCTGTTGTCCAAAGGGTCACATCCAGCTTCTGTGACACTTTTTTGCCTTAGTCCTGTGAGACACCAGTGGCACTGCTCATCTGCCAACTGAGCTCTCTCACTCTTCCTTTTCACTTAAAAAGTTATGGACTAGTTTAAACAGTTTCATGTAGTAGGTCATGGCTTTTGTCTACTGAACAGGGTTATTGGTGGGACTTGGTGGTCTCCATGAGTATTGAAGTGGGGAGGCAGATGGGGAAGCTCTTTAGCAAGCACAGGTGAATACTGGAGAATCAGTCCATCCATGGCCTCCACAGAAGTGAGAGGAAGGCACTTTCTGAGCTAATGAAGTTCATGAACCTGAAAGGAGAGCCTGGAGGGCAAGTGCTCTTCGGTGTACAGTAAATGCATTTCTATCCTCTCCCATATATAACCACCCCATCTCTGTGTGGTTTGGGTAACTGAGGAGATTTAATAGAACCTCAAGTCAGAGGCTTATTTCTTCTCTTCTCCTTTCTGTGTCCTCCAATCTTTTAGCCTGAAGTTTATGGCAAAATTGTGCCAGTTTACACCAGGTGAAGGTTTGACTGTGAAGTAGATCATGGAAACAACCACAACACAGTCACTCCTGAGAGTCTGTTACATGTTTTGAGTTTCCCAAAGAATGTCCCCTTTCCCTGGTGTCCATGTTCAGGTGAAAGCGAACAGGCACATTCAGAGGCCTCCAGAGAGCCAATCCAAATTCGTCTACATAATGGGAGATTCACCATTAACTCATATGAACACCAGATAAAAACAAGGAGGGCATATGCAAGTCAGCAACAACTATTGCAGAAATGGGCAGGTAAAATGCAAAATAACTCCTCAGAAATTAGCCTGGGTTTTAAAATGAGCTTGAAAATAAGCATAAATGAGAGTATGTAGTCACTATGTTTTATTATTTTTTGACCATTTTAATATTTTAATGGCAGATTTGTAAGTGCTAGTATATTCCATGTGATTTTTGAGTGAGAACAAAGTATCCTTCATTGGATTCTGTAGGATTTTTCTAGTCAGTTACAGAAACAATTGATCTTATATGAAAAATTGGCAAGTTATGTTTTAGTACACAACTTTAGTGACTAATTCCAATATATTCACTCCAAATGTAAATTTCAACAGAGGGAGATGATACTCAATGCAAGATACTATTTGCATATATAATAGCCTTAGACATATTGGTTCCAAGGCATTTCTGTCAATTTGAATGATCAGGATTTGGCTTCAACCTGAAACATCCAGTTCATCTACACAAATAGTAGGATTTAGGCGTAAGGGAAAAGTTGAGAATTTAGCAGACTGCCTCTTTAGTCTGTTGTGCTGTATGCAAGCAATTATTTGATTATTTTTTTCTAGCTGCAGAATAATGTAAATAATCAGTTTATATAATGTAAATAATAAGTTTTTGCTCTCCTTTTAGTTGCTATTTAAATGTAATTGAAGACCATGGTTCTTTGCCTTAAACCAGTCCAGAAGTGGCCTGGATCCTGAATGTTTTTAGCTCTGAGGTAGAGTTAGTAATCTTTTCTAAGACTATTAAAACAATGTAGCAAGTTTCACATTTCATTTGTTCATACACAGCAAGATTAATCACACATCGGTGCTAGTAAAATTGTTAATATGCAGTGTGTTATTCTTTGTTTATCGAAGTAAAAAGAATGAGTTGAAATCAGGTAAACAAATTGCTTTTAATTTTTTTTTTCCAGAACTGGCAACGTATCATTCTTTTTGCCAGCCATTTGGAAACTTGCAATACATGTTTAGTAAAAATTTGACAATTTAAGAACAACTGAAAGTACAAATAGATCATCTGGTTAATACAGTTATCTGTTTTAGCTAAGCTGCATACTTCAATTATTTTTAAGTTCTGAACTATATAAAATTCTGTTTAAGGCAGAGCAACTGTTGGAATGAATACATTTACTTTAAATAGGCACTCAGTAAATGTTAATGAAAACAGTGAAACTTGAAATGAGGCTGACACAGGCAAGAGTTAATGAACAGAACTGCATTTTTGGATAAATTTTGTTTAAGGAATGCATGGTTTGATTTCTTTCTATTTATTCTAACATTCAAACCAAGTGAAACTCCAGGGAATTATTAGAGAGACAAATTAAAACAACAGATGGACTTGTAGTTACGTGCATAAGGACATCTTTTCAAAAAGCCTCCTGACAATTTCAGATATTCCAACTTATTCTATTTAATTTCAAATGAAGAATCTTTCTTTTTCTTCAGAGTTGTCAATCTCAGCAAGCCCATAAGAAGATGATTTAAAAACATCATGAAATACATTTTTCCACTTGTCTTTTTTGAAGTACATTGACAATCAGCTTACAAAGTAGGTAGAAAAATGCGTTCCATTTTTTAACGGATACAAAACATGAGCATTCAGATCTTCCAAACAGAGCAGACTTCAGTGCTTTTACAGAAATTATTGCTGTGTAGTCAAAGACATGGTCTTTGGAGACAAAATACCAAATTGTCCAGTGGTCTGTCTACTCTTAGAACTAGAAAAAGTTTTTTGGAGAGTGGGTGTTACTCAATCAGATCAAACTTGCCTGAATGTCTGTCATCCAGGCAGCTGGTATAATATTGGATTTGCACCCTGATTGCAGCGTCGAAAGATAATGAAATAATTTGTGAACTGCAGGGAAACAGAACTGTTATTGCTATGCCCTTTGATTGTTTGGCCTTCTGCCATTTGTTTGCAGCTGTCACTATTAATCATGAGAGAAGAACAGAAAGGGAAACAAATCTTTACCAGCTCCTCCTCAGTAACATGACTTAAAGGGATGTACATGCAGATTTCAAAGCTTTGAGATAGAGCTGTTTAAATACCGAGCAGCTTGTACAAAATAGATGAATTAGAGCCACAAGTGACACAGAATAGCTGTCTGTAGCAGGGAAATATGTTTGGCCACCTCAGTGATGAGCATGGTTCAAGGATTTAGACAAATGGATATGCAGTACTAGCAAATCCATGAAACTGGCAAAAGGCATGTAAAAGCATGCACAAAGTTCCCATATGAATAGGCTGGATGGGAGACAGTCAGTGTCTGGAAAACATATTGCTGCAAGAGTGATTGTCCATGCTAAAATGTCCCTCTTCACTAATAAGGCTATATCTCAGCTGGACTGAAGCTGGCTTGCACTGAACTGTCGTGGGCAACAAGGCAGTGATTTCAGATTTGTCTAGGTATCTTCTTGCACCTCTGCCCACAGGTAATTGCTAGTACTACACACTGAGGATTTCCTTAATTAGCACTTTAAGCAGGGTTGGACTTCATGCAAAGTATACCCATTTTTTCAGGAAGGTCTCCAGTTTACGTATGGACAAATACATGTATGCTGACCTTTATGTTCATGGCTAAATACAGCAAATGTAACAGGCGAGCCTTGCTGGTGCTTACTAAACTTCAGGGATAAAAGTTCACTACTTTGTAATTGGGATTACAGCAGTGGGAATTCGGGTAAATCGGGTCTCTATGAGTATAAACAAGTTCACCTTCTTGTGACTATCCAGATCCACACTGAGTTGTTGGTTCTGGATCATTAAAAAATACCATGGCATCCCTGATAGGTTTCCTTGAAGTCAACAGATCCTGGGGCTGAAGAATCACTGAGGAAGCATGGGAATGGGGTAAGGAAACAATTTTATTTCATCTTATTGTACAGTAATTCATTGTATTAAAATGTGAAGCATGATTTTGAAAAGGGTTATTATAATCAAATTTATCTTTTTAAAATTTACTTGGGACTAAGTTTGCTTTACAAGTATTCTATTTAAAGTACTACGTTTGATTACTGAATTCATATCTGTAAGTTTCCAAGTTTGATTTCTTAGTTTTCCAAAACATATAACTTTTTGAGAAACATGATGAAAAATAAAATAGACCAAAATACAAATAGAGTGTGAACAAAACTGTATTTTATTGCTAATATATGCTCCCTCAATTCATGTTATAAATGCTTTCTTATGAGGTATTAGTACTCTGTAGCAAGAAAATGTGCCAATGTCCTTTAAGAATTAAATCTTATACAAGGCTTCAAAAATTATATGACATATCCAAAAGTTGGATCTGTTTACAATAACACTTAATATTTATAGTCACTTTTAATGGAATGAGCTAGAGCTGTTTTATTTTTATTGTAGATTTTGACAGCCTCATGATAGCATAGCTAATTGAGCTTGCAGAGCTAATGCATTGACCCATTCACAAAATGCTTTTCTGAGATTTATAGCCATCACAATGCAGCAAAAATCTGCTGATTTACTTAAGAAATTTATGGCACAAGAAAATGTGAAATGGGTTAACAGGTACCTATTATTGCTATCTTTGCTTATTCCTTCACAACACTGAAGTAACTGATCAATGTACCTCTGGCCAGTTGACTTTTACAGTATGAGTTTACAAAAGCTGATTCTGCAAGTTTTCTATTACAACAAATATAAAATGTTTTGAGTTTTTAAAGTCCAAGGAATAGAGTGAAACCAGCCTTTTAAATGTCAATATTGCATAATGGAATTAATTTTTAATGCTTTGGTTGTACTTGTATAATCTTCTGTCATTTTTTCCCCAGACTGTTGCCAGTATCATCAATTTTGTTTGGATTATGATTGTATTAATATAGGAAGATTTTGGCCATGTTAAGTCTCATGCAGATTTTATGTCTCTATGACTACAGTATTGGGTTATTCTTTCATAATTTCATGAAATTTGTCCTAAGACCAAAGCCTCTAATGAATTAATATCAAGGCATGGTCTTTAAAAATCATGTAATTGGAAGGCTCCTACAGACTTCAGCAGGTGTTTGCATTGGTCCCTTTGTATCATTATGCTTTCAGAATTAGTCTTTGAATTAAATTTGAAGTTGATTGCATGACCATTCCAGCAATGTTGAACAAACCCAAAGCTCACTAATTACAGCTTCTGGAACTTTTACTATTAAAGGGATCATGATTTGATGCCTTGAATATGAAGAAATTTTTGCATGCTTTGATTAAAAGAGCTGCATTGTGTCTTTTGGGCGAGGTAGAGTGTCTTTTAAGTTGTTTTTTAAGTGTGCCAAATAGCAGATGTTTCATGTCCAGCCTCTCCTGCTTGAGAAAGCAGCTTGAGCTTTGAGTTCCAGAGTAATTTTGTGTCCTACAGAATTAAACTCTTCTTGAGAAATGTCTGATCTCCAGTTCCAGGTCTCCTCTGACACAAACAGCCGATTAGATCTGTAGGTCCTATCCTGCTCTTTTACTGAAATAATCAGTAAGATAGCAGGATGGGCTGTATAAAGATAACTAGCAAAATTAGTAAAGCTGGAAACCAGGTTGCATGTCAGGATGAATGCACACAGAGGACTGTGCTTTGGGAACGAGGAATTCTGAGACTTCCTTTTCAAGGAATGCAAAGTTCTAAGTAGTGATTGCAATAGCACTCTAGAAACCCTTCTTTTTCCTGTGCTGGAGAAACCAAAGAAAGGGGTTTAAATCTAGGACTCTGATCATAGAAGTTGAAAAGTTTTCTGTAAACTTTATTTTTATAATTGGGTATAGCTACCTCAAAAATAAAATAGTAGCATTTGAATAGAAATTCATAGGACTATCATTACTCATAAGGAAGGTATCAGACTGTAACAGCACAGGAGGAAGTTCTTGAAGGAAAAGAAGGAAGCAGGGCTCATGACGATTCATCAGAGTCTGAGACCAGAGGTCTTGAAATTAGAGAACTTCAGCTGTGAGGCATCATCATGAAACACTGGTAAGATGATCAAAGCTGGATCTCATTTTGGACGTTCCCTTCGGAGGACTGTAAAGTTTGGTAGTTTTAGTGACAGAGCGTAACTTACTGCTGGGCAAAAGGAGACAAAGTGTCCAGAACTCTAAGCAAGGCTTCGCTTTGCAGTGTTGCACCATGATAGGCAGCAGAATGCAAGCTCAAAGTTTCATTTCGTATAAAGTGTGGACAATACATAACATTCACATTGAAGTCAGGGATCACACAGCACATGTGACACAGTACGCGTCCTCCAATTCTGTCTCCTCATTATAGCATTTCAGCTGTTTCCTAAGGTAGAAAGGTGTACAGAATGAATTGCTGATTTATTTTTAAGACCCTAAAGCAGAGTCAACAGTGTAGAAAAATAACTGGATTCAAGCACCGACACTGATAGCTTAAAAATATTGGTTTTGTAGTCTACACAGAATGGTGCAGCTGCTTGTAAAAAGGATGCAAGGAAAATATAATATTTCTAAATAGGTTAAGACTGTTTGGGCTCCGTAGATACACATTTATCTGAAAAATAGAAGTCTGTCAACAAATGCACAGCAACAGAATAGTCTGTATGCTTGTTTTGTTTTGTTTTGTTTTAACCATCATTTGTGTATAATTTATCTTGTGAAATATAAGGAGTCTTTCTCTGGAGAATGATTGTGTCATCTAGATAACACCTAGACATCTTTCCTCCTTTTTCTCTCTGCAGGATCCAAACTGCTTCGGAGTCTCACATATCAAGACAGTATCACCTTTGTGGGGCTTGTGTATGAACTGAATAAGTCTCATTATTTTGCCAAGATATATACGATACTGCTGAAAAGTATATAATAACTTAGGAAACCATTAACAAGAAGTTTATGTTAGTCATAGACTCAGAAGTTTCTAGGTCAGTGTAAGATTTCTGCTGTCAGGAGTTCCCAAGACTCTAGATGATGCTGTAAAGAAAGATTCACTCACTCTACTTGAACACAGAGTGAGAGAGAAAGTGAGAGTACTTTAGCCTATTTCTTTGCTAGCTTGGTTCCTTATCTGTTTTCTGAAAGCTGCTGGAAAGCAACAGAGATTTAGCTGCCAGGTCTAAACTGCAGGGGTGGAATTGGCAGTAGTAAAAGCAAAAAGATTCAGCAAATAAAAGATAATATAGATCGTTTCCTGTTGTGCCTGTTTTCAAATTACTGTGTTTAAATGAACTTCTTGTTCTGCAAGCTGTCTTTAGTCTCTTGCTTGCTGGCCTCCAATGACCTTTCTCTGATTTTCTTTTCCCTTTACAGTCTCATGGCATTGCAAACTTTTATCTGCCTTTCTGGTACTTTAAATATGGACAAATTCAATGCATACTTTTAATCCTATGAGAAGTCTGATCGTAATTTCCAGCTGTTCAGGCAATGAAACACAGTGTAAGCTAATGCCTTGTGTAATAGATGACAATATGATTTTTGGCTTGCCAATATAAATATTTGTACACTGAAATTCTCACTCTGCCTCTTCTTTCTCTGCCTATGTAATTATTAGTGGCAATAAGCATCCAAATGTCTTATGTTAGAGGATGTGGGACCAATGTTAAAATCATGTCTCTCATCTTCTTCAGCACTTGTATGATTGTGAAGAATTCCTAGTCAGATTCAATGGGACAAGTGTAAGTGATATTTTTTTTTTGTAGATAAACTTTTCTTAACATAAATGTGCCTCATTTACATTTTTTTGTGTTCCTTAGGATATTTTTCCTAGACCACTTTTTTCTTTATTGACAGACGTTATTAAGAAGAAAAAATCCAGTAGTAATTTGTGATTAAAGAAGAGTGCTGTGGAGTTTAAGGGTTTAATTGTTTGCTTGTTTATTACTTCATGAGTTTCAGGATAGCTCCTGAAGTTTTTTCTTAAGTTTTTGGAAGCTGTTGATGATTTGGCAGAGAGGTATGTTTGAGACTCGTGTTCATCTTAAACTTGCTGGCCTAAAATAACGGATAAGGAATAGAGAGCTACCCTTTATGATCTCGCCATGACATTTCTCTGCTCAAACAGCTTCAGTGGTCAGAGCAGTATTGCCTGCAAGAAAGAAAGATGTATCCAAGACTTTTTGGCAGCTTGCTCTTCAGTGACTCAGGAATGCACAGTGGAGCAGGAGCTTTGCTTCAGAACGGGAAGCTGTGCTAACAAGTCAATTGAAACATGATGAACTTGAACCTCTACTGCATTGCTCACAGGTAACACCAACAGAAAGGTGGCAGCCTGAGGGCTGCAGTCTTGAGAAATGGTAGTTAGCAGTGACACTGTGAGAGTGGCAAGCTAAATTATCCCAGGCTGATTGTTCCTTTGACATGTGGGATTAAATGGAGGTCAGAATTCTAGAGCAAGTAATTATTGAAAGGTTGCTTCATGTAGAGCAAAGGACCTAGGGTCAAAAGCCTTGCATGTTAACTTCTTTGTCACCATGTCATCAGTAAAAACCGTTAGAGCATCCCTACAGTTAAAGTCCCTTTAATTGAGCCAGGAGTCCTAGAGTTGTGGTAGTTCCTAGGGAACTCATAATGTTTAATGTAATTACTCTCATAATGCTACCACACTTATGACAGTCATAAGCCTAGAGAGTATCTTACCTGAGATACTTGAACAACTACAATAAAATAATGACCTAAATTTGGATTTCACAAGTCTAATGTCTCTACACAAATCAATATTTCCACTTCTGGTTAAAATGCCTGTGCCAGGAATTTGAACTGCACCACTTTTTGCATGTGTGGTAGTGAGTTCAAAGTCAAGACTCAACACAAGTGTTTGGAATATGGGTTGTTTAGCATCCCTTCCTCTCTTTTACAGGAGTGAGATGGACCTAATTAAACTGCACTATTAATGTGACTATGAACAAGTGTGAGAACTACATCTTGTGAAGCAACTTGATGGCCATGGGCACATCGTTAATTTTAAATGTAATTTTTTAATTAGAAATGTATACTTCTACTAGCAGAGAACTTTTTGCAAAGTTGGAAGAGAAAGTAAAACTAAATATGAAAGCCTACAGATGTGTTCCTTCTCATTTTTAATTAGAAGCAGCCCTTGTACGTTTAAGTAGTTTTGAAATCTACTCTGTGTTTTTTTTATCATCTTTATTTTAACAACATTCTTTCCTTCAGGAACATGTAGATTCACCTCCTCTTTCTTAGTGCTAGTGCATCTCACAACGCTTTCTTGTTCTTTTTCTGTCCCAATGTGAAGTGTGCAGGGAGGTGAAGTGCACTTCTTACAAACTGATAGTTACATAAAATCACTCGTCAAAACTAGAAGCAATGCAAATCATGTAAGATCCCAGAAAAGAATTATTAAGAAAGGAATCTTAGTCCTCCAAATCCATTATTACTGGTCTGTGGCATCATTGTTATTCAGAAGACAGAAAAGATATAATCTAGAAATTGCATGGGCAATAGTGTTCAGTCCAACTTAATGCTAAGACTCCATTTTCTGTTGATATTTAAGTTTTCCATCAGTTATTTATTTTGTTTTGTACCCATTTCTTTTTCCGTTTTCTCATGTAATCATGGAATTCTCTTAAGTCATAAGGAGCCACTGCAAGTCCTTCAACTCTTTACACAGTTCTTTTTACATGTGTCCTGTCAATAGAGAAAGTGACTGGTGCTACTTCTGAAATCTGCTAAGGTGGGACAGGTAGTCACCAAAGGAACAGAATAATGAAACTTTTCTTGCATGGAGAGCTGCTTTCCAGAGTGAGAAATTATGCTGACCAGCTTTTCAGAGGTGTTGCCTCCTGTTGGAGTTGAGAGCTTCTGAAAACTTCTATCAGTAATCAACTGATTACAGTTCCTCTCCTTTGAAAGAACTCTGTGGCTACAGGTACTCCAAGAGAGAACAAACAGTATTGCAGAATGACAAAGAAGGGAGACTACCTAGCCTTTATTTACTATGATATAGCAGAAACCATTTTATAAGTCTCATTAAGGGTTCATAGTAATTATTTTATGTGGACATACTGTACATAGGGACTTGTGGGGAAAAAAAAAAAAAAAGTTTCAAAGGGCCAAATACCTCAGAAGAAAATACATATAGCTCAACATAGCCAAGGAACCCAGAACTCATTTTCGTTTGCACTAATTTTGGTATTTATTTAAGAAGAAAACTGGGTTTGCCCAACCTGAGGAGACACTGACTTCACAAGAAAAGTTGCATTCCCAGCCATTAATGGTTGCTGATTTCCATCAAACCTCTGTAGATGAAAATTCTGCCTTTTCTCTGTGACAGCAAACTCATTTGCAAGTAACTGATTTCGCTCTCTGTTCCCTCTCCTCCATGTTTTTTCTCCCCTGTGGTGGGATGAGCATGTTGCAAGGCAGGTTTTGTTAGGACACTGTATTCTGTGCAGTTTGTGTCTTTGTTAAGGAAATCTCTGCTCACCAGAGGTACCCTGACTCTTTTGTCTGTTGGGCAGTGTGTGTTCTGTTTTATCCAGATATATACAGCACACTGCATGTAACATGAATTCTTCAAACCGTGCAGCTGGTGCAGTTGAAATACATGCAAGGATACAACAGTATTTGTGACTGTTTTGAGTTAAGTAAGAAAACTGTGGAATGTTTTCTATATCTATGTCTCTTTGAAATGTTTCTTTGATAATTTATGCCACCCACTGGGCAGCTTGGCTCTCTGTCATCTTTCTTGTTGCCCCACAGAGCTATGTTTCTAAGGTTGGATGGTGGAACTAACAATTTAGTGGTTTTAAGTGTTCAAAATTCTCTCAGGGAAATTATATATATGTGGGCTATTTTTCATAGAATCATAGAATGGTTTGTCTTGGAAGGCAACTCAAAGATCATCTATTTCTAACTCCCCCTGCCATGGGTGGGGACACCTTCCACTAACCAGGTTGCTCAAAGCCCCATCCAACCTGGTCTTGAACACATCCAGGGATGGGATATCCAGAGCTCCTCTGGGCAGCCTGTCCCAGTGCCTCACCTCCCTTATGGTGAAGAATTTCTTCCTTATATCTAATCTAAATCTACCCTCTTTCAGTTTAAAAACATTACCCTTTGTCCTGTCACTACATGCCCTTGTAAAAAGTCCCTCTCTAGCTGTTTTGTAGGTCCCCTTTAGGTACTGCAAGGCTGCTGTAAGGTCTCCCTGGAGCCTTCTCTTCTTCAGGCTGAACCACCCTGACTCAACTTGTCTTCATAGGAAAGGTGCTCTTGCCCTCTGATCGTCTTCATGGCCCTTCTCTGGACTTGACCCAACAAGTACACGTTTTTCTTATAATGGGGGCTGAAGAGCTGAATGCAGTACTCCAGGTGGGGTCTCACAACAACAGAATAAAGGAGGAGAATCACCCGAATAACTTTACTGTAATTTACCATATGCACAGTGTTGAAGTGTTGCTGGAAGGTAAGGTTTGCCATATTCCATAATATAATTCCATATTTCTCAGTCATTTTTTAAGTTTATTGGAAGGACCAGCCCTGTGTGGACCTGATACTCTGTATGTGCCTATGAATGGCTCTGACAAGAGATGGTGTAGCAGAGATATTAGGGCTCACATCAACAAGGTCAAGGGGCTGTAATTATTCCTTTGCCCATCCTCACCACAACTGTGGCTGAGACTTCTGGGCTCAGTTCTGTCAGCTGCCAAGCAACCTGGCTCTGGTCCACAAAAACACTTAAGCACGTACTTAGCTTGAAACAGTCATATTGAACTATGTCTTCAAGAAAGAATGCACAGTTTTAAAGACCTTTGTTGATTCAGCACCTAAAGAATACAATATCTTTCAAGAGGAAGCGCTCTGTGCCCCTATTTCATCTTCTGTCCTTTGTCCTGTCCTCTTAGAGCACAAGTGCTGGAGGCAGCAATCATTTCTCATCCTCTCTGAGTGTGTGTATAGCATTCAGTGTTTGGGGATTTTCATCTGAACTGAAGCCTTTAATTGTCTTCAATAGTTGTGACTACAGTTCTGTGAGGAGAAAAGAGAGGGTCTCTGCATTTCTGCTTTTTAATAATGCTCATTATTATTCTTGCCTCTTTCTCTTGCTTTCCTTTATTCTTTTTAAGCATTCAATTTTTTGTCAGGCTTTCATATTTTAGGCTGCAACTCAGAAATTCCCATGTGATATGTTACTATACATATTTTTATTTTTATTTAAATTTACAGTTTCAGTAAGGAAATGTTGCCAAGAGGCAAAAAAGGCATTTTTCCCTAGTCACTGAACTAGGAACATGAGTAACAACAAATTCAGGAAAGCGAATATCAATGGACCACCTTACATTGAGCAAGTTAAGAATTTGATCAGTGTCTGTGTGCTGTACAGTGTGATAAAATTAACAAGTGGAAGGGATTTGAAATAAAATTTCTGGACCAGACACTTCCAAAATCTGACAGAACTTTAATTTTGATCCAAGCTGAACACCTAAAATAACAGTGCTGTAATTCTGGACCACTGTTGATTAGAAGTACTCCCAGCACATTATATGTATGTAATGAAGTAAAAAGCTGAAAATGTAAACAAATATGGAAGTAACAACATCAAATCAGAATGCTGTATTATGGAAGGTTTTGGAATATAAGAGATTTTCTTTTAATGCAATTCAGAGTGAACTAGTTTCAAGGTCTTTGTAAGGTCTGGCAAGAGAAATATCTTGCCAAGACACAAAAAGAGAAGCAAAGATGGAGGCAACACGTAATTTCTTCCAGATTCCAGGAAGTCTGTCTAAGGAATTTAGAGGCTCGCAGAGTTGCCACAGGTTTTGGGAGGTGCTTCACAGCCTCTTAAGTGTTTTCATGTGCCATCTTAGGTAGTAAGTTTGTGGCTCTGGTTAATCAAAGGAGGTGGCATGGATTCTTCTGTAGTAAATACTGTCCATCATGTTTTTCCTCCTGTGAGTTTCTGATTAATTTGGTACAGTTTAAAAGCAAGATATACTTTTGTATAAGTCTTTAAAGTCATGTGGTGTTTCAGGTCCTGCAAACTTTGAGAAATTGTTTTGGAAGAGTTGTTCTTGCGGAATTTTCTTTACCTACTGAGTTAACAATTTGAAAATGAATGGGGAAAACTGTCAGGTGTATTCAGAAGAAAAGAGATTCTTGTTTCCTCTTCAAGTTCTTGAAATAATTTGGTATTTTTACACTACTGTACAGTATTTTAACTCCATCCAATTCTTCTTTCACTGCCTTCTACACCACCATTTAAATTTACAATGTGAGATACACCTTTTCCTTTTTCTACATTTTATTAATATCTGCTTTTCTTTTAGGCACATACTCTGTATTTTGGGCCCTTTATATATTTTCTCTTTCCATCTCATTTGTCCTTGGGATACCTTATTTTCCTCCTAGTTTTCATAAGGCAACCTGCAAACCTCAGGATGCTAAAATTTTAGCTGAGGTTAGTAAGAGGCAATGAAGTCAAAGTTATGCAAACTAAGTTTTATGTAGGTTTTGTTGTTTCTATTCAATCACTTGATTGAGATTTTTGGCCTTTCTTCTCATCACTTCTATTCTAACTTTTTTGTGGAGATAATAACTCCTTGGACATGGTGTGCCTACAATCACAGAATGTACCTGTGTAACCTTGAGTATAATGGGGTGGGATTTCAACTGTTCATTCGGTTTCTAACTATCACATAATCTCATTTAACCTGTGTGTACACATCCTTGTTCTCCTTCCAAGCTCCAGAGACCCTCCACATCTTCCTGACATTTGGGCATCTCCTCACATCTTAACAATGCTTCTTGTACCCTCTCTTCTTTCAACATCAGTCGTCCTCCCTCCCCTCATCTCCATCACCTTCAGAAGAACCCTTCAGTGTTTGTGTTGATTATTGTCAGACTGAGTTTGCATAAGACAGTGGTTATCTAGCTGATGTTCAACACTTCTATATGTCTGAGTTATCTCTTTTTTACTTATCAGCCATATATAAATATTTTTCCTTTAGATAAATTTAAGAAGCAAACATGTATCTTTATTTTTTTAAGGACACTCACTTATTTTAGAGGTTATTGTAAAATGAGGAGCTAAAACTCACATCCTCTTCTCAGAAATAGTCACTGATTGTCCTGCTTGTCATTTCTTTTCTACTCCTTTTGCTTCATCTGCGTAGAGCAGACCAATCTGTCTCCATGACGGCAATCCCTTGTAGCTTGTTGCCTGCGTATAGACCGGCTCCTTACAGAAATGTTTACAGTGCATTTACCACAATGCACTATGGCTACTCACTTAAGACAAGAGAAATCAAACCATTCTGCAGACAGAAACAACACTCAGAGGCTAGTGTTCACCCAGAGAACGTGTTGTGGAGAAGCAATGTCCTTTGCCACTAAGCTAGAGGTGTGTCCTGTATCCAGAATTGAAAATGTATTTGGAATGAGTGTAATGATCACACTGAGTAATAATATGTTCATTTTTGTATGCAGTTAATCCTCTGCTATAAACTGGCATCTTTTTTTTATGAAAGTGTTAGCTAAAATAGGTGAGCATCTTTCACTCTTGAAGGCCATTAGATGTGAAGCATTAAAAGGTGACTACACTGTCTCTGTAATAATTCACAATGGGATAATGAGGCTAAATCACAACGAATAAAACCTTGCTCTCCACTATATTAAAATGAATGGTTTTATATGTGATAAATGCATCAAATACCCACACAGAGCTTGATGAATAATTGGCAAATCATGTCACCATCCAATAGAAGGTCATCTCTTACAATCTTGTGTCGCGGTTCTTTTGACTCAAGCTCTGCTCTCATTTAAATACTTTGATATTCTCAGTGATGGCATCTGAATTTGTCTCATTTAACAGTCTTTTGCTTTACAGTGCATCAATGAGATGCAATCCCCTATGTGACTTCTCATATATTGACTTCTCCATGATGTTCAGTTGAAGTAAAGAGAGTGTAATGCTTCTTTTGTTTGGAACAACTGTATTGGTTCAGGATTAAAAATGTTTAGAGTATTTTTATTTTATTTTAAATAACTAAAGGAATTATGTGTGTGATGAACTATCATATCTTCTTTTTTTGTCTTCAGCACTAAATTCACCTTGATTATTTATCTCTTACATGAAAATAGATGTGGACAAAGATTTATTTTATACTAATTAAAGAGATTTCTATAAGCCTTTATGAACACTGAGGACAAACTTCCTAGCTATTAGAGAACAAATACTACTAATAGTTTAGTGTCTAGACATGTTAATGTGAGGTTTTTATTTTTAAAAAACCTCAAACCTGAAGTCCTTTTTTAATTTTTTTTTCTTTAATAAATACTGAGGACAATGTTAGAGAAACTAGGATTAGAAAATTTCCAAGTGAGTGGTAGTTGACTGCAAGCATTAGTTCTAAGCACAATAATTAAAACCAAGTCTGTAACTAACAGGAGAAAAGGTGTTTTATTAGTTTAGATGTGTTTTCTTTAAAAGAAAAATTAAATGCACAGTTGGAGCCTTGTTTCTGAAGAAGGTTTTAAATTTAGCTTTTGACCCTTTGATTTAAAAATAAAAATATCTGAAAGTTTACTCGCAAGCCAGGAGGTAAGAATGAATGCATAGAAGTGTGAACTACCACATGTAGCAGAGTCCCCTTGCCACACATTTTGAAGTTGGAGAACCAGATATCTGATTGCTGAAAAAAGTAATACATAAAATTACTTTTCCAGTAGTTGGGGGTTTTAGTTGACTGATCAGTTTAGGAACACAGAATAGCAAAGAAAGTATCTATACTTTACGAAGTACCTCCACCTTTTCCCTTCTCGTACATTTCTCTGGGTTCAATAGGGTTTATAACACACTTTGATGGACCTATTAGTTGGATAGTGAGTAACTGGAAAATAAGTCAAAATGTGGCAAAGTTTTAGCCACAACTAGGAGATGTTTATCATTGTTGACCGAATGCACAGGCATTTCTGTGCGGAAGATTCCTTCCAGTACTAAATACTGTATCTAGTATATGTTGGTTTAAAACCAAAAGCAAATTGAAATGCAGGAGAGAACAGGATGAAAGGTAAAGGAATAAAGACATATAACATGTTGTGCAACTCTGCAGACATACATTTAAACACTACGTTCATCAAGAGAGTGTTGGGTGCAAAAGATGTAGGTACAATTTCATTATTCTTTCCAATCATAAATTCATGGTTTATGTTGTTCTCTCTTGTCTAGAATCTCAGACTTTGCAAACTGAAAATTTCCATCCCCTTCAATGCATGCTTTTTCTCTATCTGTGCCCAAAGATGTTTTCCTTATTGTTTAGTTTAAATAAATAATTTTTTAAAATATGTTTCTGAATAAAAGAATATATATATTTTTTTCTTTTTAATATTACCTCCTTCTCTTTTCCATTGAATGGTTCTATTGTTGGGATTAAAAGTTCAACTACAGAAAGAAGTAAGTCTTGTTTCAGAGAAAAATTCTTTTCATTTATTAGAATTTTGAAGACTTGACAGTGTGCAACAGACTGTCCTCCTAAAATTGGTGAAGGCCCAGTTGTCTACAATGTAAAACATTTTTAGTTCCTCTGAAAACAGCAGCCTTAAGTGTACACTTAGAGAAAATCTGTGATGTTCAGTTCCCTGCGTAATGTAAGAAGGTAAAGAACTCAAGTCAAACTTTGTTATCTCTTTGTGAACAATACTACAGGTGCAGACTGGTGGCTTCTTAGGACAAATGTTCCCAAAATGGACCATGAAAAGCTGTTCAAGATATTTAAAGTTATCCAATTCTGAAAGTCTCATTTACCACTTCATTAAGATTAGGATCATTAAGCGAGGTAGATACTCACTTTACTAAAGAGCAGAACATTGAAACTCACCGTTTCCTTCCAATTTAGGAAATGGGAGGTTCATTTAAAAATGTCTCCCAGGTTTTGCATTTCCTATCAAGGGGTGAGCAAGAGGCAGAGTACTAGAACACCTTCATGATGTTTCTGTAGCTTCAGTGTCAGGGATTATCTGTTTTTAATACTTACTGTGTGGGAAAGAAATGCTGTGGTATCTATCAGAGAGTCACATGCTCTCATTTTCTGCTGAAGATGAGTGCAAACTAAGGTACAAGGAAATGAATTGTCTTGCCTCTTGCCTGGCATATTGTCATATGTTTGTGGCAGAACTTTTTGAGAAAATATATTCTGATTTATGTTTTTAGTAATAAAACTGCACCTATTTTCACAAAGCTTCATTGTGTGCTCTGACAAGGGTGCTTAAATCCCTTATTCTATTATCAGTAAAATAAAGTGTGAAATCTCATTATCTACCGTAATGGAGTGGTTCCTGAAAATTACTTATAGTCTGTTTCTTTTTAAAATATACAGCTTTTACAGTAAATTTTTCTACAAGTTAGAATAATAGACTGGTGGTGTAACTGGCATACCCCACATGACTTAAAAGCAGTGTACCATGGAAACAGTACAGCCTTGTTTGCACTGGAATACATGTGATTTGATGTGTCCTACTGGACTGAAGACAGCTTCATGCTGAATCACCTCTCATGACCTTGTACCCAAGGCACAGCTTATTTACAAATTGATTATCCTGCTTGTGAATGATAGAAATTCTCCTTAGGCCTCCAGTCACACAGAGCGGAAAGACCAGGAGAGGGGAAAGGAAAATCCTGTCTTGTAAATGATGTGAGAGATGGCTCTGACCTGTTCTAGGAAGAGTACGCAAATATAGAAGAGTATGCAAATATAGAAATTCTTGATGAGGACACAGACTTTTTCTTTGAGGCAAGACCTGTCAAAGCAATAGAGTAGGGACTGCTGTCATTAGCTCTGTACAACAAATTCCTAGACTCTGGTTTTCAATCACTTGCAACTTTTCTGAAATTTTTACCTTCTTGTCTGAAACTTCATTCTTCAACTCTACCTGAAGAGAAATACTTTGCTCCTAGTATTTGAGCAGAAAACAGTCATTTCTTTGTAAGCTGGAGAAAGCTTGGAAGGAAAATATACTCTGTAATAAAAAAGGGATGTTTTAAATGAGAGAAATTCCTGAATTTTGAAAGCTGACGTTTCTTACAGAAATTATGCTTACTGAAGGGAATAGGAAGTAGGTTGGTTTCAATTTGGCCAGTTTTCATAGTTAAAATCAATTTTTGAGAATGCAGAATAGATTTCATCTTCTGTTTCCCATTCAGTCGTGAATCTGTACTAACCAACAATAAGTACATGTGAGTATCACAAGTTTTAAGTTTGCCACTAAGCTGCCCAAGGAATGGGGTGACAGTTGAAATGGGGGTTCCTTTGTCCTTGAAGAAACTGTAAGAAACTAGAAGAAACTAGTTTGCTTTGAGAACTCATGCACAGCCAAAAAAAAGGCTGTTATTCTCCATGGAGAATAATGGGCAGCTGTTGACATCTTCTCTTGTATGATCAGTGAGATCTTTTTACATACAGAAGTACATGTGATGCCTGAGAGGAGATGGTATCCCAATATTTGCACCTGAGTGAATGGATAAAGTGTTGTTAGAAATTTAACTTAATCAGGTTCTATATTTGCATCTTCTAAAGTTAATATTTTGTGCTCTCATTGCCTTTTAGCTTTTTCTGTGTATATTGTACGGAACAGCCCTAGGATTTCAATAGATTTTTTTTTTTTTTGGGGGGGGGTAATTTGTTTTTTGTTTGTTTGTTTGGGGTTTTTGTTTTGTTTGTTGTTGTTGTTTTTTTTATTTTGGAAAATAGCACTTCCGTACCTTTGAGTTATGTGATGAACACTGACATTGTTGTCAACCATCTGAAGTTGCATTGCTTCAAGACCATACAAATATCCTTCTTAAGAATATGAGAAGAGCTTGTAATTGAACAACCCATGAACAGTTAGTTGCCTTGGATACAGATAGGATGCCAGCCTCTACTTTCATTCCAAGCTGTGTACAAGTGGAGAAAAGGCTTTGGAGAGTCTCCTCATTCAAATGCTCTACTGCGTGGTCTTCACATTTGATTACAGCTCATTTATTTTTGTATCATTTCTGTTATTATTTTGGAAATAGTTCAATTAGACCTAAATTTTGAAATGTACTTCTAGTATGAGCACAGTTTTCATTCTGCTGCTAAACCCGAACCAGATGTGCCTGATTTTTCACCCTTTTTATTTGACAAATAAAGACTTGTTGCAATATTCTTCCTTCTAGTCATGGCACCTGATTAGTAGTTCTCTGATTTTACCACTTGAGCTACAGTGAAGTAAACTCTTATTAGTTGATAAGAATTTTATCTTTGATCATAATCTTAGCTGGAGTCTGACCAGGTTAAACTGCCATTGGTCTATTTTATAGCCTTTCTGGACACACTACAGAGTCTTGTGCTAGTACAACATCCCTTTGGGTGAGGTATGGTGTGGAGGACACAGAGTTCACACTTAGAGAACTCCCTCAGAGAATTCTGGTCAAACTGGATTATTCTTGAATATGTCTTGACCCATGTTTTGTATAACAGAACTTTTTCCAAAAACTTTTTGAGCAGCATTACTAGACTTTTTGAAGAAATAAAGCTATTAATATAATAGGTTTGGTTTTGGTTTTGTTTTTTGTTTTTTTCTCTAAGGACTTCAAGATTCTTTGGGTTCTTATAAGCTGGGAGACAAATTTACCTTCAGACTTTGCAGTGCTAGCAGCCTATCAGTTAGCTATTGCCCAAACCAGGTTTAATAGACCCTTCAAACCACCGTAGAACAAAATCAGTCTAACTTGAAACCTGTTCTGCTGAGATATTCCTGTTGTACTTTGACACCTTCATTGAAATAATCTTTGAGACAATTAGTGTCTTAGTCCGGTGTGCATTTTCCCTCCAAATCAATAAAGAAGGCAGAATTTCTGAAGATAATAACAGAATGTAAATTATCTAGTTAGAAAGATTGTTTCCATGCTGTCTTGTTCCTATGTCTTCTGAACAGTTTATTCTTGTAGATACTATTTATACCTTGTAGCATAGTTTGAGTGGAACATCTGCAGGTATGTGGTTGGAATTAAAATGCCCATGATCTTTATCTGAAATATTCCAGTATTTTCAGCTTTTATAGCTGTTTAACCTGCTAAATCTTGACTGTTTTTGATCAGGCTGATGGAAAACCAGACTTAGAATATATTTGGACACAATATACAGATTTGGATACAAAGTTCTTGAATAGCTTTTTCAAAAATCAACTAAGTGACACTTGACAAAACTTCTTCAGTGACATCCAGGAACTACTTTTCAACATAGTAGCCATATAGCCTTAGCACTTCTCCCCATTTTGGTTGATTCTGTCAGCTTGCCAGCATAAGAGGCATGAAAGCTCTGCATTTGCAAGTGTACCATCATGTATGAATCGGCTGGGTAGCATACCTCTAAAAAGGTCATGGCTAGTAGCAAAGAAAATGTACCTTTTACAGAATAGATACATGAGGAGTGGAAATGCCCTAGTTAAAACACAGCTACTATTACCTACTTCACAATTTAGAACTGATCAGATGCCAAGTCTTTTTTTAATCAGTGGATTATCTCAAAAAAATTAATTTTTACAGACTTTTTGGGGCCACACCTTAGGTGAATCTTCCATGCCTGTTTCCAAGTTTTCTGTTGGTCAGCGGATCAAGCCTGGAATATTTCACAGCCTGTCTCAGAAAACCTTGACCATTTGCCTGTGGTCCACAGAGCTTTCAGGTACAAGAACTGAACACAGTGTATAGGATCCACATCAGAGTGTGCTGAACAACCCACAGTGTCTTGTGAGGACTGAGTATCTGTGGTTTTCGGGGGGGAGGGGGGTCGTGTACAAAAGGCCTTTAAAAAGCAAATGAAGTTCACAGCCCCAGCCACTCTTCCTTGCCCAGCAGTGTATCTGTGATGGCATGGTTTGGTATGTCTAGGGTAGTAACGGGTATAACCTTCTTCCATGCTTCATTGTGATATTCTGACCCCTTCTTTGTAAAAGGCAATATGACAAAACTTGATGCTTTACCATGGTGCCATTCAGGGCAAAAGCTACATCTTTGCTCTGTTCTGAGTTCTCCCACCCACGGCTGACTTTGCACCACATTAGTCTATAGTTAGAAGTACCACGCTTGGAGTGAGTTATGTAACTGATAGCAACATTGTCTTCCCTGGAGGATATTAAACATCTTAGAGCACTTGTAGTGAAGACTAAGTATTAACCCTGCTGCTGAGACCAAAGCTGCTTCTTGAATAAATTGTTTGTTAATATCAAGAGCTCTGCGTGCTCTGCCACCAGCCTGGGCAGGGCACATTTTCAGCAGGTGGGTGGTGATGTGATGGGGACAGGGGAGATGGAAACCATTTGTGAACTGTCCCAGGTGTGTGTGTGCATATTTACATGCATCTAGCTAAGCTAACAGGTAAAATTTGCCTCATTCCACATTTGAGTTTAAATCCATGGTCTTTATTTACACTGTTGTTTCAGTCCCAACCTGTGCGAATGTTAAGAGGCTGAGCGGAAGTGCATGCAATAATTTGTAATTGCTTCATAGCTGCACCACTGTCATTATCTAACTTTTTTTTCAGAGTACCTCAAATGTTTTTTTGTATTGTGCAGTGAAATCTCTACATCGTTTCCATCTGGGTCTCCAGTCTTTGACTCTATATTCTTTCGTCAGCATTAAAACCCAGGAACATTGCACGGGGTTTGGCTTTGAAGTGGTTTGTGGTTTTGTGTGAACAGCTGAGCCTGCCCTTTTACTATGTAACTGCCAACATCACGCTCCCAAGGGAGGCTGTTGAAACATCAAGTGATAGCATGGTGTTTATTTTAGCTGATATCGTCATGAAAGTATACTGTTAGTCACTTATTCTGCCAAAATGTTGGTGAGAGAGGTATTGGAAAATAGATGAAGAAGTTGGAAGTTTGCCCTGAGTTTTTGTGAGAATCCTGAGAAGGTGAACATCTGCTGCCCTGGTCCAGGGATAGAGCAGAGATCTTCTGGCCAGCACAGTGCCCCTGTGCTACCTAGAAGCCAGTCAGAGAAAGAGGTCCTGCCTGTCTGTAACCCATCTTGTCTCATTCTTCCATAATCAAAGTAATTAACATAAGAAAAGAAACCCAAACAAACTAGAACTTGACCACAACCATAAAAATCCTACTCTGTACAAAGTCTTGTGGTAAGTTTGGAAAGTTACAACTGATATTAGCAAAGGAAAGGTGACTGAGGAGAATGTATGTTTTGATGCAAATTTCTGCAGGAAACTCTGGATAGGATTTTGCATTCTTTTTAAATGTAAATATCTGTACTGTGTACGTAGGGTGGTTTTGTTTTATTTCCAAAGTATTCCCTCCTTGGAACAAAAATACATCTGAAACCTTGACACAGAGTTGCATTTCTCCAATAAAGACAAAGCAGTCCCCTTGTTTCCAAGGACTCTTGACCCAACTAGATCAGTAAATTAATGTTGTAGCATTCTGAGAGTGACCTTTTCTTGTGAAATTAACCCATTCTGATGAATCAACAGTGCTCGCTTCTGACAGATGTCAGAAACTGGCAGAAACATCACCACTCTGATGATGGAAAGCTGATCATCTAATGAGTGTATTCACCAACCTGTAAAAGGAACAGCTTTCTGATTGAGTGATGTAATTTCTTGTGGCGTCCTAGAAGTTGTGGTGATTTCCTTTAAATAAAAGTGGGGGTGGTGGGAGAGGGGAAGAAACCTAAGAATGTAAGTTTGTTTGGTTTTTTAACTGTTTGACCAACGAGGCAAAAAGAAATATTTACTGAGATGTAATACAGCCTGCCAGGAGGGTTTTGATTTTATATGTGATGCTGAATCTACCATTAAGTGGAACTGGGTGGTTGCAAAGTATGATGCTACCTCTCGAGCCTTCTGAGATTCGAGTTGCCTATCTGCCACTGATCCACAGCCCTACATCCTCCCACTGTATGAGGCCCTCTCCTATGGGTACCAGGACCTTTTCCTCTCTCTTCCTCCCTCACCCAGCTCCTTCTCTGTTTCAGCTCTTGCGTCTGTCAGTAAGAAGAGAGCTAATCTAAAAACAACATAGGGAACAGCATGAACAACCACCATGAGAATCACTTAAACAAATGGATTTGTAAAACTCGATTGTTCTAAGCCTGTCCAAGCCAGGACTACAATTTGAATTAAACATAAAGTGACTCCTTTCACTGAATCAATAAGTGCAAATAACATAGCTTGCAACCATGTTTTATTTCCCAGACAAAAATGGTTCTTAACAGCTTTCTGAAGGCTATGCTTCAGCCACCTGCTGCTAAAGTTGTTTGCTTTTTCTTAGAAAATTTGATCTTGTACCACATTAAAACAGACAAGTATGCAGTCAGCATACTTGGGGCTAGATGCTTCATGGATCTTTGAGAGTCATATTTTTTAATGAACATTATAACTTTCTACAAACTTCCTTTTAGTAAGTATAAATGTCAGGAATGGAAGGTGGAGAGATGGAACTGCGGGAATTTTTCTGTCGTCTCCCCTCAAATTCATCTGGGTTAAGAAAAGCAAAGAATCTCTTATTTGCTTTTCTCATACTCACTGCAAGATCCTGTTCTCTTGTTATTCTTCTCTGTTACATGTGCTCTGGTATTTGGGTTGTTGCAGGCACCTTAAAGAATGTATTTTGCAGTGCTTGTTTCCATTTTGCAAATACACTGGAACCCACCATAATTGCAGTTGATTTTTGCAGCTGGCATATGAATGTATTGTAGTAGCATCAGAAGAGTGATTGAAATGCAGACACTGAGAACAGCTGTTTACAGTGAAATCGTGTTTCCCAGAGGATTTCCCTAGAAAAACAGATAACCTCTTCTTTTACTTTTGTTTAGACTATTCTCCTTTCTAGAGGTCTAAGCTCTGGACCGAAGTTGCACATTTGCTGTTCCCACAGTTTTCCTCCAGGAAGGCTAGCTATGATGAAAATTTCCTCCACTAGAAGCTTTTCTCTTTTCTGTTGTTGTTTTATTCTCTCCAGCCCACCAAGTGTTGTGCTACTTCACACTCTCCCCTTGGTGTCCTACATTAGCAAAATTGTTAGGTAGCAACAGTGAGAAGAGACAACCTCCAGTATTAGAGATCATTATAATTTTATAGGATTTACTTTCTGTTCCAAGACTCCCTTATATTACAGATCACTACCACTTTTCAATCTATTTCTCTGCACACTTAATCAATAATTAAGTAACTAGCAGGTAAAAGAAGGAGGAGCAGAATTTCAGATCCTTTATTTTGAAATGCTCTTTCAGAATTTAACTTGCAGGATGAGGAAGAGAAAACCTTAATTTGCATAAATCTTTGGGTGCTAATTTACACCAGATGAGGATCTTGGGTGCCATTTAGTTTCTGATTTTTAAGCTTGTGTCTCAGAGACAGCTCTATAGCTATGATTAAAACTGGTGTATGGACAGCAGGCAGCTGTGTATATTAACATGTTGTTGTTAAATCTAAACTTTTTTTTTTTTTTCTGTAGAAGTGCTAAAGGGGAAAGAAAACATTCAAAACCTAGTCCAAATTGAGTCTTTATGACACAACAAAAATAAAAAGTAAAAGCCAGACAAACTGAACATGTTTTTTATTGTTATTAAAAAGAATATGGATCTGGACTGACAGCTTGTAAACTAAGATGAAACTTGATCTAATTTCAAATGGCCGAAATGTTTTGCTATCCTCAAAACAACCCATGGAAATCGTGATGTTCTGTTAGATGATTCAGTACTCAGGGGTTTGATTTGTCTTCTTAGTAAAAGGAGATTATACCTCAGAGGAAAGTTTTGTATTTTCTTGTTGTTACCTTTTGAACAAATTATTAAAAGCAAACAAGCTGTATCTCAGAAACCGTGTAGACACACATGCTCAGGTATCTAACTATATTTTGCCCCTCATCCTCTCTACTGATTGTTCCTTTTTAACCTGACAGCCCAGTCACCCCAGTCTACCCCCTATATCCATACTTCCTCTTCTATCCCCTTCTCTCTTTCTTTACAACCTTTGGTGTGGTTAACTGAGGACTTATTTGGTTATTTTGGAAGAGGTGCAGTTTAGTAGAGGTGCAACTTTCTTTTTAAACAACAGCTTTTTCACAAACATTCCTCCCACCCTAGCTACTAGTGATTTAATCAACAATAAGGGCAATAAAACTTGCCTTTAGTTTCACTGGACTGATGTTTTCTTGACTATAATGAGACAGTCTTTGGCAAGTCCAACTTTACAGATAATTTGTAAAAGCCCACTGGACATTTATTGCTCCCCTAACATTAAGTATATGTGTTTATAAAATATGTGTTAATAGAGGTGGATACATGTATACATGTGATTGTAAAACTAAATGAATAAGACATAAAACAAAACTGACAGAATGATTCAATAGGGAAAGAATAACTAAAAGAAAGAGGGCTGATTATTTACCCATAAAAACCCACATCAATATGATATTTGGGTTGCCCTGGCAGTGAAGTGAGACAGGAACTGCTATTACTTCTCAACAAAAGATACCACGTATCTCTGCTGGTTCCCAAGCCTACAACTCTGTATACAAAGATGAGACAGGAGGTACTTAAGTAACAAGTACCACCAAGTGAGTGAACGACTGCAGAGTATAACCAAGTGCTTAATTTTTGACAGAAAAGCAACATCTCCGTAAACAGTATTTCTGTCATTCCACAGATATAAACACTATGTTGCATAAATAGTATACTTTCACTCCCTAAATGATGTTTTGCAAGTATTCTTTAGCAGCCCCTAAACCAAATTGTTTATAAATGTGGCAGTGGAAAAGCTGCATCCATTAACTTTATCTAAAAAATAAAAAGAACCCTGCTGTTAGTTATGGAAGTAAAAAATAGCTGACAGTCATTTCTTGTTTCTTGGTGGTTTTAGTGAGCTGTTTGCTGTGACAGAGGGGACAATGCAACGACAAAACTGCCGAAAATTAAAAATAACTCCATAAATAGGTAATATAAAGTTACCAGTGTTCAACCAAATGAACATGGATGCTTTAGCTGCAGCTAACATGTAACATTGATTCACTGAGAGAACACCTGAGGGTGAAATTCACAATCCTGTGTGCAAAATGTAGACGGTCACTCAACAGCTACCCAGTTCATTACCTTGGTGCTTGCTCCCTCAAGAAATGTCAGTGTCTTTTAGCTAGGTCCAGGTGTAATATATGTCGCAAACTTAAATGTAAAACCATTGGGTGAAAGATACAATTTTCAATGTGATGATGGCCCAGTCTTAACACAGCTATGTAAATGAACACATAGACACTACAGAATTTTAATCTGTGATTTGTTTTTAGTAGACCCTTTCCTCCTCTTTGTCCTCGTCCTTCTTTAAGAATTTGTTCTTTGATTTCAACAGAAGCAGGCTGAGGCTCAGCTTTTGCTGCATTTCTAATAATTTTGCTTGGGGAATTTGCAATATTATTTCAACACAAATCTTAGGTTTTACTCCAAGTCCTCAGGTTCCCATGCGTACAAATGTACCACTCTCAGGGACAGGAAGGACTATAAAGTTGAAATGGCAAGAAAGTGCAAACTGTAGATGTTACTGTAGAAAGTAAGGGCAGTGTAAAAAACAACACCTAATATATGAACACCCAGAACTGAAATTCAGATCGTGTTTACTGGGGTGGAAGGAGAGAAGGGGAGAGAAGCACTGTGCTGTGAATCCCATATTCTATGTTTTTATGTTTATAAACATATCAAAGATATAAAATACTAAGTAAGAATTTTTTATCCTTTAAGGAAGTTTGAAGCTGAACTTGAACACAAATTTGGTAGATAATCATAATCTTCCTTAGACCATAGGTCATGTTAACAAAAAATTAATTTTTCTCTGACTTCTTACATTTTACTGGCTTTGAAGCTACGAAGGATGGGTGGTGGAGATAAGAGAGATTAAAATCTCTTACTTTTATATCTAATTTAGAGTTAGAATTGTTTGATATTTTTTGTGTTAAACTTGTACTTCATTATTGCTTCAAAAGTTCCACAGTACCAAAGCAATCCTTCTAAAATTGAGTACACAGCCCAAAGTGACACACAATTGGGTCTAACTCTAAAATGGATTCTGCTTTGCAATCCTAAATCACTGTTCTGGTTTCGACTGGGACAGAGTTAATTCTTTTCCTAGTAGCTGGAGTAGTGTTGTGTTTTGGATTTAGAATGAGCGTAATGTTAATAATGCACTGTTTTAGTTGTTTCTACATAGTCAAGGACTATAGTCAGTTTCTCCACTGTGCTAGGTGCACAAGAAGCTGTGAGGCGGGGGGGGAGGGCACAGCCAGGACAGCTGACCCAAACTGGCCAAAGGTATATTCTGTACCATATGATATCATGCTCAGTATGTATTTTAGGGAAAGCTGTCAAGGGAACTGCTGTTTTAGAACTGGCTGGGTATTGGCCAACAAGTGATGAGCAATTGCATGGTACATCATTTTTTTAATATATTCCTCTATTGTTGTTGTTGTTGTTATTATTATTATTATTATTATTGTTGTTGTTGTTGTTGTTGTTATTATTTTACCTTTCTGACCTATCAAACTGTCTTTATGATAACCCACGAGGTTTAATTTTTCCTGATTCTCTCCCGATCCCACTGCAGGGGAAGGTGTGCAAATAGTGTGTGTGGGTGAGAGATGTTTAGCTGCCTGACAGGTTAAACCACAGCAGCCACTCTTTAAACAACAAATTAAATGATAAGTGTCTTGAGCTGCTTTGTGCTGGAGATTGCAGTACAGATTTACATTGCCTTGTAGTAGGGAGAAGAGTGTTTGTGAGAGAGAGTCCCTTTCTGGGGTGTTGGTGGCATATGCCAAAGTAATGGTCTACCTGATCTTTAACAATAACAGATAACCTTCTTTTACTCTGCACAATTGTGTGAATTCAGTGAGATAAGTGTCCGGTGCTCAAAACTGTGTTCTGAGCTCGTTGTTCAAAGGAAGAGCTAAGACAAAACTAAGATAAAAGAGACAGCTATTCACTGGAACGTTTGTGCACTGCATGACCAAAGGACACTTTCTGAGAGATACAAGACAGAAAACCAGATTTTCAGCATGAACAAGAGATTTTATTTTTTAAGTCTTGCATGATGAAGGATTTCTAACATAAAAGTTCAGAGCAATTGGAGATCGGGAAGACTGCTGCAAAGACTGTTGCACTCCCAAACCCTTCTATCACCAATACCATGAGCAGAAAGAGAAAGGGATATAATGCAGAATGACCCTACTTGCAAACTGATCTTAGCTGGAAAAGGTAAAGGACTTGTCAGGAATCCTCCCTTTGTTCTTTTGTATGTTGTTTCAAGCTGTTTCACACACAAGACCATCTGAATGGTTTTGCACAAACAACAAATCGGGGATGTGAAATGTTTCCTTAGTGCCATTCATCGGGATACATCTCTGTTGTTCAGCTCAGGCAGTTGTTAGTTGTGTCCACTCTGACCTTAAGTTATTTAGCTTCCAGACCTGCACTGGCTTGCACTGTGCCAGTTTGGAGCACACTCCTGTGTGACTTTGTCATGCTGCTCATGGTGAACATACCCTCCAATCTGAATGATACTTCAGATATCAAAAACATGAAACAAATTGCCGCTCATCAGCGCATGTAGGAATAGCAAGTAGGCACCACTCCAAAAGCATGTAAATCATGGAAAGGCAACTTAATGCCATATGGCAGAGCTCCAGCTGGGTGGGATCATATTACATAGGGGAGCAAGAAAAAAGCTGAAATTACTTTTGCCCAGCCTTTTATTTTCCTTGCTTTTCTGGCATGTGTAGTTATTGTTCTCTTCAGCTTTCTCCTCCGAAAGAGAACTGAAGCCTCAGTGGGGTTTCACTGTTGTCTGTTTTGGTTTTTCCAGAGCCCTTCTTGTCTCAGTTATATAGACAAGACAGTCAAGGAGCAAAAACGTCACTGCATGGTTTTAATGACTGACAGAGGAGCTTCAGTAATGAACCCTAAATTCTCATGTAACATCAGCTCATAAAAGACTGCTTGGATTAAATGTGTTCTCACCAAGCATCTGAAGGACAATATTTGAATGGCAGATCAGTTCCTACTTATCACATTATCTTCCCGTGGGCTATCCACAGTCAGGAGAATAAGCTAAATTCAAGGGACAGTCCACAGTAAATAATTTGCCCTTCTGTAGAGGCTTTTCTTTTCCATTCATTTTTCTCCTGTTCTCTGCTCAGCACTTCTGGGCAGGCGGTTTTCCCAGAGGACTGTCAGTCGTCATAGGCTGCTGTTGAGGAAGGGAGTTCTGTCACAGCCTCCAGTGTAACATAGAAAGGGAAAGCACTAATTAAAAAAAGAGGCAGCCTAATACTTACAGCCCTGTGAATAGACCCCAGGCAGTGCAGAGCTGATGATTCTGGTTCATTTCTCCTTCATAGCTGGGCATTTATGCTGAATCAGATAAATAAAATGATGCCTAGAGTAACACTCTATAACAGCTTTTTTTTTTTTTTTTATGTGCTAAACACCTGTCCTCTATCTCTCCCATTGCATTTAAAATTATACAAGTCTCATAATAGCATTTCTGTGTCTTTTTCTGAAGAAAAGGATTGAATCTATTGATATTTAACAACAGCTCTTTAGTGGGAGGTTATAATTGACTAAACAGAGGTGCCTTTAGAGAATTTATTGGCTTTAAAGTAGTACATTTCAATCTAGTTCTGCTTGCTTTTTTAATAACAGCTTTCATACACTAAACCAGCAGGACATGCTCTGATACAATATAATGATCCTCATCATCCAGATAACAAGAAAGTGACCAACAGTTTATTTTCCAAAAAGGAAGAAACTGAGTCACGGACAACTTAGGAACTCCTTCAGCAGGAAATTCTCTCTTAATATTTGACAACTTAGTGGTTAGGTTATGTCCTTTACATACTTGTATGTCCTTGTTAGAGATGCTAATACAATTCCAAAAGCATTTCATTATCTGTAAAATCATGTATATCTTAAAAAAAAAAAAAAATCTCAAGAAGTTCTTAGCCTCAATGCTGTTTGTTTGTTTGTTTGTTTGTTTGTTTGTTTGTTTTTCAGCAATGAGTTCTTTACTTAAGAGATGAAATTGCTACATTTTTTTCAGTTTCACTGTCAGGTTCTTTTGTCTAAGAAAAGGTTTACGTGATTTAATTTCTGTAAACCATTAGTCATCACATATTACTTTGTTAACTTTGTTCTTTTAAAATATACCGGTTTTGCCCTCATCCTACAAAACTTTTTTTGAGCCTTCAGTACCCATGTCCCCACTTCTGAAGCATTTTTTCTCAAGAATTTTCTTGGCATAGTGGGTCACATCTGTGCACTGAAGAGTGAGGTTTCTATTTATCATTCATTTTTTGTAATGTCTGGATCATCTTTCAGAAACACAACCATCCATTTAAAAGTCAACAATGTACACAAGTAAGTCAAATGCTTTGTCATACTTTGTGTTACCTTGCATTTTATGTGTTGGTATGCTCTTGGTTCACCCAGCTTTATTGCATCCTGTTAGAGTGCCATACAGTCTCTCTAGTCTTAATTATCCAGTGTAACTTTGTGGCATCTGCAGTATTTTACCACCTTGCAACTCATTTTTAAAACTCTCATAGGTAATATGAACAAAACTACCTCACTGTGAGGCTTTGGGGCAGCCACTGACAACTTTTGACACACTTTAATTTGACTGTTATTCATTCCCTTTAATTTCCGTCTCACAACCTGTTTCTATGCAATGATGGGATGTTAGCTCTGGTTTTGTGTTTCCCACTGTACCTGCAAGCCATAGAGAGGTACTAATTCCTTTAAGACTTCCCTGTTTGGCAGCTAATTTTTCTCTTTTCATATTAGCTATGGATGTCAGGCCACCTGCAGCCATTCCTGACTCATGCAAATTGGTAGGTTTGGCCTCTTTCTGAAGGCAAATTCTTTCCCCAAATTCCTAGGTCCCTCTAGAAAGACCATGAGTTACAGAGAGTTGTATAAAACAATAATAAGAAGCTGCTCTTCCCATTGGGGGAAGAAGGCTTCCATCCAGAACATCCTAAAATCCACTGAACAAAACAGTGCTATCTGAGACAGTCTCATTACTTAGGGGAGTGCAGTAACATTGCAGTAATATCACCACACAAACAGAGATGTCTCACAGATCCAAACTCTCTCTAAATAAGAGCCATTCATAATTCATTGTTGGCTGGTCTAACAGTAGTGGTCATTATGATTGAAGCAGTTTGGGGAAAACCGGAATCATAGGAAGCTGTTGCGACTTGATAAATATTAACAAGTTAGTATCACACAGGGCATAAATCATCTTACACACTTCTATCAACACTAAAATGCTGCCCATGCCTGACCTTGGATTTAACAGCATGAGTAGCTGTTCGGGTCTTAAAGTTTACTTCTAAATCAGGACGGCAAGGGTGATGGAAAGCACTCAACAGAGGGCCAAGCCTGGTACTTGAACTGTAGTTATTACTTAGCTTATACTTAATTAATACTTAGCGTTCCTTGAATGATTATGAGTTTTTAATGCTTACAAGTACCCACTGCTCAGGAGCTCTCTGGATCAAGGTTGTGTGCTGTCTTACAGTTAGAGGATTTTTCTTTGTTGTAGCATTTTTGACCAGTTTTGCCTTCACAATCTGTCTCTAGTAGATCACTGAGGCTGCAAACTGTGCAGAAAAAAAGACCTTCAAGACCTCTAACTGGAAATATTGCTTTTCTTCCTTCACCCTTCCTCACTGGAATAACGGAAAGGGAAAGGGAAAGGGAAAGGGAAAGGGAAAGGGAAAGGGAAAGGGAAAGGGAAAGGGGAGAGGAGAGAGAGGAGAGGAGAGGAGAGGAGAGGAGAGGAGAGGAGAGGAGAGGAGAGGAGAGGAGAGGAGAGGAGAGGAGAGGAGAGGAGAGGAGAGGAGAGGAGAGGAGAGGAGAGGAGAGGAGAGGAGAGGAGAGGAGAGGAGAGGAGAGGAGAGGAGAGGAGAGGAGAGGAGAGGAGAGGAGAGAAGAAGAGAAGAGGAGAAGAGAAGAGAAGAGAAGAGAAGAGAAGAGAAGAGAAGAGAAGAGAAGAGAAGAGAAGAGAAGAGAAGAGAAGAGAAGAGAAGAGAAGAGAAGAGAAGAGAAGAGAAGAGAAGAGAAGAGAAGAGAAAAAGGTGACATTCATTTCTACTGAGGTAAGTATTTGCAAATCCATACATTTGTGAAACTTTAATTTTAGGTCTAACTTGACCTGACATGTCTTTTTATGTTTTTATGGAGCTTGCCCAAGGCCAGGCAGTAGCTCTGTGTCAACCAGAATTAGACCTCAGGAATTGCTGCCTTTCAGTCCACTAGACCAAGCTGCCTCTCATGCTGCCATCAGAGGTCTCCAGGCCAGATCAGTCTGATCAATTTCTACGTGGGGTTGATCTTTAAAAACATGTGTATTCCAACTGCCTGAGAAACCAAAATATTACTTTTCTGTCCCAATAGAGAGCATAACCATTATTTTTCCTTTTTTTTTTCTTTTTTCTTTGTGTGTGTGTTTGTGAGTGTGATGGTATTAAATCATACCTGTGCCATACATGTTACAAAAAAAAAAAAAAAACAAAAACCCTTGAGGCACTTAAAGCTCCAGAGCTGCTGGCCCACTGTGTGTACTCATCACTTCATCTTTACATTTGGACAGGATTTCACTTTGCCATTTGGCTAGCTCAAGAAGTGATGTCAGTGGCATTCATAGTAGCAAGAAATAACTAGTGATAAAAGATTCTGAACTCAAAGCTTCAACATTGTTTCTTCATTAACATTTCAGACATCCCTGGACCACAAAACTTACTATCCAGAGATGATATTTTGTCTTTTCTCTTTGTTTCAAGGGCTGTGCAAACCAAATAGTGTCTCTGTCCCTGGCTAGATCATGCTCTTTAAGCAGAATGTTTCCAGCCAGGGTCCAGCTCCAGAATTTGGCTCCTTCCTCTTTCTTCCCCACTTATTCCAGCTTCTCCCATGCTACAGGACAGGACATGCTGCTGATAGCCTGCCACCCTGCTCCAGGACTCATTGACTGGCTCCCTGATACATGAGATGCAGGCTGCAAAAGAGAAGTTCCAGAGATGTGCTGCAGCTGGCAGCATTCCACCCCCCTGAGCCCTGTGCCAGCAAGAATACTGATGCCACACTGCCTTGTGCAATGCTGGGGCTGTGCATCTGTCCTGATCCAAGAATAGGCTCCCACTGGTCTGACTTCCAAGGAGTGAGGTTTGGAGGTCATCCCATGGAGAGAGATTTGGGACGGTGATGGCATAGCAAAGAGAAAGATCTGAGGTTTTTTCACAGTAGTGGTGGAAAGCAAAAAAAAGAAAAAAAAAATATATATATATATATATATACATATATGTATATATTCAGAGCATGAGAAGAGGAGACTTAGCAGCTAACAGAGGTTTTGAAACCACTACCTGAAGGTCTGACACTAGCGCAATTAACAAAGCGGGACAGATTATGTAGATTTCTCTGGAAACTTCTGCTTTTTGCAGTTTTCCAAGGCCCTTTAAAATACTCACTGTACAGAGCTGGACTAAGTAGAAGACAATTGCAGCTCCTTTTGTGATGTTACAGGAACTTTGTCAGCGTTCAGATTTTCATGATATACACACAGTAGCTGTGAGAGGACTTTTACCATCTGTAGGTAATAATAGTAATGTCTTACACTGTTACAGAGCCTTTCATCTGTGGATATCAAAAGGCTTTCTAAATATTAACTAGTTAAATGACACCACTCCACTGAGATATGCACTTCTAACTTGGGTGGTTTGAGTGGCTTTTATTAATCTAAGAGCTCTGAAAAGGCTGTCAGCCTCCTTGTGCTTACAAGGCAAAGCTAACGATAAATAAGATGTGGTGGGTTTGGAGCATATGGACTAGGATGGTTCAGACAGGGAGGAATACTTCAGCTAGTGTCATTTCTATACATTTTCAGCATGTTCTTAAAAATCTTTTATTGGCCTGAAATCTGAGTAGCCATGTAAAAGGAAAGAGATCTAGTAATAGGGGAAAGCAATGCTTTTTGTAGGGGAGGGACTATAAAAAGTCTTGATGTTGAGTCAAGGTGAAACAAAAACTAACCAAACTTGTCCCATAGCAAACATAAAATATTATTTGGCCTATAGTGGTGTTCCAGCATGCCCCTGAAAGCTGAGATTACTTTTGGAGCTTTTATCATCCTGCTAATAGATTTACTTACTGAAGGAGGTGAAAAATCCTTTCTGGCAAAAATGTTCTGTACTTAGGTTGATTATTTATATTTCTGTCTGAGAAACTTGATGAAATCCCTTTTGCTACTTTAAAGGGAACTCCTGTTTTCCAACCAGGGGGCTATGAGTTTGGGTGCTGCTTGTACTCAGGCAGCCAAGTCCTATCTATCCTCTCTTAGGACCAAGGTGATGAACCCTCTCTCATTGTGATACAGTCTCTACTGAGGCCAGCCCTTTCCAGGAGGAGGAAGGAAAGTCATCACTTCCCAAGAGGGACTGGGTGTCTGCCAGAGCCCAGACCAGGTAACTCTAAAGTGTCCAATCTGTACAACTGGGAATGCAACCAGGGCTTAAACCCCTGTGGCACAGCTTTTTCTTTTACTGGGAACTGATGGATTCTTGAGGCAAAGCCCACGAGGTTCCATCATCAGTACTGTGGTATTAAATTGCTAACATGGATATTTGAAATTCTTGGATGCTCTTGTTTTGCAATGCACTCTACACAGGCAAGCGCTCTTCTACCTAAATAAAAAATATATGTGATTCTTAGGCCAAGCAGGGTTAAGCTCACAGTGGGATTACAGCCCCACTTCGTGTCATTCATGCTGAACTTTGTAAGGATCCTCACCTTCACAATGGTAGCCCAGAAGAGAAGACCAGCCAGAGTGACCATATATTCAAGTGTAACTGCTTGCCAAGCTCCTTCACATTATTTGATCACAGTTTCGAGGTTTTTTTAAGAAAGCACAAGATTAATAGTGGACATGGTTTAGGATGGTCTCATTATATTATTTTTTCTGGGAGACAATACAAGATCTGGAAACAAAGAACTGTGAATACACACAGAAGGCACTGTTAGAATTCAGTCATGCTCAACAGTGAAATATCCTGATATTAAAATAGGATTTCAGTCAATAGACTTCCTGTACTTTTAACTCGCAAAGAATAGCATTGACTTCAGTGGGACAGTTTGAAACCTTAGTGTTAAAGGATGCATTAGAATCCAACAAAGGAGGGAGACTAAGTATGTGTGTGATCACCTCTCTTTGCCCATACCAATATGACTTCAATGTCAAAAGAAAATAGTGGATGCTACCTAGCTATGGTATGTCCCTCAGGGAAAAGGAGTTAGAAGTCCCATCTTAATAATAATAATAATAATAATAATAATAATAATAATAATAATAATAATAATCTACTATTATTTTACTGTGTGTACTGTGTGAATCCATCAAAATAACATCTTTAATACCAAAATAAACACCAAACACTGCATCTCAAGTTAACTTACCTGTTAGTAGAAGTGAGCATATAATTATCAGTCCAGTGTTTAATTGTTATCATGGCCCGAGGATTCATACCATTTCAAAGAAGACGCAGGCGGCAGCTAAGGTGAATGCAGAATAAAATGCTTGTGTGTTGTGATTTAAAATCAATGTTAAGTGTGTGTTCAGTGAGTAATGTATGGATCCTCTCTTAAAATATTCTCCACAGAATTAGTAAGTGTTTCTGACTTATTCTACTGGGCCTGGAAACTCTCTTGTGCCCTGAGTGCACAGAATATTACACGTGCTTATGTGGAAGCACGGGAGGAAAATACACTCGCGATTGTGCGAGGAAATAATTTATACACATGCTCGTATTGAGCACGGAAAGTTACACATGCAAATGTGCACGGAAAATACACGTGCTTGTATTAAGCACGGAAAGTAAGCGTGCAAATGTGCATGGAAAGTTACACATGCAAATGTGCACGGAAGGAAAATACACCCGCGATTCTGCGAGGATTAATTTTACACGTGCTCATATTGAGCACGGAAAGTTACACGTGCATATGTGCATGGAAAGTACAAATATACTCGCAATCCTGCGAGAAGTTTTACTCACAGCCGTGGTGGCAAGGCAAGTGGAGTCTCCATCCCGGGGGGGGCTCTCCATTCATCTTGCAATTGCAGATTTTAGCATCAACCCACGGACACCTCTTGAGTCCCCATGTTAACTGGGAACTTTGCAACAAGGGAGGGCTTATGCAGAGTCCTAGTGTTATTTCTCAGGAGCAAGGCTTTAAGGAGTGCTTTTACCTCTTGCTGCACTCAGCTGGACCTATATCAAGCTGTTCATCATTATATTGAAAAGCAGAGAGCAGAGGGTGGCCATCAATCTGAGGAGAGCAGAGCCAGGCAGCCACCCTCAGCAGACAGTGCCATCTTCAGAATTCTGGCTAAATTTCTTGAATTTCTCCTTTTGTATCCTTTTACCTTCTTCTTCTTTTTTTTTTTTTTTTTAATTAATTGCAGTCCTCAGTATCGTACTGATGGCAACAAGATGGGGGTAAAGGGAAAAAATGTCATACATAGAGAGTTTTTTTTCTGTTTATTGCTTGTGCATCTAGAGACCTTTAACACATACAATGCACGTACAGTTCTTGCTGTAACTGCAACATAGCTTGCCTCTCATGAAAATTTATAGACTCTTTCAATCTTTAAAGACAATCCCAACAACACTTTAAATATGCCAGAAACATCATACTCTTGAAGGAGGAGAGAGAGAATCACAACAAATTTTTTTGTTGCTACACTGTTCTTCATCCCAAGTGTTGGCTGGCTTTTATTTTTGAATATAGAAATGAAAGGAAATCCTTAAGATTTGAGTATCATCTGATAAGCTAGTGTACTACAGGGCAAGGCAGTCCCATTTCAATGCTGTAAACATGCACTGATGCCCTTTAAGAATTACAAATGTTGGTGGCTGATGAATATTCAGTTTACCCATTTTCTTTGCTGTGCATTTATTTTGGAAAAAAAAAAAGTGAAGCCATAATGAGAATAAATCAAGTGTTCCTCTATTCAAAATCTTTCTGCAGCTCTCTTATCCTACTCTGGATGCACACACACACACACACACACACAAAACAAAAAGGAAAAATAGTCTGCTTTTTATTTTTTTATTTTTCTCCAAGAACAAGCCTCAGGTGTTGCTTGCACAGCTTCTCAGCATCAACTGTCCCTCAGCCCTTGTGAAGCACTGAGACCATTGCTCAGGCAAGTGTTTGCAGGTGGGCAGTGCCTGCCCCATGCAAGATGCTGCTGCAGCAGGATCTGGGCAGATGAGCACTGGCCCAGGTAGGAAGCATCTCCCAGCTGTAGGGAGATAAGAGTAAATGCTGAAGAGGTTGGGAGGATGTGGAATGCAGATGGATGGCTTTTTCTGCATCAGGGTGGAGGCTGGGAAATTGGTAGGGGTGGGAGGATACAGGCAAAGCAGTGGAGTGCTAAGATGTGTATAGGAGAGATTCAGGTGCATGTGCAGTGGGTCCCACAGCTGCACTAATTGTTAGAGGTGGCTTGCAGGCTATGTGGGTGTCTGTCAAGTAATTCATTGCTACTATTTGGAGGTGGGAGGTTTAAAAATGTACTTTTAGAGGCAGTAGATTCGAGGTCAAATAATGACACGCTAGTGACCTTCTAGGACAACTGTAAGTTTTCTGCAGTGATATCTATGCTGAGCTGTTCTCCCTCTAGATACTGAAAACAAAGGAAAAGAAAACAAAACCTGCCACATACATACCCACAAGCAATGATTTTGTTTAATGAGAGCACTATTTGCAGCAGTAACTCACTATGAGCCACCCTTCTGAGTGCTACCATCATTTAGTGTAAATGGTTTCATAACAGCTTGAAACAAAAATTATTTCAAGTCAGAGATGTGTCATTCAGAGCAAATCCAGAGAGAAGTCAAGTGACTATCAAATGTGAATCACTTTGAATTTAGCTGACTACAGGATATAATTACCTCCATTTACTGTGTTTATGAACACTTCTTTGTGTGAAAAGGTGTTTTTTTCAGTTTTTAAAATATTTTTCATGCACACAGATTGAAATAAATTGGAAGAAATATATCCTTGCACCTGTATCTCCACAGCTAATGTCATTAATTGTATTAAGTAGCTCAGTACAATTATACTTTGTATTCTTACTGTTTGCATTTAAAGCAAATGCCAAAGAGATGTTATTAACACAGATAAATTACAGAGAACACCTTTCTCTGAGCAGTTTCAGCCATCACATTTTCAGCCCGTGTTAATTGTTAAACAAAGAGCACAGATTTAGATTAGAAACTGAATAGCCTTCTCTAGCTAAGGTTTGCCTTAGGATAGCGAAAAAAGAGAGTCTGTATTCTCGCTGCCTCATTGCATGGTAGTCCTTCTGCCTTCACACCCTTGATGCCTAAAGGCTCTCTTTCCAGGTAGAGGAAAACTTTTAGTGTTCCTTGCTTTTCATCAGTGATGTTATTTCAAAGGTTAGAGGAAGAGAGAAGATCTGCATGAAACATCCCTTAAAGAGTAATGTAGAAAAATTACTCTCTCCTTTCCTCAAGGCTCTCTTGCTGTATTCAAATTGGAGGAGAACTCATATTGTGTTTTTCTGGAAGTGCAGCACAACACTTTGAGGAGAGGGAAAAAGTTTGTTGCAAACAAATGTTGAGACAGTAAAGCATATGAGCATGTCGGTTGGTTTCAGGGAACTCTTTCATCAGCCCTAGGGTCTGCAGCTACATCACCCAGGGGTTTCCCATTGCACGTTAGAAGTGGAAAATTCTTGTCCTTGGATACATGCTTGATGCTTGAAAACTAGAAATGTTTCCTCTTTTCAAAAGACTGATGTGCTGACTTGGTTTGAGACAGGTCCAGAAGCTCCACATCTGCAAGATGAACTTTTCTTCCTGGGAATGCAAAGATAAGTTGCCATGGGGTGTACGAGATGAGCTGCCATGAGGTGCAGCAGTCAGAGGTTTTTGTTCTCCTCGGAGGATGACTTTCAGGGTCGGACATCACACCAGATGCACCAAAGGTGTCTGTGAATGTCTACAGCTGCACTGTTCAGAAGCTTTAAGTAAACCAACTCTTTCCAATAAACTTTGCTCTTGATTCAGGGTGGTAGTTGTTGGACTCTATGCTCATTTAATTACACAGCCAGTCATTAGCATTTTAAGCATCTCTGTTAAACAGGAAGAGCCAGGAAATCCTGATTTCCAGATTGCCTGTGGGTAGAAGAGAAGCAAGCATATTGGTTATTGCCATGTTTCTCAATACATTTCTCTTGCTTTCCATCAGAGGAGACATGACCAGAAGTCTTTTCTGCCAAAATGCATCCTTACACCTGCTTCTGTGCAGAATATGTCTCACTTCATGTACACAGATTACAAATGAACAAACGCTGTGAGGCCTGGTAAATGAGGGTGAAGAGAAGTGCTGACATGCTGTGGTGTCCACAGGCTCCAGTTTCCCAGTTCCCATTTCTATCAGCCAGTGTGAAGGGTATCATCCAGCTCCTGGGGTCCTCATTAATGCCTTCTGCACTGGGCAGCAGGGGGCAGTGAGAGAGTAAATGCTGTCTTTTATGTTTTTGCTACATAAGATGCAGTTTCTTAGACTGGCACCAGCCACTTGGAGACAAACACAGACCAGCACACAGATACAGTCAGCCTATTTTTATCTTTTTTTTTCTTTTAAGTACCATCCATCCCCCTTGAAAAGCCCTTCTTTAGTGCACTGTGACTACCTAGGTGCACACTCCAAGCTTTCATGCTGAACTGAGTTCATGTCAAGCTCATCCTCAAGATTTCTGCATTCAGTCGGTTCTCAAACAGTTCGATTACTACTTGGGCCTTTTCTGATAAATGGTTTCAATTCATAGGAATATGCTAATTAAATCGTTTGCATTTTTTCCTATTAATGAAGAAAGGGGGTTGAACCCAGACAGACCCTTCTCGCATGCTGGTTTCATGAAATACCTCTTTTGGGAGATGTGAGTGGGATGCACAGGACTGCTGCAGTGTGCAGGGGACTATCCTACACACAGAAGTTTCTCTAAACTTCTGTAAGAAAATAGGAAGGTCAGTCTTTTTCTTCTCACTCGCATCTTCTCTCCTATCTATTTTTTTAAGCTTTTGCATTTATGTTCTTAATTAAGTTAACAAGTGAATTGTGCCATTTAATTCAGCACATCCTATCTCTTTGTGGTGCACACTCTTAAGCAGTAAAGTAGTATTATACAATGATTCTATTTTTCAAGCTCTGAGTCTAGATCTTTGAAGACATTTTTATTGCTGTTCTTGAAACATATGAATATGATAGTAGTTTTCTTCACACACTGGAAACCAACCCCACTTGTTTGCTTTGCTTTGGTTTGGTTTAATTTGGTAGGAAGTATACATATAATTATATCTCTCCCTTTTATCTATCAATTTTTCCTGGAACCCAAATGAAGCATACTTCTACACAAAGCAGGCAATGAAAAGAATGGCACCTCTTGAAAGAGATTTTGCCTGTTGCTTAAAAGCAATGTCTATTTCCAAACAGAAATATTTCAAGGCAAATTGACTGCTTTGAATAGGTTAGAAACAGGCTTTCATAACCTCAATTATAATACCTTGATAACAACATTTGTGAGACTAGAAATTAGATTAGCTAGGTTAAGATGTATTTGAAAATAAACAGAGAACATACAATTCATTCTGGAAATGTAAACTCCAAAGCAGTTCTATTCATTAAAAACCTACTTGTTGCTTCATTACTTATTATATGTTGTGTAAATAAATCACATGGATATGAGAAGAGAAAGGGAGGGCTGTGTGTAACATCTGCAGCCAACTCAAAGTTCTTGCAAAGGAGTCTTTCACAACTTCCATTGCACACAATGTAATATAATATGAAATATAGATAATTTTAAATCTCATTGCTCATGAGACTGGAGGCCATAGGGTTTTCAGTTAAAAGAGTAAAGAGGGAAGAACAGTATATGCAACTCTGAAAAGGATGGTGGCAGGGTCTCATGCAGACTATATGTGGAAGGGGTTGCTCAGGTTTTGTTCATCTCTAGCCTGTATGATGGGATTAGGAGAGTTTCATTTCCATTATCCATGCTGTGCTTGGCACTTTACAAATGAAAATTTGTTGCTGTCACCAAAGGATTTACATTTAGGTCAAGACTTTCCAAGCCATTAAGTGAGCTTGTAGGAATCAAAGTTGGATTTGCTGATGGTAGCTGCAGGTACCGTGAAGTTGTAACAGGGCTGCACTTGGAAATTTGTAAAAGGAGCAGAATTACAAAGTGGCAGATGGGAACAGAATTTCTAGCATGAGCATTTTACATCAGTCTCTGGTCCAAATTGGGACTGAGTGGAAGAAAGCACAACTGCACTGATGTCAGTGGTTTCCACTATGTGCCCAGCTGCTTTGCTCTGTTGGAAAAACCTACAGCAACTAGAACAAGCTTGTGAATCTAGCCCATTACTTTTAAGTGTTTTGTTTAACACTCTCACTTTGGGGTTTTGTTTGTTCTTTTTCCATTGGGCTTGTCAGTTTTCATAGTATGTTTTAGCTTTGTAGCATTTAGCATAGACACGAGTGAGTATGAATACAAAGAGTCTGTTTCTTATACAAACCTTTCTTTTTATTTTGGTGGTGGTTGTTGTTCTTGTTGTTGTTGTTGTTTTAGCTCCATTCTGATCAACAAAACAACTGAATTTCTGAATGGCTCTCCTTCAATTTGAAACAGTGTTTTCTCATTAGCAATATTAGGAATTGACCTGAAATAAATGAAAAGTTACATTAGATTACTATTCTCATCAGACTTACCTCTAGTGTCTAAGCATCAATTTTGCAGCAAAAAGTAAACCTCAGTGCCTTCAGCTGATTAATATCCTGTTCCCAATTTGCACACATGGAGAGTATCTATGCAAAAGTTGGAAGAGAGGAGTGAGGTGAGCTATGTTAGTACCCCTTCCTTGACCATGGGTTTGGCAACAGAGAGAAGGAGAGGGAGAAAGAAAGCACATGAAGATTCATTCCCAGGGGAAGGGTTGAAAAAAGTAATTTTCAGCTTTGTGATGTGTATGTTTCTTTTAATCAGTTGTGATAACAATCAAACATACATAGCAGCAAAAACAAAGGCTTGTCTGCTACTGCTTATTCAGCATTTACCAGATTCAGCTCATTTCAAAAGTTTAGTTTTTAATCGGTGATGAGGCTTTCTGGTGCTGTTGTTTTCTGAGACAGAGAGGCATACAGCAAGGGCAGTCACAGGGACTGGTTGCCATAAGGTTTTTGTGGGGTTAGTAGGAATAAGAAAGGAAGATGGGCAAGAAGTGGAAAAACTAAAGTAAATTGAATTTAAGAATCCGATATTTCCAGCCACTGATTAGTGAAGGAAGTAACTGCATAGTTGAAACTTAATTTAGTATAATTACATAAGTCCATTTCTTGGAAATGATAGATGCAGAGAGGGCCACCAGTTTTTCAAATGACCTTACAAGAATGAACCGTGCAGCAATTTCTACAGTAACTAGCTGCTCCTGGAAAAAACAAACAAACAAACAAACAAACAAGTAAATGTTCCATGGCTCCTGCTTCTCCACTTCCAGTGTGGGCAGTCATTTCCATAGATGAAAGTGTCCCTCTTGTTCTGCATGGTTTCTCATGCTATCTGTTGTCTCATTTCTCAGTGAAGCTACAGTGCTCTTTGGACTCCGTGGAGGAAAGTGAAGGTGCATTGATCAGGCATCCTGCCTCTGCACCAGTTCCTTCAGACCATCTGAGGATGAGGCACCAGGCACAAGCGGAAACCTACATCCAAGTGCAAGCTTATTGCTGAATCCATTGATGACTGCCTTGTATTGCTTGATTTTGGGAAGTGGTTTAGGTGATTTAAAACTTAGGTTGAAGTCCTGCAAGCACTTGCATGCAGTGGGAATCATACCCCTCAGATCATGGGGTCAAGTTCACTGTGGTTTTTAAAATGCCTGAGCAGTATGTTTCCTCTCAGAGGATTTGTACATAAGAACTATGGAGAAAAGAGAGGCTTATACAGTGTTTAAACTAATGGGAGGTCTGTCTAAAGGCTGAGTATATTTCAGCCTGTGGATAATAGGGTATTAAGACAGCTTGAGAGATCACTTACCTGTGTCCTACAAAAGAAAACTGGAAAGAAGACTGTGAAACTGTCATGTGTTTGTTCTCAAATGCCATACGGGATGCTTCCATCTTTCAAAACACTAACCCAGTACATCTGTTGCTGGAAATGCTATGTATTTTGTCTGTGTTTCACACTGTGATCAGTCCAAGGCCTCAGGTTAGGCTGTTGCCTCTGCCCAGCTGCCTCTTGGGCAGGCTGGTCTCAAAGGCAGGTGGGGACTGCGTCACTGGGGTTCCTGCCGCAGGAGAGGGGCCATGGAGGGGCACATGCAGGTGGGAGGAGAGCAATCCTCCCAAAATGTCAGCTGCTGTCTCTGCACCACTCCTCAGGCAGTGGCTGGAATGACAGATACAGCTTTTTGGGTAGCTCGACACCCCAGATGAAGCCCTTTGCCCTCCTCTCTCCCCCCTGTTTAGCAGGCAAAGCCTGATTTCAGTCTGGTCCTGTCTCCCCTTCATCCTTTTGGCAGCAAAGCTGCATTTGATTACATTTTTTAAGAGTTTCAAGCCAGTCCTGTCTGATATACCTGTGTTTTGCATATTTACAGTATCTTGTTACATTCCTTATGAGTAGTGACATCTTGAGGTGTAACGTATCCAGGATCAATAAATGCCGTTAAAATCCTTATGCATGTTGTAGCTAAGATATTTGGAGTGTTTGAATAAGTCTTAAGTGAGCATAGAAAGTTGACAAGCATTCATTTAAAACTACGGTGGTGAAGGCCAGACCTCAGGATGCTTTATTTATTTGCTCATCTGAAACACCCGTACTTTTACTCTCTGACTTATTTTGATTTATTAAAATAGAAAAGAGTAACTTATTGAATACAGAAGGCATATTGAGTTTTCTTGCTTTAGACTATTAAAAATTATCTCTTTTATGTTTGCTTAAAAATCTTGAGGGTGTTTTTGATCACTTTCTTTTTTTTTTTTAATCAGTGTAATTCTTAAAATATTTCCCACTTTATTTAGTTTTACTTTCTATTTACCCTGAAACAAACTTCAGCTTTTGATAAATGGTGTTTCATTGTCCATTCACATAGTGCAAAATTAAAAGCTAATCCTCAGGAAAAATTTTAAATGGATGTCAATATTTAGTCGGAAATTATATTTTGGAAAAAAAAGTTCCTTCCAGAACATTTCAAAGTTGTGTGGGAGGAAAATGTGAAGGAGAACCCCAAATAATCATTCTTGGTATGTCCATGAAAGTAGTTGATTTCAATAACCAAACATAGTAGGGAGGTTTGTAGCTTACCTTGTTCTGTTTTCCATTTACCTGCTCCAGATGTATTTTACCTCTCTCTTTGGCATGTGCTATTGTTACTTTTCAACTGAAAACCACTTTCATCTGTAGTACTGATATTCTTTCCATTGCAGCAACTAGCCAACTCATGGCAGAAAAGTTCTCTACCACCATTCCTTCCAGACTATGAAAATAATATATATTGTGTGACATTTTCCCTGTGCATGCCCATCCCTCTGCATCCACCCAGCCTGCAAGAAACGACACTGGGGTTTTTGAAGTGAGTACCATTCCTTTTTTCCCCACAAGCAATCCTAGCATTGAAACTAGAAGGTGTTGATGTTTGTTCCCAACCCAGCTACATCTCAGAATGTGAGACACTCACTCTACTCACAAATCTTCTCCTGCTGTTTCTGAACATCTAGTGAAAGAAACTGGTAAGCTCTACCTTGTCCAGAGTCCCATACTGTGTTGCATAAAAGTTAGCACCTGACCATTTCCAAATGAAGGAATAAGGGAAACAGTGAAAATACTTTGAGGTGCAGAGTTCAGTAGAAATGCACATTAGTGGTCTCAAACATATGCCCCTGTCTCAGCTTCATACTACTTCATCTCAACTCTCCCCCCACCAGTTTGACATCCATACCACTTACATACAACCACACATACCTTCAGTGCCTGCAACAAGAAAAGAAGCTATTCCACTTAGTCAAAGAGCCAGTGCACAGTACGATTCATTAATTTATCATTGTAGGAAATGCTTGATGCCACATCGGCTTTATGGCCGTCATAAAGTGTCCCACCTAACACACAACGAGAGCACCTTGCAGTACCTACCTAATACTGAAGTGATAATTGCACCATTGCACTGTTTTATGAGGCAGTAATCCAGTTCCTGAGCAGATAAACTACAAGGCTGAAAGCTCAGTAGTTTATCTTGATGAGGGAACTATATTATTTCCAAGTAAAACAGCATGATGGTACTATTGCCACTTTTCGGTGCTTGCGGTAGGGATATTTTTGTTTTATGGTGTGGTTTCTGGGGTTTTTTTAGGTCTTTGCCTGTGCCTTTACCCAACTACTGAAACTAAATCAAGATCTCTATGGATTTGGGTTTAATATCATTGTATGTTTAAAATATCTCACATGGAAAATATATTTGTAATCAATACAAGCCATGGAAATGTATTTGAGTGTTGTGTGTATGTAGCTAGCATTAAAGTATACAGCCTGCAAAGCAATGCACTGCTGGACTGAACTCCTTTTGCTTTGTTTTTTGTTTGCCTAATTGTGGGTTTATACTATGTTCTGATTTTAGTATTAAAAAGAAAAGCAGTACCAGGTAAGGTTTAGCATGGGATCAGCCAGTGCAGACACATACACTGTGACCTGAGAGGTTACTCACCACTCTCTGCATGGTGTGGTGAGTACCTGGGGCTGGTACAGTTCAGGGGCATCTGTGTATCCACTGCAGGAGGCAGTACCGACTCTGTTTATTTGAGGATGGGTGTATGTAATTTCTGCCACTGCTGAGGCCTGGGTAAACCCCTCAAAGGCTTCCTAGCTGCCTGCCACATCACAGGGGTACATTTCAGCTCCCCAGGGGGTTCTCACAGGAACACATGCATGCGTATGAGGGTGGTTTTGTGCATATTCCTCTCACAGGTGATAACGTTGTGCATTTTATTTTGTCTCTGTGATTGTGTACATAAATGCTTCTTGATGACTTGGTCATCTTTCTTAAGCTGTTGATTTTGTTACATGAAGCTTCTATGCTGAGCTGTACAAAATCAATAAATAACAAAAAGAGGATATTTCATCTCCTTTTCCTGCAAACCTCTATTCCTCTTGACATATGCTAGGAATGTTGAAAGGCAAAATTATTTCCAAATCAAGTGATAAACAGTGCCCTTTGATAAGTTTTGCTTATATAGGAGATTCTGAGGAGAAAACAAAAATGTGTCTCTTCCTCATAACTTCTTCCCTCAGGCTTAATGGAAAAAGATAAAATAAGAACCATTACAATGGCATTTGCCAATTTGCAGGCAGAATATATTGCAGGTGAGTAGGCATTCACCTTCAGAGATAAAACAGAATCAGAGAAAGAGTCCACATTGCCCTTAGAAGGAATGATCGTTCATGTTGCACTGGATGTTTTTTTATGCCAGCCGTTTGTCAGTCAAGCAGCAGTCATCTTTTTGCTGCACTTTGGCCCCACAGTTCAAACAAAATGATGCAGTAATAGAAGAGGTTGTCGAAGTCATGAGAGTTATTAAATGCCATTCTTTTGCACCTAAACCTATCTTTTTTCCACAGAGGATAAATTATACAGTCCCCGTAATTTATTTTTATTTTTTTTTTTTTAAAAAAAAGGTTGCCATTACGTATTACCGAGGGAAAACAGGAAGTCATGAGAACAGTATGGCCTCAAAGTAAGGGCCACTCTATGATATCATTTGCAACTGGGTACAAGAGACCAAAATGTTAGATCCTCCTCTGTGTCACCTGCAGAAATCCTGCATGGCAGACTGAGGAGGGTAGTGGCCTTCATGGGTCTCCTGTGTCTTCTGCCATCTCATGTAGCTTGACAGTATGGGAGGTGAGTCTGTCTGCTTTATGGTCAGCTCTGGCAGCCGTGCAGGCGTACGCTGCCCCTCATTCAGACATCATTGCAAGATCTGCAGTCAGACTGAGGTCCATAATTTTCTGTGTGCCCAAACTCTCAGAAGAGGCTGTTACGTCAGGATGCCCAGCTTGAGAGATGTTAGAAGGGCTGGCTCTCAGAAGGTGCTGAAAACATCTTTCATTTGCCTTTTTTCCTTGCATCCCCTTGAACAGAGCCCTTTTAGGGCTCTAAAGTCAAGGATCACCAATGGCTAATTGGTTTTTAAAGATCCTGGTTGGTCTGTAGGTATTTCTGAAACACTATTGCTCTTATCTCTGGGCTCCAGCTAGAAATGTGATGCAGCACAAAATTGCACAACTGTCTCAGTAATGGTGAAAATTTGAATTAAATTGTGAGATATTTCGCACACCACAGAACTCCTGATGCTTGTTTAACAGGCTGCACAGTTTAGCAGCATGGTTTTTTACGATGTAGCACTACAGTAGACATTAAATACAAGAAAAAAAAAAAAAAAAAAAGTATGGTCTTTGCCACAGTATGAGATTGTTTTCCTTCTAGGAATGGCACCAATGTATACCAGAACAGTCTAGTTAATTCAGTTTAATTCTTCCTGGCAATAATGTCTAAAAAAATAGTACAAGGAAGACAACCAAAGAAGCACTGGGCTAGCTAAGTTAGATTCAGAATTTTAGAATAAATATCTACCCTTTAAGTCTCAATAAGAGTATTCACCATTTCCTGAGCCTTGTCCCTTGCTGGGCTGCCACAGCTGATATCCTCATTCTTTCTGTAGGTCACACTGAAAGACACTCTCTCCATAGGTCCACTGGCATCTCCTCTTTTAAGGCTGAAGTTTGCTCCTCAGCCACTGAGCCTTTAAGGATGTGGTGCTCTACAGCCTGTGCAGCATGAATACCATGACAACCATATTCTACCCACCTTGGGAATAACAATGACCCAGAGCCAGACCATCACATCCAGCTCTTGGCATGAGTCTACTGGTCTCTCACAACTATGGATCATGCCACGTTCAAATAGCCAAAGAAGTAATGATAACAAGCAGACAAAATCCTTCATTACCTTTTGCTTTCCCTCTTTCCTGGTTTTCCACACATGAAAGAGGGGAATAAAGGGACAAATCTCCATTGCACCAGCTCACTACCAAACTGCTTTGGCTCAAAGGAAGATTTGTTCTTGATGCTGCTCAAACAGATTTGGGAAATGACATGTTTGTGTTTCAGAGCACAGGACTCTTGAGGCATCAGCATCAGCAGACCAGCTATTTGTTTAGGTTTATTTTTTCACATGACATAAACTCATTCCAAATAGTCTGTCATCATCTCAGTTGATGCTATTCCTACATGTGCTGTTCACAGTAGCACACTCAGCACTAACATTTCAATGCTGAGGAAAGCTAAAGGCAGGGAGTTCATTACAGAAGCTCCCTTCAGGCTTTTGGCAAGATGTAGTGAGATGCCAGTTGTTCCTAGTAATTTTCTGCAAATGAGAGTATACTGGAGCATTCGAAAAAGTAGAGCACATTCAACACTATTACCTTATGGTACATACACCATATTTTGTCACAAGTGTGATAAAAGAGTTCAGTTGATCATGCAATCTGAGTTTTCTTCCTGCATCTTCTAAAACAGCAGTTCTTCAAAATGCAAGAAACTTTTGAAGGCTGCCTGCTGCATGTGGTACTCTTACCTTATTTCCCCCATCTGCCCATTAACAAACAAAATAAGAAAAAAAATTGAAAGGTATTCAAACCTATGTTGCCCATCAGAAAAGGCAGGTGATATGAACCACTTTTTCTATTTTCCAAATCTCCCAGCTATACTATTTCTTCTACCATTTCATCTACTAGAATCTCGTTGTATGTTGCGATGGTAATGTGTTACTATTTTCCAGGCTCTTCTTATATGTCATCTAAGTATTTGGACAGGCAATTATGAATTTAAACAATCACGTTCTAACTATTGTAGCCCTGCCATACATTAGCCGCATTTGGTTTTGTCATGAGATACCTACCTGTCGTTTAGATGCAGCTGTCTTCCTGCTTTCTCTAACCACAGCTGGGCACTCCATCAAGGAAGGATATGGTCTTCTCTGACCTCCCTAGGGAGTGAATGGCACCAAGTCTTCATCTATTGCTTTCTCAGAAAGGGATGGAAAGTTCAGAAGTTTTATAAAAGTGAGAGAAGCTGGATAACACTTCCTAGTTGTTATCCCCACACACTTGCTACACTGAGACATCCTACTTGTTCCTGTTGCCACCACTAATGGTCCTGTTCTGCTCTCCTCCACACTTCCAGGACTACTAGGCTTTTGTTGTTTCGGGCTGAGCTCAGATCTGCTTGCAGCCCATTGCTGAGCCATGGTACTTGTGAAAGGAACTGATGGTCCATCTATACTGTAAATGAAGTTATGGTGGCCCCATATTCCAGCATAGCTGACCAAGGTGTAGTCTAGCTACTTTTAGCACAAGCAGAGTGAAACAAGGGCCTGCGCCAAGCTGGCCCCTGGAGTATATGTCATGGTTTTCACTGTCACTCTCAATAGCCAATGCTCAGGTCTCTACTGCCCTACGTACATTGTCACTGACAGTCAAACTAAATAAACTGACAGTAATTTGGACATGATTGGACATACTGCAACAACACCTACAACTACTTACACAAAGGAAACAGAAAGGCAGGTGCTTGCACAGCCTAATTTTAGGCATGCAGCTCAAGTAATGGAGATAATTCAGTCACTCAGTCCCCTGACTAATTCCCCTGTATACCATGGGGAGAAGTTCCACTTGAAGGGTGCTTCTGAGTAGGAAGATCTTACAGAGATCAGGCTGGTGTCTCAGCAGATGTATGGTGGTCTCCCATGTTGAGGCAATATGAGTACCTCCCAGAGGCTATGGCTTTGGAAGAGGAAGATACCTCAATTTCCAGGAGCAGGAGCATCTTTGGAGGACAACTGGGCACTCTAAGGACTGCACTGGCACATCAGAAATGGAGAAGATGATAACTGACCTCCAACATCTTTACATAATAGGTAGAAGCACAACACCTTCCACTGTTCCCCTGTTTGTCATTACTATTCCTGCTTTAATTAAGCCAGTTTGTTTTCAAATAGTTGGGTTTTCTTAGCCATTTTTTTTTTCTGTTCCACACAAAGATGGTGCAGGTCTGTAAACACAGTGCTTAGAGGACTGGCCATATTTTATGACTTCTGCTTTGTTGTTTTTTCCCTGGAAACTGCATAATTTGTTTCCTACTGGTGGTGTTGTTTATTTTAGCATGCTCTGATGGACATTAAGATCACAGCTTTTTAAACATTAATCAAGATGTTTCAGAGGGGTCATCTTGCCTGCCTTCTTTCTGCCAGTGCCATGTTTGTCTGGAGCTGCGTTAAAGGATTTCCATTTCAGTGGCCCACCAGCATGCATGAAGTCTGAATCATGGATGGGTGGTGATTTAAATTAGGTGAAAGAATAAAAAAATGCCTGCTGCCTCTCCATTAATGAGCACAGAACTCACACTCTGGGTTCTGTAAACCTCATTTAGGTGTGTCAGCAAGAGCCAGAACTATATTAAAGGCCTGAAACTGAAAAAATAATTAAGGCGGCTCAATGCCAATTACTTTTCATCTTCAAGCTGCTGCTTACCGTTCATTCCCAACAAATACTGAAAGGTCATAATCATTTTTTTTCTTTTTTGTATGAACAGGTTATTTAGATTTCTTCTTGGTATTCTCACACTTCATGGTGTGGTACAGAAAAAAAACCCAATGTACTACAAGCCAAACAGTTCATCTCTCATACTAAATGGAAGTCAGACAAGGACAGTCCATTCCTCTTTTTAATCACAAGCAGTGTTCAAAGAACTTCCTCTATTTTCTGTTTTATTACTTGGTGTCTTGGATAATGCAATGGAAATATAATCATTTTTAATCAGGTTTAATTATATTCTTTATTCTTATTCTTTATCTCACACACTTTTTAAAAAGGTGAGTTTCTGTTTCTTTCTGCTTCCTTTGTTGGAGAACTATAAAGCCATCAAATAATATGTGGCTCCAAAAGCCAATGTGCTTGCACAGAAACTGGTGCCTGCTCTAGAAGCCTGTCTTGACTTCAAAATCCTCATTTGGGCCAGTCTTGCTCTGAGGATTAATGTCAGGTGTGTCCTGAACTGCACTGAGTTGGTGTGTTTCTGTGTGCCTGTGCGCCCTTGGAGTTGCACTACATCACAAATTCTGAAGCATCTCTCACACCGGTAATAGGTATGCCTTATAACCATCGTATTCATCTCAGGGGTTTGGTGCTTCAAAGAAGATACCAGGCTAATTCTCATAAATATTCCTCAGTTTATTAATGCTGGAAGGTGTCCCTCTCATCTTGTGCTATTTCAAAGTACTGTTCTGAGGAAAAAGAGTTACAGTCCTGGGTTTAAAAAAATCACATTGTTGAAAATAAAATGTTCTTACTTTGTTATTATGGAAACCTTAGATGCTTAGATAATTATAAGAAACAATTTGAACTCATTTCTGTTTTTTTCAGATTTACTTATTTTTCTTTGCTTTATGCTGGCTGCCAAGGTTGATGAATTTACTACATACTATTTTCTGTCATTTCTAGCTCCAGGTTCCACATCCTGGCAGAGCTTGAATTTTAAGTGCTACAGGCGAGGGTGCAGCATATTTGTCTATTCACTTAAATCACCACTGAAATAATAATTTAAAAAAGAATCTGTACTGAGATATATATATTATGTCAAGTCTTATGTTTAAGTTACAAAAAATACCTAATACTTGGAAGTGGGAAGAGACCTTTGTCCCCACTGTTTCTCTAAACTGTCTCGCCTGGGCGTTCCTCAGCTAAGGTTCAAGGATTCACAACACAAATCCAGTCTCAAAGTCCTCAATGCCTTTTGCATCCTTTTCTGGCTGCTGGTGTGCAGTGCATCACACTGCTTCCCTCTTTTTGTAACCTACTGCCATCCTGGTGACCTTTTCTTCTCCAGCTTTCTCAGAAGTGAGCCACAGGCCAAAAAAAGGGGGGAGGATGAGCATGGAAACAGAATTGGCACTAACGGTTTCATCCAGCACATTTTTTTCTGTTCACAGGGGAAATCTTTATAACCTTGTCCAAAATGTCGACATAGTTCTAAACAAATGTTGACAGGGGTGGTCAAACTTCAGCAAGAGTGTTTATTCTAGAGCTCATTTCCTTACTCACTAAGACATCTATGGTTATGATATATGCTAAGAAGGCACTTTCCGGGTTGCAGTAAGATTTTAGACAGTCTGATAACTCAGCCGTCATTCTCACAGTCAAATCTGAGGGAAATGTGGGTTTGCTCCTAAGGTTGATTTCTAATAAACCAATAGAGACTAGCTGTGGGCAAGGTCATTTAACAGCTGAATGGCCATCATTGCTTTATAAGAGAGCAAAGTTATAACAGAGAGGGGGAAGTCACAGCTATCAAAAGCATTAAATAAAATAAGAGCTTTTAGACAGCTATGGCGTGAAGAGAGGAAAAAACATGCATCTTGAACTTCTGTAACACAGATCTACTGGGCCTGTTACTAACAGACAGAGGTCCCTAGCACACTGTGCCAGGTTGTTTCCATTAGACTGGAGAAATTGAATTAATGTAGATGGAGTAGAGCTTGTCTGTCAGTGACAGAGATGCTCTCTCTTCAAAATTGGGGTTTCTACAATATGGGGGTTGCACATGTCAGAGGTGAAACCCTGGCTCTGTTCAAGATTTGAAGCATATGGGATTTTTGCTTTTGACTTCAATTAAGTCAGGATTTCATGCCAGAAAACTAGTGCATCTAATGTTGTAAAATGTATCAGTCACATAGCCAAAGAATAGGTTTAGCCGACGCAGAATCTGTCAAATAGCAATGCTGTAGCATCTGTCACAGTGCCTGACGATGAGAAAGTACTAGTAACAACAACAGAAATTGAATCTGTGTCCCTTTCATGACAAATGTCACCTGAGCTAGCTATATGTGTGATTTTGACTGAAAATCTGAAACTGGAAAGGGATAATGGAGTTGTTTATTCTTTGGCACTTGGTGAAAAGTGCAGAGGTAACCGATGTACTTTAAATCAACTGTTGGTATTTTTATATGATTAACAAGGATTTTAAGGTTTCTTGAGTAATTGTTGAGGCTGTTATCCCTGCACAGCACCATAAAAAGAATTTTATTTTTAATCCTGTGAAGGGCACTGTGAATTGCTTTGGTGGCTTTGACAAAATAACAGCTGTGGTGACTGACGGTTCTCCAGCTGTGTGTGAGGGCAAGTCAACAGTTTTATTGGTTTACTTAAAAAGAAATATGGAGTGAACTTCCTACCTTTTCAATGAATGAGGTACCAAAAAGCCTCATGCAGGAAGGTACTAGCACTTGCAAATGTCATGGAAGTTGTTAAAGTGATTAACCTTGTTAGAGCAAGGAACGGAGCTTTCAACAGCTATCAGTCTGTCTCTGACACAAAAGTTGCTGAGAACAGAGTTTGGGGATTGTTTTCTTCAAGTTAAAGTGTAAATGGAGGTATTTTGAGAAATGGAAAATATTTTGTCCTCTGAGAACAAAATGATGAAGCCTTCATGAAGCCTTCACGATGAAGCCTTCTAGAGTCAATAAACTACCACCAGACTTTATCAGCACAAATTGTGCAGTATTGTTGGTTTCTGTGACTTGGCATTTGTTTATAAAATAATTCTTACCTCAGGTTTATTTTTAATAGAAATGTTAAAGTTATTGAAAGATAAGAGGACATTGCCTTCTTCCCACTTATTGCATATATTTCTGCTAGGACAACAGATGAAAAATACATTATCCATAGAAATTGTTATTGTAATTTTTTTTTCTTTCTGTGGCTGGAGTAAAATATTAGTTGCCACAGTTTTCATTTGTCCACATTAATTGGCACATAGGAGACTGAGACAGGAATACTGTAGACCTTATGCAGGTAAATTTTTTACTGGATTCATCAGTTCTTGCAGTCAGTCCTGAAAGAGTAAACCATGGTGTGATACCCAACAACATACTTGTTTCCACAGTCTGGCTTAGACAATGAAGTTTGAGTAGGCAGCCACTGTGGGATATGGAGTTACATGTTCCAGCCTAGAGATGGCTGAAATAAGGCATCACTTTTAGCTGTGTGGATGGAGTAACAATACAGAGTTGCAAAATCAACTCCTTAACGTCCACCCCCCCATTTAGTTACATCCTGAAGGCAGAAGGAAAATGACAGCAAACCTGGTTAGTTGGAACTGCCTCCCAAATGTTCCCCCAAAATTAGAGGAGTTTGCTTCAAAAAACCTTGTTCATTTTCAAGAAAGCCAGTAGGCAGAGGAATTTCCTGTGAATTTTAAACTCAATAAAGTAAAAAAATAAAAATAGATTTTTTTTTTATTCTTTTACCTCCTTGGCTCCCAGCAATAACTGTCAATGCAGATGTAGATAACATAATAAAGCAAAAAAAACTACTGAAGTAATCTTGTCACTGGAGTCCTTCTTACCATGTCAGAAATAAATGTTTCTGTATTTTATTTGTTGCATGTTTTTTTCTGTTGGCATTTTGGAATTCTAACCACCCTTTTAAATGTTTAGTTATAATGGGCCATTGTGGGAAGAAATGGGGAAATGAAACCAAGCCAATATTCTTTCACATTAATCCAATTTTATGTCAGTTGTCTGGATCTTTTATCAGTTTAAGAGTCTTATTTTGGTTGCAGGCTATCACAGTATTACAAAAAGATCATTTGGCTTTTCAGGATAGGTGATTTCTGTTCTAAAGGAATTCCCTCCACCTGGAGGAAATGTTGGTATAAATAAGACCAGAAAAGTGATTGTGCCTTTCTTGAGAATTACTGGTGTTATAAATTTTAGCTAATCCCAGACCCAACGAGTCAACACTCTAAAGCTTCAGGCCTTTAAACACATGAATAGTTCTATTGAAACCAATGGCACTTTGTCTGTGCTTAAAGTTAACTACCTGCATAAGTCTTCACAAGATCAGGATCTAAGGCAGGAACATATTACCCTGGCAGCTCAAACACCTAATGTCAAATCTATAATGCTGGTTTGACTCTGTTGTCACACTTAGGTTGTCCAAAGACCCCCAAGGAACACAACACAACTTTCATGTCTTGCCTCTTAATGCTATGGGAAAGGGTATGTGTGCTATTTAAGTCAACCGTTGTTTTCCACCCACGAAAGCAACACCACATTCATCTCCTTCTTATGCCCAAAACAGGTAGACCTGTGTTTATTAAAGCAAACCATACACTAAAGTGTTACAGTTGCTTCCTTAATTCCAGAAAGCTGTGTTTTTGCCACGACTCTCTGCTAAAGACAAATACTTATCATCACAATCAACCTCCCAGTCTGCTTCTATGCTGTATTATCCCTCGTGTAGTAGATGCTAAGAAAGACTGACTGAGAAGTTCTGTAGGTCTACTGTGAGTATGAGGGAGTAGTAACACTTTTGAGGAAAACAGCAAAACCCAGCGGACTGAGATGCTCCATGTTTATAGTAAGTGCTTCAAGTGAATTTGGCTTTTGCTTATTTTTCTCGTAACTGGCCATTACTTTCTCATATGGCTATGTTTTCTGCTCAAGGAGACAGCACTCTGGAGTTTTTTAATGAGTAACATGTCCTGTCTTTTAATTAAAGTATATATGGAAGACCTTGTAAAGGAGGAAAAGGGCAGGTAAAGAGGACTAAGATTAGTGAAGACTTCCTGTCTTGAAGAAGAGATGAGAGGGCAGGAAGAACACTTTTCTCAGAACAGGGTACACGTAACACTAACTCTGCATCTGTTTCATGGAGGGCTACTGTGTTTCACTGGCTGGTCTGGGTATATGGTGGAAGACATAATACTGTTGTTTGAAAGAGATCCTAATACGAGCCTGATAAGCCTAGGATGCTCTTTGTGCTAGTAGTTCATCTACCAAACCTTTTGGTGTTTCCTTATGAATGGGGGACCTGTAGAGGCATGTTTACTGCCTGCAGCACATGGTTACATTAAACTTGCTTCACATAAAATCCCCTGCAGTCCTAACAAGGTGTTGCATGTAGAACAGTCTCAGTGAGCTACTACAGCCTGGCAGAAATAGCTGAAACTGATAAACTGTTCTGCCTGGTCTTTGGGATTATGAACTGGAGAAGCAGCTGGTTATGGTAAGTGACACATGGAAACTCTTTTTCTTTTTTTTTCCCCTAAATAACTCTAATGTTTTGTTCAATGAAATTATGATTGATATAATTATTTATAATGTGGTGTTGTAATATTTCTGCAGTTCATGGTCATACCTCTCTTTAAGTTATGAGGGCATTCATTTCTACCTCTGCATGTTGTTGTTACAAAGGCATTCACATATCATGTCTGAGACCTTGGTAGCAGTATCTGCGTTTTTCCAGGGAGGGAGAGACCGGAATCAAGGGCTGTCTGAACCTTTCAAAATCCTCCATTTTAGGCGCAGGTAACAAAGGAATTAGTGGGAAGTCTGGGTAAGGACTGGTGGGTTTGAGGCTAAATGGATTTGATGGATGGATTGCTCAGTGGATGGGGAATTAGTTGGATGGTCACATCCAGAAAGTAGTGGTCAATAGCTCAATGTTCAGATGGAGATCAGTGATGAGTGACATCTCTCAGAGGTCTTTATTGGGATCTCTCGGCATAAAAGTTCCAAACTAGTGACTTTAGCTGCTTCGAAACACCCAGGTTGATTCTCATAAGTGGGCAGGTTCTTCCAAAAGTCTTGAGCATTCAGACTCTGAAAACTAGGATTTAATTTCTAGTTTAGCAGTTTGTGGGATGCTTCCTCCCTTCCCTCCACCTGCTTAAAAAGTAAAAGCTTTTGAAACCTTAACCTTTAATCACAGTAACTCCTGAACCATCCTCTATGTAAAGAGAAGAGACATTATTAAGGACTCATCTAAGGATTTACAGCACTTTACCTGCTTGCTGGCTGACCCACAGAATTTGCCTTGAAGTTCAGGGGATGGTGCAGAGCCTTCTCACAGAGTAGGTGCCATGTTCCTGTCAGGAGTGAGCAAACAGTGTGTGCAGAGGTGGATATTCTATGTCTGTGCATTAGAATATTTGGATTTATGACTGCTGATGCCTTCAATCCTTTTGCATGTCTCTTTTGTGCAAACTCTTTAATGATTTGATTTACTAGTAGTGCTGTACATAATAAGTGAATTTTAGAACTGGAAGTGCTTGTTTAGGATGGCTTAAATCAGTATATACCAAAATAATTTATGGCCTTGCCCATTACTTGTTATATGTCCCTTTTCCTTAATTTTCATCCTGACTCTCCTTTGCTTTCCTCTATCCAGTGTCTCCTTGTGCTCAATTAGACTGAGAGCTCTGTTGAAGTACTGTATTTTCATATTTCTCTCTTCCCTGGGAAAAAAATCAATGATGGGGAAAAGTACAGCAGCAGGGAACTGACCTGGCTGTACTTCAAGCTAGTGATGTCCATGACAAGAATCTGTTGAACAGTGTTTTAAGCTAGCTTAAGAACATAACTACAAACATTTAGATTTGTTTAATTAGCATGTATTCTGCTAGACTCAGTGTTAGCCAGAATGCTTAGGCAGGATGAAAGCACCTTATAAAGGATGCATACTACAATACCTAAGTGCATAGATCTTCATATTAATCACTTCCATAACACAGTGGCAAGACATACATGCAAATATTTGGCTAGAATTTTAAGTCGTTACAGTAAAAACTGGCTCCTGTGAGCAGAATTCCTGAGATGCTACAGCCAGTAACACAGGGATAATGGACATAGAGAAGTGCATATGCTGAAGAGCTGTTAGTGTGTGGGTTATGTTAATCATTTGGGACATATAAATCCATCAATAGTTACTGTCCTTCAACTCAGAGGGATGTGGAACTACTTAACTGCTACACTTACTTGTCTCTACAAATTTCTACATAAGCAACTAAGATCCTGCTGCTAAAGCATGCAGTAAGTTTGAGAGGGTCAGGTTCAATGCCTTGATTGGAGTCAGGCACGGACATTAAGATGGGTTTTTTGCCTTTATACTTTTGCTGTAAAATTCCATCTGCAGAGTGAAGAACCTTTTTGAGATCTTCATGGTCCCTTCTGTGGTAGGTTCCTCCTTGTTGGAAGCCTGATCCAAAACAATCATAGAATGGTTTGAGTTGGAAGGGGCCTTAAGGATCATACAGCCCCAACTCCCTTGCCATGGGCAAGGACACCTTCCACTAGACAAGGTTGCTCAAAGCCCCATCCAACCTGGTCTTGAACACTTAGAGGGAGGGGGCTTCCCCAGCTTTTCTGGGTGACCTGTTCCAGTGCCTCACCCCACCTCATGGTGAAGAATTTCTTCCTTTTATCTAATCTAACTCCACCCTCTTTCAGTTCAAGCTATTACTCTTGGATGCTCTAAGGATGCTCTAAGGCCTCCCTGGAGCCTTCTCCAGGCTGAACAATCCCAACCCGCTCAGCCTGTCCTCATAGGAGAGGTGATCCTGCCCTCTGGTCATCTTCATGGGCCTCCTCTGGACTCACTCCAACTGGTCCACGTCCTTTTTATATTGAGAGCCCCAGAGCTGGATGCAGTACTCCAGGTGGGGTCTTATGTGAGCAGACTAGAGGGAGAAAATTGCCTGCCTTGACCAGCTGGTCATGCTTCTTTTGATATAGCTCAGGATATGGTTGGCTTTCTGGGTGGCAGGTGCATATCGTTGGGTCATGTTGAGCTGTGGAAATGTCTTCTTCATCCTCCTCTCTCCTCAGCAAATCGATATTTTCTAATGATGGAAGAATTCAGGTGTCATCAAGCACCTCTTTGGTGCTGAATCAAAAGCAGCAGCATTAAAATAGACACTTAAGGTAACCTCTAACACAGCTTGTTGTAACTGGGATGGATAAGACTCAGATTTCAATTACCTGAACCTCTTCCTGCCTTCATTTATCCAGGAACACAGAGTTAGTCTTAATATATAACGCTGTTGAAACATGTAAATTCATGTTAATTTGGGGGGTGTTATATTTTCAGAGGCTATAGGGAAAGGCACAAGGGTTTTATTGTACAAACTGAGGACTTGCAAATGCTCATTCTATATGGTTCTCACAGCTACAATGGTGCTCAAAGGACCTGGTACTATGTTCTGGTTTCCATGTCTCTAAACAGAGCTGCCCAGTTTCTGGAAATCCCAAATGTGATGGGTATGCAGGCAGTCACCAATTTGATTCCAGGTCCAAACAGTCACAGTGAAGTTTCTGCCTTCAGAAATCCTGTGGCCTTTGAGGTGGAAACCTTCATATTACACTGTGTGGAGGTTATTTTGCTACCTCTTCTGGAAAAGAAGACGCATAATTTTTCAGCCATTGGTAGGTGAAGCTAAACCCTGAAGCTACAACTTGGCATAACTCTTTCAGCTGACAGATAGGAATGCTGCACTGTCAAGTTTATAGTTGTAAATGACACTTCAGCGTTGAGGGAGGCAAAATTTATATTTCACCTCAACAATTTTCTACTCTTTCCGTGTGAATGACACCAACATGATCTTCTGAAGATGGAAAAAGTGTTAACAGTTACCAAAATGAATTGAGGCTTGTCTGTTTTCTGCACACTCTGCATTGCATCCCTTCATTTCACTTTCAGTGGCAGGTTTGGGGTTTTTAGATTTTATTTTTTCAGGATAAAAACCTAGGTTGGGTCAATTCAAATTATTTGGATTCTAGTTCTGTGGATTCTATTCACATTCTGCATTAAGAACAAAACAAAAAACAACAAAAAAAAAATCAATATTCACACAAAGGCACTTGTTGCTGGATGCTGTCTTTGCTTCATCCACCTTCTAGCTATGTGAATAGAATTAATGAGGCACAGATCACTAGCTGATGTTTGTAGTTGTTCAAGGACTTTTTTCTTTTGCTTGACTCAACTAAATAAAGACCGTTAAATCTCCGCTAATTTCTTAATATTAGAACTGCACTTAAAAGTATTTTCTCATTAATCTGTGACAAACCATAAAATCTAATATTTTCACCATGACTGCGGTGAAAACGGCCATGAAACTTGTCAGCTTTGTCTCAGGCATATACAATGTTGTAATAATGGATGTTATCCTCCTAAAATACTTCTGTTTTCTATTTAATTTGCATGCATGAATTATTATACCAATTTTGGTTATCAGTAAATTATGATTTTTTTATGGGAGTGACGCACACAGGAGCTGAGGCCCTCTGTATCCTGTGACCTAAAAGTCATTCTGACAGAGATTCTTAACTATTTTCTAACTGCCTCATTTTTAAGTGCGAATGACCTTTATAAAAGGTGCTGAAATGACAGTGCTGAAGAATGGAACCCTATTAATCTTTCAAGGCAACTTTAGCATAGGCAAGAGATAGCAAAGGTACAGCAAGCTCACATAGCATTGCAATGGCAGAAAGTGCAAATGTATCCCTGACAGAATGTCCAAAAGGCAAACATCAGCTGGGCAGAAGGTTTCACTGCAGGTTTAGCCAAAGCTGATGTTTTGTGTGAAGTCAAAATACATAAAGCATTTTCCAGACCAGCAGCAGGCAGACCTAAGTGAAGGTGAAAGGTTTTAGTATTGTTCCCAATGCACTGATGCATCTGGTCCTTAAATACTTTACATTTTTGAGCTCCTGAGATGTTCTTAATTCACTAGTTTCAAGATAACGGAATCAGATCCACCCACAGATGGCACACCAGTTTGTGTTTTTGTCAGGTGGAGAACTTCATCTCCCTTTTAGGTCTTCCTAGCTTGGACACTGCCAACATGGCAGACTCATTGCTGTTCTGAAGGGGCTGTGCTAACTGATATCTCCAGTTTGAGATTTGTGCCTCTTTGAGAGAAAATGCATTGTGTAGGCATCATCAAGCCTAGGCTTTGAAGTGTTCAGTGGGAAAGTGAAAGTACAAAAATAAATTGTCCTTTATCATTAAGATCTCTGATCACTGGAAAACACAGAAGTCAGCAAAGAAGTTCACAGTGCTGAGTACATTGTTCTTTCATCCTGTCTTTCACACTATTTAAATGTTTGTTGCACTGAAGTGTACTAAAGCCTAGTGCTTCATATTTTTTTTTCTACCCCTTGAGTCGTCTTCACCAGACTTAGATGGGCTGTGAGAAACTGCCTGTTTTCTAGCTGAACAAGGGAAGCTTAGAAGGATGGAGATCAACCTTGACAGGCAAATGTTTGTATTTGATATCTAACATAGAGAGATCATGCAAAATGAATGGAGAAAATAAGTGCAGATACAACACATAGCTAAACTAATTGCCAACAGCTTAGGTTTATGAAGAACATGTTGGCTGAACTGGAAATTTGAGAAAAAATGTTTTTCTTCCTCCCTCTATTTCTTGGATCTTCATGACCTGGGAAGTAACAAAGTCCATTTGGTGGTAATGTTTTTAGGTTAAAACCTCTAGCCAAAGAAGTTGTATGGATTTAGAGTAATTACAGGGCTCACTAGGGGAAGTGGACTGTGTCTGCTGCCATTGACTTGAACCAAGGAAGGTTTAGTTGTGCTGACATTATGTAGGACATGGATTGTCTTTGAAGCACTCCCTTCCAAGAGACCCTTACTGCTGGCACCTGATACATGGTTATGCACTCATTTTTATACAGATGTTTGTTTAGATCAGCTTCTACACAGCATTATAAGATCATGTAGTCTTTTGGACTAACATTCCCCCTCCCCATTCAAAAATGCAATTTTATTTATCTACTGCTTTTTGCACTCCTCAAAGGGAATTTTGATATGTAGAATACAGTTTATCTGCCTTCAGCTATTTTTCTGCTGAGTGCCAGTATTTCTGTGCACCTTTGTCTCATGGGCTATGAGACTAGCTTTCATTCCTAAAAAGGCAATGCTTTCTGTTTTCATACGTGTGGTGGATATGCAATGGGGAACTCTGATGTATGGGGGAAGCTTGGACCATTTGGTAATGGTGAATTTGCTGTAAGAAGAGCTCTCATATTTAGCCTTGTGCCTCCTCCTTTTGTTCATTTGCTTGTTTAAATATTCCACTTTGAGTTGAAACAGCAGGATAGGAAGTACCTTGAGGGAGAAGGAAACTTATTACTTTGTTTTATGGTTCATTGTTCTGCAGGGGGAACTTGAAAATACAAAGTAGTATACAACCCATGGACTGAGGGCCTACAAAGCTATGTAGGTCTTTGTTGCTTGTTTCTATCTAGAAGGGGAAGGTGAAAATGATTAATTAAACAGAAAACAGAGGAGAACTACAACAAATGTATGATGTCTCAAGTACTCTCAGAAATAGATTTGGCATCCTCTACTGAAGAAGGTAATACATTTTTGGACCAGGCTAATAAATTTGTCTTTTTTTTTACAGTCTTTGGCTCTCCGACAGTATATATGCAATGCTTAACCTGCAAAAGTCACATCTACTCATGTCTTAGCTGCTCTTTAAAGACTAAAGGAAGAGAATTAGTGCAAGTCTAGGCGAGAAGACATTTTAACGAATCATCTGTAGTAAGGTACCCAGGTTCTTAAGAAAAGGGTTTGGAAGTATGCATTTGTTTTCTTCCAGGGCTTAATGTTTGGAACAGATCCATGGCTGATATGCTTCTCAAATTCTGTCCATTAAATGTAATGCAAAATCTCCTTCATTTATGATTAAATTTTTCTATATGGTTGGTAATTTTACTGTAGTTCTGACAATTGTCTTCATCCACTCCTTTGTCTTCTTTACGTAATCAAAGACAACCACTGCTCCATTTCTAATATATGTTGAAATGTACTGAAAACTATTCTTCCTCTTTTTTTGCATAATTCTAAGCAAAAATCCATCATTATAAAACTTCCACCAGAAAGCTAAGTACCAGATCTTCTAAATTTCCCAGAGGAAAATATTTTTATTCTGAACAAATCCTTGTTTTTCACATAGCGCTTGAATATATTACACAAATTGAAGATGTACACATAAATTCAGACTAGTAAAAAAAAATCCTAACAAACAGCAATTTCAATAGCCCAATTATTTCTAAATTTGCTTTGGCTGTGAAGTAAAATGTCTGCTTTATTTCTCCGAGTCTTGGTTGCAGTGAGATTAAACAACCAATGTTGAATCGAGCAGTTGATGACTGCTGGAAGCAGTGCCTCTGTCCTGGAAAACTCAGGATTTTCAAACATGTTTCCTTAAGTTCCTCATGGAAAGGAGGAATGTTGCTTGCATCTTCTTCTCCTTATTTTTGCCCCCAGACAAACCAATAGCAGGGTAATCAAAGCACCTACTTGGAGGTCAGGAAACAAAAAGCCATTTAAATCGAGCAGGACATCTGGACTTTGGTGGGAAATCCCCTACCCTACACACTTCCTTTTGTCATCTGTCTCCACCAGGTAGCTCTGTTATTCAACACAGAAAATCTTGTTACTCTGTCTTAGCAACAGAATCACAGAACATCTCAAGTTGGAAGGGACCTATGAGAATCATTGAGTCCAACTCCCTCCTTCTTACAGGTCTACTTAAAACTAAACCATATGACTAAGAGCATCACTCAGATGCTTCTTGAATTCTGACAATCTTGGTGCCATGACCACTTCCCTGGGAAGCCTGTTTCAGTGACCAACTGTGGAATAATTACTGAGAGGGCAAATTATTGAGACTAGATGCCAAGGATACACGTATTGAGAATAAAGCTAAATCCACATCTTCAGCATACGAGGCAACTGTGCAAAGGTGAAGAAATCTGCTCTGTATGATTTCACCCCACACACCTGGCCTGCATTCTTCATTGGTAGTACCTGAGAAAGCTCAGTGTAGTATCAATTAAAAGATATGGTGGGCACAGTGACAGGAAGGTATCATGGCTGGGCCCTGTTGTAGTAAGGCACAGGTACAATAACCAGATGGTCTAACTCCTGTCAGTTTTGAAGATAAGTTATAGTTGCTCTCAATTAAAAAGGATAAATGTTCATTTCCATTCAAAATGCTAGTTAATGAGCCAAAAATTTTTCTGATGGATGAACTTTGCTCATTATAATACCAAAACACACCTCCATCACAAAGGGTACCCATCTCTGGCCTACCTTCAAGCATGCATAGTGAGGTTTTTACCTTAAAAATCAAAACAAGGATTTTTAAAAGAATCAATAGCAAAGATATGTATTACTAGATTCACTGAAGCTCCACCTAAATGTAGAAAATAGTATAAAATACCCTAACAATAGAGGAAGGGTGGGAGGAAGGTACACCATCGCTGAGAAGTCAAGAGAACAACGTAATAGTACTTTTGGGACCAGACAACAGGCTGAGCCTATCTTGCCTGCCCTCAGGGAATGCTCTTGGGTAAGAATTGTGCACTTAGTTAAACCAAGTTTAGACTTCAAGCTTTTATTGGTACTCACATTAGTAGCGCTGTATTGTCATCTTAGGATTTATATGGTATCAATACTTATTTCTTGCAACTAACATCTTATTTCAACTAAAGTATATTTTTGCAACTAAAGTGTGTTTTTGCAGACAGTGTATTTATCAATGGCATCTAAAAGAACTTGAACTTGTTGCTTTAATAAACCTCATTATTTGTGGATCTCATAATGAGAATTTCTCATTGAATGTGCCCAGACCTACAGTATTATGCTATTTGTGTATCTGTGGAGCACATATATTGTACTATTTGTGAACTTCTGCAGTGCGAAGATTCAATGATCACGACTGACCTGTGCTATTCATGAATCTAACTGTGTAAATTCAACATTAATGTGCCCAGAACTATCGTATGTATTATACTGTTTGTGAATCTTTGCACCAGACTGACCATTGAGCATTTTTAGACTTACAATGCCGACTTGAGGTTATTTGCGTCATCCAGGAGTTCAACCTACCTGCCTTGCACAGGGCTTAACTTCTGCTAAATTAGTGATCTTAACACAACACCAACCTGCCTCTTGGTGAAGAGCCTTTTCAGAATGTCCAATCTCAACTTCCCCTGATGCAACCTTGTTCCATTTCCTTCTGTCATATTGCTGGTCACCAGAGAGAGATCAGCACGTGCCCCTGTGCTGCTTACTGTGAGGAAGTTGTAGACTGCCATGAGGTCACCCATCAGCCTTCTCCAAACTGAACAAACCAAGTGACCTCAGCTGCTCTTTGTCCCCAAGGCCTTTCACTATCTTGGTTGCCTTCCTCTAGACACACTGAGAGTTTGATGTTCTTCTTATATGGAGGTGCCCAAAACTGCACACAGTACTCAAGGTGGGGCTTCACCAGTGCAGCGTAGAGTGAGACAATCACCTCTCTTGACCAGCTAGCTATGCTGTGCTTGATGCACGCTAGGGCAGGGTCGGACCTTTTGGCTGCCAGGGCACACTGTTGCCTCTCATTTAATTTGTCATCAACCCAGACCTCTAGATCTCTTTCCACAGGGCTGCTCTCCAGCCTCTCGTCCCCCAATTTGTATGTATCCAGCACTTGCTCTTCTTGTATTTCATACAGTTGTTGATTGTCCAGCTCTCTAGTCTACCCAGATCTCCCTGTAAGGCCTTTCTACCCCTGAGAGAATCCACAGCTCCTCCCAATTAAGTAGCATTGGCAAACTTAATGTATATTTGATTCCTCCATCCAGACCATTTACAAAAAAGTTAAAGAGCACAGGACCTGAAATTGAGCTCTGGTGAACCCAACTGGTGACTAGCTGCCAGCCTTATGTGACTTCATTTACTATAACCCTTTGAGCCTGACCCATCAGCCAATTGCTCACCCAATGTATTATGGACTTGTCTAGCTGTGTACTGGATATTTTGTTCAGAAGGATACTATGAGAGACAGTATCAAAAGCTTTGCTCAAATCAAAAAAACACCACATCTACTGGCTTCCCTTGGTCAACTAGATGGGTGATCTTGTGTTAAAAGGAAATTTAGTTACATAGGACTTTCCCCTCATGAACCCATGCTGGCTATGAACAATGAGGTTAATTTCTTTTGTATAAAGGAAACCCAGTGTTTAACTGAGTAGGTTCTGCTTGGGGGTTTTAGGTCTGGTGCTTTGACTTGAGCATTTGATTTTGCAAGACTCATAAAAAGTACATTCAGCATGACTGTGCTTGTCACAGGTGTTTATCTTTGAAGTCTCTTTGCTTCCTTTTTCTTCTCTATTCATATGATTAGGTACTTGATAAACAGCTTGGAAGAAATATTTAATCCTGATTCGCTGGTGAGCGCAAGGAATTAATAACTGGCATGGATGTTCAACATTTCTGTGGAATTTCTAAAGTCGGAGGCTAAGCAGTTTTCATTTGGTAATGTAGACACTATTGTGTAGTAATTGAAAAACAAAATCTTTTTCTATCAACAGAGCTCTTACATAGGGGATATCAGTCTGTTTCTTTATAACATTCAGTAATCAATGGAAGACAGAGTTAACTTAATTTTTCATTTCTCTTCTCATAAGTATATACATACCTATCTATCTTTTCCTTTTTCTATAAAGTCTTTTATCACTAGAAATAAAATTCTTCCAAGTAATGGCTATCATAACAGGAGTTAACAAATTGTGCTATGTAGGCACACCCTGGAGTATGATAACCTTGGTTGAGGTTTTGTGGCTCATGGTGGACTGAGGCATGATGTTTCATTATAACCAAACCTGAAAGTTATGGTTGACTTTAAGACCATTTTTACTAGGGGCAGCGACTGAATTTATTCAAAAATGGTCTTTCTTGCAGAATTTTCCCCACAACTGTTTAGCCATTTGGACTAGTACACACATTGAGGATATAACAATTGCCATCAGTTCTGCAAAATATTACATCAATGACTCAGTTTCTGAGGTCTGGTTTTAGGGACTTACGCTGCATGTGTGTGCACTGAAATTAAATAGACTAAAATCAAAAAGTATATATATATATATATATATATATGTATTGCAGTGTTTTCATTGAAGTAAGCAAGAAATCGGAAGCTTTCTGGACAGTCATCAGTAACTTAGTAAAATTCGTTTAAAGCTAGAGGGACTAGGACAATATTGTTACTTCATCATGTTATAATGACATGATCTCCCACTTGGACATGTGACTCCTCAAGCTTTTTTTCAAGGCAGTCCTAGACAAATATGGTTTATTCTGAATTTTGTAGGTCTTTGAGATCCTGCTAATGTATTAATGCCTAACTCCAGTCTCATGCTGGGCATGAACTTTTCTTGCCCTCTACAGTTCACACTCATTTGAGAGGAAGAAGGAAAAATAAAACAAACCCAAACTAAAACAACTGAAACCATCTTTCTGTCAAGGTCACCTAATCAGCCTCCTTAGGCTGTTACTTCAACAGTGTAAGGACTACCTGCTCTTTCTGCAGTTTTTCAACTGTAGGATCAGGTCAGAGACTTGCCTCAGCACCTGTAGCATGAAGTTTGGATGATATAGGTTTTCTACTCTAAAACAAACAGTTTTACTTCTCTCTAATGAGAAAACACACATAATTTCTCTCTTTCACTGTCAAACAAAGCATTGCTGTGCTGCTTCTTTCCCCTGTGTTCTTTTGCCGAAAAGTTGCTCTGATTCATATTTGTAGAGTGCCTGGGTAAATGGAGCTCTTTAGGGATGCAAACTTTTTTAAGAACTATACTACTATTCATTTGCAAGTTGCAAAGATAATGTGATATCTAGAAGCATTAGATGTTTTTAATATACTATCTTCAATAAAATGGAGCATGTCCATTAAGTCTTTGATGTTTGTGCTACAAAGCCAGTTCTTAGTATAACAAAATAAATGTAACTTAGTCATGCTTTTAATCCAGGCACTCTTTATCCTGTTGAGTGAGAGGGGCTTTAGCAGAAAAACGACAGATATGTTCAGTGCTCAGCTGAGTCATTTAATGCATGTTCTCAAACATTTGTCAGTAATGATTTACTTTCACTAAAAGCCCCACACAAAAATGATCAGGTACAAACTATTAGATGGCAAAAAAAAAAAAAAAGGCAATATGCAGGTTGTAGTTTATTTTTTTGCTATAAGAATTGTCTGGGAAAGATCTGGAATATCAGTCAGGTACAAGAGATGCTCTAGATGGTAGATAAAAGGATAAATCAGACAGGTTTTTTGTTTAAATCCCTTTTACCACTTGCATAACAGCCTGAATTATAAAAGCTTCTGTCCTTAACAGTTACCATTTTGACAGGAACTGGCTTGGGCAGAGGCATCAAGCAGTCATATGCTTTAGGAAACTCTTGAGAGTTAATGCAAAGTATGTGGATTTGTAGAAGTCCTGTCATACAAAACCACACTTTCCTCACCCTTGATTCTTCTTTTCCCTTCTCTTTGCAGTTTTTTTATGCAAAACACAAGGTTTAAAAAGCTCAACCCATACTCTTTCTTTGCCCTTAATCGAGGAGCCCATTTCACTGTTCCCAGTATCTTTTTGAGATACTATTATTAATATATCATCTTATCACCATTAATTCAGAGAAAATCAAAGTTGTAGAAGGTGGCTTTCACAGGAAGACGGGCATAGGGTGCTCTCCTTCTCTTTGACTACAGAGCTTGTACTCTGACCTCACACAGAGTGGTATGAGGGGGCATCTTGTTCACCAGTCCCAGACCCACATGCACATTAACTTAGGAGGAAACATAATTAAAGTAATCTCAGTGGTACAATAGAAGTACAATATCCACCAACTTTGTACTTTCAATGTCAAACTCTCACTTCACAGATAAACAAATCTGGTTCTGCTGGTGAGGCATCTGGCAGCTCCAGGATGTAGATAAATGTCTTGGTGACCAATAAATGTCAAAGACACCACGAGCAATTATGCATCTACCATTCCAAACAAAGTGATGCTGTTTTCAATTTCTCTTACGTGTTCCACTAAATAGCAGTGTTTGAAAAACACATGAAAAATGACCATATTCTTGTTTGATATACTGTATGATCTTGTTTGATATGATGTGTGTTCTGGTCTTGTGAGTATGTGTGAAAATTGGTGAGCTTGGACTTTCAGGTGAATTACACTGTTTTTCCTTATATAACATTACAACTTAGTGAATCTTTTACTTGCATAAGAGAAACAGGTCATGTGAATTCTCCATTACTATACTGTACATGTCCCTTGGATATTGGAGAAATTGAGACGTGTCAGTTAAACACAGCAGACAAAATAATAGGCACATCAATCAGTGACTGGAAACTGTGTCCAAAATGTTATTTATTGCAAGTTTTCATCAAATATGCATTATTCTAATGATCGACACATTTCCAAGACAGACCCTTCAGAGAAAAATTATATGAAAGGAGACTAAAAAGAATTGCAGTTTACTTGGTGGGGAAATGTGGTTTAACAATCATATGATTTTAAAATTATGGAAAGCACCATATAAATCAAACATTTCAATGTTGACAAGATTTTTACCAAGTGTATTAGTCCTCTACAGTCTCCCAAATATCACCCAATGAGTATGTATAATTAAGTCAATTTCCAAGCTGTTGCATTAAGAATGATAGAAGTTTATCTTTTTCTTATTAGGAAAGTTTTGCCCTATTTATTTGAACACCTTTAGTATGAATAAGAAAAAGTGCATAAATAGAAAGAAAACACCCCATGTGTCTATAAATGTACGTACAGTACATTGCCCATGGCATAGCCACAGTTCTTCCAAAGTTGATACAAAAATTCAGTCCAGATTCTTTTCCTCCCTAGTTCAATTAATTGACTGAGTCAAAGTCCCTGATTTTTTTTATTTTTTTTTTTGCCCCTGCTACTAGCATGAACAGGTAACAAACAACTTGCATGGAAAATGGCCACAGGTAATAGAGAAAAAAAACACCAAAAACAACCCTCTCAGCATCCCTTCCCATCCTACTCCAACCTTCCACCTCTCACAAGTGCACACACACATAAGCATATGCTACTCATTGATTCAATTTTTTTCCCCAATTTTTCTCCCTTATTTTTCTCTCCTATTTTTCTCCCTTATTTCTGTCTGTTGGTTGGTAATTGTGTTTGTGGCTAACTCTCATGTTCAATTTTTCATAAATGAAGCTGTATGTACACTGCAGTTCTTGCAAAATCTTCACAAATCAATGAGGTTTTAGAAGGAGGAGGATGTATTTTAAGACTGAGTGTCTCTGTGGGCCAGTTAAAGACCGGCATCAGAAAGTTTTGAAAGGGAAGACAGTACCTTAAGGAAGATTCAGGCACTGCCTAAAGACTGAGTTAACTGCAGAGGAAGGAAGCCTCAGGACTTTATTATCAGCAGCAGTTTCCAATAACAGGATGACTTAATTTTACAGAGCAACTTGACAATAAAATGTACTACTCTCTTTTTCTTTTTTTTTTTTTAACAAGAATTTCATTCAAAATATTTAAAGACTACCTTGTAGATAGCATTTTCCAATAACTCTCACAAAACAAAGCAACATTACTGAAAAGAAGGTGAAGAAGTAAGAAGATAAACTTGTGGCAAATACAGCTCGTATCAGTATGACAACTGACTCTTCCTGGAGTTTAACTTTTAAATAGAGGGCTTGTGTGCCAGTTCCCTGAGATTAAAAAATGGATCCAGAGGAAATTACTTCCCAGAGAACAAGCCATCCACTTTGGACAGACTGGACACAAGCCATCCACACAGCTGCCTCTGGCTGCAGCCAATTGCTGGTCTGCATGTTGCTGGAGAAGTCCTGTATCTTTCCTACAGCAGTGAGCATATGGGCCTTTTCACAGCTGATTCAAACAGAGGAGGAGGAAAAAGTGGCAGGAAAACACTGGGCTTTGCTTTGTTCAATTATGGTGAACAGGGGAATTTTAAATGCCAAGGAAAGTTTGTTTAAGAAGTGTAAGAAAAAAAGCAAGAGGAGATTCTCCCAGGAAGGTGGATGATCTTCCTTAGCTCTGTAGCACAGAAACATATTTTGCACAAGGCTGTCTGATTTTATTGAATGAACATTCCAGAATGGCTCCTATTCCTGTCTTTTGAGTGAACTCTGAACTACAGCAATCTGTGAAGGACCAGCAGGAAAAGGTAGCATTCATTTTTCTCCTATTCTAACCTTTCCTGAAGCCATTCAGAACTGGAAAGACAAAACCTCAGTGGTACTTTTGTTGCTGGTGAAAAACAGTTTATTGTCATGGACAGAGAAGGAATAAGAGCTTTACAAGCCTGGCATGGGGATTATAATGTGCAACTGTTTCTGGCACAGGTTATAAATAGAGATGCCCAGCATAGATTGGTCTAATGTTGTTTCAAATTAGTGTGAGATATTTCCTTTGACTCTTGCAGTCTGGAGAGCAAGAGTACTGAAAGGTCTAGTCCAGGAAGCTGTGATTTATACTGCTGTACACACAGAAAGAGGAGGAACTACATAAATGGCAAGAGTATTCGAGTTACCTGCTCTTCTTCCAAAAGAAACAGTTTGAACAGATGTCATAATTCAAAAAAGCTGCATTATGGATGTACTTTGAGACATCTATTGCAGCTTGATTAAAACTACATTGAAAATATGTTGCCCTTTAAAGAAAAAAAAAAATGTGGATGTGTCTTATAAGGAAAACTAATTCTAGATGGGGCTAAGCCCAATTTTCCAATTTCTTTTATTACCGTTTGGTTTTAACACTAAGGTTTCTTTGGAAACATGCAGTCATCTCTATTGATCATTAAAACATAAGAGAATATGTTCCCTATTCTTCTCACAGTAATGCCAAAAAACAGAGGTGACTTGCATAACAGTGTTTAAATACAGGTTCTTCCAGAGTGGAAGAAAGAGAGTAACTGAATTTTCAGGTGTTTATATTATACCTAGTTCAGATAGAAACTTGAACATTTAGGACAATCCTTTTTGTTTTGAATGATACCATGAACCCCTATCATCTATTTACAGAATATAGATATTGTATTTGTTTTCTTTTCTAAATCTGTTATTTTTATTTCTTGTTTTACAAATTGCATCTCTATGGAAAGAATGCAAATACTGGAGGATTTTTTTCATTTTCTGTCAATGAACTATTTGCAAACTGTTCTTCTAAAGCCCACATCTTAAGCAAACATGCAGCCTACCCCAGATATCTTGAGATGCAAGCACAGAAGAGTTAATAAGTCAGTAGAGGTACAATAACCAAATGTTAGATCCACAAATATGATCATAACATTGCAATCTTGTTATAAATGTATTTTTGCAATATGGGAGCTCTGCATTAGCATATGGCATATACATATTTCTTTAAAATACCTCATCTATTTCCAAAGCAGAGAAATCAAGAAATGGTTCTTCATAATAGTCTGGAGTTAGAATACAGCATTTTTCTCAACGACACTTTTAATCCCGAAGTGGAATTAGTGTATGATCCATGTAGTTATAACTCTGTGTAAGGGAGTAGTAACACATATGACTCCATATGTATATGACTAATGAGTTAAACTTTGTTTGTAATCTAGAAATGAGATTTGATGCAAAAATCAATTTTTGCTTTACACACATATTGCCCCTATCCCTACACAGTAATCTCAAACATCTGAAAACAGCCTCCTCTCTAGCCCTCTTGTTGTGGTTGTTTGACAATAGAGAGCCACTGTGACAGACACTATATTCCATCAGTGGAAGTCCTCCTGTTGGCCCAAGTAAATCTGGGATTAGCCATATTTCTCCCTGGGCAGGGCACACAGCAGAAAGCTGGGTAGGTGATGGCTTTGGGGCAGTCTTGCCATGCAGGCAGAGGACAAGATTTTACGAGGCTGCTGAAGTTGGTTTTTCCATCCTGACAAATGGAGTAGGAGGAAGAGGACTGAACAAGGGGTTTGAGGAGCAGCTGTAAGGTTGCAAAGTGGAATGAAGCCAAGGACTTGAATTTTACATCTACAAGAGCTGCTAAAGCTGAGGGCAAAGTCAGACTGAGGCTTTGTCTTTAGTGCCAGAAAAAGGAGGGGAAGAAACAGCATGCACTTTTTCCAATATAAGTATGTATTAGCTATCGGGCTGTAAAATCCTATGCAAATAGAACCTTTGTAGTTTCTACTGTGAGTTCAATGCAAAAATTACATACCCTTCATCTTGCTTAGATGATGTTGCAGAAAAATACTGCTATTATATTAACTGGGACTTCTACTGTCCTATATAGCTTATACATCAATTGTATTGCTGTTTATAATAAATTTTTGTTTGGTTTTTTAAATGTTTTGTTGCTTTTTTTTCCACTTGAAGGGAGGATACAGTCTCACTAACCTTCAAAGAAGTGTTGCAGATGGCTTATCATCTCTATTTGGGCTGCCAGTGTAATAATAAGATAATAATAATAAGATGTTTTCATTATTCCTTACTAGCCTATTTTTCAGTTCTCTCCTTCCTCCAGAAAATCTGTGAATAGTGACTTGTCCAGCAAGAAGTGTCTTCTTTTTGGGGAAAATATGAGAGATGTACTGTTGCCTATTCTAGAGGTGAAATGAACATTGATATATGAGTATTATAGCCGTAGACAGAAAAGATTTTAAAATTGTATGTTTACACTCTAGGCCTCCTCAGTCCAGTGGAAGATGGTCTCTGTAGGGCTTTTTCTAAAACTTCACCTATTCTAAATTTTTAGTTTCTCAAACTATAGAATTTCCACTATTTCCTCTGGGAAATAACTCCTGCTTAATGAATACTGCTCCTTTTCTTACTTAAATGTAACATTTTTGACTGCATCTCATTACTATTAATTTATGTCCTCTTGCCATCTTAATCATTTCCATTGCTTCCTATTATTGTAATCCTGGAAACACAGAGGTTAAGGATCTATGAGCTCATTGAGGCATCTTAGTTAATTTGAATTGTGCCCAGTTTTCAAATTTTATCTAATTACTGGTGGATGGCTTTAGAAGCAGAAGCTCTGATTTTTCTGGAATAACTGGCATAGGATGGGCTAAGTCTGGGACAACTAAAACCTTTGAAATAGTCATGCTGTAAGCTTCAGTGAAGTGCCCTGAATCCAAACCCACATTAGCAAATTTGGGTCAGAACTACTCTAAGTATAGTTTATTCATGTTGAGAAATAGATATTAAAATCCTCTGCATTATCCTGGCTGCTTTCTACAAAGGCCTTGAATTCAAAATGTGAGCAGGTGTCAATTCTGTCCTTAATTAACCCAGTAAGCCTCATCCTGCCATCAATGGATTATATAAATATAACCAAGAGCAACCCCACCCTGCTGGCAAGAGGAAGTCTAGCTATTGCTACTCCATTAAGGTTCTGGTTTGGTCTTTCCACAGCGATCGTTCTGCTCTGGATGATGGTAAGCATGTTCTATGTCTGCAACTTTTGGGCTGGACCCTAAAGCAGTGAAACTGTCATAAAGTCCACTGATTCCAGTTGAGTTACAGCTCTAATTTATAGGCTATTGACCTTTTTGACTGGGAAATTTGGTCCCAAGTGTCTGAATTGAAAAGCAGTATTAACAATTCTGTGAATTCAAGACCCAGAATAAAACTCCATCTTCCAATCTCTTACAGAGAGCAGCATAATTACAAGTAAATGTCTCTAAAGAACTAAGAAAAACTGTTTAAGGTTGCAAATGTCTTTTAATTGTGCTTTCTGTCCCTCTGGGAGAATTCCAGCTGAAAAAGAGCCTTGTGAGAAAGCTCAAGCAACTGATCACTTTAACCACATTATAACTAAACTGAGCATCTGAAGATCTCATTTTGTTGTGTTGATCCTCCTACAAATACTTGTGTTTAAGATGTCAAGGCTGCATCCAGACTATAAAGGGAGAGGGTTTTGAGACAAACAAAACAAAAGAGTCATTTATCTCTCAGATTGGGACCATTTGCCATGCTCTTGACGCTATGAGAAACATTCTTCACACCAGGTCTTCTCAGGAGATTATCCACATGGAGAAGGAAGTGGTTCTCATGATACCAAAATGTCAAAACATCCATCAAGCATCAAACCAACCCTCTCTGAGACCTTAGGAATGCCATGATGGTGAGAGCAGAGTTGGAGGGGAGGAGAAGGAGATTTAGAAGATAAATTAATTTAATAGAAAATTGCCTTTCTTGGAAGCATACTTATAGGATGCAAGATTCGTGCTAATGCTTACTTTTTTAATCATAAAAGAAGCCTGCTGCTTGCAGCCAGGAATTTGCAAATATAAACACTATAGGCAAGATGCTGAAGCAGCGCTGCATGAACAACCTGCTGCCAGGGCTGCTGCTGCTGAAACTGATGCTCGGAGAGCTTTTGAACTTGAGGCACCGTGTTTTTGTGCTTCCTCGTGTGCCTGTTCTGCTTTGTGGTGGCCAGCTAACTTGAGTACCATAAATCTACTTGTGGGTACATAACCTCAGTCATAGCTTTGTCTAAGATTTCATGTTGTCTTGGAAATATTTAACTTCTGAAAATTGCTGTAAGCATGTTTCAGCAGGTAAGGGAGATTCCAGCACCTTAGGAGACATCCGACCTACCTCATGAGCTTTCCACTTGTACTCATCTTGTGAAGAGGCTGTTGGTAGGGTTATATTTATTATTCAGGTACTGACAACTGGGCTGAAATTTTTATAAACATGCGAATGAATGAAGATTAAGATCTGTTTTCTTCATTAAACCCTCTGTGAGCTCGGAAGAGCTGAAATATCTTACTTGGTTGCCATAACTAAAAGGTCACAAAAAAAAGCTCATAGTCTGCATAAATAAGATGTACTGTATAGAACGGGCTAATAAGGCCTAAGGGCTTGCTGCTCAGCATGGAGTTCAGCCATCTGAGAAGTTTTACAGCACTGAGCTTAAGATACAATCTCTATATCCTGTACTGCAGTGTGATTGCCTGCATGTCTCTCACTTTCATTCACCTGAAGAGTGACTCTTGTTGCAAATGTGTTCTGATAGTTGAGAGCATTCAATCTTTATTTACTCAGTAACAGACCTCACTGTTTTGATTTGTGTGTATGAATCATTATGGGATGACTATTGCTCTGCTTCCCACAAAGATTTCTTAAAGCAGGCCTTCAGCTGCAGCTGGTGCCAGCTGACTTAACTCCAGCATGAAGCTTACCCAGGTTCCATTCACTGAGGAGCTGGACCCGCCTGCTTTCTACCAGAGTAGGCTGTGGTTATGACAACAACGTCTTGATGAGAGGGAATAGATACAATTATTTCTTACTTCCAAATTATACTTCCATATTGTAAAAAAGACATATGTCCAAGAACATGTTTTTATTCATGGGGGCTCCACAGAATAGTTATCAGCTATACATTAATGAAAAATAGTGGTTTCTGCAAACAGTGCAGTGATAACGGTTACTTACGTGTGGTTACAGAGAGGAATACTAGTGCCAGAATACACCAGTAATCTGTCTTAAATGCGTCTATGTTCTTTTGCTTTGTATTAAGTGTTCGAGAAACAAAAAAGGGATTACCCAAAAGCGTTCTGATGCTGCAATGACTATAAAAAAAAAAAAAAAACAAAAACAAACCAACTCATTTCTTACCTTGCAGCTTCCTTGAAATGGTTGGTTTGCCAAAGACTTTTACAATCTCAGTGCTCCACTACAATTTCCTTTGCAGCACTGCACATTTCCACCCTTCACTATACTGGAGATATTTTTGCACTTACTACTATATATTTGCATTGTCTTGTAGCAATGCTGTGTTGACCCTGGGAATCTTGCCCAAGCCCTGAGTGAGCTGAATGGACTTTGTAATAGGACTGTGAATATCAATAATGTTAATATTCATGCAGATGATAGCTTGATATCAGACAGTGCAGAGAGGTGCTCACCACCTGCTTTGTGGAACTATGTTAGCCTATTGATGCTGACTTTTTTCTGTGAGACTCAGATGTTTTGTGATGCCAGCTGTAAAGATGATGCTTAGACTGTTCTCCTGTTTGAAGAAACGATTATTAACAATACTTAAGATTCATAGTGCTCTGTTGTAAATGTTGATAGGTCTAGAGGTAATTTTCACTTCCTATTAATGTCAGTCATAATCCTGATGAGTTCATTAACTGGATTTATGCAGTTTGTTGCTGATGACAAGAAAAATATTAAAGCTTTACTTAACACCTTTTCCATAGGTACAGAACAGGCTGAGCTTTTGATTTGCTTATTTGAACTTCCAAGTCACTGCATATATATAAAGTTTGCCCGTGTGTGGATTATGTGCTCTTAATGAATATTAACAACATTATTCTCTGCATATTTGGATTGACTTTGATGGTAAAAGGCAAAGAAGGCTTTGTTCTGAGTTTTGGCAATAGATGCCAGATGCTTGTTAGAAGAGTCATGGAAAGCTTCAGGTCTCAGTTCTTGTACCTTAAGGTACTCAAAAGTACAAAAAGCCAAGTGCCACACAAAAGGCAGAAGGATCCTCAGCAATACAGGCTGGGTACAGACTGGTTATGAAGTGGCTTTGCAATTTGAGAGCTCAGTCCTGGTGGCTAATGGCATCCTGGGCAGACCCAGCAAGCACACAACCTGCAGGGCCAGCAAAGGGGTCATTGTCCTTTGCTAGGCACTTCGGAGGCCACAGCTGGAGCACTGTGCCCAGTTTTGGGCCCTTTAGATGGATTTATTTACCCTTAAAGAGAAAACCACTGCAGAATCTAGTTTCAATCTTCTATTACCTGAATGGACATGATAGAGAAGACCAAGCCATATCTCTTTCAGAGGGACACAGCAAAAGGATGAGAAGCAATGCTCGAAAACTACATCATTGGAAACTCCAACTGGATGAACTGGAGGAGAAAGCAAAAAATCCTTTTGAAGTCAGTCTAGCTTTAATCAAATGGCCAGAGAGGTCATGGGATCTCCATTCTTGGAGATCTTCATAACTTAGCTGCCAAAGGCCATGGGCAGCCTGATCTAGGTTGGGAAATTAGCCCTGATTTGAGCAGAGGGTTGGACTAGAGGCTTCCAGGTATTCCTTCCAATCTCAATTTTTCTATGATTTTGTGAGTGTTCAATTTAAGCAAGTTCTTGGCACTCTTAAGTCTCCATTTTCTGGACCTGCACAGAATAATGTACATGATACTGGGGTAAGACCCCTGGATGACATTAGAAGTTAATCTCTCACTAGCAGCAGTAGCTGTACGGCAGCAACTGCAACCTGAAAAGAAAGATCCATAAGAGCAATCTCAGAGCAGGATAGTCAAGTGTTTGTAGAAAAGGGTCTTGCCTTTCAACTACAGGTTTTCTTCTTCTTGAAATGTTGTGTTCTCTGAGCCTGACTTTGAACTTGCAATTCCTAAGGCGATTAAACAGCCTTTTGAGTTGTCCTTGTTGTGTATGCTCAGTGTGGAAATGTAAAGGACAATGGCTTGAACTGAAATTTACTGATTTATATTAGCTTGAGGCTTTTCTCTGCAAACCTAAAGCTGTTAGTAGGGCAAGGAGACAACAGTTGAAACTAAAAGCCATTTTATGTGGCCTAATCAAAGGATTATATTGAGAGAACATGCATCTGGCATGAAAATAAAACAGCAATTGAAGAATTTTCTCTCTGGAAAATTCCAAGCATTCCATCTGAACCAATGCGTTTTTGTGTATGTGATTTCCAGTATCACAAACATATGGTGAATAGAGGCTTGCTCAGAATTCAACAGTATGGAAAATGCAGAGATTTTCACTGGTCTGTTAAAAAAAAAATCTAAACTGATATTTCATTTGAAGGATTTAGAGGCAGGGAGAAAGGCTCAGTAATTTATTACTAACCCATTTTGGAAAAGGAAATATTTTCCTTTTTTTTTATTAGAAATATACATTTCACTAAAAAAAAAGCCAGCATTGATAGTTTTCCCTATATTATTTATTTTTTAAAACATTTTAAAATAAATTCTCAATCACATAATATCTGCAAGCTCTTACAAGTGTACAAATCCTGTGCCACTTAATAAAGCATTAATAAAGCAATATATGGAAAGAAAATGTTTATTTACTTACAGCATCTGACAACAGAATTCACTTGGGTAAAATATCAGTGCAATTTATTTCCTGAGATTCAGTAAGTATTGCTGCAGCTGCATGCTTTAGGCCATTGAACAGAAAAGAGAGACATTAATTGTATCTTTTAACATGGCCAAGACATACATTTAGTAGATTACAGTAATCAAATAGTGTACTTTTTTTTTTTTTAAAAAAAAAAAAAAGGTCTATCAAAAAAACACTGGTACAGGGTATTGTGCACCAGATATTTTCTTTCTCAAAGACCTTGTCATCCTTTATACCATTTGTCACAATGTCAGTTCTAAGATTTTATTAATGTGAAAGAAAACGAGGGAAATAAGCAGAAATTTTGCATCAGGTAATGGCTTTGGGGGGCTTTTTTGGCCACAGATACATGGGGTGAGTACTTCAGAAAGGGATGAACACGAATATAACTATGTATGCTTGTTTACATCCAGTATGTGTAGTTAAAGCAGGACTGATCGGACCTATTTTTCAGGAGCTAGCTGACTCAAACCAGAAGATTTGATATATCAATGTCTTTGGACTTTTCTATAGCTATTTCTTCTGAGAAGGTGATACTCCAAAATGCTTCTACCTCTTGGACCTTGTTATTTGCCTGCTTCTAACTCTTTCCTTTAGTCATGTCCAGATAAGATAGTAATGGCTGGAAGCCAAAGGAACAGATTAAATCACTTAGTGCATTGATCAATGTTCAGCATCTTTAGAATACACAATGCCTGCATATTTAATAACCTTCTGGCTTTGCCATAGGGTAATCCTGATTTTTGTCTTTTGTTAGGCCTTTTGTCTGATTTGTTTATATACCACTGACTGTAGCAATGCAAACTTTCTATTTAAATAAGTTAAACCAACTAATTATCTTTGTTTCATCCCATTTGTTTCAAAGGAAAATAAACTTTAGAAAAAAAATAAATGGTTGCTTTCTTCTTTGTGTCTGTGACATGGTATTTGTGTTTAAAGAAAATAGCTTCTGGATCAAGAGAAGGAATGACTTGGCTGATGGGACTTTGCAGGTATGTATCATGCAGTGCTATCTGCTGGAGGGAAGGAGTTAGGGAGATCAAATGCTTTTGAAAGCATCTCTTCCATAAATGTTTATGGCATTGGGACTTGCGTGCGTGTTCTGGCAAGGTTATAAAAAATAAACTTTATAAGCTTGATTCTGCTGTCATTTATGGCACTGCACCACTGCTAATGTCTTAGGGGGAAAAATAGATGCATACTGGCATGAATAAGAACAAAATCAGTTCCCATATCTGTTCCCAAAGCTCCTGCCATTGTATATCTTAAAACTTTCTCAGTGAGCAAAGTGTAACGTCTGTTTGTATGTGTTTTGTCCTTTTAAAGCTCAAACTTCGGTGTTCAGCACGACTCTCCCTCCATGATGCAATGAGGCACTCAGGTGGGCTGGAAACTCTGAACATGAAAGGTGGTATTTGACCCTCCTAACTTTTGCCTTCTAAAAGTTAGATGACAAGTCATTGAGGCTTTCTTTGTGATGAGAAGGATCAAGTGGCTTCCATACAGGGAATTAGTCAGTAGCTTAGGATGCTTGAGCCTGGGAAATAGGACAGCTGGTTCAGTCTGAGACAGCTGATTGACGTGAGAGTAAAGATCTATAAAATCACAGACTGTTAGAGTCCTGTTGATTGCTCACTATCTTCCAACACATTACCTAGGGGGAATCAAATAAAACCACCAAGTGGCTGTTTCTAAACAAACCCAAGAAGGTGACTCTTCTCAGCATGCAAGGTTCTTTACCACAGCAGTTGTGGTAGCTGAAAGTTGGCAAGGGTTCAAGAAGAGGATAAGCTTATGGAAGGATAAACTTTACATATGCATGATACGACATTTTCTCAGGTTTCTCATAAGTTCAAGCTGTTGAAGGCTGAAACAGTGTTGCAGAGAGTAGCCTGTAAATGTTCCTTATTTTTATACTCTGAGTGTTTTCTTTTGGCCAGTGTGGCAAATACAGTGGGCTGGGTAGATCATTGGTCTGATGTTGTATGCCTCTGCTTATATACTTGACAAGATTGTGACCTGTTGTATTTACTACCAGTCAGATGGGTATGTTATAGTAGCCTTGTAATGAAGACACTGAGTCAGAGCTATCATACCCTTTTTCTCATCAGGTAAAGTAGATGGTATGTCAGCAAATACACAACTTATTTTTTATTTCCAGTCCTACTCTAAGATGCTAAAAGTACTTACTATCTAAACCAGAAGTATTTATTCATGCTTTATATACATGCCTGTACAATATAGTGAAGAAACACATTTCCAAGTACTTGATGAGGTTCGGTGATACAAAGCTGATATAAGTAAAATTCAGATCACAAAAAAGGTATGGGCTTTTGGAGGGTAACTTAAAAATGAAATTTCTAACTCGTTAACATATTGAATCCTCAATTAAATTTTAAAATCAAGACTAGATATTTTTGAAAAAGACACAATGCTACTCAGACGGAAGTTAAATATTTGATGTAGGGATTTTTAATGCAGCCTTCTTTGTGTGACAGCAAAGAGATTCTTCAACTTCTGTCAGACCTTTTTTGGCTTTAAAAAACAATTAAACAAGTACTAAGAGGTAAAATTATTTTCAATTCTCCGGAAGCACAAGGGGATTAAGTGATGCATCCAAGCTTGTGTTCAGAGGGAGACTAGCATTCCTGACAGTCAACTTAGTGCTTTGATGGTTAGACTAGGTATCCTCTTGTGAAGAGCTTTACAATTCATAAGTAGCTTTACAATGAAGACATGACTAAAAACTTGTACTCAGCTTCTGAGAGAGTACAAGTAAGGATACATAGTTTTATACCAACTAAAGAACCAGTTTACCAAATCTGTCAAGGACAGAGTGGAGGAAAAAAGGTGGCATACTTTAAATCTTGTAATTGTTTATTGTGTTAATTTGTAAGAAGGGGATGCACACAAGCAATCTAGCACTGAGCTGAGACAGCATTATCTCAGATTTTGTTAGCTAATCTCCCATCTGTAAAGCATGCTTTGTTTGAATTATCTACAGGGCGCACATTTCTCGGTGAATTTGTTTTCTTTGGGTAAATGGGAACATATTCAAGGAAATTAATTTGCAAACAGATACAGTCACTGCTGGATGAATGGATTCTCTCTTGGCTCTTGAGGTGTAGTGCTGTTGGTATCTGGACTGATGGCATGTGTGGGAGTCTTTGAATTGCTTGCCAGAAATCTTCCTATAACGTTCTCAGGAAATGTATGTGATATCTTTGTAGTCTAGAGAGCAGATAGGAAACTTCTGCCTGTCACCTCAGAGCTTAACTAGTTTGAGTTAGAGCAGGAGGAAGAAAAATCACACAATAGCATGCTTCTTTTAGTGCAACAGCAGGCAGTAGCATATATGCAACTGCCAGCAATGATTTGTCCCCATCATGCTTTTCCCATTTCAAGTCTTTCCATGGTTCTTCTGTGGAAATGCACAGTGAAGCTGGTTATAACCCAAAAGGTTTTATCTGACAACATTGGCTCCAATATATTTTTGTTTCATGTTTATACTCTAGAGAAACTGGAGTCTATGCATCCTTCACAGTCTGGGGCTGAATACAAACAGTTGCCAGACATTTTGCTGCCTGAAGGAAGGAGTAAAAAGTGACCTCAGGATCCTAGAGATTCACATAGCTGTGACTTGTCCACAACATCAGAATTAAAACTGGAAATGAAATGGAAAAGACAAAAAAGGGACAGACCATTACACTTATAGAAAGCAGGGAAGTAATACAAAGAATCAGGTTAAAAAACACCTGAGAAAAATGAAGGATTGGATAAATTTATGAGTATAAAAGTGACACTTTGAAAACATTGTATCCTGAAGATCCTATCTCTTGATTTTCAAGCTCTAGCTGCTATTTTTACTGTCCTATCGCTTTCATTGTTGCTGTGTTGCTGGAGGAAAAGAGATTGAGAACTTCATTCCTACTTTTAGCTCTGTGGAAGTGGCATTCCTGATGCAAAACATGCATGAAGACTCTGGCTTCTGTTAAAAGCCTCTTGTTCCTGTTTAGGGCTCAGCTTTTAATGGAGATATGACTAAAAGTAGCTTGTTTCGAAGTAAGGGCTTGATTACAGACTTGAGGGCAGGATTCCTCTTGCCTAGCTGAGGTGCCTTAAAAAATGTATCTAGTAAAAGCTAGTTATCCAAGCTCCTTCTGTGGCTGCTTCAAAGAGAAAGACATCTCCAAAAGGCATTTCTTCCCACCTTAAGATAAACATCTTGGTTAGCAAGATGTCTGATTTCCAGGAAGTGCCTATATCTGTTCTCTCAATTTATAGCTCCCTGATTTTTTTTTTTTTCTGTTGAGTAGAAAATAGTAAAAATGTCCTAATGAAAGAGGGGAAAGTTGTGAAACAGATACATGGACATTACTTCAATTTTTCTTTCAATTTCCTCTATACAACAGAAAAATAAAGATCTTAGAGTCTACTTCTCATCTGGATCAGATACTGAGGTAGTGGATGGCACGGAGAAGTCCTGGGTGGCCTTTGTGTTGAGGTGGAGAAGCACCAGGAAGAACTATCAAGTAAGATTCTAATATGCTGGAGAGCAAAAGCTTGAGGTGGGGAGACCATCTAGATGCACTATGGAAATCTGAAAAAAATGTATGAAAACAGATTCCTGAGAGTCGAAAGATGACAAATCCTCTCTGCAAGGAACTGACAGATCTAGGATATACCCTAAGTTGAACTTCTGGTGAACTTCTGGTATATCCTTATATATCTATAGATATATAGATATATAAGTATGTTTACTTCTGTGGTTGTCTGAAGGTAAAGGACAAACATTCATCTTAAGATTTAAGGAAAAATTATTTTACCAAAAAACATTTTATTCTGTTTGGTTGGATAAAATAACATTACTGTCTAGGCTGGGGTCAATTTTTCAACTTGTATAAATCAACATTCTTCTGTAGAAATCATTCTTGTGCCTTCCCCCTTCATTTTTCATAATTCTTTACTCTCATACCGGTACTGAAACAGATAGAATGACATCTCATGTCCTTGAGAGATTTAAGGCCTTACGATTAGCTATATCTAAAGAAAAATATATTCCAGGAGAGCCAATTACAATATCTTTATCCATGCAATACAATTAAAGCATGACTGCAGTGTAGAAGAGACCTAAATTCTGCCTTCAACCATGCTAAAGCCTCTTTATTCAAGGTTATAGCATGGTTTGGGAATATGATTGAGCCTCCTTTTACACAGTAGAAAGGACTGTTCTTTAACTGTATTCAGGTCATGTTTGAAGCTGCCCACACAACAGAGTCTATGACCTTCATGGGAGCACAGTGGTGGGGTAGAGGTCCCCTTTGACAAAAAAAATGTTTTGTAATGTCATGATTTAATTGCAAGGGTCACTTTTTTTGCCAATAAACTTAAAGGCTGATGAGGATCTTGTGCTGTATGTGGGGTGACAACAAGTATAGCTCCTTGAACTGAGTCTGTTATAAAGGTCTTGTGCTGTAATGTGGGTGATGAGATTTGGGGACAAGCATAAAGTTTGAAGTTTGTAAATGTGCATTCACTTAACTAGCAGTCAAAAAAATAAAAGTTTGCGCAATCTCAGGCCCTCTGCAGGGGAAATGGATGTGTGTTAGACAGTCAGGAGAAGCTCAAGTCTTCTGAGAAGCGGACCTGTGCAAATATGTTCGTCCTGAGGGAAAAATAATGTAGATTTTGTAATGTTAAAAGCTTTCATGAAGCTATACCACTGGGTTTTTTTAATTGTTCCATAGGGTAAAGAATAATTTAAAAGCATGGCAGAAAATGAAGGAACACTTTATTCTGAGAATTTCTGAACATAATTTTATCTTTTAAAAAGCCTTTTTTTTTCTTATTTTCCTTCAGTTTCATTAGAAAAAAATATGTTTAAATAGTATAATATACAAATGTGAAAGGAATGTATTGCCTCAGAATTAATTCTTTCATTTCATCTGAATAGCTTTGAGCTCTTCTATTTGCCAAAAATGAATTCAAATTGTAAAATTCCCAATCCCATGCTTAAGCAAATTATTTCAACTGAAGAAACATTTCAATAAACTGAAGATGTATTTAATACAACTAATTCCAGTAGCCAGTAGCTATAGCTCTCACTTGAAGCATTCCTAGCCATCTTGACTGATCTGTCAGATTGCATACTTAATGCTATGGGAAGTTTCGTCAGCTTCTGCTTCTGAAGTACTCTACTCAAGTAGAGTTACATGCCTATAAAAACAGTGTAACAGAAAATTGATTCATTTGCTTGAAACTGTGGCCTCTCTCGCTTGCTAGCAGATTTCTTGGGACTTTCCTAGCACAAGCAGCCAAAAAATCAGGAGGATCAGAAGGTACCTTAGGATTCCCTCGGTCTTTCCAGTTTGGTACTGCTGCATATATTCATGCATGTTTGTACAGCACAGGTACACACACAAAAATGTCATTTAATTGAATGGAGAAGTAAAGGCTAATCCTCTTCAGCTCATCCCATGCACAACTTATGTCCTGCCACCACTTCATTTTTAAGCAAAGACAAAAAAAGCCCCTACGTTTACAGTGCTACGTCACTAAGATCATCTTAATGGCATCTGATGACCTGCCAAAAGGCAAGGAAGAGGGATAGGACAACAGAATGAAAAACCGCACAGTAACTAGTGCTGATCTGCCAAAAAATATGTTCATCTGGGAAAAGGTTTGGATTAGCACAAAAGTGATGCTGTTGTGCTTTTCATGAGTTGTCTCCAGAGAGTTGATGGGATTTACATGTGATAAGAAATACCCTCAGATTATCCTGACAGAGAAGGAGAAAGCATAGAAGACTTGGCTGAAGATTTGGAAATTAACAAGGTCCCTGTAAAAATTAATCAGTCCTCCCCCTTCATTCTGTCCCCTAATGTGAGGAATAAAGTACATTTTACTGAATTGCAGTGCTGCAAATACAGAAGGCCAAACAGAGCTGACTAGCATTTAGCTGTGTATGCTAGCCACCAAATATCATGATCAGGAAGGCATGTCATGTTAAATAATGGAGAAGGACTGTTAACTTCATTAATTTTACAGTAAATATTTATGCCAATGCAAGCCAAATTGTTATGAATGGTAACCCAGAGTGCCATGCCGAGCAAAGATCAGGATCTGCTGAACAATGAAGCCCTCAGCCTGGTTAGTCTCACCCATGTGAAGTCAGTAGTTCCTGGCTATAGTGGTCACATCAGCCCAGTGCTCTGTCTCCTGCGTGCTCTGCACTCACTGCCAGCAGTCAAGAAAACCTGTGAGACTGCCCTGATGTTCACAGAGATCTCTTGTTTTCCCAGCTCCCACTTTCCCATGATAAAACATGAAGAAGATAAGAAGAGACTTGTGTGAGGGCAGAGCTTTTACCACAGTGGGTGCATATACTCCTGCTGTCACAAAGGAGAAGAGTGAGTGGGGCTGGCTCCTGTCAAAGATGAACACAAAACATTTCTAGAAAACATTTATTTAGTATTGCTTTCTCTCAGGAAACAGATAGTGACTTTCAGGTGCTAACTGCTAAACTATATCTTAAAGAAAAAAAAAATCAACAAACAAAAAAACACCAAACGAACAAAAATCCTAGTAAGCCCAGTTAAGCTATTTATTTCTTCTCTAGGATGAGAAAGGAGTAGGGAGACAGGGAAGGGATAAGGGTTGGTCGTTTTTTTTTTTTCTTTTTTAAGTACTGGGAGCAGGGAAGAATAGAGCTATTTACATTCCTAACAAAATAAGCAACTGTGTATAGTAGTAACTAGTAAAAGACAAGACTATATAGGGTGATGGGCTGGGAAAGGTGATGGGGAAAGAGAGCCTGAAGTATTGTGAATGGAGAGAGATATTTTGGGAGCCCTGATGGAAATGTTGGAATAAGGAAGAGGAATCATAGTGGAAAGGAGAGAGATGGCAATATAATGACAATCTGGGAAGCAAGAAGGTAGTTAAACCTACTCAAAGCAGGAAGATGTAGAACAGAAAGTGAAAGAAGGAAATGAGATTGAAAAGCTCTCACTAATGCATGGCAGACAGAGCGCGTAAGAAACTGGACAGAAAAAAATGCGAAAAATGAGGTCGTTGCATGTATTTCTGATACAACTGAATGGCTAATTCTGCTTATACGCATGTGTACATGTGTATTAAAATAAGGCATTCCTTGTCTTTGAAAGATTTCCTTCCTGGTCAATGTCCCTCCTTTAGGGCTGCAGATGGTGATAAGGAAAACTATGTAGAACAGACAATTCATGACTGACTCCATGCCTTTACCTCACTCTTCTAGTCAACATCTTTAATTTCTGATTACAGTTTTGGCAGAGTTGCACAACCATTTGGGCTTCTGGATTTTCCAAACCACTCCACACTATTTAGGGATAACTGTCTCTGACAGCCTCCAGGGCAGGTTTCTTCTCTCTCCATATCCTCAGTATGCAAATTAGATCACTGCTAGATGCCTACAGATGGTGTGCAATTCAGGTAGCTTACTTCTGGACAAACAGTTCCTGCTTGGAACTATCACCAGTTTGGAGTTGCTTTACAGAACATAGAGAGTTTGGTGGGGAAAAAAAAAAGAAAAAAAAAAAAAAAAAAAAAAAGTATTTAAAGTCAGGTCAGCTTTCATTTCGGTTCTACCAAAAAAAAAAAAAAAAAAAAGCACCAAAAAAAAACAAAGCAAACAAACAAAAAAAAAATAACAAAACAAACAAAACAGACCAGAAAATTATACTGACAAAACCAATTCAGATTTGCTCAATCTGTATTCTTTGGGTTCTGGAAATAGATGGAGCATTCAGAGCTCTTCTGTGCACTAGCAGCAAGCAGAGTTCATTCACATCAGATTTTTTCCCTTCTCCCTTTTGGACAATATAATATGAAAGTCATGTAAACAGAAATAACATTTTAAAAAGCCTGCAAAAATCCCCAACAATATTTTAGTAACCTTGTTATACCACTCAAATCTGAAAAATTCTTTCTAAGCACTAAATAGATATTTCCGAGTGCTACAACCAAATTACAATAGAAAAGAAGCAACTCCTATGTCCTAGTAAAGGCTGTGACAAAGGTTCAGAATCTTCAAAGGAAAGGAAATATTTTGGCTATATGATCAACTCTGCTCTTCAGAGTTCAAATATGAAATACATACTATCATTACATCAGAAATCTAGTTCAGATATCCCTCCTTCAGTAACCTTTGAATCATAAGCTGTCTGCTCCACTGCATGTTCAGACAATATCCAACCTTGATAACCTGGTTTTCCTTACCTTACTTTAGTCTTTTTTTTTTTTTAATATAGGCTTCTATACTTATATTGGGTATACTTTGTTTAGAACCTTTGGCCACATAGTTTATTAGTAAGCAATCACATCTTAACAGGAGAAATCTGGATTGATATGCCAAATGCTTCTTATACAGTCACATCCCAATGCAAATTATTTTACAGGCAGGAAATTATGCTAAAGGAATGTTAGTATTGTGAAGTCACTCACTCAGAACTGAGGAGATATGAAAAATTAGGCTAATTTCAACTTTATTTGGTCTTGTGAATTAACTGCTATGTATAGTGATATCCTTTCACAACATTATCACCACGTGGAGTTTCCATAGGACTCCTCTTTCTCTTGCATATAGTCTGCAGTATGAGGTGGAACTCCATTGTAGAATTGCATATTTCTCCCAGCATCCTTGCTCATTTGCTCTGGGAAATTAGAGGTATGAGCTGAATGAAACAGGGGACCAAAGGAAAATGAGATAGTCTTGTGATTAAAAAACTTGAAGAGCACCTAGAGATTTTAATGTAGGCCCACTTTTATCTAGAGGTTCACGATGATATTTGGCAAGTCATCAGAAATATTTGTCTCTCTTGATATACTTCTCAATTTGGGGGGATAAAGCTGTTTTAAAACCTGGAATCTTATCAGTAGAAGGATTGTGCTCTAGCTAAGTAGGAGTTAGCCTGCACTACACTGCAGGCTTCTTAGATTCCATTGAAACTCATTCTGCCACTTAACACAGTACAGAGTAGTATTTCTTGAGAATGACTATTTATGAAACACTAAAAAAAAAAAATAAAAAAAAATTAAAAAAATGCAACTATAATAAAGCTGACATAGAAAAAGGCCTAAAGAATTCATTGTTCATTTAAAATTTGGGTCTCGTTAAATACGAGTTGCTCATTCATGATTTTCAAAACGAAAGTGCAGCATCTGCAGAATTAGTGTTTTCTTTGAGAAAATCTCCATTACTGCAACATTTTTCGATTGTTTCTCAGGGAAAATCTAAACAGTATATCCCTTCAGCTTTCAACTGCATAATGTAGAATGCTGTCTTGAAGGAATTGTAATTTGGGGCTGCATATGGTCCTATGCTAATAAATTAAGCAGCTGCCAGGAATGTTCCCAGATACTAAAATGTTACTGTCTCTGTTATAAAACTGTAAAAATATTTCTTGACTTGACTTTGGCTTGAGCCGATTAGTACAACTACATGGGCCAGTGTGTAGGTTTTGGCTGTGATAGAGTTAATTTTCTTCATAGTAACTAGTATGCGGATATGTTTTTGATTTGTGCTGAAAACAGTGTTGATAACACAGGGATGTTTCAGTTACGGCTGAGCAGTGCTTACACAGAGTCAAGGCCTTTTCTACTTCTCATGTCAACCCACCAACAAGTAAGCTGGAGTGCACAAGAAGTTAGGGAGGGACACAGCTGGGACAGCTGACCCCAACTGACCAAAGAGATATTCCATACGATATGATGTCGCAGTCAGCACATAAAGCTGTGGAAGAAAAAGGAAAGGGGGCATGTTTGGAGTGATGGCATTTTGTCTTCTCTGGTAACCATTACACATGATGGAGCCACAGTCTCCTTGAGATGGCTGAACACCTGCCTGCCCATGGGAAGTGGTGAATGAATTCCTTGTTTTGCTTTTCTTGCATGCACAGCTTTTGCTTTACCTATTAAACCTATGAGTTTTCCTGCTTTTACCTTTCCAACTCTCTCCCCCATCCCACTGCGGGGAAGTGAGCAAGTGGCTGTCTGTGGCTTAGTTGCTGGCTGGAGTTAAGTGACAACAGCCCCCTTATTTCAGCTCAACTGTGAGTAGAGACTTTGAGATGATCTTTCATCACAGAATTGCCTGCTGTTTTTCCTGCAGAACCCTGCTCATCCGAATCAGACGAGGAAATCCCCCCTGGGCCAGCAGCTGGCAATGTTTTTTCTGGCATACTGAAGTTTGTTTTCAGTGTTTCACCTTTCTGCTTCACATTATTTTAATATAATGCTCTTGCAGATTAGGGAGATTCCCTACCTCTTCTTACACTGCACTGTGACTCTGGTTTTCAGGAACAGCAAGCCCCCCCACCCCTGTAATCTTAAGCCTAATGTACTGTTTCTATCCAAGATCTTGGAAAATTGCATTTTGGCTGCAGTCACACCTCAGTGGGAATGCCAGTTTTAATCCATTTCAGAGAGGGCTTTGGAAGCCTTTCCCAGCTCTAAAACTACTTTGGTATCTCTTTCCTTCCTGCTGAAAAGATGTGACCATCTCTCACTTGTAATTCTCTTGGACTCCACTACTGCTCCTGACACCGGGGCTGGGCAACTTCACCCCGATCATTTGGTGACTCGCGCAGATCTGGTTCTGCTCTTTGCAGATCTGGTGCTTCTTGTAACATTTTTTGAATGTCAGCCTTCTCAGTCATGTTTTTGTTTATGGGTTTGTGCAATTGGAAATGTTGCTGTAGTTATTTAAACTCTTTGGAGTGAGCATTTGTTCTAGGGCCTCATGCTGTTTAATGGCTTTAAATATGCTGCTTTGGGGTGTTGTTTTCTACCGCTGCACTTTTTGTGTCAGCACTATATAGCTGCAGCTCAGTTATTCTACCTCTTACTGCAACCTCAGAGAGGGACTGTGGCCTGGGATCTCTCTCAGCAGAAACCTTGCAAAGGTCATGCATGAATTACAGCTGAGCATCAACAAAACCCAAGCTGCTATTCGCAGGCCCCATAAATATTCATCGTGATCATATACTATCATGCACTCTATTCTTTCAATGGATGTGATTGTATTTTCAAGCATTTATCAATTAAGCCTCAAAATATCTCATTGAGGTACTGCAAATTAGGTGATAAAGAGATCAATTTACCTAACACTGATATGCACCTACTTCAGAAATTAAATAGCACATCACAGCTATTGAACAATGCACATTTAAATCCCTGAAGGATGGACTATAGCCACAAATGAGGAAATTAACTCATGTACTGCAGCACTGTTTGGTTCGTTTAGCAACAGCCACAGCCAAGAGCTTTTGCAAGTGAGCTCTCTGGGGAAGAAAGGACCCACTGAATACAGGAACCCCTGTGTGTAGGCATGTGAAACATGTGGGAGGCAAAGCCTCAGACTGTGTAGGAATGTGAAACACTAATATACGGGAGAAACAGCTTTATCTCTGGTGGATTACTAGGCCCACATCAGTGGGTTACCTAAAGTCTCATCTCTGAAAATTGCCTTTCTCTTTCAATATTAATACCACAATGATGGAAAAATTGTGCTACCTTAGATAGCATTGTTCCTTCTTTGATTACTTCCTCCAATACCAGAAGTAAGCTAAATTTCAAATGAAAATTTAAAAACAGAAGTATGTGCAAGATGCCGGGTGGTATATGTGTATAGTGTATGGAGGCGTATACACATGCATACTCAGGTACATAATATAAATATAGATACACATATGTATGTCCATACATATTTTATGCATATATATATATATATATATACATATGAATGATTTGGTATCTATTTTGTTCCACAAGGAAGGTACATTTATGTACTGTACACTGGAGTGAAGTACTCAAGTGTTTGAATACAGCATTGTTGATCTATTTTCTTGTGGTTACCAGAAATCAAGGGAATATGTGGCAAGGAGGGGACAAATGGTTTTGTTTATGGAGAAAGAAGCAAAAACTTGCTGTGTTTAAATTTTAGATTGTCATTGGGGTGGGAACGGAAAGTACTCTTTTTACAGAAAATGTCAATATTTAAGAGTCTGGCAGACAGGGCTAGAAGGATTTTTTCTTTTGCCACGGTAACAAGGTATTCCAGGGTTCCAGTTTCCCATCATTTGCAGAAAAAAATCTGCAACAGCACATCTTCCACACCAGCTGGGAGCTTTAAGAGAAGCAAGATGTGGTCTTCTCAAGACTTTCAAGCTTTGTGCAGAAAGCGCAACAGCCATATGTTTATGATGCTGTGCAGAAGAGCCATCCTACATTTGTAAACCAAAGAAAGCCAGGGCTCCCAGCAATCTTTTAGCTGAGTTAGCAAAAAGCAAGTCAGATTTCAGACAGAAATCCTTTCTGTGGCTCATTGGCAGCTCATTAAATGATATTTATGGGAGATATTTCTGTTTCAAGGAATTGACAACTTCTGATGCAAGCATGTCTCACTGGAAAATTCCCAACTACTTTCCTACTTTCTTCTTGACAAGTACAATAATATGACAATTTCCTCTTTTAGAGCCATGATTATCTTGCACCAGGGTAAATCAAGACTGATATTATTGAAGTCATTGGTTTTATGTTAGCAGAAAATTGTTATGGAGGGAAACTGAGGCCCTACTCTCACTTCAGACTCCTGGATGAATGTCTACAAGGTATTCTTTCTATCTTATGGAAATATGGGTAAATATTTTTATTTAAAAAAGGATAATTAGATATTAGATGAATGTTCTGTGACCTTGGAGTCTGATTACAACAATTCTTCCTTGATTCTGTGCTAACTGATCAGTAGGTTCCTGTTTAAGCACAACGCAACTGCTACCATAGGTTTTTGGCTAGGTCTTGGCAAGCATACTACTTTGTAGCTGCATCTTGGTGACACTGCTGCTTCAAAAGTCATTTTAATTGTTTGTGTTCCTAGCCAACTCCGTAAGCATCTTCCCAGCTTGCCTGCATTTATCCTACTACCCTGAATACCAGGAAAGACACTCTATTATTTCTATTTCTCAGGTGGGAGAAAAAAATATACTTTTTCTTAGGTGATCCATCACTCACTGACGCTGATAGCAATCAGTCTATTGACTGCGGAGCGGGGAAGAACTCTTGCTTGTCACTGTCAAGGCTCCTTTGTTTTGTTTTACTGAAATGCTCAGTGAAGCAGAGAATAGTTCCTCAGCCCAGTGCTTATGCTGTACACATAGAGTGTGGAAAACCAAGGTGTTAAGCTTCTCTGCAGTAGAAAGTGGGGTAGCTCTACCATGAGAAGTTCAGGTGTAGGCACCTGAACTAAAGGACTAGAACATCATAACTCAATGACTTGATATTCACCTTGGAGGTCAGTGACTTCAGACCAAAACTCTGGTCTGAACCAGAGAGAACAAGGATTTGTTCTGGCTCCTAAGTGCATTCATTAGCCACCAAGTTACCAGCTGGCTTAAGAAGGAAAAAAAAAAAAAAAATAAGTAAAATTACACCTTTCATTGGCAAGAGGTTCTATGCTTGGTCTGAAAAAAAACCCAGTCCTCTCCACACTTAAAAAAATCAATACGTTTTCAAAAAAGTTTTCAAAAAATAAAAACTATATTATTTAAAAATAATAACTTTAAGGTTGTTGTTTTTTATTTTTTTTTAAATGGAAATTTCCCATCTGGTTCTGCTTCACTCAAAACATACATGTCCTGAAGGGGTAAGGTCTGAACAGCCCTCTCTCAAAAAAAAAGAGGTTTTTGCATTTCTCAGGCTCTGTTATATTTTGTTCTGGGTTAGAAGTTTTTTTAATTTCTTTTGACTGTGGGTTATTTTATATATATATATATATATATATATATACATATATATATATATATATATACCAAACACCAGCCTTAAATGGATAGGCCTATAACTGTTTGCCCCCTGTGCAGAACATCATGGTGAAAAACTGATGCAGTAAATCCTCCCAGAGATTTTGAAACAAATTGATTTGAAAGCCCCCTAGTTTTCTTGCAGGGTTTAGGTCCAATAGAATGCATTATAGAAGAGCAAGGTAGAAGAAATAGATGTCTTTGGTCCTGTGTGAAAATTGTACCCAGAATGGATATGTGCAATAAGTCTGCTAACAGTTTGTTCACTGTTAGGTCTTTGTATTCCAACTTCAGGGTTCTTATTGACTGATACCAAATCCTGGAGATAAGATTTCCTCTCTCCTTTCATTTTTTACTCTGAATAGCTGATAATCTGATGCTTTACAGAAACCTGTCTGGGTCGCTAACCTTGGACAGCTTTTGTGCTCCACTGTCAATTCCTCTGAGCATTATACCTGCTATGCATGAATGCTGTAATTTTACAGCATGACCTGCAGACAGGAACAGAGGCAACTGCAACCTATTAGACCATGAACTTCATTTTCTGAGGACCTGCAGCTCCTGTTGAAGCTGTGCATGTTGGCAATTTCTGAAAATGAGACCCCCACCCCCACCTTTTTATAAGAAATTTTGACAAAAGCCTCTGGGGCTGAAGCATCGTTGCAGGAAGGCTGATAGTTAATAAACCTTGTCAACCCTGCCACGTTCTTCTAATCACATCTTACAGTGTGTTTTGGTTTAGTTTTTAATCTCATCTGTTCTCTCCTCTCTCGCTCTGCTTGTATTTTTAGCTTTATGACTGAAAGCCCTTGATGGGAAATGCATACACATGCATCACTTGCAGAAAGGTGAAATGTGCTTCTACCACTATTTTTTTTTTTAATTTACAGTACATACTACTTTCTTTTTTCAAACAAAGCTTTACTGTAAAGCATTGCCCTGTCTTCACAAATTGAAACCAAAGCTTATTTATCATAGAACGTTTCCAATGTTTCCAACACTAATGTTTCCAAAAGTAGATTGTTTCTTTTACTAAAGAACAGATGCACCCAATTTTGTCTCACTACTGCTCAAGACAGAGCCAGCATGAGTCTTGACAAGTTGGAGGATCGCATTCTGTGGTTTAGAAAGTCCACTAGCAGAAATCAATATAGATGCAATCAATCCAATGATGTTAATTATCGTTAGATGCAGATCAGGAGTCTGCGTTCTCAGTCCCTTTTTTAAACCCTGGTAAATCTTCCTTATATTAATCAAAGTTTATGACATAAGAAAGTAACCCATGTGTCTTGATATACACACTTCAGTTGAGATATCTATTTCACCCGGGTTTTATTAATAAGTACCATAAATACAACACTTGCAAATGACAGGGCTGCACTTCCAGGCAGCATTGTACATGCTGCAGTAATAGATTCTGTAATTTAAAAATAAGAGAAATATCTGTAAACAACTGATTTAATACAAAATAGTAAGATCTGCAAAAGCTAGATAACTTCTTGATTGTGCAACGCATTTATGAGTGCATCAGACCACTGTCAGTGCTTGAGCTACAGGATCTGCAGTGCCTACAAGGAAGGTGTCTTGCTTTAGCTTCAGCTGCAACAAATTTTGCTTTCCCCTTTGGTCGGCCTGTGGCAAGACAGCCAAAACAACAACTGCTGCAAATGTCTGCATCGTTGACGTTATCTTTGGACATCTATAATCAAAGTCATGACTTTAGGCACAATAGAAAATTAGTTTAGCATTTTAGGATGGATGTTGCAAATCTGTACCCTGTTGGGTTGTCTGGTCCTGCCTGAGTGCCTGGAGTCCAGTGAATGCTCACAGCCACCGTGCTGTGTGATGAAATGAGCCTTGCTTGCTGCCTTTATTCAAAAGCCACCATGTAGTTAGAATGAAAAGGTCACACAAAAGGGTCAGGCCAAACACACATGTAAATTAACTTTTGCCCGAACAACAAGCTTAACCCAATAAGAAATTTCCCTATATGTGTGTTCTTTGGTGCCAGTAGAAATCAACCTATTACTCCGTCTCTGAAAAAAACAGCTGTTGATCTTCTACTCAGTTGAATAACTAGTTCATACAGATGTCGAGATGTAAAAGACAAAACTCAGAGCAGCAAAGTCAGCACAACTTGGGTGGAAAATATAGGGAGAATCAAGGGCAATTGTGGAAAAGTTGAAGAGCGGTTTGCTAGAGCATGAAGCAAAAAATGGTCTATCTTTTCATATTCACTGTTGAATCAACACAGAAACATTAAAAGATCTGGTGGTTTAAATCTGCTCTAACCTTTTATCTGTGAGGAGCGATCTAATAACTCACTCTTAGCTGTACCAGTTACGAGTTATCACTTTGCTCACTCGTGAAGATGAATGTAAACGTCTTTACAGCTCTCAGCCATCATGCATTCTGTAACTCTCCCTATGTGTGAACGAATAAGTGATGTTATTAAATTAATATTAAAATTTGACTTCACTTATGTTACAGCAGGGGATGTATTTTTCTTTTTCTCTCTTTTTATTAGTAAATGAGTATTTGTAGCTGTATGAGTTAATCATGAGGTACTAAGTGCCTACCACATTCTGTCTGTATGCTGATGCAAATAAACTGGTGGGAAATTATATTTGTAGATTATAATTTTTTTGAGAAAGTAAAAGTCTATATTTTAAACAGAAAAGGAAACTAAATCTCAATTGCTCTTCTACAGCAAGTAGACAGCAGAAGCTTTTTCCTGTAAAAAATAAAACTGTTAAACCATTAAATATGGGTTTTAGGATGGTACCAGTAAACCCCACAAAAGCGGTCATTACAGCATTTAATGAGTGATTTGAAGTAGCATTAGCACACTCGGACTTTGCTTGGGATCGTTAAATAAGTGTGTTATTAGCTGTCGATAATAACTAGTCTTAAATGCATTCCTTGATAATATATATCTTGCGTATATCTCATATGCAGCTAAGCATAAAGGCAAGATTCAGTGGAAAACAGATCGCCTAATTCTATCATTTTTTCACACTTCATAAATTGAATTTTAACACTGTAGCAATTCTGGTGCATACTGTAATTAGGAAAGACAATCAGTATTTCTATATTTAAAACATGTCCCCGTTCCTGGAATTAGAAATTAAGAATAATATTCCAAATATATTGCTTGTGAAGAAGCAGTCCTCCCTTATACGAGCAACCTCTGACGGTCACCCTCACAGCAAAATACTTCACTGAAGAAGTAAAACTGTAACTGTTTTGACTTTTAGCCAGGAAGCTCCCTCAGAGAAAACTCACTTTTCCACATCAAGCCTGTTCTTCTTACATAGAAATGAATTCATCTGCAAGTCCATCTCTCAGTCAAAGACGTAACATGAGGTAACATGTTTGAGCACCCCTATGCAGCCTCAGTGCAGGGAGGCTGAGGTGCAGCACTTGAGACAACAAGAGTCTGGCCGGGGTGGTGAGAACCTACCCAAGTGCTCGAGTGGCTTCTGCAGCTGCTCCTCACAGCTGGAGTCTGGCCGGCTCCTCTCCCCAGCTCCATCCCTGGCTGCTGGTGTTGGGCAGGAAAAAACCCCTATGGCCATAACGGAAGGCCCTTCTGTGCACACCTAGGGCGGCAGAGGCAAAGGGGAGAGTCCTTCTGAGGGACCCTGTTTTATTCCTGCGTTTTTGAGGAGGAGGCTCCTGTTTTGCAAACTGCTTATACTGGATGAAGCCTGGCTGGTTCATCTCTGCAGTTTTTCCCGAAGGCCATGTTACTGCATAGTTCTCCCATGGGGTTTACTTGTGTAGCTTTTTCCAGTTTCAGAGAGATGACTGATTCTGCTGAAGTTACCGGTGCATAAAATTGGAGTGCCAGGAGGACCAGTAGCATCTCTAGGATGAGAATGGACTTTTAAAATGCAATCAGAATGTTTCCTTCACTTAACAGACAACTTTCTGCAATAACTCTGCTCGACTTTTGCACAAATATCAATCCATGAAGCTTGAAACAGTCTAGCAACAAAGACAAATAATAATAGTTTCAACTACTGAAACCTTAATATTACAATAAGTGTAAGCAATAAACTTAAATGTCCACAGAGTTTATGGATTTACAGTCTAAAGTTGCAAAGCATAATCTGTCTAAAATGCATATGGTTTTAAACCATTCCCATTCAATGTATGGGCAAAATTTTTTTCTGATTTCAGTGGTACAGGATCAGCTCCCATGTTTTAATACTGCTGCAGCACTAGTACTACTTTAGGATTGTTAAAAATGGCAAGTAAGTGTTTTAGTGTAACTTGTCAAGAGAAGAGACAATGCCCGGTGTTTGCCGTGTGCTATACTCCTCCTGTCAAAACTGAGTTGCCTCAATTCCACTGTGCCTGAGCCAACTCGAGGTTTTTCAGAGCTGTGGGGAAGATGAGTTTCGGTGCTGCAAGGTGTGGAGGGAGCTGGGGAGGAAGTTAGGGTTATGATGCTGCTTCCACAAAAAGTGAAGATGGGGGAATGGCAGTGGTTTGGAGAGCTGAGGAAGGAGCAAGACTTGTTGGTCCCACCATAGGTGAGGGAAGAATGGGTTCTGAGAGGAGCTTCCCCATGTCCACCAATGACCCTAGCTGTCACAGCAGGACGATCCTATTTTCCAGTGCGGTGATGACCACTCTCACCAGGGGTGCTTTACTGCTCTGGGCAATTTCCTGCTCAGCCCACTCCACAGGCAGACCCTGTGTCACATCTGCATGGTTTCTGCCAAGACTGCCTTCTTCCTTTACAGTTGTATCCCCACAGACAAATATATCTAGGGCTTTAGGTATTTGGTTGTCATTTTCCTTCCAAAGACTCTTTGATGCACAGCTGCAGTTGCACTGCTCCATGTGTCAGACTTTCTGAACATTCAGGGAGAGGTTAAACAAAGAGCAACTCCATGGAAGAAATGTGTTCCTTAACAAGAAACTCAGTGAACAAAGTGGAGCCTACTTTCCAGTGATGTTGGACCTCATGGTCAGGTTATTTAGCATCTAATAAGGCATGGGTGCCACTTGAAGATGTCTTTTCAACAGAAGGGGCCATTTTCCATCAAATGTTTCTGCCTTGTTGAATTCCAGTATTGAATAAAAGGTGTAGTTATCTTGCAAATTTCCTCTCTGTAGGAATGCTAATAGGATCATTCTTGTCCCTGTCACCTGTTTTCATGCAACTTGTGAAAGCTTAATGTCTTTGAGAGCAGTTTTGACTTGATTTGACAGACCAGTGATTTCACAAAGTACTGGGGAGACGGACACAGAGCATATACTTAGGTGAATGCATAAACCCTGCTTACATGGGGAACCAAGTGAAGCAGCACTCTTACAATACAAAGACTATTATTTACCAAAGCAAAAGTCTAAGCTCACATAAAGCAGAATGAAACAAACACACAGAACACCAATGAAACACTAATGAAAAAAACCCTTTCTCCTTTTCTTACTGAACTGCTTGGGGTTGGCCCAGCACTGCACTTTTTTAAGCCAATGAAAGTTTTAGGGCCCATGAAATAGTTTCCACTGGCATGGGTTTGTTGTTTTTCTTATTTGTTTTTTTATAAAGTGTCTTTTATTTTTTAAAGAAAAGCAAACATTGTGTCAACAACCTGTTAACTGGTTCAAACTAGGTTTTGAGACTCCCCAAACACTGAGCATTCTTTTGTCAAACAAAAGCTGAAGGGGAGAGAAATTTTCAGTTTGGAGAATTTTAAAAGTTATTATTTTTAACTAAAAAGCAAAATAATTGAGAGAAAACGATAGCATTTTCACAAGTATGTAAAATAACTCCCAGTCAATTCTACCTTTAGTATTGATTCAAATGAGACCAGACACTAAGTCTAAGCATATTTTAAAATGGGCCCTAAACTCTATTCAGGATTTTCTAGAATGGCCGTATCAGTAAAGCTGTTATGCAGAGTGTAGTAAGATGATGTTCACATACCAGGAGTTTGCAGGAGTGTAATGAGAGACATCCTCCTTGGGGGATGTAAAAGAGGCCAGTGTTGACTTTTATGGTGCTGCTTACCAATTTGATAACAGCAAGAAGCTTTTGCGTGTCTTGTTGTGCACTCGACACTGAGTACATAAGTCTGAGCAAAACAGGACTGCAGATTTGGTAGTGGGCCCTGCTGCTGTATTGTTGGTTCAAATGTACAAACCACTGTTGTCAGTCACATTGTGTGACCAGACTGGAAGCTGTATAGTTAATGGATTAAATGCTTAGCTGTGCCCTCCTCTTTGACCAGTCACTGTATTTTATCTTTAGTGCACTGTGCTGTGTTAGCAACAGTGTTTCTATTAAGTTAATTTGGGTTTGAGTGGTTTTCACTCATACTTGTGCAGTCTGGCTAATATCTCCATGAGCTGGTCTCCGATTAATCTTGTCAAATATATCCTACCATCAGTGCATACCAAGTTCTCATAAAGTACTGACATATATTTGTCAGCAGATTCAAGTATTTTCTGTGCACATAGGCAAAATTTGGATCTCCTTGAGGTCATATTCACATTTCATACTAGGAATGTAAAAAAAGCCTGTAAAGATGAAAACTGCAATTGCATACCACTTATTAGAAAGAAAAACTAGCTGAAATATATGATGACCTTCAGTATACAGACTGCAGATAAAGTACATTTCCTGGCATATGAAAGAAATCATCTCTACTGATAACCAGAATTTACTTTTCCAGAATGAAAACATCACTGCTGGTCTGTTGGGGCAGAGTATAAAACAAGAGAAAGGAAGTGATTATAAGAATAGTTACCCTTGTTTATCAAAAATACCATACACTGAATTAGAATACAGTAGATGCTCCTGCACAACTTGTGGTCGACATGACTTTTCTAGACAAGGCTCATGCACAGCATTGGTGCATGTGGGTTCTTCTTCACAGAAAGAGCAGTGCTGGCTGTAGATGACCAAGTCCATCCAGTTCACTTCACTCAGAGCCAGATGATGCCAGCACTAGATGAGGTCAGCTGTTGCTTTGTCTAACTAAGCCTTGCAAAACTCCAGGGGCAGAGATTCTGCAGTGTCTCCTGCTAGCCTGTTCCTCTCCTGCACTACTCTCACAGTGCTTTTGTCCCATACCCAGTCCTCCTAAACAATTCCCAGCAGAGTTTTGGGAGTTGGAATTTACCAGAAGGTATTCTTAACGCATAATTTGGGGTCACTACAGCTTAGAGACTACGAAAATTTAGTACCATAAATCTGTGACATGTCATGTAGCTTGGACACATTCAGTGCCTAGGCTCAATCTTGGGCATGTTTACTTTACTAGTAGATGCAGCCATACATGCCTGCCCTGTGTGATTGTGTGGAACTCAAGTTCTGTATTCATTTAGCAGCAGTAACTGAGAAATAAATAACTTTTCTTCAATGACTGAAAAAGGTAAGGCCCATGTTACTTGAAGTGAAGCACAGATCTAATAAAGTTATGCCAAATGAAATAAAACGCCATTAAGATGTATCAGAAATCAGACCACTTGCCATAATAGGCTTTATTCCTACGTCCATAATAGTAAAAAGGGACTCATGTAGTTTAGAAATAAGAGAAATGTGCTGCTCTTTGCAAAATGTATTTTTATGTCAGCTCATCTCTTTCATCAGCCTTTCCTCCTAAAATAAACAAATAAATAAGATGAGCCCAGAAATTTTTTATGGCCTTTGAGCTCTGGACATCTCTCCGTGTTCCCTCCATCCTGCTTCCCCGTTGATCATACCTTGTCCATACCTCTGCTGCCCAGGGCAGGCAGCCTCTGAGCTGTCCTTTCTGTTTTATTTTCTGCAGTGACAGTGGGTCCCTCAGTGCTTCTGCAATGGCACATTTTGAGTGGCTGTGAAGGGGGCTGCTCCATCCCTTCTGAAGTCTGACTGTTCGAATTAGGAAGGGACCAACTGTGCATCAAGTGCCACCATAGCAGTGCAGCTCAACCTCCTGCTGCTGCAGTGACAATGAGCTTTTCAGGCTCCATCACAGTTTTCTGTAAGTATATACAGTCACCTCCCAAATATCTTCACCTCGCTGGATTTTCACCTCTCTTTTCTTGTTCTACTTTTTTTTCCGTTTCCAAGTATTTTTACAGAAATACATAATAATGTGGATGACATATTGACATTTTTTAAGGGTTTATGACTCAGACAAAACATCCACAGTCCATGGTTCTTCTCTTGATATAGCCATAAGAAACAGCTCAGCATCTGAAAGGTGGGGAGGCACTGTGTTAGCATCCAAGGAGGAAGCACATGTAGTTGGGGGGATGTGTGCTGGTGTGGGCAGAGGGGGACTGAACATGCAGAGCAGGAAAAAGGAAGGGAAAGTGCCGCAGCAAGACACTATCACAGAGGCAGGTACACAAATGGAGGAAAACACCACCCTGAACACAATCTAGGGGCAGAACTCGAAGAAAAAAAAATCTACAGAAATTATTTTGGGTGTGGTATGACCTGAGAGGAGCTCAGAAGCATTAACTGTCTCCTGTCAGGTGATTTGCCCCATCACCCTGCTGGTGAACAGACCTCTGAACAGTTTTTGTAAATCAAAGAGACTAAATCTCAGTTACCTGATTCTACCATATGCTTAAGCCACATTAATACATTCAGTTGAAATTCAGGCAATCTCTGCACTGAACAGTTACAGTTCCCTCTGCTCTATTTTATTTCCCTACTATAATGAGTCAGTGTAACCCCTGGCTAAAATGTAGCACAGGAGGTGCAGTCAAGCCACAGAGACCAACACATGAAAGAATAGGACTGTGTGATCTAGAATTACAATTTACACAAACCTCTGTGACAACTTAGAGGAACAGAGCTAAGTTGTCTCCCCATAAAAAAGCCGAGTTCCTTTGTGTTTTTAAATGAAAGAACATTTGCAGAGTTTCTTCAGTTACATTTTTAGTCTCTATTTTGACTTTTCATTGTAATTCACGAGGGAAACAATATTAAGGCATTCGAATGGCCTGCAGGAAGGGCTCATATCCAGCCTCCCTACTGCCCGGTGTTATCCCATATGGTGCTAGAGCAGCTGCAGCTTGGGCAACGAGTAGCCCAGAGTGCTATTATAATAACCAAGTCCTTTCCCACTTAACTGAATGTCTAAAAGGGATAATTCAGTGGTTCCAGTTACATACTTCGTTACTTTGTATTTGCTCTCAAAGAGACTTTAAAAGAAGATTAATGATGTATTCTGCATATGCATTATCTTTAGTAAAGGCATGTGGCAGGTGTCAGTAGTACTGTTCAGGACCTGCTTGAGCAAATGTTAGCAGTCAGGTTGTAGAGCCAGGAATTTACTTCTAGACCTTTTTATTTTTCTTTTCATTTGTGGTTTATCATTTTTAAAAGAGCAGTATTTGCTTCTTCCACCAGACCTAGTTCTCTCTTTCTTTTTTTTTTTTTTTTTTGGTTCGTTTGTTGGTTTGCTAGTTTGTTTTGGGAAGCTTCTTTATTGGATTTTGATGAGATCAAATGTTCTGCGGAGTCCTTAAAATGGTTGTCAAGGTAGTGTTGTATTCAGTAATACGCAAATGCACAAATTCAGTCTTGCTTTCGGTGTGCCTGTGTATAGTTTGTTGTGGTTTTTTTTTTCAAGCACCTCTCTAATAACCTAGAAACACCAGCAAACATAGCTGATCATAAAAACTGAGTAAGTAACCTATCTAGTACTCTTCAAGTATTAAAAACTTAGTCACGCTCAATCAAAGCCTCTTGGAGGAAGTTACTTCACTCATTTTAGTGCAAAGAAAACCGATCCCATCCATGTCAAGGAATAAAATATTTACTGTTGTGTCTCAAAATCAGAATAAAAGTGGTTTTGGTTATTGTGTTGGTTGGTTGGTTGGTTGTTTTCCATAGAGCCACATAAACAGTGTTCTAGCTCACCAGCTCACAATATAGGACCCAGAATGGTATCGATGAAGTTAATAGGTTTTCAATAGACCATCAGAGATTATCCTCTGGAGTTTACTAGGTGAATTACTAAAATTATATGACTGTCAGCACTTTTGAGCTGTAAATGCAGTGTATTTAGATGCAATGCAATAGTTTTAAATAGTACATTGTATATCTGTTTAGTACCAAAATGGAAACAAGAGAAAAATACACTAGTGATAATATCTGTTAGGATGCACTTTAATGTTTTGATCTGTGAAAATGCCATAATGTCTTTAATTATGAGGGTTCTTTCTGATAGTAGTGGCTAATCTGCATGTGAGTATAGATGTGGCTGATAGCTTCATAGTTTGCATGAAGTCATGGTGATCACTAGTCAACATAAAGTTTGGCAGTGTTTTGTCCTCTGGGAATTATCTCTGGGGTTTCATGAGAAAACTACCAATGGGAAAGCCATATGTATAAAAAGAAAATACAAAAAGATGGTGTAAGTGGTGTGATGTAGCCGACAAGAGACACATGACAAAAGCACAGTAACAAACACTGGCAATGTTGCATCCAGTATTGTTAGCAGTGACAGGACCTGAAAGGCACAAATTAATTAGGTATTGAGTTCTTCCAGTTTCCATTAAGAAAAAAAAAGCATTGATTTTTCTCTATTCCTTATTTACAGTAAGTTTATAGAGACAATAACAAAGGGTCACCGCATTTGCCTTCTTTTTGCTCCTGCTCTCGTGAGCAGGTTTAGTCAAATAAATCTGGGATATATTTGCCTACCATCACAGCCAAAGCTGTGCTGATCGAACACCTTGGGATGAGATGGGGTGGGAACCTCACACCCCGAGCCCAGACAAGTAGAGAAGGGAAGAGGCAGACATAATAGCACAGCTGAACATCAGTGACAGAGCTTGCTGGAGGGGAAAATTAAGCACTGGTCTGGGAACAAGCTGTAATTTTAAGAGCCTGTTCTACCAAGTCTAATTTACCACCTCTAGCATAGATCTGTATATGGCAGGCACGGTGCTCATTCTGTACTTTTTCTAGGATGGATGTGCCATTTTGAAATTAAGATATTAAAATCTTACATTGTGTCTTCAACAAATGGGGAAAGCATGCTTTTGGACTAAACTAGCTATCCCACATAAAATCCTACAAAGGACAGTGGAGAGTGGAGCAAGAGGGGAGATATAAGTTCATATTTCGTCAGTGCTATCTATATGCTATAAGAAGGAAGCTGCTTAGGGTTGTGTTACTGCTTTGAGAATGGTAGAAGGAAGTTTTAACATTATAAAGTGGGAAAAATTACAGAAAGAGAAGGGAAGGTGTAGAGGAATTCATACAGTAGGTGCTCTTGAGATTAAATTAAATCTGAACTTTTTGATATTTTCAAAAGTGAAGGTGACTCTAACTTTCTAAAAGCATGCACATATGAAATTTGAATCTACATTTCTAAAGATTTTGTTTTTACCCCTCAAAATATGCCGTTCTGCTCTTATACAGCATATTGAATTGCATCGTTTCTTGTTTATTTTTCTTGAGACCTAAATTCTCCTAGAGAAACTACTTTAGCATCATATAAAATATGTATATCATGCTGGGCTAGATTCTGATGCTCTGCTTCGTGCCAGTAAGAGTTCATATGCACTGAGTTCCCCGAGAGCACAAGAAGCCTCATAAAATAATAAGAGATTAGAATCCAGCTCTAAGGTGAGCCCCTCATCCTTCCTTGCACAAAAGCCACCAACACTTGCCGCACGTTCCTGCAAAGCCCATCTGAAACATTATGCTCAAGTCCAGTTCATAAGCTAGATAATTAAGAGACTGAAAACATAGTTTCTATAGATCTGAGGACACCAGGGACAGGTCAGTTCCCAATTTTTTTCTCAACCGATTTAGTTACGTGGGCTTTAATGACTGATCAATGTGTTGCAGGAAGGACATCAAGATTTTAAAATAGTGCTGTATCATACTTAATTTGCAATGCTTTTCCTTTTCTGTCAGCACAGTTAAGATGACATTGTGCAGTGATTTAGTCAAGAACAAAATGTTTGCAGGCCCTTCCCCATGGGCTTTCTTTATGTAAGGAATAATAAAAGTTCACTCATAATTTTATATGTATAAATACAGCTACTTCATGTTGTGTAGAGAAATCTGTAAAGGGCTCTGATACTTGGTTTTCTTCTATTTCTGCAGAAGAAAACATCTATAATTAAGCTTATGCCATAAAGGATTTTCTTATTGAATTTTCCTTTTGACATGATTGATTTCTGCATCGACTCTAGGAAATGGAAACCAGTAAGTAGAATCTGACATAAAAGAAATATTTGGGCGCTACAGTAATGTCATTTACTACAGTAAGCGCTAAACTAGAATACAAATTGCCACTAGCTTCTGCATATGCAAATGTATTTTTTTCCTCAGAGTCATAGATGAATACTATATAAGGGGGGCAAATAAACACAGCCAGTGATTCACCTGTCACTTTAATGGGGGTGGATGGGAGGGAATTTGTACATAATTAGGATACCTGGCACAGAATTTTGGCCTGGAAAGCATTAGCATATAATGTGTCAGAAAAACTAAAGCCTCCCTCTGCTTTTTCACATGGAATAAACATGAGAATAACCTGCAGGTGAGTGGATTTCTGTGCCAACCTGAAATAAGCATTGGCTCTGTTCCTGTTGCTGTTACTCACTGCTCCAGATGACCAGTAATACTGATGTTGTTGTTCATCTGTGTTGAGCCACAGTACTACAGTGTGTCAGATGTGCTATAGGTCATAAAATTGCAAAGTGATGGTGGTGATGTTCCAAGTGAATTTTTACCTACTGTATAATTTCATAAAACAATGAACACAAATCTCCTGCATTCATCCTGTAGCATTGTTAATTTGCAGAGCATCAGGTGAAAAATCACTGCAGGTTGCTCACCTAATAATAACGGTCAGCTAGAATTGCTAATAAATCAAGCTTAGACACTCTGAGACATTCTATCTGGATTATTTATTTTTTCATTACAGGGCTTGATTTTGCAATTTATTATTCCTTTTATTATTTACGTTCTACTGATACCCATGTTTTGCTCTGTTATGGCCCAAACTCAGGAGGAGATGCACATCCCTGCCCCAGGGGTCCCACACCAGCAATCACGGCTCAGTCCATACTTTGTTCACTGGCAAATCTGTACAGGAATGGCAGCTCCAGCCATCGTTCCTCTGCCTGTTGCTGCAAGTGCCTGGCACGGGGACCACACACAGGTGCAGAGGTCTGGAGGGGCAGAGCTGGGGGCAGTGAGGCCACTGCTGGTGCAGGAGTTTGACTCCAAAGAACATTTCTCTAATAGACATCTCCTGACAGAGTGGTGGTGGCTGAGTTTAAACTGGCATTTTTCAGCTGAGAAAATCATGGGAAGATGTGGAGCAAAATGCCAGTCATTTCTGTATCTCTGAATTCATAATGTGCGGAATAAAATGTTAACATGTAACATTTGACTGTTGGAAAAGATGAAAAGAGGCTATTTTCAAATTCCCCAAATGACATGAGTTCTGCAATTAGAAGTAAAGGAACTTCAAAGTCTCCCAAAAACGCTACAATAAATGTCGTAATGCCTCCAGGGGAGAAAAGCAATAAAGCTGTCATGAGACACAGATCTTGCTTTGCTTTCCATTTTGTTTCTGGGCTGAGCAGTCGTCCATACAGCAACTAAGTGCATATATAGTTATGGCTTGCCTCAGTCATAGATGGTGCAGAGACCTTCCCTCTCTCTTCCTCTGTCTACAGCTATTGGAAATAAAATCTGCAGAACTGCTTTAACTAACAGCCCGAGGTTTAGCAAGAAAGCTGGGACAGACTGTAGAGGGTATAATCTATGAAACGTCTTCAGAGATTCACTCCCCCAACCCTGATCTGACAGTACGCAAAATTGCTGATTTTCCAAATGTGCTTAAGCTTATGTATTTTTCTGAGATTTCTGTGCAGATGTAGTGAATGGAAATAATTGAGTTGTGAGGAAAGGCTTTCATTTTGGTGCACCAAGAGGCTTGTAATAAGAACATTAGCACACTTATTAAAATGTCTTGTTTGTTCATGCCCCGGGTTTAGACAGAGGTATTGCATTTTCATTTTTTTTTAAAGAAATCTAAATAAAAAGCTAATAGCCAATTTCTTAGCATGGCTGACTAGATGGGAATTTGCTCACATTAATATATTCTCATTAGAGAAATTTTATCGTGCTCCGGTCAACAGAGAAGACATTTGGCCACAGATAACAGTCAGTTTAAATGCAGGGCCAGCTCCAGCAGCCAAGGTCGCTGTTTCCCACTCCATTGCCAGCAGTTTCTGAAGAGAAACTTGCCTTTACCAACCCTGGGTGAACCACCGGAGCCAAAAGGTGGCATATTAGCCACCGTATTGTATACACTTTCCTGATAGTGTTGGTGATGTGACCAGCAGCCCCCCAGCTCCGCTGGCTGCTGGCTGTCATTTGGGCATCCCAAGGTTGTTGTGGTCTTCACTGGACCCATCTGAAGCCTGTTACAGACCCATTCCCAGGGAGAGGGAAGACTGAAGGACTCTTTCTCGTGGTTTTCTTCTCATCCTTGTGTCACACTGCTACATGCAGTGGGGTCCTGCCTCAGGATGCCACCCACATGTAGACCCACCAGTGAACAACAAATTGCAGTGTTCTCGTTTGGAGACTGCAGTACAACTGCTTTCTGCAGCCTTTCTCTTTGTAGATTAATTGTGTGACTGGAATGTCTCCACAGACACCACATGAGAAAAGCAGAGTTAAAACTCAGCGCCAGCATGGCTCATAGCTAAGCAGAGCACCCTGCTGCTTATGAATGGGTTTCCATGAGGACTCTACATGTAACACTGAGCTCCAAGGGACCATGGCACTGCAACCTGGATGATACATTGCAGCCGTGCAACAGGCAGGAGATAATAATTGTGTACACCCTCCCTGAGAGGGAGACAGCTGCAAAGATCCAAACCCAGAAATCATACCAGCTTTCCACAGTTATCAGGGATTATGTAAACCCTGAGCCAAAGCCCCCAACATCTATTTTATTTTTAAAAGAAGGCTAAAATCTGAATACTGAAATGTTCCAGATTCAGCAACCATAAATACAGGGATGACATGAACAATAAAAGTAATCACAGGACCTCATACAAATGTTGCTACCTTGTAAAATAACAACAACAACAAATCTCCTCCATATCCACACAAATTTCTAGTTAAACCATCCAAAAAAGAAAGAAGAAAAGCAGTTTAGGTTGCCTGACCCATAGGAAGACATTTTGGCACTTGAAGCTCCTCTTTCCAGCTGGCCTGCTGCTGGGGGCTTTGTGATGGTCTCCTTCATGGAGGGCGGACAGCAGCTGCCTTCAGTGCTTAGGGCATGTGTGCCCCATTTAGGGTCCCCCTTCCCCAAATCTCCCATAGAGTGGTCCCATCCCTCTACCTGCCTCTGCTGTAGCCTGCCTCAAGGGGAAGGGCCCTGCCATCAATTTGGGATGCTACTTAAGGATCTTTTCAAAGCTAAGCTTACAAGTATTTTCTACATAGACCAGAAATTCTGACAGTTTTGTGTATAGGTAATTACACAATAGCTTTATGCTTTGCAAGGCCTCTAAGGGCTTCCACAGTTAAAATAGATACATAGATATTTTTACTATAAATGTTGAGAATCTGAAAAGTAAAAATATAATAATAGTGAACTTAATATACTGAATACATTTAGAGATATATACTTCATGTTGAAGCATAAATAAAAGCAACTATGCAAGTGCAAATAGTGTTGGAAATTCTGAGCAATGATGTTCATATATAGCTGAACAGCAGTTTAAATTATATTATTTACAGGAAGTTTTCCCCCTAGCATCAAGAAAGCAAACGTAAACCCATCAAAAACTATAAATATTTTGAGTTTGCATCAAGTAAGACATGATAGAGCTGAAATATTGTAACAGTTTCTCATTATTTACTTTGTTGGGGACAAAATAATATTTCCCTGGTTGTTTATGCTAGGCAGCTGTTTTGAAAAGTCACTGAGAGAGCAAAGGTTGTGTTACCTTTCACTTGTTTTGATGAGGAATTTGTTCAAAATGGCCCTTCTCCTGTCTAGTGGCTATACTCAGTATTGGAGTATAAAAAACAAACAAAAAAAAAAAATAGAAAGAAGAAAAACTTAGAGAAGTTCTGCAAACCGCAGCGTGAAGAATTTCCCTGAGATAATTACAGATATCTGCAGAAAACCCTTTCAGATGTTTATTACCCTTTTGTACAGGGATTGCAATGCTTCTGTGCACTGTGCATTTCTGTATAACACTTCATTTGATATGTCTTAAGTACCTCAGCTGCCATTATTCAGCAGGCTTCATTTACCCCAGCAAAGCTGAGCCAGTTTGCATCAAACAAGGATCTGGAACACAATTCTCAGAGTTGTTTAAGAAATGCATAGCCCTTTTCTGTGGGGTTAGTAGAAGCAGAGAACTTCCCTAAGAATGTAACATTATGTACTTCTGCTGGTAAACCACCACTTAAGTATTTAAGTAACTGTTGACATGAAACACTCATTAAAAAAAACAAATAAACAAAACCCACCAGATATACAGGCATAGACATAGACACAGTTTCAAAACAGTGAAATTCAAAATACATAAAACCTGGGAATACAGAAACATGGGTGAAACACCCCTTCTCCAAACTGACAGATAAGAATGAGTCTATCCTATGATACCAGGAGTATGATGGATATTGGGCTGTAAAGAGAAAATGTTCATGTTCCAGGTATAGTGAATCTGTGCCCTTCCCTCTCCCATATTTTGTTATCAGGCAACTAGCCTCTGTCATTTCATAGATGGAGTTTTACAGTAGTTCTTTTTATTCTTTGTAATGCTGGGTTGTGAACATTAGAAAGGCATTAAAAAAAATGCTGACGTTGGTGATGATAACTTCTTAAAAAAAAAAAAAAAAAGGAAGCATATTAACATTTCAAACACATTAAATGAAGAGAAAACAAAGACACAAAGATCTCTGGGTAAATCCACGGCTGGTGTTAAGCAGCAGAGTGTCACTAAGGTGCATGACGTCTTCTTCTAGTTCAAAGAGAAATTAATTCAGTGAGGCAATGTAGTTTTGTGTCATGTAGGTCAGACTGGATGAGCACTGTGGTACCCTGTGGTTTTATATACAGGTTGCAGAAAGTGGCCCAGCTTACATCCCTTCTTTAAGGAGCATCATGTATTCCCACCACTGAAACAGAATCCTGGGCTAAATGGACCATTGATCTGACCCAGTAAGACAGTCCTTATACTTTTATAATCTTATCTATAAATCACCACCAGCTGATTGCACAAGTTCCAGCCTGTGCTTATGTTATGAAATATTTATCAATTTACCTAGACTGTATCCTTCCTCTTGTATTCCACTTCTTCCTTTGCTTAGATTTATTTGTTCTGTTCTTCAGTTAAGTCATGAGTTCCCCAGGGAAAGGGGAACTTGCTTTCTGCAGTGTGACTAGTATACTTTTGAGCAATACAAAAAAAAAAAAAGAATAATAAAGATATTGCATTCTCCAGGGCCACACATTTTATTTCCCATATTGCAGAATTCCTTAATTCTGCATCAAGAACACCACTAGTAAAATGCACATGTCAGAAGAAGTAATCACACACAGCATAGCCATCTCAGTTGTGCTGGGGGGTGGTTTGGCAGATTGATGCCTGTAGCTCCAACAGGCTGAGGCCTCAAAATTTACTTTCCTCTGTAGGAGGCAAATGCAGAAGGTGCCTGCCTCTAGTTGATGGAAAACATTATAATCAACAGTTTTTGTCTATATTAAAGTCAATATGGCTGTCAAGTGATCCAAGTCTACTTGGCAGACAGTTTATGTGCAATAGCCAGCTAGAGAAAACTCCAGCCTAGACCACTGACAGAAAATACCCAAAACACTGCAAGTGGATCTCTGTCAATGGCATTACCGGTACTCATATGCCATTAGCAGAAGCTAAAGATGTGAAAAACTGAGAAGGAATGGAGCAGTTGATTAACAAGGTGAAATTATATTTAGTGACCTGTGTAAGCCCTAGATTTTCTGGAATAGAAACAAAAATGAAAATCATTATTAAAAAATTGGAACACTCTTATAAAGCTTTTCCTGCAAATATCTCAAAACCTGTCACGCTTATGGAGGCAACGCTCTGTCAGCAGTGTGTTGCTGCTACAAATTGCACTGCAGGAGCACTGCTGAGCTGGTGTGGCTTCTGAGAACCACCCCAGCTGGGCACTTTGCAGCCACAGAGCAACACGCAGCAGAAACTCACACGTGCAGGAGATGTAAGTGTGCCAGGCAGTGTGGGGCCCAAAAACTGGGCTGAAAAAATGTAGCTGGTGGAGTGAGCACTGGCTGCTGGGTGAGCAGGGGCTGACATTTCACTGCTGTTCCTATTCCAGACTTGCTATATCTGAGACATCACACATCCACAAGCACAGTCGGTCCCTGCACATCTGTGCCATACAGGCAACACAATAGCCACAATTTGACAGTCTTTTGCTTAGACATGACTTGCAAACTCTAATGATTATCTCAAGTTAGGGTTTTGGGTTGGGATCATCCTTGTTAAGCATGCTGAGTTACAGAAGCTGAAGAGTTCCTACAGAGGGGGTAGTGCAAGATGTTTATCTCCACTTTCCCACTCCCTTCCCATGTCATGTTCCAAACCAGAAGGCCTCACATTACAGTCTAGCATAACAGCTCAGAAGACCAAGGTTTTGTTAATGAGGTTTAGGCTGATAAAGCAGTTAGTGAAGGGTGCAGCTGGCACACCAGTACACATTTGATGCAGCAGGACGGCAGGAGCCTCTAGCAGAGAGTCTATGTAATAACCCTGCAAACCACTCCAGCTCAGTTTGCTGGAGTTCAGCTGTAAGAATTCCAAACTGTTTGCTTTCTGTGGTGCCTAATATTTGCTGAGCCAAGTCAACTATTTGCAGTAGAGTTCTGTGAATTTCCCCTGAGGTTTTAAAAACTGATAATCCAATATTAGATAGGATAACATTAAATTAGGGAAATATAATCTCATGCTTCAGGGTGTGTGCCAACTTAAAGCAAAAACAGCTAGGTAGAAAGCAAGCTGAGCTGTGAGCATATTAAGCCATAAATATCACATCCCTCCTCCTAAAACACCTAGTACTAGGTGTTGTCTGAGGCAAGAGGCTAGATGACAGGGATCAAGTCTGGTGTGATAGATAGTTTTATTGTCTGCAGACTAGTCTTATGATGTTAAACTAGATGTTTTTGCTGTTTCTTGACTTCCAATAGGTAATGCAGAATTATGTAGACAATTTTGCCTGATACCCTGATAAAAAATGCAACATAAGAAACAATCACATAAGCAGTTTCAAGAAAGAACCATGCAATGAGTGCTAACTACTATGTATTTGAGTGCTTCCAAAGTAAATACAACTAGGCACTTACAGCTATTGAAATTCTTATCTGTGTCCCTAGGTAATTAGAATATGCCCAAAAAGGTGCTGTACAAAATCATTTTGATCTTCATTTATCATAAATGGCCAAATAGCTTTGTGCATGGAAGTACCATGAAAATGCACAAAGGACTTCCAAATAAGTATGAATGAGGATCTTTTCATGTCCAGTTCCCTAGTTATTTAGAAACGCCTTGCCATACGATACAGAAATGCATTTCTCCTACAGTTTCTGTAGTACATGAGCTGTGTATATCTACATACGTATATCATTCAGGCAATATTCCTTGAATGTAATGTGGTTTTTGCCTCTCAGTGATACAACACATAAGAAAGAGCTCTGCAATTCAAAACCAGCTAAAAGGCTATTTAGCACATATTACCTGTCTTGATTTTTATGGATCACTCATTTCAGACAAAATTAGGGGAATCAATTTCTTTTTCCCTGGAGTAGTTTCAAAATTATGGGATTTTTTTCACAATCTGTTCTTTCTCCCTCCACCTCTATTTCTCTTCACCTATTGAGGTGAACAGATAAGTAAAAGTTAAAATGGGTCTGGGCAACAATGTTTATCTACAAACACGACAGTAAAGTAACCAGTCACGTGAGCAAGTCCAAAAACTGTGACATTATCCATGTACTGCAGAAACATCTCTCTAAAAGCATATAAGAAACTACATCATATTTTAACAGACACCTAAGAGCTGGAAGAAATAACCCATCTCTACTCCAAATCAGTTCAAGACTCATATCACTGTGTTAAAAAGACACTGGACCTAAATTTGGTCACTAGAGTTGAACTCAACACCACACTTAGATATGTGACTTCCAGGTGGAAACAGTTCACTTCTGCCATGCCTAGAGCAAACATGCAGTTGGTCTGCATCTATGTAAATTTACCTTCTGTCTGAGAAATTAATGCTCTAAGGTTACTTGTGATGACAGGTGTACAGTTGTTAATTTTACTCTATAAATGCAACCAGTCACTGATCTGGAAAGGAAGAAAAAAGTGTAATAAGTCTGTAATTTTTAACCAACCCCCACAGGAAATTTTTGCCCACTTACAGCATCTCCATGCACCAACAGCTGATCTGGCATTTGAGACACAAAGAGATGGAGATCCCCCCTGGCAGGAACTGCAGTGGGTGCAAAATGGCAGCTGGAAATGTCACCAGTGGAGGGAGAGACCTGCCAATAGTCAAACTGTAACAAAGGGGGGAATTTCTACTCCAGCATCAACACTTGTGATTTAGGAAGGTACTGACACCTCCCTTCTTTTTACCCCTTTCATCTCACTTCTTCTGTTGTGTTAAACATCTAATAACTCTTTATGAGGTCATTCTCTGAGGGACAGAGTGATGTGTACAGGGGCTGTGAGAAGGAGCACCAAGCCTTTAATGAAGAGCTGCAATAAACCAGTTACCAAGTTCTAAATTCAAGTGTCGTTTGTACTGGATACTGGAATTAAAAGAGTAGTCAAGTGTTACCCAACTAAGGGAAAAAGAAAAAAAAAAAAAAAGGCAAAAAGGCAAGTCCAACATTAGTTCTCCAGACTCCGTTTTTCTTATGTAGGAGGAAACAAGCCTATCTGAAAGAAACTTAGCCCAATTTCTGCTGAATATCATAACTTTAATAAGCAATACACAACCAATATAATGATATGAGAAGTTTAGTATTACAGTATAATACAGCATCTGAATTACTACCACCTGCAGTCTTCCTTGACACCAAAGGTCATGTTTATGAAAAATTTTACTCCCACTCTACTTTTACCTGATCCACATTACTCAATTCTTTTTTGAGAGCCTTGGAGAAAATGTATTACAAGGAATGTCTAACATCTAGGTTCAGATTAGATAGGAAGTGTTAGTTAATATAATCTGTTCTCACACCCCTCAAGAATTGTGTTCCATTATTCATTTGGAACAGGAAAAGTATTGAATGACTTAATGTCCACATGAAATAGAAACCCGCTTTATCCAGTGGCAGAATAACTGTCTCCTGAAGACTGAACTCAGTGAAGCAGTTTTTCTGTATTGAGGAAGTGTTTCCTCTGTTGAATTTCTATAAAATGTCAAAAAGTGACAACATTCATAACTAAACAGTCCAATAAAATTTTAATTAAATTAAAAACATTTGATTTGATGTTGTGAAATGCTTAGGTTGGTTTTGACATTTTGAATTACTTTCTATGTTTGGCTGACCTTTAACAGAAATTATCTTAAATTTTAAATTAAGGACATTTTGAACCAAAAAGTAGAATGCATCATTAAAACAATGTTGAAGCAGATATTAGATTAAATGTCCAATTCACTCATTCATTCACTTACTTGCTTTGGCTCTGAAAAATTGGAAGTGAGTCAACAAACCTTTCCATTGAAAAGTCCCTGTATTGAAAGGCTCTAAATGAGGTAACTACTGTATGAATGAGTCTGAAGTTCCAATTCAGATACTGATTCACCTGTTCATAGTTATTGAGGAACTCTGAAATGCAAAACTTAAATTTCACGTACCTGGCTACATAAAAATCCTAATGCTGGGACATCACTGCAGTATTGGAAAAAAAAAATCCAAGACATAGAAGTTTTCTAATTTCTCTGCCTTGTGTCTCCCACTATGTATCTGTTGTTTTGAACCAATTTAAAAAAAAAAAAAAAAAGGTTAGAAAAGCTTAAAAGTTGTCAATATTGACTTCACTTCACTAAAACCCGTTGAAACTGAGGTCTCACATCAGTACTACTGGCATCTTCTTCCATTATTCGCATAATCAAGTAGACTCCAAACTCTCTTCAAATTATCTTATACTTATTTAGACATCAGTTCGTTGGCCATTGAGTCTATTCATATGGCTGAAGTACCTCACAAATACTTTATAAAACCTTTGCAGGACCAAGGTCTCAGCCTATAAATAAGCAGTGGCTACGTAGTATAAACAGTGTCCTAGGTTGTACAGCACTCAGTAAAATGAAGTTGTCCTTTGGGAAGCATTTGAGACTTCAATATATTAACTCATAAAATAAAAAGAACACTAAGAAAGTGACCTTAAAGAGCACCAAGTAAATTACAGTGCTTTAGAAAGGTAGGATTAGTTTCTTTGGTGAAGCTAGCTCCTTTTCCTTTGTGAGTCTTACTGAAATACTCAAAATTGAGCTTACTTAATTTCATCCTGGGTTTGTTTCTATCAAAGTCTGTACTCCTTCTGATGGACAGTCTGGGAATACTTGAGAACAGTGCTTATTTCTACGTGTATGATATTTTTAACAGTCTTTAGGATGTATGATCTTATTCTTGTAGTAATTGTTTCCCCATTTAACCACCCAGTACTTCCTTTGTTTCTTTTGCTCCTTCCATACCTTTAAATAAGAGTTTAGGGCTTGGCTCATGAAAGGCATTTTAGTAGCTTATCCTCCTCAGAGTAATATTTAACCTCTTGTTTTCAGCTGAGGAATCTAGCCTTTTTTTGCAGCAGATAGGGAAGGTAATCAATTACATGCATCAGCATTTTCTACAGTTTGAACTGGCTACTCTTCTGGGCAGATTTTTTGTTGTTGTTCTCCAGCATACTGGGGCATTTCTAAACACTTTGAAACATGTCATTCCTTGTGCTTCCAATAGTCAACAATTTGAAGTGTATGTATGTAATTAATAGTGTCAGAAACAGGGAAAGGCATGTGGTTGATTTTTTTAATTCCTATGGAAATCAAAGCTTTAATATTTCTATTTTAGAAAGAAGATGCCAGACCAAAGGAATGCCCTCTGCTTCTTGCCTTGATAGTCAGGAGACATGAATAATATTATTGATGTGCAAACACAAAGAGCTGGAGGCTTATAACTGTTTCTATGTGATTAAAAACCTGCAGGAGATGCCAATAGGAGCAGGACGTTTATGATATAAGGGAGTATAAATGACAACTGACCTTTCCTGGAGTCATAAACGAGCCTGCAACAACTTTGGGGCTCAATTTCCCTGCAAGTGGCTCTTTTGTCTTCTCACCCCACATGATTCCATTGTCTTGTATTCCTTACTGTGCCATAGTCAGAGTGATTAAAATCACTGAAATTTTTAGCATCCCTTGAGGAAGCTTACCTTTTCTTTTCACCAACAATCCTTCTGATGAAGAGGATGGTCTTATTCTCCTACTCCTGCCTTTCCTTTCCCTATCAGTGCCATGCAATTGAGCATACTTAGGGCGAGCTCAGTCCCACCATCCCTCCTCCTTCTCTCAGCGTGTTCACGAACTTCAAAAGAGCCTGGAAGTGATAAACTTGGAAGGCTTGGATATTTGCATTTTGCTTGGGTGAGTTTTTTCTTCACCCCTCAGCACAGCCACCGAAGTAGCCCTGATGGCATGTAGCAGAGCACTGGGTGTGGATCGCTCAAGTGGCTCCTGAGCTGGTAGCAGCAGCCAGTTGTAGCCTGGGAGCATCCCAGATACCACTGGCTCTTCAATCACACATAATCACTAGAAGTTGCTGCCACAGGGCCAGAATGAAAGAAACTCCAAATAGATTATTTGGCTGCAATTTACAGCACAAAAATATAACCGTCCACTTTCTGAACTTAAGGAAAGTAGACTAGCACTTGTGTTCTCTGCAGAAAATTATCAACAAGTAGTAATTTGATTAGAAAGAAGTACTGTTATAAAGCTGATGGTATGACACAAAAACATCTCTTTATTTTTGCCTTTGTCACTGTTTCATTTGTCCTTGCTCCTTTTGCTCTTCACAAATTGTGCAAAATGGTAACAGTGATGCTCATTGGTAAAGTATTTCAAGGATTAACAGTGATGAGTATTGCCCTCCTTTAATAAGGGGAGAGTCGAGGATATGTCAGCTATGATACAGCACAGTAATTGTGTCACAGACACCTTTAAACTCCCCTGGCTTTAGTCTGCATTATGCTCCTAACCTCAGAAATGTAGTGCAATGACTTTGGAGTCACGCGATCTCTATTTCACATAATTCCATTGCTCAGTGCATAAAAAACTGTATCAAATCAGAAATCCTGGTATAGTTGCCCTTCTGGAGTAATTTAACCTTTCTCTCAGACAAATATATTAAAATGTCAGTAAAACTACTCTCGTTCCTATGCCCTTAACCGTCTCTCTTTTTTTCCTCTTTTGATTTTCTTGCTGTGATAAGGTTGACATCAAAAACCTTCGGCTTATAAAGCCCAATCTGAAGTGCTCCATAGGTTATCTTGATAAAGCTGCTGGGTCACTGTTTTGGTCATTTCACTTGTTCCAAGAAGTGAAAGCCTCATAAATCTTCAGTGACATAATCACCATCTTGTGGCATGTGATGGCCATTGTTGGACCCCCTCCTAATTGCCTTTGCTCTTCACCATTGGTTATTGTGGAGGAAGATAATGGATTTATTTAAAAAAAAAAAATAAATGAAAAATTCCCAAATTAAAACTTTTAAATACCATTCCTGCTAGACTGCAAAGGCAGCAGCATTCCCTGAGATGAATAGCAGAAGACAGTGTAACAAATTAATACAAATGAAGTCATTCCTGAGTGACTCCATCTGCTTTGGAAATGAGGCTCGGACTTTCCAAAATGTGGCCATGATCCAGATAATTAGGCTCGACTCCAAATGAAGCCACACAGGTAACTTATAGCTTCATTAACTCTCCTCAGAAAGGCAGGCATCCAAAAACTAACCTTAATAGAGCAGCATATGATCCATTGACAATCTGTTTGATATTAAAAAATGAACTTTGTTTTTACTATGTTACATGAGTATTAGGCCAATAGCATATACACAACAAAATGACAGGGATTGGATATGTTCTTGTATCTTGTGCTATATGCCAGTCACTATATACAGAGAACTGGGATCATAATTCTTTGTTTACAAAGTTTAATCAAAATATATTAATAATCTACAAAACCTAAGCAAGGCACATAAGGTGTCTGCAAGTATCTTTCCTCTGTAATCAACAAGAGGATTATTAGGTAATAACAAATGTTATTCATCTTCATAATGGCTAAATGACAGCCTGCTTAAAAATAACAAATGACTACTCTTCATCAACTATTACAGGGTGAATATGACCTTCACGTACTTTAAGCAAACAAGTCCTCTTTTCAAAGACTTCCCTAGTTCTTTAATTGATAATGATGAGATGCTTTATCTTTGTTGAGAAAAAAAAAAAAAAAAGAAAAAAGAAAAGCTCCAGTTACACCATTTATTTTAGGCTTGGAGGCATTTTATACAGCCCTCTCTGTCAGAAAAGATGTTGAGATATAATAGCGATTTTTTCATCAATAATAAATTAACACGTAATTAAAGTGGTTAGTGAGGTGCATAATGAACTCTTGTGAGATGTTTCCCCTTAATGTTTACCAGTCTTCTGTGTGATTTTTTTCTGTTGATGTGGTGCTGCTTTAATGCAACAGAACTGGAGAAACCTGGGCTGAAAGAAACTTGAAGAAGTTCTCTCGTACTTCTGCCCGTCTCAAGACAAGAACAGTGATGCCTCAGCCATCCCTGGCAGAACTCTCTCTTATTGCTTCTTGAAAACCTCTAGTGTTGACAATTCCTCCCCCAGGAAAAGCAGTTCCAATCCTTGCTGCTAAAAAGATTTCCATAACATCTAAGTTGAATCTCCTTTGTTGCTATTTAAGCTGAAGTATCTTGCAGAGTAGGCCATGGAATTTCCAGACTGCGGCTCTTCTATACACTTAATCTTACACTCTAAACAAGTTTATTTGAGTCTGAAAAGAGCAAAGCATATGCAACAGCTTGCATTCATCAGTAGTCAGACTGATGAAGATGGAAGCCTAAACAAGTTCTGCCTAATACAGTAAAAAGTCATTTTTCCTAGCAGAATTTTCCTACAAAGACTTTTTTTTGGCATTTAAATAGTTTTGTCAATTTAGGCTGCTTTAATCCCTGCAAATGATGGCTTACAGAAATTCTGGCCTTTTACAAATACTGTCAGACAGAAAGGTATCTGTGCCTCCTGCTAAAGTAGTTATACCTTCTAGTAAGGTAAATTAGGACACTCTTTTGTGAACCCTGTCTACAGATAAAGCAAAAACTAGAGTAACTACCATGCTTGCTTCTGCAATTTGAATGATGTTGCTACATTTGCCAAGTCACAGCCACATTTGACTCATTTGCCATACAATTTACTCCCACAGGATCTGAGATGAGGTGAAATTAACAGCTTTCTCCTACCTAGTTTCTTTCACAGTACGCCGGGTGTTGCAAACAACATGTCATTTGCCAGATAAACTCAAATCAGAGAAAAAGTGATACTAACACTGGTGGAGATTTTTTACCAATCTTAGACAATCATTTGGAGTGAAGAACACTGTGCATTAGAAGGAACCCTTTAATTGTGCTCCTTAGAAAGCAATCCAATATTAAAACAAGTGCAATATTGGCTTTGCTAAGTCTCACATTAATTATAACCGAGCGTAATGGTCTGTGTTAAAATTTTTTTTGTTCATTTTAAGGGAAAACAGTGATCTGGATCATTCCAACTTGATCTGGTTTACTCTAGTATCTGGCTTTTCCTGCAAATCAGTGTGTAATTATTTATCATTGACTTTTCTTTATTCATGCACAAAATACAGGCATTGATTTTTTTTTTTTCCATGCTTATTGAATTATATCCATGAAACAGCTGATAATTGAATAAATACTATCACAAACAAAGTAAATTGTATCTTTTTCATTTTCCTAGGCTACAAGTATGCCAAAATGCAAACTTGTGTTAGACATATGCATGCGCGTGCACACACACACTCATTAATAGAATGTCTCTTATAAATGTATACATTATAAATTTATTCTGATCATCTCCCCTCTTGACAGACATGACAAAAAGTAAGTTAATATCATTCATTAGATGTTATTAGTAACTTTCTGATTGTCTAGTTCAAGATAACTAGGCATGGCAAGGGCCAGCAGATGGTCTGATATTCTCAGACAACACATGGTCAGAAACTAACAACTATTTGCTGTAAAAGGACCATACTGGTTGTGTCTTCAGCCTTAAAGAGATGATTTATTAAAGTTATCAGCATCACTTTCTATAATAACAGCACTTTCCTGCTTGTGCCAAATTTGAGAAAAGCAGGAGACTAAGGAAGAGCAAGGTGAATGGGAATGTTATCTGAAGAGATTTTTCCCTTTTGGGCTTTCTTCTTCCAATTCACCTTCCTTCTCAGGAATATTTGCCTTCAAATTACTTGTGTTTGTTACATTTCTTGCTTGTGTCACGATTTTATGTTCATTTGTCTTCTATGTGAAATTACAGAATTATCAATGTGTTTTTAATGTGAAAGCTCTGACTTTCTTGTTAGAATGGTGGATTACAGAGTGGCAGGTAATCTTGAACAGGAACCTATTTTCCTAATCTTTCTCCAAGGCAGAATTTCAGTCATTTGTTAAATAAACTGATAATAGTATAAACTTAATGCTGATCACCCCTCTGTGTATTACTTATTGGATGCAAGATGACTATAGGACAAAGACTGCATCAATGTTAGTAACTACAGGGTCACAAGCTGAGGATTAGCACACCAGACAATATTTACTGGTGTGTGCAGAAGGTACCATATATTGAAGAGCCTCGACAGAGCCAGCGGTTTGCATTCCTTGTGACCAGCCAGGCACTGGAGTGTGTCCCCCCATATTTGCTTCTTCTAAGCCCAGGAAAAATGAGCTCTGTCTGATGCGAGATGTTATTCAGTGAAAGTCACTGGCAGAGTAAGCTAACATAGTGTTGATTAGCAACAGAAAACTAGTATTAAGGTTAGAAAGGGCAAATAAAAGACTGAAACTCCACAAGGAGCCAAACATGGGGAGTTCCTGATCTGTGTATGTGGGCAGGGGTGAGGTACTTTCCTTGGGCCTCCTTCCAGCAAGATGCAGATAGGTACGTGGTGCCTGCATGACCTTGCCGCGACTGCAGGCTGAGCAGTGATGCACCCAGTGTACCTGGGCAGGGAGGTGGAGGGACAAAACAGCTTTGGGAAATGAGGGAGTCTCATCTTCACCCTCCAGCTCCCGAGGGAAGAGATGTGCAACGCTGAGAGAGGAGTGAGTGGTGTGCTTTAATGCCAAAACACGGCAGGTGGGAGCCAGGAATAACCAACACTGTCTCTCTCTCTTTGAAACTCAAGTTTACTCCAGTTTGTTTCTGTTTTGCACAGGGCTGGTGACAGTCACACTTGAGCTATCAACAAAAAAATAATTCTGCTCACTGATATTCCCCTCCAGTTTCCTGCACCAAAATTTTCTGCTGGTGCTCTGCAGCCAGCTAGGAAGGGACCAGTTTTCTTTCCAGAAAGGGCTGCATTTTTGGTCAAGGATGAAGTGTATGTTGTAATTTGAAATCAACGGTGCACTAGGATGTGGGGAAATGGCACTACATATATCAATCAGCCATCGATATTACATTTGTTACTCAATAGCATAACTTTAAAATAAAGTTGTCTGTAAATGTTTGGTTTTAGTGTCTAGTAATTGTTTAAAACAGAAGGTTGTAAGAGGGCTTCAGCTTTTCCAAGTTTAGCTGAGTAGTTCTCAGCATGTTTTGTAAGGCTTATAGTGGTAGGCATGGAAGTATTTGTTCCTTTGTTTTAGGAGCTGGCATTAATTCGAGGTTTTATATTAGAGAAGGGTGATTTTTCTATATTGCAAGGCAGAAGGGTTCAAGTGATTTCTGTGCCTAGATGACAAATCATATTTGGACCTGGCGAGAAAGAAAACATAGCTACAAGTACATCCAAGTCACAAGAATTTTAGTAAAGTCTGATGAGTGTCTTCTATATGAAAAGCCATATGTATGCCATTATAATGCAAATATCATCATGGATTGCATTTCTTAACAGAAGTACTTAAACGAGCATAGGAAGCTGATGAAAAGATTCCTAGTCTCATTGAACCAAACCTTGTTGATTACAGGTATTCTTGATTCAGGCCTTTAGGAGCATTTCTGAAATGAGCCCTACAGAAACATGTCTGTCTTTTGCTGATCTTCAGTCAACATTTACAAAAGACATAGATTTTATCCCCAGAGATACCTGGCATTTAAAAAAAAGGAAGAATGCATAAATCCTTACTCATACCAGTGCACATGATACAAACTGCAAGAGGCAGCATTTTGTTTATTAGCAACCTTATTGAAGCTAATCAACCCAAGAGAACTATATTACATAGAACCCATTTAAAGACAGATCTATTGAAAAGTATTTTTTAAATGACAAAAAAAGTATAACAATAAATTTGAAATGTACCTTTATTAATGTAAGTATTGAAGCAGATTTTTAAATGGACCTCAATTATGCAATGGACCTCAATTATGCAAGTTGCAGGAGCAAATGTCTGACTTCAATATCTGATTTGTCAAACACAGTTCTTGTTCATATCCACATATCAGATAGAAATATATTTTCCTTCTTTATCATAGACTTATAGAATCATAGAATCATTTTGGTTGGAAGAGACCCTCAAGATCACTGAAGCAAACAATACTCTAACTATGGTACTAAACCTTGTCCCTAAGAGCCTCATCTCTACATCTTTTAGATCCCTCCAGGGATGGGGACTCCACCACTTCCCTGGGCAGCCTGTTCCAGTGCTTTACAACCATTTCCATGAAGAAATGTTGCCTAATATCCCATCTTTGGTACAACTTGAGGCCTTTTTGTCCTATCACTTATTGCTCAGGAGGACAGACCAACACCCTCCATGATACAACCTCCTTTCAGATCATTGTAGAGAGCGATCAGGTCTCCCCTCAGCCTCCTCCAGGCTAAACAGCCCCAGTTCCCTCAGCCGCTCCTCATCAGACTTGTGCTCCAGGCCCCTCACCAGCTTCGTTGCCCTCCTCTGAACTCTCTCCAGCACCCCAATATCTTTCTTGTCATGAGGGGCCCAAGAGTGAACACAGGATTTGAGGTGGGGCCTCACCAGTGCTGAGTTCCAGCCAAAGCTCCTCTATTCAGCCAGGCCGATCTTCTTCCCTGCTGGCTTGCCTTCCAGCACATGGGGACAGCCTGCTCCTGCACCCCTAAGATTTCCTTCTTGAAGAGTGATCAGCCTTCCTGCTTTATGCTTACCATTTAAAGACCATTTGGAAAAAGAGGCTTGTCTGCAAGTTTTCTCTACATTTTCATGCCTTACAGTCTTTCCTATGCCTTTCCATTGAATGGAGCCAGTTCAAGAAGCTGAAATCTAACAATCTGTAATAAAATCAGCCTCAAGAGGAAAAAGGGAAGGTAGATTATTGTTACATAAGCCCTTGCTGACTGGCAGTACAAAATCTCTCATAGATCTTTCACAAGCTTCCACACAGGTAGATTTGGGGGTGTTGTCTAAGGATTTATTTAAAAAAAAAAAAAAAAAAAAAAAAAGTAATTAGTTCTGTCTATTGCCTGTGAATTGTCTAAGGGGAGGTTATTTACATTGCAGACAGTCCATGATCCAAGCTCTATGATCTGAGTGGACTAAACTGCCTAAGTCATTACTAGCCTAAAGATCTCTATCCTCCATGGCAATAACATCACTATCCTTTCTGTCGTCTCTTGTTAATTCACTATATACCTCTGAAACCTCACTAACACTAAAATTTTCTGGTGTTTTGCTTTATCCAAGTTAACACATTCTGATTTTCTTTTCCACACTAACCTGAATAGTGAAGAGTTACCACAGATGCCTTCAGATGACACAGAAAAATAACCACATGCTGGACGTTATTTGGTCAAATCAAAGAATGCTTCTTCAAGGGCAAAGATGAAACATTCCATTGTAACATCTGTATGAAACATCTTACTTTTCTATACTGGAAAATAAACCCCATGATATTTAAATAATAGTTTTCTTCAATCTAGCAGCAGAACAGTGACTTTGCGAGTCCATACTTGCCGCGATTGAGAGACGGGGACGCAGTTTGATGCAAACAAATGTCCGATTTATTGATCAGAGGCGACACATTTATATAGTCTAAGGCTAACGTGTTACATACTGATTAGTTACTTTTTACAAAGTTAGTTCGGCTGAGAAGGTTTTACAAGCTACGTTCCCATCGCTAATAGTTGCTAACAGTTGCTAGTTTCATGGTCATAAGATATACTCTGTTGCAAGGAGAAGACACCTGTTTATCACAGTAAGTCCCTTGTTCTTTGTTTTAGCTTCAGCACGTTGTAATTTTCCACTGCAGCACATTCCCACTGTTGTCATGGCCTACTCTTACAACAGACTAGCTAACTTATTATATATATATATAAGACTATGTTATAGATCAATTCACATCATATGAATTTAGACAACCCACACATACTCAAGACCAAGTAGTACACAAAAGCAACAACTCATTAATAGACTTTGTACTTCTCTTCCAAGGAAACAACACCATGAATTTTCTTCTCCCCCTCCTTCCTCCCACTATTGCAAGTAGTGTTTTCTGATTTTGTGACCACAATGTGGCAGCCCCCTATGATCTTCCTCCATTAAATGTGGGATCTCTGCCCAACGCATGGGAAATGTTGCACTAGAAAAACTGTACCGCTTCTGGCCATACCCAGCCTGTTCAGCCATTAGCATGGAAGAGTAACTGTGGAAGAGCATTCAGAGCTTTCTCAGGGCTACTGGCAAGAACTGGAAGGAAGAATATCTTGTATGTACATCACACATCTGGGCCATTCCTCACCTTTCAAAACAGGGCTTGGACAAATGGCTTCTTCTGATTTCTTTCTCTTAATCATAGCTCAAACAGCCTTAATGAATAAAGAGCTATGTATGGTTTAGAACTATGCCTGTTTAATCGGCCTGTAAAAGGTAAGATTTTTTTTCTGGAGAGTGACCCAACAGAGCCTAATTCAGATGCTCAGCTAAGATACAGTCAGTAGAAGTTGTCCTCAGCTCAAGTGAGGCAAAGACCTTTGATTCTTGTAGCCAAAGTTCAGTTTTTGCTGATGGCTATGTAGCCCTTTCTATATAGGAATGAAAAGATTCCTGGTAGGATAGGGCAGGTGGCCAAAGAGGATATAAGGAGGAAGCCTATGACTATGTAAAATTCCAGTGAAGCCAACGAGGCAGCAAGCAGGGGCAAAGGTTTGTGTATATGGAGCTAATGCATGCAACGCTTTGCACATCCCTGCTAATGCAGGTCAGCACAGACTTCCACAATGGACTCAAGAGGCAGATAACATTGTTTTCCCATATCTTTTACAAGTTACATAAGAAAGAGAAAAACTGTAGGCAATATCTGATCTGTTCCATCATTATGTGTCACAGAATTTTGCCTCCTGTCTAGTCAGTGGTCTCATCATGCAAGCTCAAGCCAAAACTTAACTAGTCCATTTGCATAAGAAAAAGACACCTCAGGGAACCTTGTATGAGATTCTGGAACATATTATTTGGTGTTGTGGTATTTCTCATTCAAAAATTAAGAAGTTGGGCATTCAGTATTTCGAAAAAACATACTTTAAAATAAAACATTCTGAAAGTCAGTAATGGGCTGGTGGAAAAACAGGCAAAGCTAATTAAATTAAATTGCAGCACTTTTTTTTCTTGAAGTACTTGTTTAATATTAAATGAGTTATTTAAAAATAACTATGGACAACAAATGGATAAAAAAGATAAATCAGATGGACTGAAAATTAAAAATGACACTTAAATATTCATAGAGTTTTTCCTCCAAGTGCTAGAGCAGGTCAGAATCTTTTTACTGCAACATTTCCTGTAAGAAAAGAGCATTTCACCAGAACAAAACAACCTCTGCAGGAATATGTCAATTATGACAAAATGAGGGGAGAGGGACAGTAAATGAATCCTTTTAGTGGTATGAAACATTCTATTTTTAAGTGTTTCTGAAAATTATCAGCATAGTGTTTCTTTTAATTATAATAATTTTGTAGTCTGGTTTAAAAGTGAAGATTAGAATAAAACATCCAAGCACTATAAAATGGGTCTTTCCAGCCTTTCTGAAAGAATTTTTAAAATTTTATTTAATTTTGCTTCCTTCGTCCTCAAACTTACATTTTGGAAAATTATGTTGTAATTTATAATAAAAAGTCTTGGCTCATAATTCTTAAAGGATTGAAGTTTTGAATTTCACGTGGCTTTTTTAACATCTGTTCCTATCTTTTGCCCCATTATGTAGTTTGGATGGGTTCACACTTGCCTCAGGAGATGACATAAAGCAGATCAAAGATGTTGTGTATTTTTCTCCTTTGAAAGATTCATCTTTCAAACTGAAACTTCTTCATTTAAGAGATGTCCTCCCCTTCTTTTCTCTGTGATCCTCCATTCCTGCACCTTCCCCACCTGCACCTTGCAATCTAAATCAGAACACAAAAGTAATTTGGGGGTTTAGTCGGAACACAAAAGTTTGAGGTTTGTTTGTTAGTTTTAAAACTATTCCTTTAATTAGTGGTTTGGTCTGTTTTGTTTTGTTTTTTAATGTGGAACATTTTGACAATTATGCTTTGTGATGTAACCATACAAAAGGTGTCAGTGGAAGCTGCCAATCCCTGCAGAAGAGCCAGGGACCAATGGTGGTGGGTTGGCAGGAGCAAAAGCAATGAGGAACAGAGACAACTCTTCTGCCAACGTCAGCACTACAGAAAACATGCTGTAGACTTCTGCAAAGGTTCATGTCTGTCCACAAAGATGAGCCATGGAGTGACCAGGTCTTACTTATTTTGACAAACGTGTTTAAAATGAGATAATCCCATTTGGTACACACAGGCATTCATAGAGTCATCTACTATAGTGATTTATCTTTGCACTGAATGTAACAGTGAAGTTGCTCAAGCTTCAAATGCTCCTGAGTGTAGTCCAGCATTTCCAAGACACCTGTGTACACTGTTTATATATAAAATATACCTCTATACTACATATGACATTAATATAATAGTTAAAAATTGTCAAGCTGTCTCATTTTACAGATGATTGAATAGACACCTGGGTGGGTTGGGATTTAGTATGAGGACTCTCATCTCAGAGGTCAAGGGTTCAAATGTATTCAAAATCATTACTGAGAGTTATTACCTTTGGGTGGCATATGTAAAATGGATGGTGGGTCCAGCCTAATTTCTAGCTGACAGACTTCTGTGCTATCAAAAAAATCCCATCATTACATTTGGCATTCTACACACAAGACTCAATGTAGAAGCTATATACTGGGCAAAGAGGTGGAATTAATCTCTTACAAAAGGATTATAATTGGTCCTCCCCAAACAGAAATAAAACAGATTATTCAGGCAGTTTGAGGAATAGCAAAGTAGTAGTGTTTGCAGTTTGCTCCTTCCTGTGAATAAAGAGAGGGCAGAATTTTCATGTTTTTGATCCAGAACCTTTTTGTAAGCCTCAGATTCACTTTTGTGGGGGAAAAGATATAAGAGGTTTATTTGTGCTGCCAAGTTAAGATTGTGTCAGTATCTCCCTTATAAAGCCCACCAAGTGTTTAAAATTCAATTTGGGCTAAAGTTGGCAGAGTCTTTCTCAGCCCTGAAATATGTTTTAAACCACATTGAAAAATATGTTAGAACAGTTATAAGCTAAAATACTCAAGGCTAAATAATAATAATAAAAAAGTCTTTTCATCTAAGTGTGGAATGCAAAGAGGAAATCAACTGTCAAATATTATACGGTTTAAAAAATATTCCCGTGTCTGTGCATCAAATGAGGAAACTTTGACAAGTCTTTCTGATTAAGTCTGAGGATACTTGAGAGGTTCTTCTTGCATGAACTGTTGGGAATATGCTATCAGCAGGTCCTGGAGAAAGACCACAAAGAGCTTTAAAAAAAATGTGAGTGATAACATTTTGAAATCACTGTAGAACTTTACTGCCACAAAGGAAAGATATGTAGATTCAGCATACTCCCAATGGAAAGATGAGCTGCATAGTCTTGTGCAGCTTGAAGGCGTTAAATTTGCCTAGTGGGAAGACCAGTTAAAAGAGAATTACAGCAGTTTAAGAATGAACAATAAGAGTATGCTGCACATCAGAACTCCCAGTTCTCAAGCAGATATTGTGAACCTTAATTCTTGCTGCATTTCTCAACTGAAAAAGAAAGATAACTGATGATTTTGAGAAAAAAAAAGAGTCTTCTTAGTTGTGCATAACAAAAACACAACATTTTTCTACATTCAGGTGCCCCCTTCATTCTCCAAGTTATCATAAGCCTAAAAAGGGGTAGATCTTGGCACCAAAAAGCTTATCAGATAAATGCTTTCAAATGGGTTGTAAAGGGCTGGATCCTAAGTCTACCATGGCTAACTCTAAGCTCCAGACCCTGTGATGCTTTTCATTTTCTGTGGCACTTTGCTGCCATGCCTTGATGCCAGAAGAGTCAGGCCTGATGTGAACCATGCTGGGAAGTAAACCCAGGTATGCAGAGAGCTGCTACGTTCTCTAAGCTGGTCCCAGCATAGGCAACTAGGAATGTAGGAACCTGGAGCTTGATGTGAACAGCATCTCACCTGCGGTTTAGGTTTTGCCAAGATCAAATGGACACCAGGCATAAAACAGTTTTGAACCATGTGACCTAGGAAAAAAACAATCCTGCAAAAGCCATTAACAGTCAGAAAGTTCCTTAATTATCATCATTAAATCTGCTTCTGCATCATGTATAATTAAAGAGACAAAAGGCCCATACAAGGCAATTCAGGGAGAATGGCACATTTATAGCAAATGTATGGGATTAGCTAATATATTTTTTCCACCTCGGAATTTCATGAAGCTAGACTGTAGGTAAAAATAACAATCTCGGAATATGGGGTGTTGATGAGGAGAATTAGTACAGAAATACCAATATTCCACTCACAGTTTCCAGAGATCATACAGCCTTAAGTAAGAACTGGTATCCCAAAATAAAAGATTTAAATGAATGTCTGTAGTGGATCAAATAGTCTTTAGACAAGCTACTTAAGTAGTCAGTAAAAAGAAGAAGGGTACTTCATCCTGATTTAGCACCTAGCTCAAGAGCTACTTGTAGAGGACAGTTTTGTCATGATTGTGCTGTGAAATGCACATGGTTGTGCTGGTGCCTGGTTTGTGAGAGCCAGTCTGACCGGTCACTCAAAGAAGAGCTGGTGGGAGAGAGAAATGATGACTCCCATCTCCCTAAACAAACAAAGGGTTTATAGAGATGGATAGCTTTTTTGTGTCACATAGTTAAGCCATATGTATGCATTTATATGTGTATTTGAATTACATGTATGTATAATTGTCACGGAGGCACCCCGAGGTTAGTTTAAGGGACAACAGCGTCCCAAACAACTTTTATTAAACTGGTGAGAAATAGGGTTTTAGCACTCCAAAAGTGACTTAAATACAGTTTTGGATATCAGTTGAGGAAAATTATAAAGGGGCAGCAACTAATACAACAGGCGGTCCACAGAGTGCATGCACATGGCTTCACCCAAAACAGTGCCGGAGCCATCTCTGAGTCCGGGAGGAATACACACTTGCCTAAACACGATGTGGGATTATTTTTAAAGAGATACACGTACTCATGGTGAGTACGGAAAGTGTACACTCACGATTCTGCGAGGGTAAATTTATAATACACTTGCAATCCTGCGAGGGTTAATTTACTTACACGTGCAAATGTGCACGGAATATTACACATGCTTATGTGGAAGCATGGGAGGAAAATACACCCGCGATTATGCGAGGATTAATTTTACACGTGCTCATACTGAGCACGGAAAGTTACAAGTGCATATGTGCACAGAAAGTATAAATATACTCGCAATCCTGCGAGAAGTTTTACTCACACTCATGGTGGCAAGGCAAGCAGAGTCTCCACCCTGGGGAGGGGGCTCTCGGCGGCAGCATCTTGCTTGTGCTCCGAGAGACCCGCAACAATGGGCGAAGTCTCTACGAGAGTCCTGTTTTTTATATTGGCTGATCAGATCTGACTGTAGGCATTCTAGAAGCTTCTCTGCACCCCCACACTGGCTGTGGGGTGCCCCTGAAGCCTCCAAACATCACCTACACTGGCAGCAGGCACCCAGCGGCTCCCTGGCGCCTCGGCACTCCCTTCTCCTAATGGCCCTGGCCAGGGTGCTCTGGGCCAAACAAAAGAAGCTGTTAGCCTCAAACAGCAGAGAGAGAGGGAGATGTGCCTACTCCTTCCATACTGAAGGAGGGAGGGGGAGAGAGGGGGGTTTGCATCCTGCCACAATAATAGAGGTATGTATTTCATACTTTTATACATAGGGAGAAACATTTGGAAATCTCTGTATTGGGTGCAGGTGGCAGCAACAGCGGCAGGAGCTGCCAGGTTGGCCCATGAGGAGCGGCCAGTTCTGCCCCATGCTGGACACAGCCAGTTCCAGAGGTTCCAGTGGCCCCAGCGCAGGGCACAGCTGAGCCCCTCAGCCACAGGCGGGCACCTCGGGGAAAGCCTGAAGAAGAAAGGACAAAACATTGCCCAGAAGCCAGGGCTGAGGGAAACCATGTGAAAAACAGCCCTGCCAGCCCCGAGGGGAGAGCAGGAGGAGGGCAGGAGCTGCTCCTGACACCCCCACAGAGATTCCCCTGCAAGCCCGGGAGACACCTCGCTGGGGCAGGTGGACATGCTCTGAGGGAGCTGCAGCCCATGGAGACCCCACGCTGGAGCAGGTTTATCCTGAAGGGCTGCAGCCCGTGGGAAGGGCCCAGGCTGAAGCAGGGAAGAGTGTGAGGAGGAAGGAGCGGTGGAGAGGAGCTGGTATGGACTGACCGAAGCCCCCATTCCCCTTCCCTCTGTGCTGCTCAAGAGGGAGGAGTTAGAGGAGTCAGGAATCAAGGAGTTATGCTCGGCCTGGGTGAAGAGCAAGGGTTTTTCAACCCAACATTATTTTGATTGGCAACAAAATAAATTTTCGCAGGTCAAGTCTGGTTTTGCCTGTGACAGTATTTGGTAAGGGAACTCCCCATCTTTATCTCAACCAACAAGCTTTTCTGTGACCCTGTCCTGTTGGGGATTCGGACTGAGAGAGCAGCTGGGTGGGCATGTGGCAGCCAACCAAGGTCAGCCCACCACAATCTCTCAACAACAAATGAATTGCCAGGGCCCAATGCATACCCTGTTGTCTGTAGTATTTAAACACAGAAGAAAAAACTGCTTATTGTCTCAAATTACCTATAAGAGTTTGATTATGATACAAAATTCAACATTTATGAGCCAATGAGGCATCAGTTGCAGAACATCAACAACTCCCTGAAAAGGGAGCTCTTCTGAAACCTGCCAGATAACCTGGGATAAAACAGGAAGGCTCTTGCCTGGTGCTGTTACAGAAACACTGCTCTCAGGAGGCAGTTTTCTCAACCCAGAGCGAGATGTGTCAGATGAAGACTTGCTTTTGTCCTTGTGTGAGTGTCCACAAGGAGACAGATACAAAAAAAGCAGTGTTTCTTGCCCAGCAGGCTGCAGAGTCTAGTGTACGTCCATTGGGCAAGACAAATATGCCTCTTTGACAAGGTGGAGACTCTACCAGGAAGCACTTGTTAGATTTGCCATTTTATTTTTAGAAAATACAAGGATTTATGGCATTCAGAATTCTGGTTTTGCAGTGTCCTGATGTGCACAAAGCTAGGGGGACGTATCTCTCTCTAATTGTTCTATATTGTAAGAGCGAGTAGGTTCCATATGCCAGATTCCTGCTCTCTTAAGACATCAGGGATAAAAACAGAATTAAAGTGTAATTGAGTCTCAGTCCTTTCTACTACACGGAATGCAGAGCTCTTTGAATTTATCTCCACCCAAGGGGAACTTATCTTTTTTTATTTTTTTCCAGAAGGCTAGGTCTGCTATGTTGACTAACTGTAGGACAGCAATATGCTTGCTAAGATAACATATCCTGTGTACTTACTGCTCACTATGGTTTATAACTTTTTCCTTAGGAAAAATCTGGCTGCTCCGGAGAAACCCCTTATCCTCCAACTCTAAGTATTTCAGTTGATTAATTAAGTTGTTGTTTGTTTGGGTTTTTTTATAAAGGGTAGACCTAGCAAGGTGTTTAACTGTGTCAGTCAGGGTTAATCTGTTTCTTGCTCAGTTGAAGACAAATTCTACAAAACAAATAAACAAAAAACCACCACGACATCCAAAATCTGGAATGCTCACAGCCACAGGTTGATCTCACTTCTCTGAGACACCTCCAGGAGGAAGCCTATCTCGTTATATTCATTATCTGCTCCTGCAGGTAAAGAAGGGGGAAAATGAGGGAAACGCAATTCCAGATAACAACTCCCATCTTCCTTTCCTTTCCTTTCCCATCAGCTATAAAAAGAAATGTGAAGAAACAAACTTCCTTCTGAAGGTGTTTCGGCTAAGCAGGATGAGTCCAGTAAGACTGAGCCAGGAACTCATAAACTCTTGCTGATACAATGAGCAATCTAAATAGCAAAGGCTGGAGACGATCCTCCTGAAGCAGTTTGAGCACTAAGTGTGCTCTGAGAACTCCATGGTTCCAGAAGTAAAAGGCAATCGAAATATATGTTATGTTGAGTGGAAGAAGAGCAAAAGGAAAAAATTAGAATCTTAAGGTTTCCTGGAATTGTGGAAAACAAGGAGAAGAAAGTGAGATGGCTTTTGAGTCTATCTACGAACAGCATCCGCAGGTGCATTAAGAAGACAGACATTCAGAAGGTAACTGTTTTTGACAGTGGCTAGTCCATAGGCATAACATTTTGTTCTGCTGAAAACAAGAATGCCTGGGCTGTTAGGAACAGATGCCAGAGTCTCTGGGGAATTACATGTATGCAAAGTGACAGTAAAGGAAAAACAACCCCCTGACTGATGTGAGTTGGGGCCCGCAGGGGCACCACTGCTTTGCAAAAAGAGACTGTACCTACCCATGTCAGTAAATGCTGGCTGTGAATTGCCATGGTATCACCAGAGGTAGTGGTTATCTACATTTGCCTAAAATTGTCAACCCAGACAGGAATGTCACCTTCTCAGTCTCAGAGAGGAAAGGCTGAGGCTGCCTCAGGTCAGCCAGCTCCATCTGAGGGGTCTTCAGCCAGGCGATGAGCCTAACAGGCTGAGACAGAGGGGATTTCCAGCACAGAGATGTCAGAGTCATATTGTGAGGTTTACTGCCTCCCTAGGCAAGTGGCATTGAGGTTGGAGGGGAAGCCTGTGAGCTTGAGCAACAGTGCAGCATGCTGTCTGAGCCCCTGGTGTAGGTGTTAATTTGGCTGCAATTGTGTAGAGCTGGGTGTTAAAAGTATTATTGCTGGGCATTCAGATGGCAAGCTCTGTTGTTCAAAGGAAAAAAAAGCTGGGGAGAGTGCTCAGCTCCCAAAGCAGAACTTGTGCAAAGTACTGGGAATCTGTTGAAGTTATGCAGAACTGTTTTGTTCTGGCCACAGACCCAGGAGTTAGCTCCCTCAGAAGTCTTAAACCCTGAATGTCTATTGAGCATCTCACCCTGCTAGCAGGTGTCGGGCCAGAGTTCCCCCACCATCTCTGCAGAGCATGGCAAGCATGCTAGGCAGCACTCAGGTGTTGAAGGGCCCTGATGAGTGCAGGGTTGGAGAGGAGAAAGGAAGCGTAGCATACAATCATATACATAAGAAGATCCAGACTGCCATTTAGGGACTGAAATGAAAAAAAAAAGTGTACAAACATACCTGACCATCAGATTTTAAACATACTGAACATGAATCAGGAGCCAAAGGAAGATGAGTTACCCTGACTGAGAAGATACAAAGGCATTAGCAAATGGCAAAGGCCAAGGAACAGGACTCGAGTAAAGCAGGTGCTATATAACAAGGCATATAATTTTAGACACCGTCTCTCGCCTATTTTCTTCAAACTTGCCCTTCGGTCACTGGATGCTGCACAAAAAGATGAAAAAGACAATCTGGGTTCTCAAAGGTAACTACCAGCAGTTTTGCCTGTTTGTTTGTTTCTGCCTTGTTTTATTTAACATAACTCACCAGATGATTTTTAAAAATATGGTAGCAACCCTGGTATTCAGTGATGAAAAGGTCAAGATTAAGACCACCATGTCTGTGAAGTGAGTTAATAATGAGCAAGAGATGTAACAAAGATGCAGTGAAATAGGAGATTGAGAATATGACATTTTCAGTGAATAGAAAATCAGCTTAACATTGTGAGATTCAGACAGAAAGGGAGTAATTGAAAGTTTTGCCATTTAGATTAAAAAGTAAGGGTTTGAGCCATCAGCAGCATAGCAGTCTGTTAGAAACCTCCCTGTTCAGTATATTAAGGTAACTGCAATTACTACAGCTGCATTCTTTATAACGTAAAGTACTGGTCAGATATTGTTCTGAGCCAAGTTGATATACACCTGAAGTAATTATACTGACATGCAAGAGCTAATCTGAAGTTAGTTCCAGCCCAGCTGATAGCAGAATGTTGCACTTGCTTGTGTTTTCACCTGTTGGTGGGAATGGCAGGAGCATCTGCAAGGGGTAGCCTTCTGACCGTGCAAGGTCCCAAATGTGGATGTGGAGACAAACAGTACTGCTTTGTCTTCTGCTCAGCAGTGGCTTTAGATATAGGGATAAGATGTTATTAGCACTGCTGGAGGAATGATCTGATGCTGGTGTTGTGGGAGATATTGTGCAGGTTTCCTCTCTTATCCTCATCAAGGTTACATTCAGTCTCACAATATCTCAATTCTGCAATATGATAGTGTCCACTAGTGGTTTATGTGATACAGCCAGTAACTGGTTTTTATAGCTCGCTTTCTCTGTTTTTTTTCTCTCTCTCTTTCTCTCTCTCTCTTTCTTACTTTCTTTCATCATTGGAGAGTGAGGAAACCTGTATTTGAGTGCTTTATTTTGTGTCTGTTAGGCTACATCTTTATATTACGTGGACTGAAGAAGTCTGCCTCTCCAGAAAGGACCTGGAGTGCAGCTTGCTGTGCTTATATCAAGTTTACATTATATGCTTGACACAGTTTAGACTTTGCAGGAATTTATTGCTTGGTTAATGAGCTGTTGATCCGAAGGCTGTTGAAGTCAATATAAAGAACCACACTGTCCCTGAATCAGGGCCTCATATTCCCTTTTATGCTCATGAAACAAGGGTCCTCCAGGATAACTGGAAGTGAAAATCCAGAAGGGGAGGTTCTTTTTAGATATTTCAATACGATTTTGAATAAACTAATTCAAGACATGGGTCATAATGTGTTCTCTGATGAAAACAGGTGGAAAGGGTATAATTCAGATAGCATATAGCCTCTGCTGGACTCTAAACAGATGAATCCTAGAAAACTAACTGCATTAAGAAAAGTCAGGTGAAAAACTTGAAATTTGAAAATACTTTATTGTAGATATTGATAGCATGCCTTCACCCTCAGTATTATCTCTGGTTCTGGTGGTCTCCACCTCAGAAATTATCTGACCAAGTATGTCAGTTCCAATGTTGCTATAATAGTGACATGTTTTATTATACCTATCAAAGTTCATTTATGCCAGAGAACTCCAGAAGCTTCAGTTATTCTCTGCTGATGAGGTTTTATGCCAGTCAACAAGAAGGCTCTAGCAACAGAAATAGATGGAAATGGGAATTTCTCTTTGATTTTTACAATGTCTGCCCCATGCACTGAGCTTTAAATCTTATCTTTACTCAGAATATTGTTTAAATGGCTGTTTGTGCTCCAGGGAATCACTAACAGCATTTTTATTTTCTCCTCTTTTTGTGCTATGTTTTTTAAAAGTTTTATTTCCTGCAGTCTATCAGCCAAATTCCAAATATTTAACAAGCTGGAATATTTCAGGCACCTCTCCCCTATTTGGAAGTGTACATTAGCGTATTTCATTTAGACAGAGGGTCACAGCCTGTCCATCCAGCCTATGAAGCTGATGTGACCAATGTGAAGTTGCAGCTTCTCTCTTCCTCATGAAACACCTCGGCCTTAACTTTCCGAAATAAACAGCAAGGTGCAGAGGTGCTCTGCCTTGCACCACATGGGCCCCATCTCTCCACTGTCCACACTACCTGACCATGTCCCCTTCCAGAAGTTTCACATCTGGATCCTGGAGCTGAGTGTAGACACAGCCATATAAGACATGTCCTAAAATTCACATGGGACCCTGTCTGTTGTTTTCAGCATTAAAATTAATCATTTAAGGCCTCATAGTATGAATTCTTTGACTTTGGTAAGATTTCTTTTGATTTCTTATGTGGAAAAGCAGTCAGTCTCTAAGGTGCTTCTACATAAAGTGTTTTAGTTCAGATGAGGAATGACTTTTTTTAAGTAAATTTCTCAGTTGTCACCCTTACTCTGTTCTGTTTCATACTTGTATTGAAAACATGCTAACTTATGGATAAAAATAAACCTAAAGATACACTCTGGATGCACACTGATATGCTTCAAACACTAATGGGCATTCAGTTCACAGGATCAGACTAGACCTAGACCAAAGTAAACACTTCCAAAACGTGCACAGTGTTCATGTCAGATCCTCCATATCAGCTGTTTCACTCTACAGATGCTTTCCTATCATGCAGCACTATTTGCTAACGAAGACCTAGTTTAAGAGGATATTAATGCAAAACTTTTCCAGGTCACATTAAACTGTCTCAGACAAGCAGCATGTATTTGGCAATTGAAGGGCGTAATAATGTAGTTTGATAAATACTCCGGAGTTATGTAAATTCTGGCATTTAATTTTCTGTTGCTTTACTTCAAAACAATTTGGATGTGGACAGTATCAACATAGTTGTAGCGATGTTTGTGAATACTAATAATAATATGAAAAACTTGCATCTTGAAACACAGTAAACACTCTGATTTAGGTTCTCCTTATCCATATTTTAATATAATCTTTAAAGGAATTCCCCCCCAAAATATTAATACGAAGCACTTCCCAGAAGGCTTTATCCTGCCCTCAGAAGTGTGCAAAAAGATATCTCTGTGGCATCCCATGTGAACCCATGGTCTTCATGATAGCGGAGGTGCCCACTATCTACTGCTCACTTCAGGAGTAGAGACAGAAGCTTCACCCCTCAGGAACATGCAGCTAAATCTCAACAACTTTGATGAGAATGAACTGTGACATCTGCTGATGTCCTTGTCTCAGTTCTCCCATGTTTTCAGTCCTCTCAGTACCCAAACTCATGAGGGACTTTCCATGAGAGGAAGCAAATGTTCTCCCACAGGTCCCTGGGAACACTCTACCAGTGAAGTCATTCAGTCTTTCATACACCCATATTATCTACTGAATTACATTCAGACCCCATAGACCTTGATGTTCACTAAAATCTGATCTAAGAATGTAAGTTCTTGCATTCTTTGTTTTGCACTAGCCTGATATGGGTAACTGGTCAAAATAGAGAGAAGCCTTCCTTTCAGTTGGTAGGCTTTTGCGTCCATGATGTTTGGAATGAAATAAATTAAAACCATCATAGACAGGAAAACTGGGGAGAGGCAACAGAAGGTTCATACTGTGGAAATGATGGAGTTCATAACAAGATAACCAGAAGAGAGGGGAAACAAACATAGTAAAACTGTGGAGATGGACAATGCATCTTAAATCACACATGTTCATCCGTGAGCAACTCTTAGACCCATAGGACCTTCAAAATTGGAAGCTGCATTTATAGGTGACTTGCTCACTCCTAGCCCCATGATCCTCAGGATGCCATGTATAAATGTGATGTGGAGGATGGCTGTGTCTGTGCTCCTATGTCTTGTTAGGCAGGTGAAATAACATGTAGAGAGACAGTTCCTCATCTTATTTACCCAGAACTTGAAATGAGCAGAAAATTCAGGAATGGAGGATTTTTTTTTTTTCTTAGAATCGTAGAGTAGTTTGGGTTGGAAGGGACCTTCAAAGTTCATCTAGTCCAACACTTCTGCAATGAGAAGGGACATATTCAACTAGATCAGGTTAAAGGTTCTTATTCCTATTCAGAGATTAGAGAATTCAGTAGAGAAAGTGTCTCCCCTATGTTAACTTCCTTCTGAGTTTCCACAGATAATATTGTGGCAGCCACCACAGCCTACAAACAAAAGCAGAGTTGCCCAGGGAATTGAGCTACACTAAGAACAAGGGAAAGGTTTTTATTCTCCAGTGTTCCTGGCAGGGTGGCTCTTCCCCATGGAAAGACTGAACAGCTGGGAGCACTGTTCACTGTAAGATGACCAAGGACAAATCATCAGTCAAGGATGATTAAAATTGTCCTCCAAGTGAGGCACATTGCAAACTGCAGAGGATGAGAGCAGACAAGCGCATTCTTATGGTGCTTCTCTTGCCTATTCTTGCAACAAAACAAATTATCAGAGCTGTGTTAATTACAGGAGCCTCAAAGCAAAACTAAATAATATTTCCCAAGGGAGAAAGGTGCCACCAAACCATGAATAATGTTTACTGCATGGGAATTGGGATATCCTTGCCTTTTGTATGTTCACACTAGCGCATGAAAAAAAGACAATGGACTACAGAAAAAGTTACTCTAGGAGAGAGATTCACTGATCATTAAGGGAGGTACAATAATACCAAATTCTTTCTGCCTTTTGCATGTTCCCTTCTCCTTATGATTTCCTCAGTCTTGTGAGCCCAGTTTTCATTTGTGAAACAGGGAAATATTTCCTGGTAAGGGCACTGCGGAAACATCGAGAGGTGCCTGTTAGATTTAAGAAGCAGGAAAAAAAAAATTCAAAAACAAACAAAAACCAAAACAAACAAACAACCAAAAAACCACAAAAATAAAACAAACAAACAAACAAAAACATTTATTTTTATGAGCTTTTGAAAATTACACTTTTCTTAGCTGTGCAAAAGGGGAAAGGATATTTTGCAATGCCTACTGAGGATCAGATCCTACAAATTAGCATCTACCTGCAAATTGATCTCTACAAAAGAATGCTATAGTATACCCCTTATGCTTTTAAAGGAAAGGGACAGGAACACTGCCAAGAAGCTCTAATTTGCACAAATTTTTGAAGTGCAGAAGGAAAAAGGCTGATGTACATACTGGTGTGATTTATTTTTGTTTGTCAAGAGGAAAGGAAAGAAACTTTTCCAGTTTCAAAATCAAAGAAGTTTCTCATTAGAATGTGCATGTAGCAGATCAAGTGAAGAAGAAATTCCATGTTGCAGCTACGAAAATGGTTGGATGTTTTAGCTGTTTTTTTATGGAAGGCAAGCTCATAAAAGGTACAAACCACTTGGCCTAGCTGGCTCTTCATATGGCAGGAAGGTAGGCAGGAAAATAGGATGCCAGGAAGGAAGGCAGATAAGCAGGAATGAGTACAGGCAGGCAGGCAATCAAAATCTTACATTCACTTTGCCGTATTGTCAAATGCTTAAATTTGCTTAACATTCCTATGTCTTCACATTCACATGTAATATTTACCTGCTTAGCTGGATTTCATTTTCTGGTTTTAGTATCCTTAATAAACTTTATTATTGCAACAAAAGTAAGAACTGCCAATGTCACAGTCTCCTGATGGCCACGAACTGACAGCTCGGTGAAATGCTGTTGTTAAAGAAATCAATTAAACCTGTAGTTAGGTTAAGTCCTGAGTAATGTGAGGCACAAAAGAACACGAGGAGTGAATAAGGGCTCCTCCTCCTACATAGTGGTTCTTCTGCATTTGAATGGGAACATGGTTCTGATGTCTGTACCAGATCTGTTTGCAACTGCAGGAATGAAAGTGCGTGAAGGACATTTTTATCTAGTGCATTCAGTCTGGCACCTTTCGTCAAAACAGAACTCAGACACTCATGTGTCAGCCAAAACAACTGTTTGGCTGTTAACGGAACTAAAGTGAAAGTTTGAACATAGTGTAGGATGGAAGATGAGCTTGAGGAAAGTCTAGAGAATACATTTCAGTGTGTAAATATTCCACGCCCATGAAGCCTCTCAGTTTTGCTCAGTTCAAGGAAAAATGCAAAGACAAAGCCAAGCTTCTGGCAGCCTCCATCCCCATGTCTTCCTCCCTGCTTACCTCCAGTACATTTACTTAGGCAAACAGAGACGGCCAATATGCTGAAGAGGGTAGGCATGTCCTTTACTAGCCAGTGCGCTGTCATGTCTCGGAGCTCAGGCAAAAATCTGCAGTGCAATTTGCTGAATTTCCATTTTTGCTTCCCAGAACTGCCTGTTCATAGTCTCCTTCCATTCCCTTCTCCATCAGCAACATCTTTCCTGCAGGCTGGCAGGCAAATGTGGTGCCAGGAAAGAAACACTGAAGTTCCCGGCAGATTTTAACACCTAGCTTTTTCTTCAGGAATGACTTAATTTTACATAGGTTTCAGGTAACAGACCTGACAGAAAGCAAGTGAAAACCGAATAATTTATTCTGATTTGGCAAAATGTAAAGTATTTCTTGGATTCATTTAAGCTAGAATAAAAATCTGTGCTCTACTCACGTCATGTAAGAGCCCCAATGCTCAGAATAAATGATAACATATCAACTAGTGCATCCATTTGACAGTCTGAAGTCCTTAATCTTCAATTCTTCTGGTTCTCTGATTGCCCCTTCTCTGATTCTTAATACCTCCTCCTGAGTCCTAGTATCAGGAATTTTCTGCAGTAATTCTGTTTCAATTACAGTCAATTGTCCAAAATCTGAGTTTCTGACATGTTTCATATAAAATTATTGTCAGACTGGTACATGAAGTCTTCATTTGTGTACCTTTCCCTTAAAAGAAAAAAAAATACTCTTATTTGCAAATTCACAAATTATGCAAGTTTGTTCATGACTGACAAAGCAAATTAAAAAAAAAAATATAAAAAAAAAAAACCCAGCATAATGTACAGCACCAATCTGTGAAGTACACTGCTGAATTTGTCAAAATGGGATAAAACTTTGGGGTGCCATATGAATCATCAGCTAAGCTTTGATGATCAAATAGTGCCAACGATTATAAAACAAAACATCCCCCTCCACACCCACACACTGTTTTTCAGCTTCAGAATTGGATGAAATGCTGATTCTTTCTCCTGGGTATGTCTCTGGTTCCTGTGATCCAGATCAGGTATTTATCAGCTCCCAACTGGGTTAATAAAATTCTGAGTACCCAAAACAATTTGTTAAGTCCACCAGCCACAAAAGTCATCTTTCTGCTGCCTCCAGAGCCAGAACACTGTTTGGCAATATGCCAAAAATCTCTTTGCTAAGTGAAGTTTTTCTGTTATAGTGACCATGGCAAGGGTTGTCTGACATCAACTGGGACCTTCCTTATTGTAGGTTAATTTACAGGAGTTGTATTGAAAGAGCCCCAGTTATCTAAACAGTGGTCCAAAACTGTAAAACCAATAGTGGGTATCTACAGGCTAGAGTAAGGATACATGGATGTGAGAAGATATTTAACTCTCCCAAATGCGACTCATCAGCGTACCATTGCATCCAGTTGTGTCTCCCTTTCTCCTGTTAAAAAGCATATTAGGACATGAATGAGCTCACATCCCTTCCCTCTCTACTGAAGGAATATTGTTGCATCCACGTGGCCTTGACTTGGAAATAGCATCAATTGGAAACCTGTTTCACAGTATCACAGTATCACAGAATGTTTGGGATTGGAAGGGACCTCAAAAGATCATCCACTCCAATCCCCCTGCTGGAGCAGGAACGCCTAGGTGAGGTCACACAGGAACATGTCCAGGCGGGTTTTGAATGTCTCCAGAGAAGGAGACTCCACAACCTCCCTGGGCAGCCTGTTCCAGTGCTCTGTGACCCTCACTGAGAAGAAGTTTCTTCTCAAATTTCAGTGGAACCTCTTGTGTTCCAGCTTGATCCCATTACCCCTTGTCCTATCATTGTTTGCCACCGAGAAGAGCCTGGCTCCATCCTCGTGGCACTCACCCTTTATATATTTATAAGCATTAATAAGGTCCCCCCTCAGTCTCCTCTTCTCCAAACTAAAGAGACCCAGCTCCCTCAGCCTTTCTTCATAAGGGATGTGCTCCACTCCCTTAATCATCTTTGTTGCCCTATGCTGGACTCTCTCCAGCAGTTCCCTGTCCTTCTTGAACTGAGGGGCCCAAAACTGGACACAATATTCCAGATGGGGTCTCACCAGGGCGGAGTTTTCTAAAGACTTCAGAACAAGACTTGTAGGCATGTGATCAGGCTGCGATCAGACAGCGTAAAAAGATGCTGACTCCCTGCTAGATACTTCTGATCTGCAGCAGATGTCCAAATTCTGCTTGCGTTAGCTGGATGTGTGTCCTGCTCTCTGCAGGAGGCTGTTGCATTTGGAGCAAGGAAGGCAAGGAGCACAACATCCACAGTGCATCAGCCAGCACAGGTCACGCTCCTGCATTATTAGCAGAAGTCAAAGAGAAAAGCAGATTTGTACTAACATGCCAGTGTGTGAAGCAGAACAGCTGAGAAATGGGCACGTTTTTGCTGCCACCTGCGATCTGCTGTCCAGGCAGCTCCCTGCAGTCTCTTGGGTAGCAATAGCACTGTCAGACAAGAAGTGCAGAAAAAAAAGGCTCTGGAAAATAAACTAAAACAATTCTGAAAAATAGCCTAGTTGCATTTTTTTTTCCTGTGGAGGAGGCAAGATTATGGACTATATCCTTCTGCATTGAAGCAATTTATAAATAGTATTATTTCTTAGAAATGCATATGTCCTAGGATAAAAGGAATTACATTTTACATTGCAGTCTTTTGTGTGTATATATATATATATATGTGTCTACTGTCTCTACTGCCTACTTTTACTGGTTTTCTTCTACATCATGGCTATTACTGATAGCATAGAACCTTGCCATTTTGGTACTGTGACCAAGGCACGTTTACTTCTGTATGTGTAATATGGCACCACTCTAGGTATGCGAAGGAAGTCCAGTGAATCTGGGCAATTGTGAAGCTGCTGCACATGTGAAGATAAATTCTACACTGCTGGAGCCAACACAGCTCCCCCCTCAGCCCCACACTGTGCTATTGTTTCTAGAGCTATGCACACAGATAGGGAAATAGGAACATAAATGCTGTGAAAGCAAAAATGAAGGGGCTGTGGGACCTGTGCTGTCTGAACAAATATAAGAGCCCTCAAGTTTCAAATAAATGGAGTAACAAAATCTTGTAAAAAACTACCATTGGGAAGAGAGAGAAATATATTAGGATGCTTGTAGGTCATTGTTAATTAAAAAAGCATCTGATTATCATTAACATAAATTGTCACTGAAGGAAATGGGCCCTTCATTGCAGGAGACAAACTGGCTGAGTTAGCTTAAATTGCCTGGAGTACATGTACCATGTGATGGAACTAGTGAAGAAATTGAAAGCAAATTATAAATTTGCATGTAGGTAACTAATTCAGAAAACAGTTACATTGATGTTGAACTTAAACATGTTGTTGAATTGCAACAGAGCCAGTATGAGTAAGGGTTCAGCTAACGCTGTATGAGCAGCAAATTTACTGTAGCTGAAAACAACATCCATGCATCTCCAAAAGCTAACAAATGAAAAAGAGAAATGTAAAAAGTCAGAAACTCTTTATATTTAAAAGTATATCTCAAGAAAATAAAATCATAGCACCTAGATTTACTTGTATATCTCCACTTGGCAGACAGTTCTGTGCCAAACACTGTTATAGTTTGATTTAGTAATTATTTCCTACAGATCATTCCACCTACTTAGAATTTGACTTAGAGGTATTTGGTCATCTTCTGGCTCCAGAATTCATTCTGCTTTGCTCTTGAATTGCCAGTGGCTATACCAAGAATAGCCCTGTGACTGACACAGCCTCCAAAACACTTGCAAAATTATATCATCTGTTAGAAACTCAACCCTTTGGAGAAATTTAGAAATAAAAATCTCTTTTGTTTTGTTTCCTTATTGTGTAGAAGAAAGAAACTTGAAAAGTTGTCAAGGAGAAGGAAAAATATCAAGCAAGAAAAGCTGTAAACACTACTTCAATCTTTCACTTAGTTTCTGTCGTACTCTCAATGTTTACAGTACTATAAAATTGGAGGAAATCTGTCTTCATATGAACTTTTTGCATAACTTCAAATTTCCTCTTGCTCTGTCTACAGGGAGTTTATCAGTTGGAATTTTTGGCTTCCTTTAGTAAGCTACTTTATTAAATAACATCATTGAGTACTGGGAATTTTCTTGTAGTCACTTCATTTTATCTAGTGTGAGTATTGCTACATAACTTAGCAGCTACTAGACTGGTGACATTTGCCCACAGAGTCATAGCATTAGAGGGTAGCACTGCAAAAATTGTAGTTTACACGTACTTGCCTGAAGCAATGTAATTCAGTGATTCCACAAAGTCAGTTTATGTCATCAGAAGACAAAAAGAGCTACCAAGACATAAACATACAGAGATGTACGAGATAAGCTCTAAGATAATATGTGTTATTTGTAATATCATTTGCAGGTAGTAAACTTGTGGAAATCAACATCATTTTCTTGACTTTGTTGGAGCTCAAATCACTTACATTGAACCACACATTTGTCCCGTCTCACATAAATGTATTTCTCAGGGTACCAGATTCCTTCTCTGCAGCAATGTATTTGGAGATCAGTTCCTGTGGAAAGTGCTCTATCATTAAACATTAATTAAACCATTTACATTATGATAAATTAGAGTTTAGTAAAGAGTGATGTCTCTTCTACAGATATTTTAAAAATAGATGTCTTTTTTCATTTAGAAATCATTGGGTAGTTTTTAATCTTTTATCTTTTAATTTTCTTTCTTAATATTCTTTCTTTTTCAAACAAACACAAATCTTACCTTCAAATGTGCAGCACAGTTTTGGACTGGGGACTATTTCAACATTTCGGAAAGCATTCGAGAATGTCCAGACCTGTCTCCTCTTTATTGTTGCTAAAATTGTCTGCTGAATTTGAAAGTAGGTTGAGCTCTCTGGAAACTCTTTTTAATGGTTTTTCACTGAGGCTTTGACTATGACAACCAGTAAGGTGCTTCCTGAAAATGTTCTCTTTGCTCCTTTTATATTTATCTCTAGCAGACACCCTTCCTCTACAGAAGGTGACCTGGATCTTCTCTCTTCTCTCCAGCTCTTGGACCCAAAGGTGCTACCAAGGGCAAAACTCTCTGTGTCATGACAGTTCCTTGTGGTTTGTTTAGCTTAAAACTCTAAACTTGGAGTCCGTGCTAGGGAGGTTGTCAGACCTGGAAACTGAAGTGTGTGTCATTTCCAGCAAACAGACAAGTGGAATTTACCATGAGAACATACCGTCTTTGACAGAATTTGCCTTTGTGTGGCTATAGTCCGAAGTAATACTAAAAAAAGCACCCAAGCTGCAGGTTTGTTGATTAACAGTTATTATTTTGAACCCTTTAGACATTAAGTGCAGGCTTCTTATATTAAAATTATTGCTTTGTAAAAAAAAAAAAAATTCTGAGTGGGTAATACTTACATATCTGACCATTGTGACTTGTCTTTAAAGGAACTTGCTCTTCAAACCGTTCTCGCTACTCTCCTAAAAAATTCAAACCCTCCCAAGGTATCCTAAAATTATAGCGGTAGTCCGTATCTGGATTTAAATGGGGGCATTTTTTATTTTTTGTTCCCCAGTGCCTTGACCCCTGAGTTAAAGAAGAAAACCTATTTTGTTTTTGTTGCAGATATTCGATGATACTAAAATATGAATGTAAAAAAAAGGCTCAATTGTGTATACATTCTTTGGGGAAAATGTTTGTTGACATCAACAAGATTTTTTGCTTGAGTAAGGTCCACAGGATTTGGTCTGATAGGTGTCTTGAGGTTTTCCACCTGAATTGTGTTCTGACAACAGCTACAGCAACAGCAGTAGCAGATCATACTCTTTTTTTTTTTTTTTTTAAGCCTGTAAACCCAGCTCACACATGGGCATACTGGAAAGCCCACTTCTTACGCTGAGCAGGTACATTTACATATGCAAAACCAAATTTCTATTGCCCTTAAGCATGTAAATTAGTCTCTTATGGGTCTGTTTGTGAACACTTGCCTCAGAATTAGCAAACGTGCCCTCAACACAGATTTTTACTATATTCCAGAGAAAGTAATGTCTTCAAAGGAAAATAAAAAAGAGACTTTTTGTTGACTTTGCTCTTATTCTATCTATTCTAGGAAAACTGAGGACATATTTCATTTATGAAAAGCTACTTCAACCAGCTTAGCAATCAAGTTAGAGGCATCTCAACAGTAACATACTGCCTTTGTCATTTTTCGTACATTTCTATATTTTATGTACTGCACTGATATGGAGCTTTTCTTGGAGAGTTTTCTTTCAAATCACTAAATAGTTGAACAGACTGTCACTAGAAAATGCTTTGGAACTTTTATGAGCATACTTTTATTGTAAATATTCATTTACAGTGGAGCTATTTCAGTACCAGATCTTAAGAACACAGTGCCATGAAGATTCTTAGCTACAATAATCTATAATTTGTGGGGTTTATTTAGTAAAACGCTCAGTCACAGATGGCAAATTTTAGTCAGAATTAATAAACATATAAGTATGTTGATTTGCAGTATTATTTTAACTTGTTTGCCTCTTCTGCACATCCATAAAATCTTTGAAAACCGTAAGCTTTATCATTGTCTTTTAGAAAAAACATAATTATGGTACAAAATCAGTTTTTTCTCACGTTTCCAGCTAATATGCAAATAACTGTTTTCCTGCCTAACTTATCCCCCTCCTTGAAGACAGGAATAGCATACCAGAAGACCACAAATGTTACTGTGGTTAAATACGTCACTCCAGACGTTCACGCTCTGCTCTGTCTTTGGGCTCTACATACACCAACTAAGACTGCACTCTGGCATGGTGAATTTCAATCTATCGCCTGAACTGGGCTTTAGGGGGACACATGGTTCTGTTTCTGGGGTGGCCTGACCCCACAGCCCAGCTCACTGCAACGGGACTCAGCAGCTCTGCCTCCCTCTGCGCCGTACCCATCCCTGAGCCAGCAGGGATGAACGAGCCCCTCCACATCCCTGTTCAGAGGGGTGAACTCCAGGCCCAAGGCAATAATTGCGGCCTTTGGCTTCCCCTTTTCATTAGGCTTGAGTTGGTGACTGAAATTTATTAGCCTAAACTAGGCTGGGACTGATGAGATTTACAGTGATATATAGGAGAAATGCCGGGTTGGACAAAAAGGATGAAAAATTGAAATGATAAAGTTGTACGGGTAGCTTGGTGAGGTAATTGAAATGCCTTGTTATGTTGTATTGTGATGGGTTCAAATAAAATATAGGCACGATTTGTCTAGATCATGCCTTTGGCACACTACAAAATAGATTCCTCTCTTCCAGAGTTAAGGACGTGTTCAATTGTTGCCTGTCAGTGGGACTTGTGAAGGAGTGAGATGAGGCTAAAACTTCTCCTTATTGACGTAGTTGACAGTTTGGCATTGTTCACACTTCTCTGCTTACAGCAGGTCAGTGAGCATTCTTCAGACCACCCAGGGGGATTTCTGCAGAGGACTCCAATCCACCCATTTCTGTCCCCCAGTGATCTCCCGTGCTCTGTTCCCTGCTCAGAGAAAATTCACTAGTTCTGGTACAGAGCTTTGCCCTCAGAGCCACCGCTCAGGCTCCAGGGGCACCAGGGATGTCTGTGCCCTTCACCAAAGTGTATCCCCACTGTGAGACTATTTGCCCTTGGCTGGACAGGATTTGCAGGTGACTCTGTCCAGAAGATCGCTGAGATCTTTGTCTCTGGCCCTCAGCAGAACCACAGTGCAGAAGAAACATGCGTGAAAAAACAGGGGAAGGACACAGTTAGTGAGATCACTCTAAACTGCAATGAAATTTCTTAGTGGTTATCATGTAGATTTCAAGATGAAAAAGTTGCTGTGTTTCTCCAAAAATGAGGTGAATTCCTGACTCTCAAGCCAAGCATCCATTGAAAATCCTAAATCTTAACTGAGTCAGGACAGGAGACTGAGGACCCTGTCTGGCTTATCTTTCATTTATTCCTTATTTAGCCCTGAAGTCCACTTAGAAAATACGGACTCAAAACCACTCTCTGCAACAGCAGTGATCTCAAGGAAGAGGCAAATATAAAGCTCTTTTTGTTACCTGCAGTAAGACATGGGAGTGACAGGGTATACCTACTGCAAGTCCGAGGGATGTAACTGCTTTCTGGCGAACTACTTCTAGCATGGCTTAATACCATGTGGCTGAAAATTGCTTTCCATAATCTTCCTCAACCCTTGTAGGCTGTAATTTGATTACTCCAGGTGGTCAGGAGAAGATTTTGTCTAAGAGTATTCCCAATACAGTAGTGAAAAAATGTCAGATGCTATTAATAATGCAGAGGAGTAGCCAGGTTCCCAAATAGGTATTTTATAATTACATAACTAGCAGCATTGTAACAGTCACAGTGATCTAAGGCTGTAACAGAAGATAAGTTTGAGAGGAGAAATAACATCTTTTATGAAGCCAGCTTGAGTACCCAGGGAAAAAAACAGTTCACCTTTTGTTCTAAGCAGGGCTTGTGTGCCTGATCTGTCTTTCCATTCTAATCAGTTGGTCTAATAAAAAATATTACCTGTGTCTATAAAACTTGCCTTGCAAATATATGTGACTTGAATCAATAAATAGATCTTCTTTGCACAATACATAATCATATGATAATTCACTGCCAGAGAGTTTATGTCAGTAGTGACATGCAGGCTGCACACAAGAGCTTTTTAAAGATAACCATATTACATGTATTTTGAAAAATACTTTGTGTTTGAAAAAAAAAAAATATATTCCTATGAATGGAACCTGTAATGTGCTTGTGCAGTGGAATTCATCTTTCTCTGTCACTGTAGCATCTTTCTTTCTCCATAATGCCCTTCATTCTTTGCTTTGTGCTAAGGATATGTATTGACTTTGCAGAATCACTGTAGCAAGCTGTAAATGATGTATTCAAAGAAAAATCGCTGCCCAGTTCCCATAGAGAGAACATGAACAGTGCTGGGCAATCAGAGTTATGCTGCATTTTTATATTGTGACATCCAGTGCAATCAGGAAAAGCAGCCCAAGCGCAGACGTCACTGACTAAGTTCTGACAATAGAAGCCTGTTCCTTTTAATATTCATATAGAGAGTTCTGAGGTGTTTTTTCTTCTTCACCTTATTCCTTTCTCATTAGCCCCTGTCATCTTGCACAGTGAGAAGACAATCCTTCATTACCTACAGTTCTCTCACTGCAGAAAAGGGCGTAGCTAGCAATTTGACATTTTCTTGTATACCAGTCAGCACACTACCTGTGGTTTGTCCATAGAACACACACCATATCTTGTGGCTGATATACTACAGCAAACGATACACTTCTTTTGCCTAACTGGTGCAGTTAGAGAGATTCAGAAGTGTTTTACTAAATGGCTGGAAAAGCAGAAGATCTGCTCATCAGCACTCCATAAGAAAAGTCATTTCAGAATTTTTTTTAAAAGTAAATAAAATTGTAATTAAACGGTATTTTGCATTTGGAAATTCCACATGCTGTATGATGAAAAATAAACAAACTGAAATGGTGCTGTCAGGGAGAGGCCAGGACAAGGCCAAGCTGATTCTTACTCTTGGGATTCCTTGCTATTGCTGTGGAGTTTTAAAGCCTCAGTGTGAAGGAAAAGCTAATGCATCTGTCAGTGGAAGAAGAGGCAGTGTTTTCCTCAGTAGCTCCAGACAAATAGGAGTAGCAAATTACTCCCCTGAAGATATCGATAGAGTAAACCGTGGTGATGGTCTTTTTACAACAGGCAGAGATAGCAGTCTGTATTCAATTCAGTGTCCTCCCTAAGAACAGCTCTTGAGAAAGATGTTGAACTTAACATCCCTTCAAAGAGACAATAGACCAAAACAAGACTAAAATGATAAACTGAGAATTAGGTTTAAGAAGAGGTGTAAGAAACAAAGGCTTTATTTTAAAGAACAAGGGATAGTCCACAACAAGGCAATGCTGACAAGTGGCCAATAGGTTTGAATACGTTTGAATAAGATTTTCTTCAACAAAGGTAGAAGAAAACGTGGCTAAGAAAGCTTTGTTGGATTGGCCTTCTCTTACCCTACATCAAGCAGTGTAGAAGACAACTCACCATTTTAAGTGACTGAGTAATGCAAAACAAGGAAAGAAGCAGAGCCAAGACACACAGTTCTAAGGGAGGACACCTTTAAAAAGTTTGCGTGACAGCGGGAAGCTCAGGTAACCCCCTGAAAAGGATGAAGACTCAGGCCCTCATGCTGAGCTAGGCCTGGGGACTCATCACTGATTACCTGGAAGAAAGGGAGAATGAAGGCAAAAAGAAAGGCATGTGCCTGAGGAGGTAGGGTCTTGAAGCCTCTTGAATGACAGGTGCCAAGGTACATCCACAGACGTATGTCTCTGCTTCTGCTGTGCTGTCGTTATTTTAAGTTCTTCACTGGGTTTCATGTGCAAACGCACTTTTTAAACAGATCACGTAACATTCAGGAGTTTCACCACTGTAGTCTGTGGCATTTGGGGCTTTCTTGGGTACACATGCTTGCCTGTGGACATAACAACTTGAAAGCTATTCCTATTACTGGTTTAGTAACATTTTACAAAAGTGGATGTGATTTTTATGGCCGTACTTACTCTTTTCACCATTCCTGTTGTTATATATGTATCAATATGTCACACCTTCAGCAATGTGCAGTTTTGTTTTGTTGCTTTGGAAACTTTTTGGGTTTGGGTGATGGCCTCATTTTATCATTTGGGATACGGAATTCTTTTTAGTTAATATTAACCTATTTCCTTTCTCAAATAGAACCTATAGCACCCTTAAATTGTTGCAGTTTGAAAAGCTATGATAATTATTGCACAATCAGTACCAGTGCAGCTTAGGTCACAATTAACTGCAAAAGCAAATAAATGGTTAGAGAAGCACCCAGTATTTGAAAAAGCTGTGAAGGTGCTACACAATCTACATTGTATCAATACCTCTTACACTTCCTGGTGCAAACATCTGATTCTAGTATTTGTAAAGAATGAGCGTTTCATGTTAGCCACCTGTAGAGTGATACCACAACACAGCTTGCATCTACAAAATCAAAAACTGTTTGTTTTGTTGAAAGAGTCATGAACAGACCTGGATAGAGTGAGGCAGCAGTATAAGACAGAAACATAAAAGCTGTTGTATGATATCAAATGACAACACAAAAGTGGAAAATAGTTGTTTTTCAGCTTTCCCCTCTCTTGTTCTTTCACCTCTGTCATTTAGGTCACTTGTAACTCATTCCTAATTTCAGTCCTGCAAGACAGAAAACTATATGAACACATAAGCTATACCTATACATAATGCTGTTTCTTCCAAGTTTTCCTCGTAGGAGAACAGTGTAAATAGCTTGCAGCATAAAAATTCTCTTGTTCAAATAGTGATAGCAAAATGTTTCTTTCATCTCTTGGAAAGCCTCTAAATTTTAAAACTACTCAGCATGCTGCATTCTTTAGTATATTTTACTCTTTTGCATGATTTAAGCATTATGTATAGTATGGTAGCAGGGAGAACATCAAGAATTGGAGAGAAAAGACTCAGTCCTTTCACATAAGGACATCTAATCACAACTGTGCTTAATAAAATCCTCTATATTCAAGACCTTATTTTTATGATTCATGTGAAGCTTGAGAGTTAGGGTCCGTATATTTAAGATTGTAATCTTATTTTTTGTTTTTGAGGAAGAAGGTGAGATAGGTCTTCACCCACCTGTTCTGTACATATGTGCATTCTGCATGTGAATGTCTGAAAACTTTCCTCATTTTTCCTGAAAAAGCCTGGTGGTTGAAAACATACAATGTTGAGGCAGGTGAGTTAAAAGACACATTCTTTGCAATGTACTCTCAACTCTGATTTCAGAGGCACAGGAGAGCACTCTTCAGATTGCATGAATCAGCCCTGTACTGGGTAGGGGAACATGAGACACTCAATGGAAATGTAAGTTCCTCCTGTTTTACTGTATATCATGTAACAGCTCTTAGGAAAGATAAGTCACAGACATATAACTGAAATGTGTCCCTATGAAGGAAGACAACACACAAGGCAGAAATTAGATTATACAGCCACATCTGCTTTAGTAAACACAATGTTTGGATAATCCATTCAGTTGTACATGTGAAACTGAGGAGCTTGTGTATTCAATGTGTAGATTTTTTCCAATACTGTGATTCTGTATATCATAGAATTCTCTTGGGTTTTCTGTGTCATACATGAATGCTGCATTATGTACTATACATTAATTCCAAATTATGACCTTAAGCAATTGACAGTATCTGCATTTTTTTTCTATGGTGCTGTGGTATATGCAATAATCAAAGAGCACCCACTGCAGCTGCCATTCCATTAAAATTATAATATGTATTTTATTCTATTTTTTTTCCCTTTCTGCAGTCCAACTTGGGGAATAAAACAAATTCACAGACTACTCTCAACCTGAGATGCAAACTTTTCAAGTGGCATCTGCTTAGCCTTTTAAATTATAATCAGACATCTTTTGAGTATACTATATGGAAGCAGATAAATGGAGACGCGTGTATATGCTGCAAGAAGTAAGTATTGTGAATAAAATCTTAGCCTGGAAAAAATTACATACTGACTCGAAAACCAGCTCAATTCTAGCAAGAGGTCATTGCTCTTGTAATCAGGCTGCCAGCGGTAATGGTGTACTGATAACTTTCCAGGATGTTATTACAAGTATTCTGTCCTATTATTGGGTAAAAGTGGTACTGAGGGGCATGTTTTGCCTTACCATTGTCAGAAGAGTACCAAGTCTCTGATGCTGACAAGCAATGCTGACAAGAGCCATTTCTGCTTCCTTGGACTGTTACACTAAAATTGTTCAATCAACCTGAGGAGTCCAAAAATGAACATTCAATAGAGGAAACTGAGAAACCATCTTATTGCTCCCCAACACATCAAAGTATTCATTTACCATAGCTGTAATTCATGATTTGTTTGGGGCACTTTGCCAGTTTACAAACTTCCAACAACTTCTCTCCAGAGATCTGACTGCCCTTTTTCTTTTGTAGTGCTGGAATGACTATGCTGTGATCAATATGAAAAATGCAGGGCCAGAAAACTAGCCAGTGTGACCTTAGCTCTGCAAATAATCATTAGTGCAAATCTAAAGAGGAAAAAACCCAAATCTTGACTGTATAATCTGAATCTTCATCTCAAGATCTAATTGTTGAAGGACTGGCAGCATCCCAAGGAATTGATAATGAGATTTAGAGTCTCCTACTGCCAGTCACTGGCTTGGCCACAGACTGCCAGGGCACAGCTCTGCTCCAAGCTTAGCGGAGTTGCTTGAGGTTTACCAATTTAACTGAGACGGGGAATGGGCTCTGTGCTGCCAGGAAAAAAAAAGTTATTACTACAGGGAGCTATTACTGAGGTAATAACTTTCTCGTACCCAAGTGCACAAGTTTCCCGATCTCTTTCACACTACAGGTCATCAAAGTTGGTACAAGTTTGCCACCTTCCCACACTGTACGGAAAGGTGAAGGCTTGCACAGAGGTAGGTTAAGAAATATCTGCCCTCCTAGTTACGTCAGGTTGAGATTGAGGCAAATAGGGTAGGCAGAGAGGATGCCTTGTCCTGCTGCTGCCTTTGCTGCTGTTGTTCTGTGGGTAGAGAGTATTACAGCAAATCTGGCAGCTTTTATGAACATTGAAATGATCTTTAAAAGTGGATGTAAAACCCCTTTATTATTTGGTTGTTCTTCCAAAGTCTTACACGATCCCTCCAGGAAACTGTACTATTTACCCTCATAAAAGTAGCTCTGACATTAGTCTCAGGATGTTTATTAACTAAAACTGAGCCTTCTGAAGAAATTCAGCTTTCATGTCTGTAGCCTTTTTGTTAAATAAAGCAACGCTTCGCCTCCCCAGTATTACTTTTCGTCTGCCTCAGCAGCCCATTTTCTCACAGCCCGTGTGGTGCGTTTTGAAATCCTCTCGAGATGTAAAAAGCCCTGCAAAGGGGAGACACGGGGCTCCTTTTCCCGCAGCCGGGAACCTGCGTGGTGCCCGGGGGCAGCAGCTGGTGGGGGGGTTTCCCCGGGAAGGGGGGCGGGAGAGCGGGGCGGAGGAGGGCGCAGCGCCCCGGCACCAATCGCTTCCCGCAGGTCCCCGCGGTAGCGTTAGACTCGCCGCGATATTGAGGGAGAGCGGAGCCAGGGGCAGCGGCGGCCACTTGCAGAGGGGGCAGCTCCGGGGAACGGGGCGGCCACGGGGCTCCCTCCTCTTCTTCCTCCCTCTCCGCTCTCGCCCAGCCCGCCGCGCAGCCCCGCGCAGTTCCGCGCAGCGCCCCCCCCTCCTCCCTCAGCCCCCCTCCGCAGCCAGAGCCAGCAGCGAGCGGCAGCGCTGCGCGGCCCCTGCGGAAGGAGCGGCAGGGGGGCGCGGTGATGTGAAAGGCGCACCCGGAGAAGGAGGGAAGTCCCATCGCCAGGAAGGCAGCCGGGAGCTTCTCCGTACCGCAAGGTAACCCGTCCTAGCCTTCGGGGACTTTTTCTTCTGCTTTTTTTTTTTCCTTTTCCACCTATTTTTCCCCCTTTTTCTTTTATCTTGTCTTTTTCTTCATTTTTGTTTCTTTTATTTATTATTTTTCTTTTCCCCCTTTCCTTTTTTTTTTTTTATTTTTCTTTCTTCTCCTTTTCTTCTTCTCTCCCTCCTCTCCCTTTTTTTTTGGTTGGCTGGTTTGTTTGATGGGGTTTTTTTGGTTCCTTCTTTTTTTTTTTTTTTTTCCCCCTCTTCTTCTTTCCTCAGCCCCTTAGCTGACCAGCCTCAGAGGGCCAGGAAGAGGCGGTGAGGGACGGAGCGAGCCCACACCGGGTCGCTCTGGAGTTTGCCTGGGACAATCTTCCCCCACTTCAGGTGCACTGCCGTGGCAGGCAGACCTACGCTCGACAGGGCAGGGCAGGGCAGGGCAGGGCAGGGCAGGGGGTGTCCCGGCGCCGGGGCTCGCCGTTGGTACCCGGGAGCCCGTCGGAGAGGCGGAGCGGGGACAGAAGTAACCGCCCGGGGCACGGAGCGGCTCTCTCCGGCTGTCCCGGGGCGGAGACGGCGGGGAGCCGCCGCGGGGGTATTCTGCAGAAAGCGGAAAGCCTATAGAAAAAGATGTGTGGGAGGGGGGGTGCTTCACAGCAGGAGCTGGAAACTACCTCCCATCTCCTCGTCTCGCCGGGGCTCCCGAAGAAGAAGCGCAACCCTCCCCCCGCCCCCCCGCTTCCACCTCGGGGGGTCCGGGGGCTCCGGTGCTCGGCGGGCGCCGCGGGAGCGGCGCGAAGGGGATGAGAGGGCAACACAAATGGTAAAAGATACGGAAGGAAGAGACCTAGTGGCTGGGACATAAATCAGGCACAATATATGGGGAGTTGATGAGAATAGGTCTTTTCACCCGTAAAAAAAAAATAGCCACTTTGGAAGAGAAAAAGGAGGCTGATTATTGGCATCCAGCTCTGAAACCCAGGCAGCTGATGCTGAGGGGAGCCAAAGGGAGCAGTTCTTCTGGGTTTAAAAACAGCAAGACAGTCTCTGCCAAAGATTGCAGTAAACACTGAATAAAGATTTCATTGTGGCTTGGTGTGACTGGAATAATTAGGCAGTTAATTGTTCATTCTGATCTTAAAGTTCAGTAATCAGTAGTGCACAGTAGGAAAAAACACGGGGGAAAGGGAGGAAAAACAGCAATGGGAAAATGTATTACTTTTTCCTCTTCCGCAGGTTTTCTTTTTTTTATTATTTCCTGGTGAGATTGGGAGCACGTGGGTCCCTGTCTGTTTAGACAGAGAACACCTTTGTAAAGCTGGGGTGTAATTGTGCTTTTGCTGCCACTGTGTCAACATCATTTCAGGCTGGACAAAATCAAACTATGAGACTTAAAGAAATCTTATTTTATTGAAATGAAATCTGAAGATGCCTGGAGAATGAACATTTTGGCTAGATTAACTAATACCAATTAATGCATTTTACTTATGTGTGCACTTTATTGCCAACTCAGCAGGGATGGAAGCTAATGGTGCCAGCTTTTGTGCTGCTCTAAGACATTTTTCAAGCAGGCACACAAGGTTTTAATGGTAAACTGTTTTGAGTTTTTAACACTGTGATTGTGTTCCTGTTCAACTGGAGTTCCTTTGCAGCAGTGACTCTTTCATGATAATCTAGTGAAATGATCTCTTGTTGCACTGTGTTAGCTATTCCCTGTGACACAGCAGGAAAATACAACCTGTGTGTATTTGTACTGGAGGTGGTTATGAGTTGTTGAGCAAGATACACTTACAAGCAATAGAATATGACTTACTGATATTAACTGGAAGATGGCACCATAGGCAAAAAATATTTGTCTTTCCTATATAACATATTTTTCCATATGTCTACATTTGTGATAAAGAGATAATAGCGGATTAATTTTCAGAAAAGATGGAAGAATATTATGTTTAAAACAACAACAACAAAACTTACAAAGAAGTCCACAGTCATTTGAGCAAAGTAAAAAAATTATTCAAAGTCTAAATGTGAAGGAAACAGCCTCATCCTCCATATAACTTCCTTGACTTTAGAGTAGTTATATGAAAGATTCATTAGGATTGGAGACATCCATGTAGCCTACTCATCCATCACAAACAAATACATAATTGCACTGGAATTTGTTGAGGTCTAGAAAGAAATTCAGAAAAGTATAATTTTTTTGCCACTGCACATGCAGAAAGCTAAGAGCTACCAGTTACAGAAAATAATAATAATAAAAAAAGGTGCTGGGGGAGTTTTCATTCAACACTGAAATTAAAGCAATCTGTTATATTTTATTGAAGCTGAATTTTTTTAATACTTTGACCTACATTTTGTGAGATTTTTGTGGGGAGACAAGTAGAGAAAACACAAGGCATGTTGTCCATCGAACAGTGTAAAACTAATATAAAACACAGCAGTCTTTGCTCAGGTCACAGAGTTTAGAAGAGCAAGGACAGAATGGTGACTCTCTGGAGTCCAAAGTGATGGTGAAAAAAACCAACTTGTAACAACTGAGTATGTAAGGGCCAACATTAAGATATGCTTTACAAGCATTTTTTTAAGCTGTTGAATGTGTTTTGTCCCACCAGTGATACTCAGCATTCTGTCTATGAAGAGTGTTCCTGATTTAATGGCAAGCTTTATTGAAAGGATATCTTCAAAGCATTTTACTTACTAGTTCAGCCTAGAGGGGGGTGTTGCTAACTTCAGTTGCACCTATTTAGTCCGAGAAACCTAAGCATGTTCTGCTTTTCTTACAGAAATACAAAAAGTGTAGTGATCAAGTGATCACATGAGAGACACTGCTTAAGTTTCTGCTTTGTGATGTTCTGACAGACAATGTTTGTAAAAATCTACATAGCGTACCCCTTACACAAATACCACGTTAAACTCTACAAGACTAGTAATAAGATTTTGAGGTAAGACTGAGGTGGTTTTACCTCCATTTTCAAATACAAAATTTCCTAAGTGACTCCTCATCAAATTGTAGCTAACTCCTGAGTACTATCTTATACCTAAGAGTTGTTTGAAATGCATGGTACATCTTCATAATAAAATTGCATTGTCACAGACATAATTGTTATTCATAACAAGTAGTCTCACAAACAGATTCTGTCCCTGTAAGTATTGAGTCCCAGTCAGGCCAATTATGACTAAATTACAGCATGTTCTCTGCTGTATCAACTAATTAAAGGGTAATTAATAAAATGATAATTTCATTCCATGGCAATGTCTACATCTGGTTGTCATAGCAGAGATTGTCTGACATATGGTTAAATGGTCAGATTCTACATTGTATGAATGCAACATTTGCCCAGAACACCTGACAAGCCAGAGGAATTTTAACCCTTAAGACATGAATTTCAAGAATCTGTGTCAATGTGCTATTAGACTGGTTTGCTCATTCTTTCCATCTAGTCTTCTTATGCGTTTAAGAAAATTTAGTTCTCTAAGTTAATTTAAGTAATTCTCTTGAGGTGGGGGAAGAGTGAAAAGAGGACTTGGGATATTAGATTGGAAATGAAAGATAGAATAGTACTGACTTGTCACCATGGGAAATAAAATAGGTGGGTCTAAATTAATTTCTGACAGGAGACTCTCCATTGGTTCTCTTATTACTGGGAGCTTTCCCTTTAAGGAAAATCAGGCTGGAATTAGCATGAGGACAAAATTATCTTTTTTTCCTAGATACAATCATATGCCACAATTAAGACTGAGGTTGTGGTCACAACATGGAAAAATTTGCTTTGCAGCCTTCCCACACTGTACCTGTCACATGTAGATAAAACAAAAGTTAGCTTCTCAAGGACAGTAACTGTAAAATTCACACATGCTAGAGAAATGAAACAATCTTTTACCAAGTCAACAGATGATATGAATAAACAATTCTATTGTAGATACCTGATGTATGCATATACCCCGAAGTATCAGTGATTGAAATTTTCAGAGCTGCCCATACACAGTATTTTATACACAGCTTAAGGGAATACATCTTAAGCCCCAGTATTGCCTTGAAAAATTTCAATCGCTGCTGTTTCAAAGTGTACAAGAGGGTGTATCTGTCCTTTGAAAGCATAAACTGTAAGTAGTGGTACTTTAACATGGGTTAAATGACACTTTCTTATCTATACTGGGTCAAGCTGAATCCCTCATAAAACAGAACGAGAAATGAAGTAGCAGGCTTAATGATTTCCTCTCTTCAGGAAAAAAAAAAAAAAAAAAAGGCATGAAAAGAGGAAAATATAATAGCTAGTAGTTTTTCACAAATAGAGCAAAGTAAAAAGGATGCAGTAAACTGCAGGAAGACATGAAAAGTCTGTCTTTTCCCATGCAAGCCATCCTCAATGAACAGTTCCCCCAGTGAGCAGTCAGGGTTGCTCATCACCTCGCGTGGTCAGGTGCAGAGCGTGGCCAGAGATACTAATAAAGCGCTGTTTGTCTGTCTCTCTGAGAGCCCGACTCCCGCTTCTTGAGAATTTCCAAGCGCACGGATCCATCTCATTTTCATTCTACTCGTGTAACTCATTAACACCTGGAAAATCTTTTATAGCATTTAACTGCATCAGATGCACTGTCTGGCACATGTTTTCCTAATAGGGCTTTCACTGTGGTATTGTCAAAGAGCCCTTATGTCACAGCTGGGAACATGAATCTGTCATGTCAGTACTGTACCTTGTTTTAGATAGTAATAGTGTATGAGTGTGTTTTATGGAGGAGCCAAATATGCCCATATACTGCATTAGCAGGGAAGAATGTGAAGCTTGTTCTCCTAAATAAAGATCCAGGCTGGTGGTGGTAGAGTACTTTGTACCATTTAAACACTGCTGCCTCTAAGGCATTGCACTTAAGGAAAGGGAAGTCTGAGGCAAGCAAGGCACGTCTCAGTGTTTTAGTAGTGTAATGCTGCTGGTTAATGATATGTCATCATTTACATTTCATTGGGAAAAAATTGCCAGAGGTTTCTAATTCAGCAGAAACAACTTAACTAGAAGTTGAAATGAAAGTCCTTACCCTGGGAATATTTGTTTTTAAAACAAGTTTGATTTAAATATATTTGCCAATATAAGATGAAGGGGAAGAGAAGTAAATGTTTCCTATTTCTATATGCTTTTTGCATCCATTAAATCACTGTAAACCCCAGTTTTAAAAAGATTACTTTGTAGCTCTGTAGTAAGAATGCCTTGGGTAATTAAAAAAGGATAGAACTGTGAAAACTGACTGCAACATGAGTATGAGACCTACTTTTTCACAGGAGTTTTTAACAGAGTTACATACATTTCATCTGAAAATTAAGCACTTAAAATTCAGGAGTTATGATGCTATCATGACACCAAGCATGTCATGATGGTACTCCAAAAGACAGAGCCCACCTTTGAAAATGTTTGCAGACTTCAGAAACTGTAGTTGTTGTGAGGGAGTTGACTCAGGTCTTCATTTAAAGAATGAATGGATGAAAGAAGCATTTCATTCAGTCACAGGAGGTTCAAATTTTTGAACTACTTGGTTTGCTTTGAAAAGCGTAAGTATAGTTCATATACTAAGAAATGAATGAAAGGGATTTCAGATAGTTAAGGTGAAGGTATACTGTGAAATGCATTCCGTATGTTTAAAATGTTTGTCCCTATTGTTTTTATAAGAGATTTTCAAAAGCCTGAGCCTGCAGGGATTGATATCCCAAACAATCAGCAGTCCAAGCTTCAGCTGGAATCAGTGAAACACTGAGGTGTTCAGGTTAGAGGACTGCCTTCTGAATATCGCTCTTCATTTTCTCCTTTTTTTGCCATTTGTGTCGTCTCCTGTTTTTTCTAACAGTGACAGCGCTGAGATGCTTTCATGGGCCCATGCTGTTAGTTCACTTCCATGTTCTCAACAAAGAGAGAAGGAATAGGGCTGGTTAGGGCTCCCATAAGGACCCTGGGGAGAACATGTGGATTTGTTTCTCAGTAGGGCCTTTCTGTAAACAATTTCAGTTTTTTTTCAGGAGGACTGAAGCCCTTCATGCTTCTGCATAGACATCCAATGGAGCAAGCACTCACCAAACTGTGTAGGGTTTGCCCTGCTAACTATGCAGCACCCAACAATGTAGCCCAAGAAGTGCTAATGGTTTTCAAGTTGAGCCCACACTGGAGCTTAATTCTTCTACATGATTCCTTTTAACTTACTGCAGAAGCAGATCAAACATAAAAAATGAGTCTATGTAATTGTGGTGGATTGGCCCTGGCTGGACACCAGGTGCCCACCAAAGCTGCTCTCTCACTCCTCCTACTCAGCTGGACAGAGGAGAGAAAATATAACAAAGGCTTGTGGGTTGAGAGGACAGAGAGATCACTCAACAATGACTGTCATGGGCAAAAGAGACTCGACTTTGGAAAATTACTTCAATTTATTACTAATCAAAACCAGAGTTGGATAAGAAACTAAAAACTTAATCTTAAAACAGCTTTCCCCTACCCCTCCTTTCTTCCCAGGCTCAACTTTACTCCCTAGTTCTCTACCTCCTCCCAATCAGTGGTGCAGGGGAATGGGGAATGGGAGTTGCATTCAGTTCATCACACGTTGTCTCTGCTGCTCCTTCCTCCTCAGGGGGAGAACTCCTTACACTCTTCCCCTGCTCCAGCCTGGGTTCCCTCCCACAGGATTCATTTCTCCATGAACTTCTCCTATGTGAGTCCTTCCCACAAGCTGCAGTTCTTCATGAACTGCTTCAGCATGGGTCATTACCACAGGACGCAGTCCTTCAGGAATGGACTGCTCCAGCGCAGGTCTCCCATCAGGTCACAAGTCCCATCCGCAAACTTGTTCCTGCATGGGCTCCTCTCTCCATGGGTCCACAGGTCCTGCCAGGAGCCTGCTCCAGCATGGGCTTCTCATGGGGTCACAGCCTTCTTTGGGTGCATCCACCTGCTCTGGCATGGTGTCCTCCACAGGCTGCAGGTGGACATCTGCTCCTCCATGGGCTGTAGCTGGACAGCCAGCCTCACCGTGGGCTGCAGGGGAATCTCTCTTTTGGCACCTGGAGCATCTCTTTTTCCTCCTTTACTGAGTTTGGTGTCTGCAGAATTGTTTCTCTCACATATTCTCACTCCTCTCCCCAGCTTCAGTTTTCTGTTGTGCAGGGGCTTTTTCTGCTTCTTAAATATGTTATCAGAGAGGCGCTACCACCATTGCTGATGAGTTCAGCTGTGGCCAGGGTTGGATCTGTCTTGGAGCTGTCTGGCATTGATTCTACCAGACATGGGGGAAGCTTCTAACATCTTCTCACAGAAACCACCCCTGTAGCTACCAAAACTTCGCCGCACAAACCCAACACAGTAATTAACCTTTCTACATGCCCAGGTATTGTGAGACACAGTTAAGCACCCTTGCAGTATGTAACTTAGTTACAGCAATGCAAGTTAAGTATTGCGTGAAAGGCTTAACTATAAATTTCCTTGCTCGTTTGAGTTTAGAATTGCAATAATGATGTAACGTGAATTAAAATAGCAGTAGTCAGTGCTAGTTGGCAAATCTCTTAAGAATAGTATAGGTACCTCACTAGACTATTATAAATTGTGTGCCTTCTGTGCACTTAGCCCATTGCTGAAATTAGTCTATTTTTTAACTTTAAGATACTTCTGAAAAGGAGGGAAGTGTTTTAACAAATAAAGTTCTGCTGGCTCTCAGTGAGAATCAGAAGACTGACATCTGCAAAAGGGAGCTCGCTAAATGCAAAAAAGCATTTACCTGCAAAAGAAATTTGGAGTTTTTCCCCAAATGTCCTCCAATCCATACATAATCTGGAGGTCGTTAACCATTCAAGTACATATTATGTATTGCTTGACCTTCGGAATAATGTATTAAGGCTTCCCATGAAAAGTATGTTGTTAACAAACAGGGTGAAGAAATAAGAAGGAAATAATGAAGGATGTGTGCGAGGCAGATGCATGCCTCCCCAGAAGAGGAAGTTTGGGAAGAGTATATATCAGTAATGCATGACCATTTTAGTTGGACACTCAGTTTCTTTCAGTGTCAGAGGAGAGCTGCATGCACCAACCAACTGCTGTATCTCCCGAGAGGAACCACTGCCCTTGCCTGTTTGGTTCATGCTTCCCATATGGATTTTCTGTAGTCTTGTGTCTTTTTCAGAAAGCAAGATGAAAATGGGCAGGCACCATGCAAACAATTAGGGGTGCCAGCTCCTCATGAACATCTCTCTCTAAGACAAGGGGGAGTGAGCACAGAGCGGTAAATTAATTCTGATAACAAACCTAAATGTCCTCTTTTCTGGGCACCCCATGGACACCCCATGGAGATCTTGTCAAATGACTAGTGCACATCCTTGGTAATGACAAGGGGAAGAGCTCCTGGGCCAATTAAAAAGGCAGCAGTCAACTATTGACATTATTAGACTAGTGCCTGTGGCCCACAACCCTGCACACCTTTCATCCCTATGACCCTCCTCAGGTGAAAGGACCATGAAGAGAAGAGACATTGTCTTGGTAGAACAAGCTCCGTGCTAAGCACTTGTAGTAGGGGAGGCACATAGCCACGATGCTGTAAGGAAGAGCTGAAATCAGATTTCAAGCAGATGACAAGCAAGGATCTGTCAAACCAGCCTTAAAGAGGACAGAGAGCATGTTCAGAGAAAACGATGATAATAGCAACAAAACCTTGCAGAGACTGAACAGAGGAAGAAGCTGCAGGAGGGCAAGAAAACGGAGGATTTGTATAGTGAGGTAGAGAGAAAGAAATTACAAATGTCTTCATAAAATAACAGAGACAAAAAGAAGATAGATCTGATTGGTAGCAGGTATAGAATTTGGTTCTGACCTGGAGAGGGACTAATACAAAAAGAAGACAAATAACTGTTTCACAGGCTTGTGAATGAGCATGGCAGAAGGAGGAGCAATATATGGTAGCAGGTAGAGATTGGCATAACAGCATCTAGATCCCACAGGAAGTTTCTGGGGTGAATACAGGGTATTGGAGGAGTTTTGTACAAAAATCAGATTCCTAGATTTGCACATGGAGTTTCAGGTTCTGGGTCATCAATATGCCAAGAGAATGGTGTCTGTCAGCAATGTGTCATAGATATTAGGATTATATACATAATAGACCCATTATATAGAAATGCTGTACTGAATCATGGCTAAACCTTTTTCTTGAGTAATGTAGTCTTTGGAGAGGTTAATCCTCATTAGAGTGAGTTCAGGGGCATTGCTAAGGGTGCTGTGTTAAATACACTGTGGTTGAGGATCCACTGCTTTAGGGGGGCTAGTTGTGTTGACTCGTGCTCGTGATACATCTCAACATAAAGTTGAGGACTAAGGAACTGGATGTTAGATTCGAATGTGTAGAAGAGATAATGAGGAAAAAAACAACAAAAAAAAAAGGTAAAAAGTAAAAGCTGCAGCTCAACAGTGAGTGGTCTCTGTGTGTGTTTCCCTTGTTTGTTTGCCCCACATATACCTTCAAGTGCTCTCTTGCTTGCTGTCACGCTGCCTTGGGGCAATGGAAGGAGCTCCCATTAAGACCCATTTGTGTTATGACTGCTAAATACATGACTGTTAGTGAGGCAATGAATGAACCATGGTTAACAGCAGTGATACCCAATATAGCTATTAACTGTTCCGTGCTACTTGCTGTCTCCATCCCATTCATTTGTTTCTCGCATTTGGGAGAAGGCACTCCATTGCATTAGCTCTGTAATCCCTTACTGGATTGTATAGGTGTTTGTGCAGAGTAAACATAATAATGATGTGTGGCAGGTAGGTGTTTATTATTTACTACAAATTCCTAGCCTTGAAAAATGCATTTTGGTTAAAATCTGTTGCCACTTTAATCCTATTGGCCATCAACCCTTTGACTGCAAGGTCTTTGTTCTGTTGAAACATCAATAATTGCAGTATCAAAAATAACTTATAGGGTGTTCTACTTTTTTTCTTCTTCATGTGTCAATTTAGCAAAACATCAGTAAAATGCTCATAGATAACCACCTGAAATAGTTTTTTATGCAAGTTGTTCTCTTTGTTTTCTGAGTGCTTCAGCGTTAATACCTTTACAGTGGGCAAAAAGTGATTGTCCCAGGAGTGCACAGCTAAGATTTTTGAAGCTGCTGTAGGATATGGACACTTAAGTTCTCATTATTTTTAATGATCACTGAGCATCCAAATTCCCAGTGTATTTACAGTGACTATCAAATTGTCCTCAAAGAGTTGGTGGACCAAAACTGGTTTTATTCTGAGATAAATCACCTTCTTTTCTCCAGGAACCTATCAAGTTATTTATAGAACAAACAATTACCAAATGTCATAACATATTTGACTTACTGGCTGTAAATATGCAATCTGCCAACCATTATGTGAATTTAAAAGTATTTTAAAGTCCATTGGTCTTTCTTTAGCCTCTTTAGGAAATATCAAGAGTGAACTGATCCACTCAGCTTGTGATTTAAAGTATCATCCTATGCAGGATTATTATTTTGTTGGAAGACCCATTGCATTGCAGAGCTTCAGGAGCATTAGAAGAAAGTGTTTTCTATGTTAATGATTGGTGTCATCTCTGGCTAAAGAGGTATCTTTGGTTCTGTATGCTCACAGGTTACTCAGACACGTGTCTGAAATCATTGCTTTGATGAACTTCTTTCTATGATAATTTACTCATCATGGTACCATTTCACAATGTCAAGCTGTTACTTGAAGAACATTTACATGACATAGTGAAGTAGAATACAAATTAGAGCAATATTTTATGCAGAAGTTTTTCTTTTCTGATTTGCTTTACGCATAGATAAAGAACATTCAAAAAAGCATCCTCCTGCTGCACAACCCTACTGCTGATAGTAACTTCAGTAACCATCATACAGTTCTCCTTTAGTGGTAGCAATCTCTGCAAGAATAAAAAACACAGGGTAATGTAATGTTGTGTGTAATCTGAACATTCAGCATTAGAAAAATCATCAATGAGAAAAAGGTGGAAAGTGAGGTTTTTTGAAAGTTCAATACTAGATGAAAGTATTTAGAATGGAGATAATATCAGCGACTGCAAAGGAGGATACATTTGAAAGTTCTGGCCATATTGACCAATAAACAATTTATGGAGAGAACACAAAAAAAGGTTAGAATATTTTAAGACTGTAGCTTCCGACAAGTATTTTTTATTTATGACTTTGCAGTACCATCTTCTCCAGTGATGTTTATAGGAAGTAAAAAAAAGAGGGAAATGGGGAGGAGACAGCATTCCAAGTGTTTTATCTTCTTGTCCTCTGCCATGCCTGGGGACAATATTCCTATTCCAAAAAAAACCCTGGAACTAGAAGAATCACAGATGTGACACGTTAAATGTTTAAGGTAAAGGAGATGAAAGAATGGTATTGCTTTATCTGAAGCTTGTGTAGTACTGATGCCAAGAAATGAGAGCTGTGGGCACAATCAAGTGAGGCTGGGTGAGAAAAGAGGCAGGGGTGGGGTGGGGTGGGAGAAGGGTCCACCCTTCGCACAGCTTCTGCCACTGTTAGGCACCCTGTTGACAAAGCCAAAGGTTCACAGTCTGATGGGATTATACACTTAGATAAGGCCGATGTTTGAGTTTGGCTCTGAATCTCCTGATACAACACCATGGATCTGGGTGCTTGAGGAAAATAGTGGTTTAGGTTTCTGAAACCGCAGCACCAGGCAAAGGTAAAACTTCTATTAGTAGTTCTAATTTGTGTTTTAGGGGTGCCTGCAGGTGCTAGATACAATGCAGACCCTTGTGCTGTAGAAACACATAGGACATAGTGCTGCAATGAAGTGCTTGCAATCCAAATACTAGAGCTGGGAGATCACGATTGTGTTTTGCCAAAGCTTAAATTTCAAAATCATCATGTTTTAGAAGGAAACCAAAGCCTTTAGAAAATATTCAGACAAAAAAGATGTCACATTTAGGAAGGAATAGGTCAAGATTTTGATTTGTGTCTTTCAGAAAGTCACAAAAAAGAGCCCTTGATATGAGAAATCTTTCCCTGAAAAATGTTGAAGTTTATATGTTTCTGGTGGGAAAAAAAAAATCCCAAACAAAACTACTTTTTTTTAATCGAAGGAGAATGTATCTTGAAAATCAAAATGTTGCTGAACAAGTTCTGACCAGTGGACTGAAAACACAAGGCAGAGTGAAGGTAGGACAAGCCTAGGGAACAGCATCGAGGAGCAAGGTGTGGGAGAAGACAAACACTGGAGCCAGCCACTGCTTCCCAACCCTGCACTGCCAATTTGTCATCCCCATTCACCAGATATTTTCCTCTTTTCAGCCCAGGTCAGAGTTTCCGAGCCATGAGTTGCAAGCCCTGAGGTCAGGAGGGCAGCAACACTCTTTGCTTTTGTCACTTACCAGTAATGCCATGTATACAAAGCTGTAAGGGGTGCCAATGCAAACCCTGCTGTAACAGGTGTCCCTTCTGATATTTTGACATCTTGGGATGAGGCTGTCACACCACCCCATAGCCCAGGATGGCTCCCGTTCTAGGGAGACCCTCTGCCATCTGAGCACCACTTGCCAGGGCAGCACTGTGTCAGCCCACGCTGGAGAAACACTGGTGTGGAAAACCTGGAGTAGAAAGAAACACTTCAGGAGGGACATAACAATATCTTTCTGCTTTTAGAGATACTCTGACAGTGTTGGTTAACTAGACAAGTGTGACTCTAACAAATCTATCGAGCTTGATAAATGGTTCTCTATTAATAACCTAATTTTGTTAGACCTGATGAGCAGCTTTTGGAGTCCAGAGGCAGAAAAATACTGCTTGAAAGATGACTCTTACAAGAATCTAATTGCATGCAGGGTTTTCGGAAATGTTAGGACAGTTCCTGTTCAAAAGTTGGGTGTCTGTTCTTCTTTAGTGGCAGCAAAATTAATTTTTCTGGGCTTGGAGAAAAAAAAAAATAGTACTTTGATTTTTACCAGTTAATGTACTGTCAAATCTTACTTCAAATAACATTTTTAAGTTTTAAAACATTCCACGAAGGAAGGGCTATCATTTCAAGGATGAAGATTGGTGTAAAATAATTCCAACAAAATTGATTGTGTTATAGGCACTATGTGTATATGACTTCTGTAAAATACTGCTCTTTTAATGCTCATATTTCAGCTGTAGAAAAGAAATATTGCAGTGAGTTCTCTTATGGACACATACATAAAAATACCGTTTACACCAGTACAGCAAGGAAAACAATGTGATTTAAGTGGGGAGAGATCTTTTCCCCCTAGGCCATATTCTAGTTTTAATTACACCCTATCTATCTTAAAGACCTGGGGTTTATTATTTCAGGACAGACTAGTGTCTGGGAAAATGACCCATGTCAGTATTTCAAAGAAAGATGTAAAAAATCTTTACAACATGGCATGTGTCTGTGTTATTCTACTCTTTAATACACTAATGCGAGCTCACTGGTTTCAATGGGCTTATGCTGGTGCAGTTTGAATGTTTCACTCAAAGACAGTCTGAGTTTTGTTCATAGTAAGCAACTACTTTTTTATTGATAGATGGTGTCTGATTTTTTAAGATTAATTTATGGTTATTGTGTTACAGTGATGACCCCTCCCCCTTTGACTTGATCATTCTATCCATCATTATATACCTTGTACAGATTCCTGATGAGGTCTCTACTTTATTAAGAGTTTTATAGGAAAGTGTTTCTTTCCAGTGTGCTTCTTGATTCCCAGGTGTAAAATAATTTTTAAAACCAACATTACTATGAAAAGAATCATGAAAAAGGTTGCTTATAAACTGCAGTTTTAAAACTTGCATTTGTGAAGAGAGATTAATTTCAAATGCTTTTCAAAGTCCTCCTTTATCTACACATCACACTGAGACTCTAGCTTGATGCTAGTGTTCTTACCTGGTATTCTGCCATAATAGACCAAATCAAAGGATTCAAAAGGCAAGCTGTATTAGAATCACAGAACGTTAGGGATTGGAATGGACCTCAAAAGATCATCTAGTCCAATCCCCCTGCCAGAGCAGGAATACCTAGATGAGGTTACAGAGGAATTACTCCAGGCAGGTTTTGAATGTCTCCAGAGTAGGAGACTCCACAACCCCCCTGGGTGGCCTGTTCCAGTGCTCTGTCACCCTCACTGAGAACAAGTTTCTTCTCAAATTTAAGTGGAACCTCTTGTGTTCCAGTTTGAAACCATTACCCCTTGTCCTACCATTGGCTGTCACTGAGAAGAGCCTCGCTCCATCCTTGTGACACTCACCCTTTATATATCTGTAAACATTAATAAGGTTACCCCTCAGTCTCCTCCAAGCTAAAGAGCCCCAGCTCCCTCAGCCTTTCCTCATAAGGGAGATGCTCCACTCCCTTAATCATCTTTGTTGCCCTATGCTGGACTCTCTCCAGCAGTTCCCTGTCCTTCTTGAACTGAGGAGCCCAGAACTGGACACAATATTCCAGATGTGATCTCACCAGAGCAGAATAGAGGGGAAGGAGAACCTCTCTCAACTTAAATAACTAGGTTTGATGACAAAAGTGTCAAATTAAGTATTTTCCTGTTGTTCGTTACATTTGAAAATATTCAGGAGTAAAATAGACATTTTGGCAAAATGTTCCACTAAGGAAAATCTGGCTGACATACGTATTTTGTATTCGGGATGAGATTTTGCAGTGGTGTGAAGCATCTTGAGAACAGCAACACCATAAGACCTATGCTTGGTGAGGCTCTAAGCCCAACTGGGAAGAAGGAACCATGTAGATAGACATGTGGGTCAAGAATATCAGCTCCCAGTGTGGCTGTTTAGGTGGAGTCAAGGAGCAATGTCACCACATCCTTCCTGCCCTTTGAAACCAAACATTTCATTTCTGAAACCTCAAAATTATTAATTTCATAACATAGAAGTTAACACTTGTTTGCCTTTTTAAAATGATTTTTAAAAACTTTGTGGAGAGATAAATTACATTACTTTGGCTTTTTAGCCTCACTCAGGAGAAATGCCAAATACTATAACTTATTGCAAGATGGAAATTTTGATTTTCAATCTGATATAAAAATTGTGTGATCATAGTAAATATTCTGTCTTAAATCTCTTGTAAAATAAAAAATAATAGGAACTGCTACATTTCCCTTCAAATGATCCTTAGCTAATCTAGACTTTATAGTTGGAGTGACATTGCAGCCATCACTCTGAGTGTGTGCAAGGCTGGAGAATTCCTGGTCATCTGAACTTACAGAGAAGAATATCTTCAATATTAAATCCCTTCTGTATCAGCATTCTACAAAAGTTAACTCTGGAAATGTGTCAGTTAAAAATATAGTGGAAGAGAGAATGAGTAACCCCCAAGAGAATCTCCTTCATGAATGCAAAAAGTTTTGAGGATTTGGGAATCAGCTCTTCCCAGTGAGATGAGCCCTTCCAGTGGCATGAAGAGCAGGAAATTCTGAAAAATTCTTGGCCTCAGGAAAGCAAAAGTGACAGTCTGTTAATGCAGGGTAAGAGGTCCTGCCCTGTCTTTTTTATCCACTGAAGACTCATCCAACTAATCGGTTAGTGCTATTTTTTCTGCTGATACCAAATAGATCCTTACACTGACATTCTGCCGTATACCCATCTCTTCTGTTTCCCTGTCTTATGTGATAATGACCGTAAAGTGGGCTTGCTATTACGTGTGTTTTTAGCCTGAGCTCATCTCTAGTATTGAACTGTAGAAGTGCTGTTTTGTGCAGTCTGTAAAAAGACAAAGTCATGAGGCTAGAGAAATGGCATCTGCCTGCCTTTGTGTACTCTTTTGCTGATCTATACTGAAGGCATCCAATATACTTTAAATGTTTCCTGAACATCCTGGCACCTATAACAGCAACTTGCATCTGTAATGCAACTTACATGTTTCAAAACTTATATTGATATCCTCTTTTCTATGCTTTCCTTGTGACTGACATGACATTAATCTGAAAAGACAAAAAAAAAAAACAAAACCTAATGATTGATAGAATAGGTTTTACTATGTATTGTCCCAGCATTTAGTATACCAGAGCAAGGGCTCTTTCAAAATGTTGTGGTAGGTAGACATGTGCTCAAAGCTGGATTTGAACCACTTCCACACATGAAAGAGATGTGATTCCAGGGCACTATAATCTCCAGCTCCCTGTGACAGTCTCTGAAGTTTGCACCTTTCTAGCAGCCAATGGGTAGCTGCACTTTCTGGGAAACTGGGCTGAGTCTTTGGTACTAGCTCCCGCAGAAACTAAGGACCATCGCAAACCCCACCGCCTTCTCCTTCACAAGCAAGGTGCTTCTTTTTTTTGCTTGCTAACATATGGCAGTGTGCAGATTTAAAACAACAAAAACAAAGTCCTGCCAAAACAAAACACTACACTGCATCTCCAGTTGTCCCTTGGGAGTAGGATGAGAGGGAGGATGAACCACACATGGCAGATGTTGGTCATTTAATGCTCTACAGGAAGGCACTCAGTGATGTACGACCCCACAGGGAGCAGAGCAAAACTTCCATCTCCCCCTTCTCAGCAGCGTGAGAAACAGGGCTGATGTCTGAGTGGAAGCAGTCAACCTAAAAAGATGACCACAAACAAGTGACAACACTAAGCAGCCTTGGTGTTTCCATTAGGTAAAAAAGATTTAAATAGGACAGAGCCCCATGCTGGGTTTCTTTTGGGGCATGGATTCCATTCCTGTGTGCACATACGTGTGTGCGAGCATCACCCAGTCTAACCCAGGCAGTATACACTGCAAAAGTTCAAAGCTTTTGGATTCCTCTTCATTGCTTCTTTTTTTTTAGGGGCTTCCTCTGATCTCTGCTTTTCATCCCTGGATTTGTTTGGAAGCATTTCTCCCTCTCCCCTGTTTCTTCATGTGGCAGGTTGCATGCAGATTCGTTATTCTGGTATTCAGTGGCCATCCGCATTGCTTTGTACATCGTTTACATCTTCACAGGCCGCAATGAAACAGAGACTTGAAGGAATAAATGTATAAACAGGCCTCTCTCCAGCTGTCACGTCTAGTTGTGGCAGAAAACTGGTGTTTCATTGTAAAAGATGTTAATTTCAATCTGAGCTGTGGCTGTGTTGAGAGGAGCATAAAAGGAATTCTTGATTATCTATATCAGTACCGTTGTCCCCAGGGACAGGCTCTGAATCTTCAGATCACATATGGCAAGAGTGCTGTGATAAAATATGCATCAATAAAACTTTGCAATTTATGATAATAAAGGAGTGGAAAGTTTTATACACTGTGATGATTATTCCTGACTGGTATTTTTTCCTTCCTTTCATTCTTCTGTGCACATTTATTTTTAAATCTGTTCTGCGTGTTGTAGCAATGATTGCATCACTGAAACTGTGGGTTCACAAGCTGGGGGGGCTCACCTTGTTTCTAGATCTCTTGGCCTTCTGTAGGCATCAGTCTGCTTCTGAAGCAGCAGGAATTTGCCCTCTTTGGGAAGGCTCTGCAATACTGCAACTCCTCACTCGTCTTCCTCTCCTGTGCATGCACGCACACTACAACCAGCATGAATTTTGAAGTAGCTTCCAAAAAGAAACGAATTATATTCCTCTGATCTTTATTTGCATATCTCGTTACTATAATCGATGAGAGATGCATACATTTACATGAAGGTAGCATTTATCCCATATTGCACATCACCTGCATTGTTTTAAATATATTTCATCTAAATAGAGTTTTTATTCCTTTGAAGTAGGAAAAATAATGATATGTTTATACTCCCAGGAAGTAAACAGTGGACTATTAAGTACAACCAATATATTATCTGTGACCTTATTTTTTTTCCTCAGCTCATTATATCTTTGGTGGCCATAGTATGAGAGACCCTGTCTTCTGCTTCAGCACATTTGATAGCAATTAATGATATAGCTTGAAACGTATGGCCTGACAGTACAAACTGTATGCATGCTTGGGTTCTGGCTGACTTCAAAGGGACTTCCACATGTCATGTTTACAGGCAGCTCTCCTTTACGGAACACCCTCACTGACATGTTTGCACAGCGTCTAGCGCAGCGGGATCTCTGGCTTTACTGGGATATCTAAGCCCTTCTGTAACACAAATAGGCAGTAGTACTGTGTGTCTCGTGTTTTCCCTTTTTTTTTTTTTTTATTTTCACCATATTTTACTTCAGTTGGCCTAACAGGAATAAATCAGCCACTTTTATCCTTTTCCACCCTTATTTCTCTGCAATTAAGGATGAGTTCCGAAATTACTTATGGGAAACAGTTTAGCCATCAGGCTGTCTCAAGAATGTTTTCCTAACTGATGCTCACTTGACTAAATTGTGTGCTCCTGTGCAATGGTAACAAAGTACTTATCTTAAAGTACATGCTTATTTCCTATCAACTTCAGTGGTGCTTATCACCTGCCTAAGGTTTAGCATGTGCTGAAGGGTTTTCTATGTTTGGGGACCGAGGCCCCCCTCAGGAAATCCATACCTACTCAGTTCTGCATGTTCATCCTTTCCCCATGTTTCTGCAGGTGCTTGAATTTCATAAAAGGCAATGAGATTTAGATAATTTGTGTAAGCACTTAAGTGAGCTTTGACATCTTTAAAAGTTTTGCTGAATCTGGGCCTACCTGATTAAAAGAACTCAAAGGTTTAGCAAAAGGAACAGATCGATTTCTAATATGAAAGCTATTTGCAAATACTTTTTTTTATGTACAGCTGCAGTTGAAAAGACTGAATGTAATACTATTAGATCCTCATTGAGGAGTGATGAGAGATTTAGGTTACAAAAATATTAATTTCTGATTATATAGATGTACAAAGGAGTGGGTGATAAGGTTAGCAGTGAAAAAAAAAAGGGTCGTGTGTGTTTTTTCCTACTTCTGCATTTGTGTGAATTAATAGGAAATTGCAGACTATTAGAAAGTTGATTGAATTTTGTTTCTTAACTTTGGTGTTTTTCATTAAGGTGATCCTAAAAGCAGGTGGCTTTCAATTATTTTTGTTGACAGCGCTGGCTAATGTTGTAATGATCCTTGGGAGAGGGAAAGAAAAGAGATTTATTGCAGTAGGAATAAGCTAGGCCAGGCAAAGAGGCAGAGTACATAACCACTAATTAACTCATGTAGTCATTAAAAAAAAACAAAAAAAACACAAAACAACATGTAACCTGAAAGAGGATTGTAAAGCATTTCTGAACTGCAGATCAGACCCTTGAGCTTTTGCTACACTGTGCATATCATATTAGATGGTATATATGAGCCAATTGCATATAAATCATATTCTCCCAATGTTGCAAGTCCTTGTCACAAAGCATATTTAATTTAACATTGTAATGTTTATTTTCTAAAGTTGTAAGTAGGCCAAAACATACCCAGTGAAATGAGCATTCTGCCATAGCACAGCACCTGACCTACACTCCAGTAGAAAATTAACCCTAATTCGTCTTCAGAGTGACCTTATGCCAAATAGCTATTTCAGATGCTCCATTCCTGCCCTTCACTGACTTTGTAAAGTGAAGCTGTAGCAATTTTGCCTAATTCAGTTTGGATTTTTAATTACATCTATTCCATTCATTTGTTTCCACTTAAAACCACGGTGTTGCGCTTGGGTGGCTTGTAAGCAAGCTTTGCTTGGTCTTAGTATCCTTTAGGGACAAGCTTAAGCCAGAAGGCACATATGTCTGTTGAAACCGTGTCAAATGGGAACTACTATACCAGATTCGAAGTAGAAGGCTTTGTTTTCTGACACAAAGGGTCAAAGTCTGCCTACTTATTTCCATGTGTCCCTTTCCTCCCCTTCCCTCACTATTCCCATCAGGATTATTTTAAATTCACATTACAGATGAGCATTTGTGTGCATATGCACAATTAACTGGAAAACAGAGTCCTCTTATTGTTCAAAGCTCCTCTAGAAGTGATTCCTCTCACAACCGTTTGTACACCTCTAAGACCAGCAAGATTTCAGCCAATCTGCTAACAAAATCTGTTTTCAGACACCATGTGGAGAAACCTGAGAAGCTTCAAGTGTTCTTACTGTCTGATTTTTTTTTTTTACTTCTTGATAAGAAATTGTAGCAATTTATAAAGAACATGTGTGCTTATTTCACCTATTATGTGAGCAATTAATGCTACAGTTTGCATTACATCACAATACAGCTGGTTCTTCTGCTCCTCCGAAGACTAGCAGAGATTGTATCTGGTCTCTGTAGTGTTTTCTACATTTGCAGAGCTGGGTACATGTGGACTGCAACGAGGATGCAAAGTAAGAAGGCTGCAGAAAGGACGCTGAGATAAAGCAATCTGAGTCTTCTCACTGAACTCCTGCCAGGCACAGATGAAACTGTTTCATGACAAAGTCTATCAAATTGCATTTATCTTGTGAATGCAAATCATTCCTAAGAAGTTCCAGTAGGGGAGGAAAAGGTGAAATTTATTTAAATGAAAATTAATTTATTTTTTTTTAAATCCTGCATTTATCAAAGTCAAGTGACTTCTGGTTTGACATTACAGGCACAAAAGTAAAGCTTAGCTGTCATTTCTTAGCTCTAGCAGAGCTCTGCTTATGAAGAAAAATTGGACCATATGGGAGCATATGGAAAAAACAGAAGGTTAATATTTATGGGAAAGTACCTCCTACAGGTGGCATTATAATTAACCTTGTGGGTCCTGAGCATAAATGTCAGTCAAGTGTGCACGTGTGCCATGTCCCTGCGTGGGACAGGAGCACAGTTCCCATGCCAAGACCACTGGGAGCCACCCAGCTGCCCCAAGGGTTTGGGGCTGGTCCCAGGCTGGGGCGAGGTTGTCACAGTGCCCCTGGGCCACCCGCCCCGGCCAGGGACCCGCTGGTGGCCACACTCCCCTACGTTCCCTGTGCACCCAAGCAGCTGAGGTAGCGAGTGACCCCCCACAGAAGCTGAGGCTGTGCTCCTGGGTAGCTCTGTCCTCTCCCCCAAACCCTGTTGAAATAGCTCTTAGGAAGCTGCTTTCTTGCACCCTGCGACTTCATGCTCCCCCTCACCCCGGCACGATCCCTGTGCCCTGTCTCACCAGCTGGGAGAGCAGTCTGCTCATCTTTGCTTCTTGTTGCCCGGGCTATTATTGGAGGACTGGTAGGACCCAGCTTATTACAGGGTTTTGGCACCCTCTTTGCCATATTTGGGGTGGGAGCTGGGTGTCTCTGCATAAGGCACATCCCTGTGGCCACCTCTCCTCCAGCCCCATGGGCAGCTGAAACCAGGCTGACTGTGCCCTAGACATCTTGGAACAGGGAAGGCAAATAAAATTGAGGAGTAGCCATATACACAGAGGGTCATGTGTCTTGGACATTGATGTATCCACTGGGGGAATAAATGGTGAAGATGTATTCATGTCCATAAGCTGAAGAGGGAAGATAGGGAAAGGTGGGATCAAGCTTGGGCAAACAGCTGGATGCATGTTTTTCCCCACAGCATGTCCATGCCAAACACATTTGAACAGAAATTACTGGGGAGGATGCAGAAATGTGAGTAACTGGATAAGTACATCTTAAATAACAAGAACCAGCACAATCAAAACTTACCTTTGAAAAGGCTTGAAGCTTTTGCATGGCTTTAATAAATGCAATTTGCAGAAACAGTGCAGTGTTTTAAAATAAATTATCCTCACAGAGTCACAAACTATGATTTATCTTTAAGCATCCTCACGCAGTGTAGTTTATTATATTTCAACCTGGGCTCTCAACTGTTCAGTTAATGTAGATAATTAATTTGATTATAATTCAATCAGGCAGTTTTGTGACTGACTGAAACATCCCCATATTGTTGCTACAAGTATTTCAGTTAGCTTATATGAAGAAATAATAAAATTCCTTATTATTTTTTCACATGCTTGCTTGTTTTATTCTATTTTTGTCCTTGCTATCTTTCTTACTGTCAGTTGGTTGTTCTAAAGTACATAGTGTGGGATTACTAATGCCTGCCCTAATGCATTAATGCTTTTTTTTTGAGCACACAGTCAGTATTCATTCTTAGCTATGCATGCATCTTCTAGTCACATTAGGTGATCTTTTTTTCTTTCCTTTTTCTTCATGCAGAAGATAAAGGAGGAGGAAAAGCTTGGACATCCTGTGTATTACATTGCAGTTCTTAATGACTATATGTGCATTACTTAAAAAAAAAAAATAGTACTAATTGTAAAAAGCTGTCTGGCTACAGTATACAGGATGAAAAGTGTTAGACATTAGTACATTAGATTCTGTTACACTCCTTGGTTGCAAAATTATGTACTAAGTACATTAGTTTAGAATGTAAGTACCTAAATATAGTAGATATTCTCACCCTGTTTACTTCTTGTGACAAAATAAGTGGAGCTTGTTTTTACTAGCATCCATTAGATGTACTCTGCTGCAAAACCTCCACTGAGTTCTTGAGATGGGGGTAATTTTGTGGGGTGTCATCTCATCGAGCACTGTAGGCAGTCTGCACACCGTGTGTTATGGAGGTCACCTAGTCCAGCCTCTTACTGGAAGGTGCTTACAGCACCTCTGACTAGCAAAGGGATCTTCGTAAAAAGAGGCAGTAACTATTGTTGGGCCAGATTATAAAGTGGGGCAAGATTTTGGACCCATAACTTTTATTCAGCTGTATCAGCCCCTCTAACGAAGGATATTAATTCTGCTCACAAGACTTGTTGCATGACACCATTACTCAGTACTACTCTCTCTTACTATACACTGCACTCTTCTGACGAGTTCCTGCAACAACACTGAAATCCCTCTCTGGGGAGCTGGTACAGAGATGTCAAGGTTAGGAAGGCAGAGCAGAAAAAAAAAAAAAAAAAAAAAAAAAGGGCCTTCTTTGTTAAGTGTTGTGGTCCTTTTTCCCTTCCAAGAGCAATTGCAGACTTTGAATCTACGTTATTCGCAATCATTTTTTCAGGATAGAAATTCCACCTTGAACTTCTAATAATAGCTTAGCATGGATTGTTGATTTCACTTATGAAAAAGGCCTCTAAAATTGTGTTCAGTCTTGCTTCAAGCCTCCAGGAGTATTTCTTCCCAATTTATGGAGTGCATTGCAGTGGATGCTAGTAAAACCAATTATTTCATGAAAGTGACTGGTAGACTTCAAGGAAAAAAATTCTTTCTCATCTGGCTACCAGCACAGGTAACCTATTGCGGTTCAGAACAATGGGCAGTGTTTTCCACAGAAGGATGACAGTGGGAGCCTGTAGCAGTTGTGTTTCTTCTTCTCAGTGCCCTTCGACTCTCCCCTGCTCTGCATTGGAAATGTCTTGAAAAGGTTATTGGGAAAGACTGAGATAGAAGTGCAGGTACGTCTCTTGTCACAGCAGACCTCAGTCATTGTTTATGCCAGTCTTCAAACATTAAATATTTGCTTGTAAATGCAGAATACAAAATGATGAAATGTATCTTAAGCATCAGGTCTGAATCCAGCTTCACTGAGTTTAACAAGAATTTTTGAAATATTAGGCTCACTAATACGTATAGGAAAGGGTAGCCAATATTATTAGACTATGGAGAAAAATGAGCTACCCTACATCCTACACTCCTATTATTTATTATTATGGGCCATCTCCCAAGGAGTCCTGGGTACTGGGATGACACACTCCACGGAAATGTGTAGGAAGACTCAAGCCCTTTAGCAGAGAGCTTCAAAATCTATTGCAGCAGGTCTAGGTCCCTGTGGAAAGCTTTTTCAAAAAATTATGAGCTTTTCCCCCTCCCCCCCTGCCCCCATAATATTTTATCTGGCCAACAAAGTCACACGTCCTCTTGTGAGGTTCTGCATGACACAAGGTGGATGAAGTGCATTATTTTTCCCAAAAGCTCTGTATTCTACATATACAGTAGACAAAACGTAGTCTTTTTTCTCCTAATTTTTTTACACTATTGACAGTAAACTTTATTTAAACTTTCATTAAATTATTGTGCATTATATTATTTTGGTTTTAATAAAGACATAGGAACTCTTCTTAATAAGTACTATGGATCAATTTAAAATAACACTGCTTTTGAATTGCTGCGGAGGGCACAATCTTATTCTATCATCTTCACTTAGTTTTCCAGTGCAGTGCTGTATTATTGCTGTTATTAAGTTCACATAGCATTCAGGCTGTTTTGGGTGCTGGAGGAACAAATGAAAAAAGCAAGGTTGATGTTCCTGTGACTTGAGAACCTGAGTCAGTGTTATGTTCAGACAAGATATACTGAAAAGAGAGGAGATAAGGCAGCAATAGGTTGGGATAATGGTATTGTAATATTGGTAATGTAGTTCTTGATAACATAATGGCTCTTCTCTTGAAGGTAGGCACCTGAGAATAAATAGATTACAGTTATTTGCCCATTAACCTTAGCGTTATTTAGATGCCAATGAGCAGTTGGAATTGAGCCTTCAGGAGTTATCTGACTGACTCTGGTTTATAGAGGATATTTTAAGAAGGCATTTCTTGTATAGGCCACAGAGATAGCTCTGGGGAACCAGAGCATGTGCAATTTCAGGGTAGCAGAGAAACAGGACCAGTGCAGATGCAGAAAATGGGAAGTTATATAGGAAAGCAGAACAGTTTAGGATCTTTCAAGCAAATGATTATTTCTGATCCCAGCATACCTTGAGTGTTGGTACTTTTGCATAGTGAAATATGTTGTTAACTGAGACCAAATTATTTGATTTTGTGGCTGAACTGAACCCCTTACATTAGAGGCAGATTTTCAAGAAAAATAGAAGATGTGGCTACTTGCCCTGATAGCTAAAACCAGCCTTTGTACACTCTGCTTGCTACTGCAGAATTAATGGGCATGCACACATCTTGCCAGGCTACTTTGAACTATATTGGAAGACAGATGTTTTATTAATCTAATTCTGCTTAGACTACTTTGAACAATGTTGTAAAGGAAATACTAAAATATTTTTGCTGAGATTATAATATTTTACCTAAGTAACTTTAGTAAAGCAATACATAATCGTGGCAAATTAAAATGACGTATTTTAGGCAGTAGAGATCAGGCTTACAAGAATACTGAATGCAGTCACTAGGCACTGCAAAGCTAAAATAAATTCCTGACTCTAAGATGCTGAGGCCAACCTCATAGTGAGATGAGAGAAATCATCAGGGATTTGTTTCATATAACTTCCAAGTGAGAAGTAAGCAGAGAAAGAGTTGGCATAATGAAATTTAGCAAGTTACTCCAGGAACAGTGCAATTAAAAAAGCCCAGAGTCCTATAGATTTGGTTTCTATACCCACAGATGCCTGTCCTTCCTTTGGAGTAGCCTTGTTGCCTCTGTCCAGGCTCCTGTAGTCTGAACCACCCTGACTATATTTCAAGCTTGCCTCCCTGTGTCCCATAAGTGTCCACACAAAACTCCAGACTCTTTCAACTTTCCAGGGATCTGCTCCATGACAAGATCCAAGCCACCCATGGGCTACTTGGCCAGCCACATCCACAGGTTGCCCAGCATGGGCCAATCCCAAAACCACAATTAACTGGGTAGAACTTGCTATAGGTTTTCTCCCCGTGGGACATTCATTTGGTTCCTTCTTCTCTTCGTTGCAATTTTACGTAACATGTGTAGGGCCCTAATGATTGATTTCTGGTGCTGTCAGCTCTGAATTAAGCCAACTGAAACTGGCTGAAATAACTGAAAATGAAATAAGCCAGCAGGTTTCAAACTAATTATGGACAGCCTGGATGGACAGGCATAAATAGAAAGCCCTGACTTAAGGAGCGGACTGTGAGAGCGTGAGCTCCCAGGGCCCCAACTTTGAAAAGGCCCTGGAGACCCATCAATCGGTGCTGGGATTGTGCTTGATAATAGAGATGATCCTGTATTATGCAGTCCGGTATAGATGATCCAATCCCAGATCTCAGATGGGAAAACCTTTTGAAGAGACAGGTATTTTCTGTGTTTTTGTGGCAAGAAGATGCTCAGCACCCCAGGCGGCTGCACATCCAGAAACTGGCTGGTGTTTGCTTGCAGATAAGTCGGATGTGGGCTGTAAATCTGATGTACTGGACTGCATCTGCAGGGAGGCTTTATGTCCCATGGGCAGCATGCCTGTCCAAACCCTGCTCTGCAGGCACCAGAGTAATTCTCCTCATGTAGCATGTATTTATCTAGAATTGTGGAGGTCCCCAGTTCATAATGTCCTTCAACATTCATATGGCAGCTCTGCCACAGGCAGAGGAATGACAAAATTGTGTCATTTCTTCGTAAGACTGTGCTTGAAATGGTGCGGTCACTGAAAGGGATTATATTCCCAAAAGAAGGAGAGAACAGAGAGACATCAGCAAGGCAGGAAAAACCCTGCCTAAACTGCAGATTAATATTCCTCTTTTTTGTTGCAAGATTGAGTGAATTCGGGATGGACCAGTTTACAAATGAATGTGATACAACTCTCTCATATGCAGTAAAACTAAGACATAAGCTTGACCCTGTTTTTCAGTAGCATCCCATCCTCCGGCACGGTCTTTGTTCAGTTAAGGACATGCTTAAGAAAAGATGCACGTTTCTGCCTTGGTGAATTTAATGGTGCTGAAGTCCATCCCACTGCAGGACAGCAGTTAAGTACCTGCTTAACTTTCAGAAAGTCCCTAAGTACCTGCTGTAATACACTCCTGAAGCACATGATCATCTCAAGTACAAAGACATCTGCCTAGAAGTGAATGTGCATTGAACTGTTCATTTCATTACAGGTATTTAAAAGGTTTAATTGTTATGCAGTTAACAGGGTAATACACTAATATTGAAAAATTTATTAATAGCTATTGGATAATAATATAACTAATGCTTACCTGCAATTAAAATCTATGTTCATTAGGGTTGTGCCCTACATTGGTGCTGCTGGAAAAGCTTTTGTAATGAAATGTGTGTGTTGCCAAAACTTGAACAGTCCTGTAGTCTGTTATCCCTCTTCCAAAAACTGGCAAAACAGTAAAAAGGAAAGCAAAACCTCTCTAATGGGCTCATTCAGTTTTGAAATACTGTGGAGAACTTGCAGGAGGAGAAGAAATTCTTTCTAACCCTTATGGTAATTAGTTGTTTGGCCTGGAGATGAAACCCAAAGTCCCTGACTTGGATGTAATGCTTGTTTAAATAGCAATTGCTTTTGTGTCTGAGAAACGATGGAATCCACATAATACTCATAATGCAAAACCAATAGAAAATTTTTCAGACTTCTCCCCTTAGCCTGTCCTTTTAGTGACCATTGCTTTCCTTCTTTTTAGGAGCTTGCCTTACCCCTCAAATGAACAGCCAAGTTCAGTCTCCAGAAAACACAGGGCTGAGTCATTAACTTCTTGGAGTCAATGACTGTGCCCTTGCTTCAGTGGGACAAGGCTCACAATGAGCTGGTGAACAAAGCTTTTCCACTTATTCACTAAAGGCAAAGAATAGAGTATTCAGCTGATCTAATTACCTGTCCAAACAGGGCAAACCAAGTAGAAAAAGAAGACCGTGGGTCAGATTTGGATCTCTTTTACACTGCTGAAAACTTCAGGGTAATCAGTAATGCTGCTTCATATTTAAATTTGGCTCTGTGTCCTCTTAGCGCATTAGTCCCAGTCTCAGAATCTGTAATCAGCAACCCGCAATTAACTGGCTGTGTTTGTACCCTCTGATTAATCATAACACTTCATATTATTATTAATGCAAACAGTTACCATAAAATATTTCTTCATTAGTTCTGGCTGGTCGACATTTTTTTTCTCTGTTTCCTACTGGAAAAAGATAATTAGCCAGGAATAATACAATTAAGAATGTTCTAAATCAGTTCTATTAACTTGCTTTGTCTAATCAGTCGTGTGTTTCTCAGTCGCCTGTAAGTTTTATCAGAGGAGCTGCTTCTGCACCAGTGCTTCTTCAAGGGCGGTTGTGTGAGCTGCCTGTCCTCCCCTGGTGACTGTGTGATGTGGGTATCGGTGGGGGCAGTGCCATGTAGGGCCTTGACCTTTAATTGGGATGAGTGAGTTAGCTGGATGGTGCTTGCATTTGAATTGCAGCCAACACTATTAGGCAACCCCAACCTGAGCTGCATCCTCCTCTCATAATGCTTCCATCTGGCATCATCAGGCAATACCGCTTTGCAAAATGCCACGGTGTTACAAAGCCAGCATGTGATGGGCAGGAGCAGCCAGTTGGAAAGACAGAGGATTGTCCTTCTCCTTCCCCTTCCTTATGCAGGGAGATGGCTTTTGCTGGAGATGGGTGCAGTTCTGGTACTGGGGTCGGTGCTAAGCCTTGAGCTACGGCTTTTCTAGAACAGTATTGTCACTGAAAACAGTATTGTAACTGAGACAATAGCATGAAATCATCGTATTGCAGCATCTATATTTGCAGAGTGCAGACTCCACCCAGCAAACTTTAACTTGGTTAACTTTGATTAAATTTAATCCCCTTCTCTCCCCTTCTCCTTTTGCCTTTTCCCCTTCCCCTTCTCCTTTTACCTTTTTCCCTTCTCCTTTCACCTTTTCCCCTACCCTCCCCTCCCTTTCTCTTATATTTTCTTTATTTCCCCTATAAGGCAAAACCAAGTGTTCAGTATGTCTATATGGGTAACTGAAGTATTATAGAGATTTGTGTGAAACATAAAGCATTTTACCTAGTGACCAAGGGTTCAGAAGCAGACTACACAAAGGTCAGAAAATTGTGGTAACTTTTGTGTGATGTGTTTTATCATCAGTTTTTTCATTAGCAAAGAGTTAACTGGTGAAATCTACTGGCCAAATTACCTTCTCAGTTACTGGGAGGATGAAGGGTGCTGGCAGGACCATGTAGATGAGCATAACCATGTTTGGTATGGTCATGGAAAACATCGGTTTCTAGGACAGAACCCCAGACCCACTTGCCAGCTTCTCAGTGATCCTGGCCAAGTCATCATTCATCAGTCCAGAAGGAAAAGGCCAAAGGGAAAGGCATGGCTCATTCTCTGTGGTTGGAAGTGTGGTGTACGAGAGGACAAAAGCAGGAATGGGATTTGCATGATGCCTCCTCAGGCAACCGTTTGGAAAGATTTGCCCTGGAAAGCATTCAATAACTCTTCAGACCAATTCTGTGGCAGCGGACATGGGCTAGGAAGTATTTTCTTCATATGTAGGCAAAGTCATTTTGTTATTGCTCTTCTGGGCTCCTTGGATTTAAATAAGACATTGCCTTTGGGTATTATTTGAATACCAACAAAACCAGCATTTGATTTCCAGGAATTGAAGCTCTATTTCTGCTCAAGCAGCCTCCTGCCTCTTACCTCTACATTTTCTAAGCAGGGCAAAATCCTAGCTCTGTTAGCGTCTGAAAAAAAGCTGGGTAAGAGCTGTGTTTTGAGCCTATGCAATACCTTGAAAGCTTAGGGGCAAGTTTTGTTCTCATTAAACTGAGCTAAAGCCAGGTTGCTTGACATTCATCATTGTTATTGGTTTATTTCCTTGTACTTTGTTTCTTTCTCTCCACTCATTAGTTAAGTCAGACCTCTTTTGCTGGGAAAATGGGGGGCTAAAAGGTCAGCCCCAGCTTCCCTTACGTCTCCCTAAAACAACATATCAGTTTGATGGAAGACATCAGAGAAGGGAGATTTAAGAATCAATTGTGTGACTGTAATTAAATGGGTTAAGGCTTTATTTCTGAGAAAAAATGCCCCAAAGTATAAACTTTCCCCATCATGGCAGTAGACAGAGACATTATTAATGCCAATGACATATTAGGATGAGAACTTTGTAGCTAAAGGCTTGCTGCAGCCAAGCTAAAAATGTGGTTACTTAAGCAATTGCCAGTGGAGGGAGAACTAGAAAACTAGAAGTAAGCAGTAACATTTTCAACCAAGGCAAATTAGCCCTCGTGTTATCTAACATGAGAATACCTACTCTGTCTCAGTGCTGTTGTGGTCTGGTGCAGAGAGGCAGAGATGGATGCAACAGAGGAAAATCCTTGATTAGGGGTAACACAGCAGATGGCCAAAACCTCTGTGTGTAGTGATACAACCAACATTGACACTTGGGCTTTCCTCTCAAAACACCTTTGCTTTTTAATTCCAGAAGGAGTTCTTAACACTGAAGTGTCCTGCTGGGCCTCGTGGTAGACTTTAATGCAGAAGACCAGCTGAACGGAACAGATATCAGTGTGCCTCCACGGTCACTTGGCTCTCTTTCATTATATTCTGTGGTTTACTGTGTTTACTGTGAATTTTTTCTTCAGTAGCTTTAAGCTTATTCATTTCTGACTTGAGGCTTGATCTTTTCCATCTCATCTCATTGAGTCTGGCTTTTACTTTCCTCTTTGCTTCAGGCCTGACTAGTTTGCTCTTTTACCACCTTCTTTAACACCTCACTCCTGAAGGAAGGTTTTCCAGACACTCAGGGGTGCGGTGCAGGTTGAGGGTGGTGATTTCACTGTGTTTGCCACTGTCTGCTTCCTATCCCCAGGTCCTCCATCACTGCCGCTCCCCATTCCTCACCTCTCCAGACTGTGCTTGGTGTCCTACCATGTTCTTTTCCATTCTAGAGCAGCTGTTCCCCCATTCCCCAGTGGAATGGCTGGTAGACAGTACCCTCCTGCTGCTGCCATAGGAGGAGACTGACTTTTCTCTAGGAAGTCTTGGTACTGCACAAAGCACCCTGAAAGCAGCCTCTCCATCCCAGCCATGCTCATCTATCAGCAAAGGCAAAGCTTCCTTGTTCGGGGTAGGGGAGAGGGGGAAAGGGATTATGAGATCCATTAATTCTGATGCCTATGAAAAAGAACTTCTGCTCCTTTAATTCTTCACTTTATTTTGGTCTTTTCCATAACAATTTTAATGATTTGGTTTTCTTCTCACCACTCCTGCAGAGACAGTCCTCTCTCCCGTTTTGTCTGTGTGAGATCTGTTCCTCCTTGCTGTGATGGCTTTTTCATTTTGGCTTTCAGCCCAGTTTCTCCTGAGAAGACACCTGTAAATGGAGATTTTTTTTTAATTATTATTACTTTAACTTTCTTTGACCTGCTTTTTTTTTTTTTCTCTTGTTCCCTCTCTGAGTTCGAGCTTTTCTTCTTACAACTGTTCTCTTTGCATGTTTTCACTTTTTTGTCAGCTTTTACACTTGCAGCAGCCAGGAAACAGCCTGTAGCTTAGGGTGAGGTGCAGCTCCTCTTCTTCCAGACATGAGATTTAGGTAGTTTGGAGACCACCTCAGCCATGCTACATACAGTAGATAGAAGCCTGGAGAAACAGTGTAGTTTTGCTAATTGTAAGGGCTCTGTTAATACTAACCTGAAAATGGCACAGAAAAGAAGCAGATTTAAGAGCAAGACTCTCTACTACCCTGCACTTCTATATAGTACATAATATCAGAAACATAATCCAGGTTTGAGTGTTTTCTCTTTACAGTAACTTCGTAGTAATTTAAACAGCTGCCCAAAGCTGAGGGCACCGGAAAGGCAGGCGAGACCGCTTTTAATGCCTTTCTGAGGAGATGCACCTGGTTACAGCTCCCTTCTGTACCTTCTGCACTTTCATGATTTCTCCCCTGAACCTTCAGTTATCTCCAATGGCCCATTGTTGCCAATCCCTGTGAATGTGTTACCATGGCCCTTGGTATTTGCCACATCCTTCCCTATATTCTCCTGTCAAGTGATCATAGATTATCTCACTAATTTCCATGTTGCAGTGAGCATCAGAAGGGAAAATCTTCTGTTCTTGGTGCAAAAAAAAGAGTTAGCTTCTTAATTCTGCCTCTCATTTAAGGGAAAAGGCTGCCTACTTCTGCTTTTTTTCTGTCTTCTACACTTTCTTTTCCCCCCATTTTAGGAGTGCCCTTTATTACAAGAGTGACTTGTATCAGCAATGTAATTCCTCCAGCAAACTCATTCTGCTAATTTCAAGAGTCTGTTAGTGCTGTTTTATTCTTGTCATGTCAGATGCAGTAATCCAGTTTGCATTCGCTATTAGATTAAGAAAGACACGAAATACCTGCATTTGCAAAATTAGTGTGGATATTTACCAGTTGGCAGCTTGTTCTCTTACTTCCTCCCCACCTCACTGCTGGAAGCCCTTAATCCACTACTCAGATGTATAAGTTGATGCCTTGCTGTGAATCAAGAAAATGTCTTTCTGCATTGTTAATTTCTGTGGCATGATCTCACCTCATGTTGTCTTTGTAGACACGTGCCATAGCATAACCTGATGAGATGTAACCTATACTCTAATAGGCAGCAGGGAGTCAGTGTGCTGATGATGCCTCCCAGCAGCCTGTCTTCAGAGGGTCCTGCTAAAGGGAAAATAAAATTTAAAAAAAGGAAAAAAGGCACGTTGGCTCACCTAGCTCCTACAGAAGGGTGCACAAAACCAACAACGCTACATGGTGAGATATGTGTCATTAAGAGCCTGATGTCCTCTGTTGAAAATAACTGACAGGCACCACTTCTGTTCTGGTCATGCCCTTTAGCGTGTCCTGAGGACCTGTAAGGTGATGAACAGGTAGAGAACACAGGGCAACATCTGAGCCTAGAGCTACCCAGACCCAGCTTCCAGAGTAGTGAGTGTTAACTGAGTGCTGAAGACAATGATTTGGAGGCTCAGAATCCCCCTAAAGCTGACACTCAAACTGCACCTGTGTTTAAATTGACTCTTTTCCCTTTTTACATAAGCAATGTTCCCTGAACCTTGTCCCCTGTGTGTAATTCCTCCACTGAAACCTTAAAGATAAAAGTTCTTCCAAGTGCACAATTTGGCCATCTTTACTATTCAAACGCAGATACCTTTCAACTTCCCAGCACTTATGTAGAAACATTCACAATAGAAATGAGCATGCCTAGCCATGAAACTCCACTTTATACTGAGACCTAATTCCTGCAATTTGATTTCTTTCTCCCACTTCCCCCAGCCCCTAAAATTCTCCCAGCTCAAATTCAGATCTCTTTCAGCATGCTCCTCCCCGGCTAGACAAGAGTCCAAAAACAAGAGCAAGAAATAAAGGCATGTCTCACATCCAGACCTCAGTTTTGTTTGCAGTCAGCAAAGGATGAATAGATGGGCGACACAGCATTAGCCAAGGGCTGCTGAGGTGTTTGTTCTTCAGCACCAGCCAGGGACATGTATTTCTAAGGCAATAAGTCCCTTGTGAAAAAACACTGCAAGTAACTCTTTTATGTTTAATCTCTTGGGCTGCTAGTCTGAGCCCCATAACATATTATGACAATATCATCCTGGAGTTGCAAACCTGTATGCTGTTCTGCCAAGAAAATCTTTTTCCAAATATGCTGAAAGCTGCCAACTAGCTGTTTGTGCAGCTTGGTAAATTCTAGGTAATTTTCTTCTTAGAGAAGCGGAAAGAGTGTAGGGGAAAACAATAAAGAAAAATAATCTGCAATTCCCCAGAAATTACCTAGAATCATCCCTCAGGAGGGGCATCAGGGGATGCATCAGACGATGCTCTTTTCCCCCCACTCTGCAAAGCTGTTCACATGCCACCGCTGCCCCGTAGCGTTTCCACCTTTTGCCCCAACCTCTGCAGCCTCCCTCTCCACTCACTCTCTCCCTTCATCCTTCAGTCACGTCTCTCCCCGTACACAGGCTGTGCTTTCCTGAGGAGCAGACTGCTCCTCTTTGACTGCCAGAAGCTGCTTCTCCCATGTCTTGCCCCTTCTGCCAGCCCTGAAATGGCTTTCCGGAGGGATGTGCTTCCACCCTGCCGGTGGCTGGACGGGCACAGGAGCGGGCAGGCAGCCTAGCACATTATTTCAGGGATGGCATCAGGAAAGGAAAGCAGCCTTTCCTGGGGGCAGGCCTTTCCCATCCAAGGATTCATCCGGCCAGATCAGGGCAGTTGGCTGATATTTCCTGGGGCAAAAGCCTCACTGCCTCGAGCAGCCAGGAATTTAGATGCTAAAATGTCAGCAGCTGGGTCATCTCCTGGGTGCATGCTGGCACGCAGGAGAAAAAGGCTGCTTTCCTCCCCGTGTTGGCCTTGCCAGGGAATGAAAGCTGAGTGGGAGTCAGTGTAAGGTGTGGAGATGAAAGCTTCAGTGCTCAGGAACCCACAAGTCACCTCTGTCTCCAGGGATGTGGGGTCAGCCCCTATTAGGGTGAGGCAGGGTGCTGATGGGATGAGCCTGGGCGCTCGGGGCTGTCCCTTGCTCACAAGGCGCGAAGCAGCCTGGCTGTGGCTGCCTTTGGTATGGATGGTGCACATGTCCTTTCCCCAAACTCTTTCCCCCACTGGGAGACATAACTTGCCTCCAAGTTCCCAGAAGTGCTCTGGGGCCCCCCATGAGGACATCCTGCAGGGTGCCACCCTGCTATTGCCAGTCACCCAAGATAGAAACATTTGGAGACTGAGGAGTCTGGCCCAGGCTGTGGCTGAGCAGAGAAAGCAAGGGAGTGAGGAAGTCTAAGGAAAACCAAAAATAAAAGCCTCTCTCAATTTTCATATAACTGTGTTAACATACGGAGGCTTAGTGACAGTTTATTTAAAGTGACTCTGTTACCTATTAAATTGCAAAAGACTGAGTCTTTTGGCATTCATCAAGAAGAATTCATGAAATCCAGAACAGTTAACTTCAAAAATGCAGCAATATGCTGAATGCTGATTACTGTGCTGTGTAAAAAAATGGGGGGGGGAAATCAGGGCAGTATTTTATTCTGTTATTCCAAGTTGGTTTCATTGCTTCAGCAAGTGCAGTGCTAACAGCTATAACCCTATACTGCTCTCATGAACTGCACTTCTCTGGCTTCAGAGCCCCTGTCTCTCTCTGTATTTTGTCTACAATACTGCAAAAGAGCACACTTTATTGTCAAGAAGAGCTTGAAGGAGCTAAGGAGAGGGGGGAAAAAAAAAAGGTGGGAGCGGGAGTGCCAGGCACAAAGTTAAGAGTTAAAGTGTGCATTTGTAATGTATCAGTGATGTGCTGGATTATTCACGCTCCTGCTCCACAACTTGAAATTGAGGGTGGTGAAAACAAGATGTTCAAAACCTATCTAGATGATTTCTCAGGGGGTGCTGTATAAATGTGATAACCATCGCCAGTGAGAATAAAGCAAACAGCAGGGAAAAAAAGTAAGCAGCCTGGTCTTTGGTGAATTCATTCTGAGTCTTATGTGTCAGGAACCATTGTACTTATCATCTGAAATCCAACTCCCAGCCTTATCCTGTCTCTCCATCAGCCCTTGGACTGCAGTGAGCAAACTTCTTCTGAAGGATTGTCGGTTTGTAGCCAGCGTAGGCAACGCATCTCTGTCAGGAACAGTAATGCATGTCGACAAGTGCACATTAATTTTAGATTATCCATCTTGACAAGGCTGTTGATTTGGAGGTTTGCTGCAACTGTTGGTTTAAACAGGCACAGAAGGAAGCTGGAGGCATGAACAAAACCCAAAAGGAGACTTCTGGGAGGGGAGCTAATATCCTGATGAAAAGTCTTCCTAAATTTGTCTAGAGCTCAGCTTTGAGCTTGGAAAACTGAAGTGAAATAGAGATATATTTCAAGGTCTAGCAGCACAGGAGAGGTAACCATGGCAATTTAACCTATTCAGGCTGAGATAGGAAGAAGCAGGATCAGGTTCCTTTGGTCCTTTTACACAGAAGATGCTTCATGTATGACAAAGGATGAAGGAAAGGTTGTCAGCAAATGAATAAAGAAAATTAAAATCCATGGGGGGATGGGCTGTCCTGTGCTCCAGAGCTGCTGCAGAGGCATCCGACTCAGCCAGTCCTCACAGCAAGGGGTGACAAAAATGCTGTATTAGATTTTACTCCCAATAAAGTTAATGGTAAACCACCCTACCACCCCACTCCCTACCCCCCAGCTTGAAAGAAGAAAGGATTTCGCTTTACATCACCAAGATGAGCTCTGTGAGGCACTTCTCTCACAGAAGTATATGGAGAGATACAGCTCACCGACATGTGCTTCAGAAGGGCCTTCATCTCAGAAAGAAACAATAAGATATGCTGGAGGAGTTTTCTTCAGCATGTGCAAAACATCCACATCTGCTGTCTGCTGTGCAAAACAGGTGTAACTGTCTCACTGCCCAGCAGACTCCCCGTGCCCCTGTGCACCCGGTGTGTGTCCAGTGATGTAAATGCATCCATAAGACTTTGAGGAAAACTTAAAGGATCATCCATTTTCGTGGATCACAGGTTGTTTAAACAAAAAAGACTAACAAGCAGTTGATAAAATTATTGAGCTCTTGTTCATACTTGAGTTGTTCACCTAAAACCAATAAAACTGAGTAAACTCCAGTCAACATGTTCAAGGGACATGCAACATGTCACAGAGTAAAACTGTCTGACATTCTCATGCACAAAAGGAGAATCTATATAAGAAAAGAAGAGTGGGAGATACTGTATATTCAGTTTCCATTATTTGATTTTTAAAAATGCAGGCAAATGTCAAAAATATAGGTGGGTGTGACAGCATCATTGGTGCCTTGCTCTTACAGTGAGGAATTCCTGGGACAGGAGGCTGATTCTTTACCTCTTGCCATCAAGTATCACTGTTTGCTTTTCTTTGAAGACTACATTTTTAATGCACATTACACAACTACAGGCAACACTTCTTTAACAGTTTCTTTTGCTAATCACAGCTTAATGGTCTTCAAATTCACACAGTCAGACAATGATTCTTGTCATGCATAAACTTTTCTATTAAAATGAAGTTATGGTAAAAAATAACTTCTTTGAGATTTCCACACAGAGAGTACAAAGAGCTAAAACTGCTATCCTCTTTGAAACTTCACCAGCAAGCAGACTCCATTCCAGAGGTCTAAGAGTTTTATGATTTCCTTATGGAACAATTTAGCTCATGGACTGTTAGTATTTGTGGTAACGGTTATTTTGGTGAATACAGACCTGAGCTTTCCAGATGGCACAAGAGTTCAAACCCGGGTTTCATTCATTCTTACAGAAGTGTCACCTTCTTGTACTGGGGGTGGCAGGGGAAGATGTTGGGGTGGTGTATGGGCTTTGCTACTGAGGTTAGTAAATGTCAGTGCTGTGAGATCTGGCAGAAATGACAACCAGGTCTCCATAGACCGATCCTTTGGTTGTGAGTATCAAAACTCACAACAGTGATGGTTTAGTGCTGTTGATTAATGATTACAGGTGTTTTCCCAGAGAATGTGTTGCTGCCTGTTTAGCATATTCCTCACCTGGAGCACCTGTGCTATTTAAGCTCTGCTCTTCTCTGCGGCAGGAACAGTGCCAGGTGGTGATGTTGAGAAAGGGATAATTTCACAGGTGAGGTGGTTAAGCAATAGCCATCTCTCTCTAGCTGTGGAATTAGTCAGAGGCGGAAAATAAAGTGGTTGATGAACCTTGACGTGGAGCCAGCTTGTTGGAAGGGTCATGAAGGAAGGCTTAGGGTTCAGGTACATGTAGGTTGCTGCTGGGAAACATTGGTGGCTCACAGTCACATAGAGCTGAATGTTCTGTGAGGGCAAGGGATGTCTCTAGCTACATGGACTTTCAGAACAAGACACAGAGCAAGGTTAGTGCAGCTTTCTCAACGGAGGATGAGTAATCCAAGTGAGTAATTGACTAAACAGCATAAAATCCAGCACTACTCAGTCATCTGAATTCAGGTGAAAAATGAAGGCTAAGCTACTGAATCTGCTGCTGCTCCCAGCAGCAGCACTAAGCTGGGAAGCCATAGCATGCTTTCCCTCCTGCCTCCTACCAGTCACTTGCAGCTGGGTGGGTCTGACACAGAGGGCTCTCACCTAGCCTGACTTCTTAACCTTAGGAAAATGCTTATGGTAGCATGTGTTGCTTTTTTTGATTTTGTTTTCCTGAGCGTGTTTATCCCACTGCCTTAACTTTAATTTCCTTTTACACACAAAACTACACACCCTACTGTTTCTTCCCTTTCCTTCTCCTCATGTCTGCCCCAGTGTACACAGGTATAGGCAAAGGATGACCTGTGCTATGAGCTGAAGTTTATTCTCTGTTTGGAAACAGGGAGTGGAAGGGGCAGGCAATTCCCCCTCAGACTGCAGCAGGCTGTGGAAAAGGTTATGTAGTGTGTTTGATTTTATGAAAAAAATCTTATTTTAAGCCTCAGTCAATTACAGCTAACTCATTTTGAAAGATTATGGCTTGTGAGTACATTATAGGGTAGAAAGGTGAGGTTTGTAGGCCCTTCCATTGCTCCCAAGGAAAGCTAAAGGGGAAAACAACTACTAGAGTTGGAAGAGGGAGAGGATTTTGTAGGATGACCCTTGGAACCAGATAAACACTGAGTAAAATCTGAGTAGGAAGCTCTTCACCCATCACCATTCTGTGCTCTCAAATGCCTTCCTGACTCTTTTGCGTACCAATGCTTGCAGGTGTTTTTTTTTTTCCTTTAGCCATAGCTGTTTCACTAAGATTAAATAACAAACTCTAGGATTTTCTAATATTTGAGTGTGTTGTAATTTTAGTGGTCATCCTTAATCTTTTTTCCCTAGCACAGCTCTTCCTCTCATCAGCTTAATATTTAAACTGGATTCATTTTTAATGCCTTAATATGCAAACACATTTATGTCAAAATTGATTCAATATTTAAACTTGTTCAGTTTCAAACACATTTTATGCTTCACCGGCTTCAACTTGTAGATTATTTCAAACATGGAATTGATTCCAAAATTAAGCAGGTTTAAATGTTCAGTCAATTTATTTTAAACTAGGTATGTGTTTTAGAGACCTGTATTGAGAAATGATAATTTTTTTTTTACTGGTGTTTTTTCAGTTCACAGTGTGTCAGCAATTTGAAAGTATCTGTGCACACAGCTGTTCATAACTTGCCTAAAGTTTAACAAAGTCTACTATATGACTTAGAAAATGACAAACGTTACCCTGTGTTGCATATGCTATCTAGACCAGCTAACTTCAGAAACATATTTTTGTGTCTACAAAAATGTTTGAAAATTAGCATGAAAATCTATCTGCCTGTCTATATATTTAAATATATAAAATAATGCCCTTCCAAAACATGCCATTTCCAAACATAACTGTGAATCTAGGTTGTATCTGTGGAATGGCTTGGTCAGACAGAAATGGGATGTGGTGGTGTGTTAGCTAAAAGGGAAGGGGATCTGCAGTTGCCATTGATCCCCATTGAGAGGATCCCAGCAATCTCAGTCAATTCTCTCCTCTGTGTGAGAATGTACATACTCTAAAGCCTGCAACAGGGTATTTCAAGAAGCCGCCTCTTTGCTCTGCATCCTAGCACAGTTGTTCCCCTGTTTAAAACAGACAAATATTGTTTGGAGTGGAAATCAAAAGCAGGTTTCTAGTCTCTCAGGTGAGTATCCTAACTGCAGAGCTGTAAAGTCCTTCTCATTTCTCTTTTGTACTTATAGATGCTTAATTATTTATGCAAAGTGGCATAAAATAAACATGAGAGATTAAAGGCGACACATAACTGAATTTCTTATGACCCTCTGGCTTTGAAAGTCCAATCTGAAATCCCTTCTTTCCCCATTTCAAAGCAGAGATTTGAAGTCTCTTTTCCTACATCTTCAAGTACATGTAGAATGCTCCGAAGTGTATTATTAGAGCTTTAATTTTTATTGATTGAAGAAAAAAAAAAAAAAAGAAAAAAGAAGCAAAAAGCTCAAGCAGCATGGAAATTTCTCTTCAGTGAAACTGAAGAGAATGAGTGGAGGAAGAGTGAAGTGGGATGTTTTGATTGATCTTTGTCCATTTCAGTAGTAAGGAATGGAAATGTAAATGTCTCTTGAAGTACTTCTCGTTTTGATTTGGCTCTGGAGAAAAACCATCTCAAGAAGACTTTATGTTTTGTAGCTGCTTTCTTATACAATAGTAGAAGAACAAAATCTCCAATTTTTCAGCTGGCATGACTTTGTCATCTCATAAGAGAGAAAAAGTACTGAATGATTGGAAAGACCTTTGTGATTTGATGAACAGGTGATGTGTTTCTATGATAGATGAGGAAAGACTTGTTGTTGTCATCCGGTTTGTATAAATGACCAGAGGTACTTCACTTCTGTTGTTACTGATCTGGTATTTTTAATGAGTATTGAAAGAAAAAGGTTAGGTTATTGTCAGATGACTGCTTCTGGTGTTGTTGGTGCTTTTTAGTAAGACATCTTCTCTCAGCCATTATTTTCTGCGCTTCAGAGAGTGCTAATTTTGCACATGCTGTTAATACATGGTAATTCAAAGCAAAAAAAGCTCAGGTAAATTATTTCTCAGCTTGGTTATAATGTGTGAAAGTAGAAATTAGAGTTTTGGCTATTTTTCAAGACTCCTATAATTTTAAAATAATTTTGTTCTTCAAAATGAAATGTTGTGTAACATCAGTTAATGATGTAGATGAGTTTTTTTTTTTTTTTCCCCCCTTCAAATTAGAATTTCTGAGTTGTGAACATCTGAAGGCTGGCGAGAGCACACATTAGCTGCTTTCATTTCAGAACCATTTAACACACAGAGAAGTATTATCACTACAACGGCTTCATGTTAAGAACTGATAGGTTATATATACCTGCCAACATCATCTATAAAAACAAGAAGTAGGTTTTACATTTACATAACTTTCTAGATTTGCATAAACTCAGGCTTAAAATATCAGGTGCATTTTATTTAAAGTTAATCTTTAACAAAACCATAGGTAGCAGTAGATGATTGTATGGGTTTATCAAAAACTTAGGGTGTTTCAGAAGGCACTATATACACATATACACACACACACACACACTCCTACTGAATGAATACGTTACTGTATCCTAGTTACATATTTCTTTCTATCAGTTTGTAACTTATGGTCAGTTCAGATACTGCCAAGTGTGGTGGGTTTTTTTTCCTGCGGGGGACAGCAGTAGTTAGCCAATGAGAATATTCGGGTGCTCAGCAGTAGCAGAATCTGGGAGGAGAGCAAGAAACGCAGCCAGTCAGAATTTGAGCAAATTATAAAAGCAACCTGAGGCTACATCTATCCTAGTTAATTAAACATGTCTAGGACTGCTCTCAGGCACTGAGGCCAGTACTCATGAAACAGCCCATGGAGACTCTTCTGACAATCTTGTAAGACAGACAACCGCTGCCTAGGCATCATTACTTAATTTACAAAGGTAAAGGCAGCCTAACAGTTCACATCCAGAGCTAACTTTCTCAGGGCATACCCAAAACTGCAGTGGTAGCCCACGGTGTTATGCAGATTTACCTGCTTGTTTCCTGAAGCCACTTAAAGGTTCTTGGATTCACAGCTGCCGTTCCTCTGCAGCTCCCTTCCCAGTGGATGCAGCAGCCCCTGCTTGCAGCTGGACTGCACCCAGAGTCCCTGCACTGCCCTGTCCTGCACCCCAGCTTTCCTGGGCATCGCGTGTGGGAGCAGCTCAGCTAACGCAGGGTGCAAGCATAGCCTTATTTTGGAGTTTCAGTTCCACATGGTGGAGGCTGATGGGGAGCCAGCCCTACATTATCAAAGGTGGCTTCCCAGGTGTAGCCAGGAAAGAGGAATAGAGCATGGTCCAGGAATGAGTGGGTGGGTTAGACTTGCACCGACAGGACATCTGTCAGAACAGGCAGCCATTGGAAGCTCTGCCTGGGACTTGGTGAGGAAGGGTAACCTTAGTGGCATGCCCAAAGTCTGCTTTGCTGGGGAGAAGGATGGTGATACTCAGTCCCCTGTTGAGAAAACATAATTTAATATGCAATCTGAAGGGTGAGCAGTGTGAGAAATTAGAAAATGGAAATTTTGCTAACAAAACACTGTCTGATTTCTTTACATAGAATATACCCTCTGTCCCTTCTGGGACACAGCCTGGCATAAAGGGATAAACAACTGAATCCTGTGTTAGTTTCAATGGGTTAATGGGTCTAGAGGCTCAATGGTGTTAAGACAACCTTGTCACTGCAGAACATTAGACAATTAAATACATTCACAGTTTTGACAGAGAAATCTCAGTCTGCTTAATACCATGGTAAACAACTAGCTTAAAAATCTATCATCCTTTATTAACGATGCAGAATAAGAAAATAAAAAAGATTAATGCATCTGACATATAAACATTGAAGTAGCTTCTTTATAGCAATATACCTCATTTCTTTAGATGTTATCTGTAGAGAGACAATTTGGCAACCATTTGGTTGGTATTAGAGATGATAGTAATTATTCCAGTTAAAGACAGAGTGTCATCTGAGCTGAGTTGGAGCTGTTTTGTCACATCTTGGTTCTCTGAAGACAAGGGAGAAAATAAAGGACCAAATGTGCACCAAAGAAGGAGCAAAGAGCACCAAGGACAGAAAAAAAAAATGCTTTAGTCTCTCAGACTGGCTTTTGCTTTAGTCTTTTAGACTGGCTTTTACTTGCAATGGTGCCTCTAGAGAATGGCAGGCACCACACATGCTCTTCTTGGCCCTTTCAAGAGCCAGTGTCTTTGGACTGGCGTTGGGCTGACTTGCTGATAGTGCCATTTTTGATGGTATGCTTGATGCAGTAACAAAAGCTCCCATGTTAGCCAAATACATCAGGTTCACAGAAAAAGACACAGACACATCAAAAAGCACACAGATGTATGTAAGAACATCTAGATTACACACAAAGCAAATAAGGAGTGTGGAAAAAGAACAAATAGGGTTGGAGATGGAAAAGAGCATAAAAAGAAGAGAGTTAACAAGGAATTCATTCATTGCATAGTAGATCTTTGCTAGAAGATGTCCTGAGGCAAAAGAGCTGTTTATGTCCTCTAGATCCATCTGATGCTTTCTTGGTTCAATCTCATAATTTTCTAAGATCAAGGAAAGTAAAATCTCACAGTGTTAGCGTGCATCCTGTGATCAGAACAGGTGTCCCCATCACACACACACTGCTATCTACTTCTATGTATTATACTTCCAATCAGTTTCCCCAAGACAACCTTCCCGAAAGAAATGGTTGATGGAATAGTGTGTCCAGTCTTTGTTTTGTTAGCTTATTTCCCAATACTTTTTCTTTTTTTTATGCCACTGCATTCTGGTGTTACTGTCTTGTGCCTGTTGCTCAGACTTCAGCAGAGTTCTCATTCTTTTCAGTTGGACACTTCATTGTTCTCCGTGACTTTTGCTGACTCTTATGGTTAATTTTGTGCAACAGGCTGAATTGGATTCATGCTATTTTAGAAAAAGTAGTTTCTTACAGCTGCACATTACTGTATAAAAGACCGTAAAGTGAAGAAAAATGGCCCTACCTGATCTGACATACGCACAGTCATAATGTGTCTGTGGAGGTTTAGAAAGAGCAGCCAGTGATAGATGAATCTGTTCTAAACTGTAGTTTGATACATGAATTTTCAACTATATAAAATGTATACTTGCACACTTCCATGACTCAAAGTTTGGGAGCTCCGAGCCCATGCACTTTCTTAATGGGTTATCTGCGTTAATGTAATATCTAAAAGGCAGATGAGCTGCACCACCATGTCCATATTTCTCAAAGAAAGCTACTGTGACCCAGATCTCAAAGAATTAGATTGAGATGAGCATGGGAAATGTTGAAAGCCATCTGTCCTAACTTGCAATATATATTTATGAAATGCACAGTGCATTAGGTGATATGGGCTGCTATTTCATTAACTACAGGTTTTGAAAAGAGATATTTCTTTGTCTTTTAAATTAGTCTTGTAAGAATAAAGAATATCATTACATCAAAGGAAATATTCATATAACCCAAAAGATCTGACATAAGCCCTCAAATACCAGGCAACCCATAGATAGTATTAGAATTCTGTATCTACCTATAGCCATAATGCAAATCAGTAAAAAGTTCCAACAAAATGTCAACTTTTATGCTATAATTCTGTGACAAAAAGCCCTGAAGGCAGACAAAGTGAGTCTGCCCAGTCAATCCCTTTTCACAATGGTAACGTTGTCATTGAAATATGTTTTAAATGCCATGAATTGCTGCCTCAAAAGGAACTGTTTCATACCTCTCAGAGTCACAGCCACGCACTAAGAAAACCTGAGATTCACTTCCTCCCCACAAAGATGGCCCTGGGATGTTCTGCCATGTGCAAACCTTCTTCACCTCTTTGACATTATCAAACCCTCCTGCCACTATTAATTCTGCTGATGGGAGCAGTTTTGTACTTCTTGTATTGGCAGTCTCCTCTAGCAAGGATATGGAGGTGGTCTTGAGTCTGGGATTCAGTCATGACCATATTTATGTTAGCAATTCTCTTCAGAGAAGCAGTGCAGTGTTGAAGCAAATGTGCAGATTACCACCATGCACTGGATGCTTGTTAAAAAATGTACACAATTCTTAAAAAGACAGAGCAAGGACAAGAAATAGAAAGCTCCTGTTCATATATAGTGGACAAGCAGTACAGAGCATACACTACTTTGGATGCTGTTTTTATTTCTTTATGTTTATTTAGATTAACTTTGCTATGGGAAAAAATTATAAACTTGAAATCAGTTTTTTGCTCTTCTTTTAGAATGGAAGAACATATACCACCTGTAATAGAAATTCTAATAAGCTAATAATAAGTAATCAGGATTTTTTTCTAACCATCGGATTTTATGAGCTTGAGAGTTAAGTAATGTAGAAGGATCAATATAGACAAAGAAATCAATACACCATGCATGCACTGTTTCCAGAATTCAGAACAAGCTCTTAGAACTGTCTGGAATTCCTCCACTATAGCTGTGTATTTTGGAAGCTGTGGAAAATCAGCCATGCAAAAATGTTCTAAAACCAAATATGAACATAAAATTCTCCTTCTCGCCCCCCAAAAGATCCCATCCATGTATTTGCTTCCCTCCCTTCAGTTAGAAAAAGGATATTTGCATATGTTGTTTAATCCAGCAGAGATGATTCAGGGACCAGTGACGAAAATTACTACAGACACAAAAAGACTTCCATATCAAGAGACAGTGAAAATCTTGAAGCTGTTTAGTCTGGAGATTAAACAAACAACATGAAGCATGATAGACTTATACCAAGCAATGAATACTATAGAGGAGGTAACTTGGGAACTCCTAATTGCCTTTTCTGTACAATACATAACTTACTGCTAAGATCGGATCTATTTTACCCAAAAGCACAGTTAAATGCAATATTCATTGCCACTAGCTCTCACTGAGGCCAAGAGCCTAGTAAAAATGTTAAAAGGTTAGAAATGTATATGTATGTTGAGACTATCTGTTGTCACCCTGGGTCAGCTTAAAAATATAGCAGATGATAAAGCTGTATTCTCCCAAGAGGAAGCCAAACACTAGCATGTTTTTGACATCCAGTTTGTTCGGCTGTTGGGTGCTATAGAGTTTTTGCACATCCTCTGAAACCTCTATTAGCAGCCATTGGCAGAGGTGGGAGCCTGGGAGAGCAATGCCAGTGCTGCGCACTGGTTTAGCAGCGTTCATACATCTCTATAATGGAAATAAAGCAGGGCTGCAAGGTCAAGAGGCCACCCCTTCCCAAATATAGGATCGATTATACCTCTAGTTTTGCCTGGTTTTAAAGACGTTTGGGAATGGAGGTACAAGAGCCTCCCCGTGCAAACCACCACAGTGCTTGATGAGCCTTTTCCTTACAAGGTCCCTCACGTCTGACCCGATTCTTCCTCGCTGGCAGGGAGGCCTGTTGCATTGGCTGTCAGTCATGGGTGCCAAGAGCGGGTTGTGCCTTTCTTCTTCACAACAGGCTTCTGTGTGTTTGTTGACTGTTATGATGCTGCCTCTTTAGTTCTTTCTTCTTCAGGCTAATTAACTGCAAGCTTTCCTCTGAAGTCCTGTTTTCCAGACCTCTAATTTGCCTCAGTGCTTGCCTCTGTCCTCTATCCAGTTCACCCACACACTGGTTGTAGTGCTCAAATGTGTATGCAACCCCACATGAAGCCTTCTCAGTACCAAGTGTAACAAGAAGGGCTGTTTCAGACATGTTGCTTTTTTCCTGTTCATACATCCCACCATGGCATTTCCTTTTCTTGTACCTGCAGGACATATCTGAGTCTCATTTGGTCTGTGATCCATTACAACCTCTGAGCTTTTTCCCTAGAACTGCAGGCTGTGAATTATTTCCCCTGGACATGTACAGCTGACTAATCCAAAGAAAGTATATCTTGCTTTTCCCGCCTCAAATTATGTCCAGTGTAAAGTAAGAAATGGGGTACCCACTCAAAATGACTGGATTTTATAATACATCATGCGAACAGGACAATATAAAGATGATAATGTGTAATTTAAAGAGCTTTTGTTCCTTTGTTTCCTAAGTGTAATTTAGCTTTCATTATTTATTACAATAGCAAATCATCTACTTGCAACATCCAATGCTGAAGTCTGAATTATCTGCAACTGAGAAGCTCATGACAACATTTAGCTCTATTGAAAAATTTGGCCATGTGTGGATTTGCAAAATCAAAATCCCATTGCAGTTTTCACAGAAGTCAGCAATAGTCTTATGGAAACATGTGATCTGACTAGTTAACTTCCCTCAGGAGCTGATTATTATTGATCTTCTCGGAAATATAAACTACATAAATATATCAAGTCATTAAGTGATTGTTTTCACACAAATACGAGCAAAAGGTTTGTCACTGATATCACGGTGATGTATAGAACAGTAAATTTAAATTCTCAGATATATCAATCTCATGTTTGATGCTACGACTAAAAAACCAACATTCAAAATGTAATGAAGGGACTGGACTATCAGGATAGTAATTTGGTAATTAGTAGTTTAATGTCTTGAACTAAAATATTCAGAAATAGTTACACTATTCTTATATACATATATATATATAAATAAAATTTCCAAATTTGCTAATTCTATAGAGAACAGTTTTCAAATATCCATAGAGAAGAGATGCCTACAACGCACCTTTTCTTTCCAAATGACACAACCGTGCAAGCTGTGAAGAGTGTGAGATTTTCTTAGGTAGATATGCTGACAAAAGTTCTGGTACAGCCACCGCTGTATTGACAGTAAAGTGCCTACATAAATAACTCTTGTTTTCCTTTTTTTCATGGAAGCTTCTATACCAGCATGCCAGCAGAAGGGCAAGGGTTCATATAATACAAACTTTTCCAGCTTATGAGGGTTAAAGCTTTCCAATCCCAATGAAGAGACAAGCCCAAAGAAAACCCACACACTGAATTTTAGTGCTAATCAGCCTGGTAATTAGCTCCCAGGACCCCTTCAAAACTCCCAGACGCACATCTTGCCTTTGCTGCTGGGTCAGCTCTGATCATTTTCTGGCTCCAGCCTGGAAGGAAGAGAAGGACCTCCTGCTTCCCACCTCCTGCCACAGGTATAGGTGAAGCAGCTGGAGTCAGGCAGATATTCCCTGGCCAAGAAAAGGCAGAAATCCAACCTTTTTTGGGTTGAATTAGTTTATTCTTCCCAGAAGAAAAGTGGAGAGCCAGAGGGGAGCCATACTCCTTACCCCTTTCTGCATCATTTGCTCATTCATCTTCTCTTACATCAGGAAAGATAACATGATCTTACTCAGTATAGGCAGATAGCTATGCTTCTGTTTAGGTTTTAAATCTGGGAAAATTTTTTAATTTGGTCTTGGAATTTAAGCCCATACTTGGCAGGGTATGTTGCTGCTACCGTTCATAGCTGAGGATTGTGCTCAGCAGTGAGGAAGAGGGGTGTGATTAGACAGAGATGTTCTCTTTTTCTGCTTTATACTCGGTTTCTGCTAATCTAGTGGCATTGATCTTCTGCTGTTAATAAAACCAATTGTTTATCTCGCTTATCTGCAGCCTCCTAGTATCCTTCCAAACACAATAGTGCTGTTTGCTTTATTTTCTATAAAAGAATTTTCCCTCTTGGTACTCCCACTCACGTACAGATGAAGGCTATTAACATACCACAGCTATCTGATCACAATCAGGATCTTGCAACTTGATTTTACTTAATGGATCTTTAAGTGCAGGAAAGTGTTACTACTTATTCAAAGTGAGTCAAGTCTCTTGTTTTGAACATAAAGGTTCTTTCTAATTCTACAATCTTTCTTTGTTTATTTAAAGTTCAAAAGAAGAAAAACGGAACAATACTAACCTTTACTTTCCTTTGTATTTAAAACAATACAACTTCGAAAACAGAAATCCATGCAAAAGTAGTCCTGGTATGACTGGGCATGAGGCCTTCACTTAAAGAAAATATCTGTGATTTGCTGGGCTAGACAGGCCTTCAGAAGTAATACATCCTGGCTGTTAAAGAGTAAGATGCCCCTCTAGGCAGAAAAAGATTGGCATGTGCCAGCACTGACATATCAACCCTGGGTAAATAGAACAGAGGTCTGTAGTCTCCACCTCTCTAGCTGTCTGTTGTCCAAGCTGTTGACAAGCTTTGGGTGCGTTTATCTTCGCAGCCTCCTTAGGAATATGGATGATGCCCTTACCCTGTTTTCTGCTTTCATATAAGGCAAGTAGCAAATGTTAGCCATAAGCAACTTGAAGAGAAGGTATGATATTTTCCAGAGGTCTCTGTGGCCATGTTTTGTTCTTATCTTCAGGCTGTGTGTGATCCTCTGAATGCATGGGAATGGACACCAATCACTCACAAAGTGTTTTCCTTAGTTACTCCCAGAAGCTATCATAGGAAGAACTGGGCAACACATTTTAATCCACAGTTCCCTTAAAATCCTTCCTGACCTTGTGTATGAGAAAACAGCTCGTGAACACTTGGAGTGAAGATCCTGAATTATGATTCCAAGAGACTGATGGTCCTCTGTCAGGGATTCCTCAAATGCTGAGAGAAAAGCATCTAATAAGGCATTCAGTAGCCCAAAGGCAGGGAAGGAGGAAGGTTTTTTTTTTCCATTTGTATGTAACTTTACTCTGAAAAATTACCACATAAAAAGAGCGTCTTCTTGCTCAGGGGGTCTAACAAAACTCTGAGTCTCTTCTGCTGCTTTTCCCTTTATTTTGCCCTGCAGACTGAATGCAGATAGGCAGACAGAAGCTAAAGTTTCTATTCTATCATATGCATCATCCTGCAAAGTGTTTACAGAGAGCTAATTAGTAGCAACCTGCCTAATTCCAGTGGGGACAATGTAACTGCACAAATTTCAACAGCAGCACAGTTTGGCCAATTAGCCATTCATGCTTGGTAGCCCTGTAAAAGACATTGTCAGTCCGGATCTACATATGGTTTGCAAGATCTGCAATCAGGAAACAAATACGCACTTGGCACTCAAGCTGAATGTATTTTATGCAGCAAATCAACATGAAGTAGTAAATGCAGGCCCCCACAATGTGATTTTTGCTGTAGCAGAACTTCCTCGGATAACACTGCATTTTAACACTTTCAATTACACTGTGAGACATAGAGGTCTTGGAGGTCTTCACATGTAGGTGCCTTTTTACTTTTTTTCCTGAATTTAATCATGAAATTATATCTATCATAGCATACATCAGCTTAATGTTTAATTCATTGGGTCCCCAAGGAAATCTGCAGGTTCTACACAAAGCTGTGAAAATCTGCCTTTTCCTTGCAAGCACCCTATTGTCAGGCCCACTGCAACACCTGTCCACAGCTAACATCCCTTTGATTAGCAGAAAACAATATTAGGCCTCAGCTGTGATGTGGCCATTGAACTCTTTCAAGCTCCTCACTTTGGCAATTCAGAGTAATAAAATGTGCAATCCCTGGTAATTGAGACCAGAATTAAGGGCAGACCTGTAAAGCAAAGGCATCTTGGGAATGGCAATAATAATTATGAGTCCCCCACTTCCACAAAACATGAACTACTGAGTGCCCAGCGGTGACACAGGCACTGCAGGGTGCAGAAGAGGGAGGGGAAAGAGAGTGTTTGGGCAAAAGGCAACTAAATCTATTTCAGTCAGAGAGACCTGCCACTTCAAGCCAAAGCTGAAGAGCAGAAATAACACTTGGCATCCCTTGTCCTCACGGCAGGATGCACGCCAGAGCAGTCCCCGGCACCTGCCTGTTTCACCTGCACTTCAGGGCTCATCTCAGCCAGGGATGGATGCGGCTGTGCCAAGCGCCTTCACTCCCCTCAGGGTGTTCAGCTGCATCCTGGAGGGGTCATGGAGCACCACAGGTACCTGGTGGAGTTCTACACCACTGAACTTGTACAACTGGGCTGTGACAAAAACAACCCTCCAGGACCTCACCAGGATGCTGGGGAAAAAGAAAGGCTGCTGAAAAGATGCAGACCAACAGAGGCAGACAGTGAAGAGAAAGAGGAACTGTGAACAAAACAGACTGGGAGAAGAGGAGAAATAAAGACAAAGGAACAGGTCATGGGTGGCTACCCCAGACTTGTTTCTCATTTTGCCAGTGCCTCCTTGCATTTGCCGTCTACTGAATCTCATTTGCAGCTCTACCCCTTCCCAGATACACCATAGCTAAAATTCTTTAAGGCTGAAGCACTCTGTAAGGCTTCAGAAAAAAAAAAAAAAAAAAAAAGAAAAAAAGAGTAGAGTGTTCCACTTTGCTTAAAGAAAACATCTACACTGTCTTTGGTCTTGTGACAGTCATTCCTTCCTCAGCTGGCTCCTTTGAGTTCTTTTCTCACCTACTTCTTCTCCCCTTTCATCGTCTTTTATGTGATATTTTTGGTAGAAAGGTCATGAAAAGGAAAGGAGTAAATACTGTGTCTTCAAGCATTGCAAAACCTGGAGTCACTTCACAGAGACAGAGGGATCTCAGGTTTACTGTGTAATCCCATACCTGTGCAAAATGGAACAGGTCATTGTGGGGCTCAGATCACAAGATGCATTGATACAGGCTGTTTGGGTTTTCTGTCCTGCCAGTCAAAAGAAACTTTTATTATGTTATTGTTAAAAAAAAAAAAAAAAAGTCATGTCTTAATAATCTAGTGTGCTTGATTGGAAGCACATACATTTAATTTTTCAGGACAAATTTATGATAATCTTAAATAAGCTTCCTTGAACAGGTGTTGCTGCTGTAAATTGCATGCCTCAGTTTACTTGCTAAGGAATAAAATTAAGCCAACACAAAGCTGATTGTGACTCACATATAATGAAATGAAAACAGTATCATCATCATTAAACAGCAAATAAAGCTATTGATTCTTTGCATTGTGCTGTCAGGTTTAATTCAATTACATTTTTTCCCCTTTCAGTCCTTAATTACACAGTTCATGCTTAATCCTCATTTTAACTCACAGAATGGAGCAATGCCTTTTCTTCTTACCTTAGCATCTGAAACACAAGCCCATTGAGACCAAACGTCTCTTTGTTGGATTTAATTAAAGCAAAATGTTCACAGCTTCTGATAGAGGTAGGTATTTCAGTCCTGAAACTGTATGAGGGTGTCGAGGCCGTGGATTGACTTGGTCGGTGCACAGTGTCGGTGCTGTTAGGCTGTGGCTGGCTCTTTCTACCCATCCCCAGCTGAATGCATCAAAAGCACCTTTGATTTAAGTGGCAAAGATAAACCAGGCTGCTAACAAATGGTCTATAGAGCTGGAGCAAAGGCAAGGAGGGCAGAAAAAGGCTGCAGCAGTCAAAATGGAAGGAAAAATCCTGAACAGCTTTGTGATCTGGTCAAAGGGGCAGTGGGGAGCACAGCAGCAGGGTTGGAGAGGTGGGTGAGGGAGAGAGGCACCTCCTCTGAGTCTTTTGTATCAATAGCAGGTACAGGGAGCATTGAAAAGAAGTACACAGACACGGGGAAGCCTTAATTATTGGATGTGGTGTGCCCCAGATGTATTGTCAGCATGGGCTGGGCTGCTGGTTGCTTACAAAGGCAGGGACACATTGTACCATTTCTAGCTAACAGAGCAATCTGAATTGTAGTGAGAGAGAGGGAGTTTTCATTGATTTTCTTTTTTTTTTTTTTCCTCCAAACAACCACCATACAGATCAGCTGAATAGCATATTCACTGGATATTGTTCAAGCAGCACTTCTTCCTGCTTGTGGCCAGTTTGCAATACATGTATTCATGCTGAGGGCTACCTTATTCTGTGAACTATTCATGAAGAACTTTCTTAATATGCATCAATGGCAAATTTGGTCCTGCTTGAGTAGCTGTGTTAGGAACGGTCTAGACTGGTGCTTTTTTTCCACTTCTGACTTTCTGACGAATATGGCCCATGACTTATAGGCCAATTCTGCTCTCTTGCCTCAGATCTTCCAAAGTGATCTCCCTTGGCTCCAGCTATCGCAACACAGATTTGCACAGGATCGCCCCTTGACTTCACTCCCTCCTGCTGTAAGCCAGGGCGTCAGAGTGCACGGCACGCAGCGAGTACTGATTATTTCAGAGGTGACATGTCTGAGTGATATTTCTCTTCTGCCCAGATTCACAGGGATTTCCAACACAATTATGGGAGTACGCAAGTTCCCTTCACAAGAAATGGTGAATCATTTTTTCTGCTCCTCCAGATGAGGATATCATAAGAGGAGGAGATTAGAATAAATCCTCTGGCATAAATTCAAGCAAATCTTACCTGCCAACATCTTAATTAAAGACAGAAGGTATCAGATCAAGTGAATTTGTTAAAATATTGACTAAAGGCAAAAAAACTTCAGGAAATAACTTAATGGTGTTCACTTCCTTACAAGTCCTAGACTCTGTGCTTCTCACATTCTCTGCAAAAGCTGCTTAGACCTTGGAAAAAATTGACCTTCCCTCCTTCTATCCCACCTGTTTGTTTCTCACAAAAATGAGCCAATTGAAATGTTAGGAAAGTTGATATTGGAGTACTGTTCTCACTCGGGGTGTTTTTTAAAAGAGTATTTCAGTTCTCAAGGAAACTATGATCATCTGATTGCTACTTAGATTTATTTTCTCAGGTGCCCTACAACACTTTATGTAAAGACCCTCAAGACAGTGGAACTGTCTCCTCTTGCAACAGATCTTGGAGAATTTGTCTAATAATACGTAGCCATGAACAAACTGCAGAGAAAAATCTGAGTTGGTTGAAACTTCTTCATTCTTCTGAGGATGCCACCTCTGAATCTCACAAAACAGAGTTTCAGCTTCAGAATGATCTGAGGTTACTTTTCACTGAAAAGATGAATATTGATACTTGTTATCAGTTGTCATCACCACTCTTTTAAGCTTCACCAACAGGCTAAAGGAAGCTGGTATAAAATGCTTCCAAATTTCATTTCATATCCTGTACACGTCTGTGCGGGCATTGTGGAACCTGCTTTCACTCTCTAAACATATTTTTTATTCTGTCTATCATGCTGAAAATGCAAAACAGAAAAGAAGGAGTCTGTCTTCTGAATGAAGGAGGTTTAGATCTATGTAGGCTTAACTTTCCTGCAGGATGATGATAATGTAGAAGAGTTTGATTAAATTAATACAAGTGGGTCCATCACCTCAGTGATTTCCTGCAAAAGCACACAGATATAATTAAGCTCATATTCTTCTCCTATATGGACAGGATATTTCTTATTCTGTAGATAGATATTTCCTTGAACATCTGTGAGAAAAAAGAAAATAGCTGTAACAAAAAAAAAAAAAAAGCCTAATGTTTCAAACTGCTTTATAGCTTTAAAGTCTCTCCTTTTTCTTGTTATACGGCCTCCTTTTCTCCCATTTTCATCTATTCCATCCAACTCCATTTTGTTTTTCTGTTGCAGTATGCTATATGCTGAATTAAATAAAAGCAATTATTTGCAAACTTAGAGATGTAGGTGATAAAGCAAGCAACGCCAAATGGAGATTTCCCTACCTAGGTTTCTTTGCAGCTTGTTTACTGCTCTTTGCAGCTGTTTCGGATGATCTTTCCCTATCGTCTGCCTGGGAACAGTTGCAGTGGAGTGAGAGGTGGAACACCCCGAATTCCCTGCTCTACCACAGGAGCCCTCACCAGCCATGGCTACAGAGGGTGTTTGGCTGATTCTGAGGCAGAGCCTCGAGGCAACAGCACTGGAAGCAGCAAATTGGTCTGGGATTGGTTTTTCTTTTTCCCCCATCTGATTCTCCAGCTTGGTGAATCATTAATATGGTTTAGAATGGAAATGAAAATGCCACAAAAGAGCATCTCGTTGCAGGATGTCTGTAAAGATATATAAAAGGATCTTTTCATGGATAATTATTCAAACCACTTCATATAACTGTCACCATTAAAAGGTCACTAACTTTTACCACACAGGGTTTGCTGAAGATGCAGTGTTGGAGCCATCTTCTAAAACCAGAGGAAGTACTCTAGTGTCACTCACGGTCATCTGTGATACTGCCTGGTTTTATCCTGACTCAACTCATCTATATTCTATTAGTAGAGAGGATCAAGGTGACCACTGTCAGTGTACAACCTCATAACAAATAGAAGTTCTTTCCCCGAAGAACTTTCACGCACAAAATGGTAGACAGACCATCTTAGGCATGTCATCTCTTTACTGGTAATAATTACAACTACAACCTACAATGTTCTTGCTATATTTCATTTCAGATTTTAATTGCATACTATCATTCTCATTCCAAATTAAGATCCCAGTGCATATTTTAAACTGTCTGTAAATACGCATTAAAAAGATGACATCCATTACACAACCATGCAAGCAGTACATATGTGGCACATTAAAGAAAGAGATATACTTGAAGAGCTGGCTCTCAACCTAAATGCCTGCGTATATACAGTTTCTGTGAAAAAATTGTCCTTTGGGTATGTCGCACATAATCCTCTTCCTTATATACTATAACATCTTCTCTGTCAAATAGGGTTGAAATCGGCTAAATGGATTTCAGTTCTATTAGATGAGGACTGACAGGCAGAAAGAAACTACTGTACACCAATTTCTTTGGGAAATTCAGCTAGAAATCCTTTATTCTCGGGTTTGATGATATGTGGTATTACTCCCAGCAACGTGATATGCAGTTGTATTTTGAGACTGCAAAAAATGGCAGGCTACACCAATGCTGTCTGTCAGAGGCTGTTCTGCTTACTGAGTAAGCCCTGGGCATCCCTGAGCCCTTTGAACACCTACAGAGCATAGGGAGGTTGTATGTGGGCACAGTGGGTGGCAGCAAACATTGCATGCCATCCTTATAGTCAGACATCAGTTCCCCCATCGCACCATAAGTCAAGAGAACTCTGAAACTCACAAATGAAAGAACCGTTTATGTCTGCATTGAAGATGTGTTGAAGGTCTGGGAGTCCAGAGGAAGGTGCAAGAAAACCTTCATAAAAGCCTCATCTTGCTTGAAGTGAGAATTAGAGGGAGATGCGAGAATTCACCACGGTGAGATGGCAGGCAGGGCAGTTGTGGCCCCAGGAGGTGGAAGGTTAGCATAGAGCTTCTTCTTTACTTAGTTAAAGAGAGAAATTTTGTGTATGGCTAGATCTTCAGAACAGCAACTTTGTGGTTGCACAGACCAGAGTAGGCTGTGTCTAGTGTTTGTAAGACAGCCTGAGAAACCTGCTGTTCTTTAACCTTTCCTTATTCTTGCTCTCACTTTATCCTGCCCACCTTCCCACTAACCAACAGTCAAGGAAAAAAAAATATATATATATACTTGATGATTTCATTTATAATGGGAAGCCTGGAGCTTAAAATTACTCCTGCAAATATATGTTATACTATGCGAAAATTATGTTTTGCAGTTACATTAACTAGAGAGCAAAGTGCCCTAAGATGCATGCTAACTTTTTCAAAACCAGGTTGTCTGCTACTGTACTGTCCTAAGCATGTCACAGCCTGAAATGTGGTCAGTGAATGTGTCTCTGGATGCTTCATTTGGGAGCTGCCAGTGCTGAGGGCCCTTAAATAAGTGCACAATTATATAACCCAAATATCTAATTACGAACAGCTTTTGGTATGTTATTCTAGTGCTTGTGCTCAGGTTTCAGTAGCATTGGAGATGGTTTTTTTTGGTACTGCAGCCCATGTTCCAATAGATAATGTAGAAATTAGTGCAGTGTTCATTATTAGTGATCATTCCTTACTGGGAACGCCTGTTGAATGGGACTTTCTCCTCCTTCAGTAATAGATAGCTGATTGATGCTGATTTTATGATGTATAGCATCTTATCTCCTGATGAGCCTGGAGTTCATGAGAACTGCCAGGGACTGCCTTTTGAGAAGCTGACACGGGCTGCATATTTCATGTACTACTGGAGAGTGCAGGCAGGCTGTGTAGTGATCAAACCCCAGAAGATGTACATATCTACAGTTTCCCTGTGTAACAAAAATCCTATCATCTGTTGACCTAAAAGACATGAGATAACAGCTCTGTGGCCTTGCATAGTGCTTCAGTCTGGACAGCTGAGACAATGTAAATAATTGAGCATGAGCTCCTCGGATTTTTTTCATGTAAATGCAGTGCCACATCCAAAACATAAAATGGTTTTGAATTTACCACACTCATCTCCCATTTGCAGTGATCATTGTGTTTTCCAGTCATCATTAATGAAAAAGGCCAGCAATGTATACGTTGGATTTATACAGGGCACTATAGGTAAGGCTTCCCCACTAGCCAGCAGCAGCTTCCTGCTCAGCCTTTTCTGCCACACATGTTTGGGAAACTGACGTTTCCTCTTTGATACAGAGATGTTAGGGCAGCTGAAAATATATACCCGTGTACCTCTGTGTACACAAGCATACCCGTGCATAGATCACATACATTTCCATCTAGCAATAGGGTCGCATCCAACACCCTTTTTCACCTCACAGCTCACAGCGTGTAGTCCATAGCTTCACTTCAACCTTGGGCTTTGTCAGGCTTGAAAGGAAAGAAAATTCCAGCTCTAATATCCCTTTGTTGGTTGGAAAGCTCCTAGCTGCCTTCCATTTGAAACTGGGAACAGGCAGTCATTTAGTCTGTTGTGATTACCACTGCAGAAGATGCCATTTTACAACTTAATCTTATTTGTTTGTATTAGCATCTGTTGGTAGAATTTAGAAAAAGTGAAACAACAGCAGAACACTCACCAACACATATCAACCTAACACCAATGCTGTTTTTATTGCTATTCCTATTTAAAATGATTGCAGTTTGTATTGAATTTACCTGAGATTCACAATATCATTTCCGACTTACTGTCTGATTTTGAGTACTTTCTTCTTTAAAGCTGTATTTGTTAATGTATTTTTCTATAATTATAGCATGATCACTCCTAAGTGCACAGTTTACATTGAACAGCACCATTAAGTGTTACTGCTGGTATTTGATTGTTTCACACAGTTGTGCAGAGATCTTTGTATTTAGACCCAAAGCATCTTTATAGGGCAGAAATATATTTAGCTGCAGGAATTTCCAGCCACTATTTTTGTTGATGTCAGTAGTTAATCAAACTGGACAGCCTACAGGGTAATTGTGAAGCTGGTGTTAAGCAGTTCTGTGCTCAGTAGAGATCTCAGTATCCTGGCTGTGCATGTGGTGATGTGCTTTAGTGGCTGGCTTTGAATTGTGCTCTATCCAATGCACACTTCATGGTGCACTATAAGCTATCAGCAATGCATATTTTTGAACTCTTCTGTTGCGTCCTTCTCTAAACTCATCTCTAAGTGAGGAAGAGATTTTATATTCACAAAATACAGTCTTGAACCTACCTCTTCGGTGAAATTCCTTTGAGTTCTGTGCCAAACTTGTATTAAAAACTACAGCTCTTTAACATGTTTACGGCTCAGTGGGGTACATTATAATTTGAGGAAAACTTTAGTATGTGTAATACTACTAGTGATGAATAATTAACGTACAGTTATAACATCTCTCATCTTTATGGATTTTATATGAGCAGGAATCATTTCATTTTTCCCCAGATCACATCTGGAATAAAACAAAGCAGCAGTGAAAAAGGATGTACACTCTCAAGTAGTCCAGGGTAGAAACATAAGGCGACACAGAGATGAAACAACAGAGGGAATTTTGCTGGGCAGAAAGTATTGGCAGGAATCAGGCACCTAGTGAAGGAGCTTTGCACAGTGCCTTACACACATAATTAACTGAATTGGGATTTGGAAAGGACACAGAAGGCTTCACCACTGCTCTTACTGAAAGGACTACTGCATCTTTTAATAGCCTCATGTAAGCAAGAGTTTATTTTAGTGTCCTGTTCAGAAGAAAGAACATGTCATCTACAGAATTAGCAAAAAGTATTTTTGGCAAGTGGGTGTTCCTCAGGGATTTCCCACTCATGACATTTTCCAGCCCTTCCTTAGCTTTTAAAAACCCCAGGAATCATAATGCAGAGTGACATGAGTGCTTAAAAGCTACAGCAGGATGCATCTAGGAAGTGATCTATTTCTATTTGCGCACTGTAGGTTTGCCAAATCAGGAAAAAAAAAAAAGTATGAGTGTATGAAGAGAGAACTTGAGTAGTGGTGGTTTGGAGATCAGGGCACACACGAGGCTGGGCAACCACAAAGGCTGTCAAGGTCAACTGGTTGTCATTTATGCCTCAGTACATCAAACAGTAAAACAGGCGGTCCTCGACAGACGGAAAAGGGGATTAGGTTGTCTTATCAAGGGAAAACCAAGCCTCTTTGACCTAGTGTTGAAAAATAATTAATTTAGAGCTGCAGAGAGGAAGGAGATTTTGGATTCATTTGCAACCGAGGCCAGCCCGAAGTGCAGATAAATTAAGTAGTTGCATGGAGCAGCTGACTGAGACAAACAGCATAGTCATGGGAACAGGAGAGCTCCCACCCTTAGGCACCACCTGCTCTTGCACTGAAAGCTGGGGGTCTCCATCCAGTCAGGGTCCCCTGCTCCAATGCAAATGGAGGCCCCTTTACTTGTGGGTTCACCATTGCCTCCAGTTTTTGAATAGAGAGACCATGCAAGAAATTATTTGGGGCATCAGTAATGAGGGGAATGGGGAAAGGGGTGAGCCAGACCCTGGCTTTTCTCCCTCTCTTCTCCTCTCACATGGCTGGTGATGCTGCTTAATTGCAGGGACACCTCACACCTCATTGCAGGTGTGGATGGAGCAAAGCCCCTGGCCAGAGAGGTCTCTGGTAGGACCATCCACCTCCAAGGATGGGGAGCAGCAGGGCAGCCACCTTCCCACCATCACCAATGCCCTTTTGGCTACTGCTACACTCACTGTGAACACAATGGGGCTTTTTAAACCTTTAACATCAGCCACAGTGAGACAATAAAGGACCAAGAGACATCAATTCTGCCATGACTGGTTTAGAAAAGTTTTGTTCTCTGCCCAGTCACGTGGCCAGTTGGCAAAGCACCCCATACCTTCTGAAGCAGTCGTTTTTGTCCCTGTTTGAAGTAGCAGGCCAGGGAGATTCAGTGCCACAACGAGCAAATTCAGACCTTTCTTCCTGAGGCTCTAAAGAGAGGTCACCAGTGGGCAGGCAGATGGGTGCCTCTTCTTCATGTTTGCAATCACTTCAGAGGTCATCCATTACTTCATCCTGGCATGCAATTACTCTTCTATCTTTATCTGTCTACAAAAGTTTTTTATTTTCTCTCTTTTTTTGCATTTTTCTATTTATAAAAAGAAAGGACAATTTTATTCCATTTTCAGATTTCTCTGGCATGGCACTAATTAAGGCCAATGACAATCTAACCCATTTTATAGACATGGGATCCCCTTTACTGACTCCTTCTAAGTAAGGAAGGTTTCCAGACTATAAATAATGACTGAAATTGATCATATTTTCTTTGCAGGAAAGTAGGTTTTATTGACCTTGCTATTTTCAAGTCAGAAATGGAGAATCTGAGTTCTGTCTGGGATACCCCTTTGGGATATGAGCATTTGTCCATTGGACGGTGACTAGCCTATATCTGCCCCAATCAAACAGAATAGCTAAAAATGAGAATGTATGGGACTAAAATACTGCAGAGCCTCCAAAGTACATGCTTTTTGAAAAAGTTGAATTTACAGACTTACGACTATTAAAAAGTCAATTCAGAATGGATTTGCCATTCCAGTTTTGCTGACTATTCACAATTTTTAGAACTGAAGATCACGCTGTAAAACTTGCACTTCGCTAATTTTTTTCTTGAGTACCTAATGGAAAATGAACCTATTATGGATTTTCCATAGCTTCCTCCAGAGACATTTAAAAATTATCTAAAATTATAGTTTAGTTACGGGCTGTTTAAGAAACACAATTGCTTATTTAAGATTCACAAGTTACAGAAGTTATTAAGGTCAAAGGGCTGCTTTCAGGATTGACATTATAAATTGAAAATGTGACTTTGAATGTTACTTTTTTCCCAATCCATCTGGGTTTTGCCTAGTGTTTTCACTTCCTTTACTATCTTTTTGCTTTTTGTGTGTGATGTTGAAATTAACTCATCTGTATAAAAGACAAAAGCAAGATCCTACTGCTTTTTTGTGGGAGGTAACACTTGTCCCAAGTTCTTCACCATATATTCTACACTTCAACATTGGTGTGGCCTCATGTCAAGTTCAGTGCGCAGTTTTGGGCTCCACATACAAGGATATAAAAATATTATAATCTGTCCAAAGGAGGGCAACAATGATGGTGAAAGGATGAGAGGATGTGGCTTTGAGGAGCAGCCGAAAATAATAGGTTTGTTCAGCTTAGAGGAGACTGGAGGGTGACCTCATTGCTGTCTACAACTGCATGAAGGGGAGCGCAGAGGCAGGTGGTGATCTCTTCTCTCTGGTCTCCTGTGACAGGACGTGAGGGTGACCTTACCAATAGAATTTGCATCCAGTGCCAGTAACATGAAGTTACATCCTCTGGTCTTCATTAATGACTATATCACAACTTCCTTCTTCATTTTCTGATGTGGAGCAGGAACATGAGAGCTTGAGAGAAAAAGATAAGCAAAGCTAACAGAACAAAGTACTGCTGGATTTTCTTCACTGTTAGTTTCTCACTGACTGTGGGGCTGGAAGAGCCCGGCTGAAGCAGAGTCGTAGTTGAGAAGATAGTTTACAGTGAATGATGGCTTTTTAGAGCTTGATTGACAACAGCATGTTGAAAGATGTTTGACATATTCTCATTTGATAGTAGTAATCATGTTGGTCAGTAGAAGATCCTAATATTTCTCATTCACATTCAGCAGCCCCAAGAATTAAGGGACCCTTTCAAATCTCATGGTTCACATTTCTGTCTGTCAGACACTGTCAAAGAATTAATTTCCTTTGCGTGGTTTCAAGTCTGTCTTTGCCTGGAGAAAGCACTTTGAACTCACTTTATCTCATCTGCAAAGGAAGATGACAGCTCTTTGCTATAGAAAATATGTGTGTGATAACTATATTATCTCTTAAAACACTCTTTTCAGCTCCAGACTGCCAAATACTCACTGCAGAGACAGGGCAGAAGTCTCCCCATTGCTCTGTCAAGGCTGAAGAATGCACTTCATGATGCTTGCCCATAGACGAAGGCACAAGGTGTACTGGGTGGGGGGACAAGGAGGGAGAAGGATCTGTGTATGTGTTGGGGGAATATTCAAAATTCATTGTACACTCCATTTCTATTTCTCCAAATACACCACGTCTGTCCTTTTTACACAATGCAGTCCACTCCACTTTTTTGAGCTGCCCAGTCCACTCCAGTATGATCATAAATACTCCTTTATTCATCTCCACCTCTCTCAATAGTGACTAGACGGACTGCTCTTAACCTCCCAAGTCATTTTTTTCTTCTTCGTCAGATCAGAAGGATCAGCTGAGTCCATGTAGCACAACACCATCTCGCTCCTCAAAGTGGTGTCCTGCCACTGTTGCCTACAACATGACTTCACACAAGCTGTATCCAATCTATTTCTACGCTGCATTGTCACTGGTTAAGATTGGTCTTGTTCCTCCGTTTTCAAGCTGAAAAGAGAGAGGAACAGATAAGCCCCAGTTTAATTTGTTCTGGCAATTATTGGAAGTCTCCCACAGAGAGAGGAGCCCTTGCCTATCGGTGCGGAATGACATACAGCCATACGGGCCCAGACAAAAGGAGACCCCGCTTTTCTGCAAGTCTATTCAAGCATGTATATACATATTGGATGAGGTACCAGCCCATTCGCATCTTAATGGAGAAAAAAGAGAGACGAGGACCCAAAAAGAAAAAGAAAAGAAAAAAGAAGAAAAAAAAAAAAAAAGATAAAAAAACCTGTCAAGTGAAAACAGGCATCGAAGGCTTGAAAACAAACTGTGCTGGTGAAGAGGTTTTGGGGGGAAATCTTTTGACTATCTAGTCCAGTAACTAACTACACTGGTGCTGTATGTGTTTTAGAAGTATCAGAATAATTCTGTTATTACAGATAAAGGTTTCTATAAAATTGATTTGGAAATGCAAATTGAAGATAAATGTGTTTTGGAGCTGGGGTACAAGCTAAGCTGTTTGTTTTGGTTTTTTTTTTCCTCCTTCTGTCCCGCTCTTCCTCTCCCTGTATTTCTGCAAATCAAGATTCAACGTTAGTTCGACCCAAAAGAAACTGTTAGGATGAAACACCTCTGAGAAGCACTTTAAAATATAATTCCTGCAAAATAGCTGTGTAAGTTTATTAAAAAAACCAAAGTGCTAGTCAAAAGGTGAAAGAAATATATTACATGATTATGGAGGAAGAAAGAGGTTATTTAAGAAATAGCTGAAATGGCAGTTCTTTTTAAATTGTCACGTGGATGCTTTTAAAATGCAATGACAATGGCAGCTATTCTTTAAGGCTTTTTCCTTCTACTCTGCTTCTGAGCTGAGCGAAAAAGTGTTTGTGGAGCAAATCACTTTAAATTCCAGGTATATTTTTTTCCCTGCCCCTAGGTGAATTTTCTCAATTTATCCCTTCAACAGTACTTAATAATCATCCTAATGGCCACCTAACTTGTCTACACTGAGAACAGCTGACAGGAATAAAGGTCCAAGTTTGGTCATTGACATCCCAGAAATGATTTCTCATTATGTTAACAGCATGTTACAGAAGAAGAGTCATAATGTAAACTTAGGAAAAAACAGACTTCCTCCCCTGCCCCCACCTTGTTTTTAAATAAACTGTCGGGACTGATCCAAAGCTCATTGCATTGATTGAAAATGCTTTTGCTAGCTTTGCTGGATTTGGAGCTGATGCATTGTTTATAGGGATTATAACCTCTGCTGTTGTTGTTGTCTGCAACAAAAAGTTAATAATTTACAAAGCTAACAAAAATCAGCTTTCTTTTTGTTAATGTTGATTTCTGTGCAGGATGATTAGAGAATAGTTTTTCTGACTGACCAATGCTCTAGTTAGGCAAGTTAAAAACTAAAGTTTAAAAACAAAAAATAAACTGCCAGATAGTTAGAAAATGCATGTGTAATTTCAGTGAAATTAGTTCTTATGCAATTAGTGGCCATTGTGTTTGAGCAGTAATAGCCCGGGGCAAACATAATAAACCGGTTCCTAACTGTTGGTAATGACAGATTTCTCAGGGATTATTACTTAATTAACAATAATTTGAAAGGGTGATTCAGTTGAGATGAAGCATTCATTTATATGGTATGTCTAAACAATACCAGATCAAAAGAACCTGTAGCCTGCTAATATTTCTTGGTCCTTCTGTTTCATTTGTGTATGTCTGCCTGCCTACATTAAATATTATTTTTGCATCCAAGCTGGTTTTTTTTGTGGGTCCATATAACAGTTCCCCCTTGGATATTTGCACATTGTTTTCTCATCATACGGTGTCTTCTGCGTCTATGCAAACAATTATATTAATTAGAAATGATGACTTAATCAGGACAGTACCTCCCACACCCACCCTTTCCACCCCCTCCACACCAGAATGGGGCAACTGTTTCCCCAACACATGCATTATTCCTTCCCAGCCACCTGAACGTGAAATGTTTGCTATTGTTCCCACTGTCCACCCATGTAGCTTATGTTCTCCCAGCATCCTTCCTAGTGTATACCACAATTCACGGATTACTGAACCCTTTCACATACTGGTGCATCAGTGAGAAAGAAGCTTGATCATCAGACCTAAGAGTGTTATGATCAGTTTGGGATTGTGTCTTTTCTTTTTTTTCCTTCCTGAAAGTTGCCATAAACTTCTTCTTTAGAGCAGGTTGTGTTAAAAAGGGGACAGAGCTGTTGAAGCGCCTGTTGCACACAGTGCCCAGGAGCGCACAGGAGAAAGGCGGTACATGAACTCAGCTGCTGTAGCAAATGACAGGAGACCAGAGAAGTGCAAACATAGTGAAAGGTATGTCATAATGCTACTATTTCTCAGTGACATACAGTCTATTTTCTGTATTGCTTCTTGCTGAATACAGTGGAATGCTCGAAAACAGGAAAGATATACAAAGCATTGTATTTTTGTGTTAGTAAGAAACAACTGAATATGCTGTGTTCTCTAAGATGTGGAGAAGCTGTCTGAAACAGTTCTTCAGAAATATTAGGTAGCTGTCAGTTGCAGTCATTTGTATCCATATGAAAAGCTCAGGAGTAATTCCCTTATTTGTTTCTCAAAGTCTGTTCAAGGAAGCTGTGAGTTTAAACCCGTGCATTACTCAAGAGTGACAGAGACATGGACTTGTTATTCTTAAACAAGTTGGAAAAGTCTTCTAATTGAAAAGCTGATTTGTGAAATAGACATTAGGCACATACATTTCTATTTGTGCTTTCAGAAAATTCCTGTTGAAAGAGCTAATCTGCACATCTCGACTGTCTAGTTGGAAGCTTACATTTGGAAGCAGATTAGAATGGCACTCGTACAGAGCCCAGACTACCACAGTGGATCAAGATTGATTACAGTGACACAGAATTTCACTTTTATTTTAGTAGAATTTAAAGATTTCTTTAGTTCACACAGCATCAAAGGTGTCCTTCTTAATAAATATCTGTGCAGTGCTGTATCTTAGGGCATATCTTATTATGTACAATATAATCAGATTGATATGGCATTGCATCAGAAACAGCACATGTTGTTTTGAAATGTGCCTTGTGGGAAAACAAAATGGGGGATATATAACAATATATGTATTTCTTTGAAGAGGAAGAAGAGTTACAGTGAATGAAGTTCATGCTAATTAATAACATTAGACAGACACTACAGCTTTGTTTGAAATATTGAATGAACGTTAAACCAGAAATAAAAAGTTCTATTGTCCTTGACATAAGACTTTCCAATCCACTGTTCACATTTTTCCAGTTTATTCAGTTTTTCTTCATAGCAAAATGACTACGAACTGCTGGTCCAGAGTCCACCTTCTGAAATTCATGGTGTGTGGTGATTATAATCGAAGAAAAATTGCCACATTTTTTAAAGAAAGCTGCAGAGACAGGTGAATGCCTGTTAAAATCCTGTGCAAGTGGAGCAGTCCGGCTCCTGCACACGGGGAGATACTCGCTTTCCTCCTCCTGCCTCTGACACAGCATGAGGAGCAGTGGTTATTCTGCTCTCTATCAGGGCCATCCCTCCAGCTTCGCAACCAGCTACAGTCCCCACGTGGTGGGGTGGCACTGTCACAAGGGGTCTATGAGACCTACCTGGGCCAAAGCAGGTAGGGACCCACAGCCCTTGCAGCAGGTCTGGGAAAAGAATGCCCTCCTCTGCCCAAATTTTAAGTGTACAAACTCATCAGGGTGCCAAACTTCCACCCAGGGTAGCCACAAGAGGGTCTTTCATCTCCATTTCAGGATGGACAAAGAACCCACAGATTGCCCATAGTCATTTGTAGGCACTTCTCAAAGCTGGGGTCCTGGGTACTGTCTCTGCCAGCTGGAGCAGGTGGGAGATACGGGTGGGCAGAGCAGGTGTAGTGGACAACTGGCAGGACAAGAGGAAGACCTTGGTCCATCCTTGGCCATCAGCACTTGAGACTGCCTCTGTGCAGGACTGGGACAGCCCAGCCCCCCACATCTCCGTGTCTCTCCAGCAGCCTGCAGTACTCTCCCTATATGAGTTCTGCAAGATACTGCTTCCCTGTTTAAATCCTCCTGAATATGCAACTGTTTGCTGAGTTTATTACTGGTTCATTACTCTTCAATATTTAACTAGAAATTATCAGCAATTGGCTTTAATCAAATCTGATCATTTCTTCAGTGTATCTCAAACTGTGGACTTAAAGGTGGCTCATACCCCCTCTACCTTAGAGCTGCCCAAGGACTTACGGATGAGAGCTGCATGTGTGCTGAGTTTGCCCTTCCTGGTATTATCAAATGATGTACATTCATGAGCATGTCATATCTTCAAGGAAAAATGGACATCATGCTTTCCATATGTGTCACATTATATTGCATTATATTATATCACTTTATAGTATATTATATTCCATTATATTATACTATTTTATTTTAGATGAGTGAAATATTGATTAAGAAACCCAGTCTCCTCATATTATGCTAGTGGACATCATTTTGATATTAAAAAGTGGAAAAATTCATTTAAACTGTATTTTGTGTATTATCATGTGATTGGCAGGAAAAATATTCTTGAAGGAAAGATATTCTAGTGGCTGGAGAAGAGGTGATAGATTTTTTACTGGAAATGCTATGAATTTATATTGCACTTCCATCTCAAGGAATGTCGCAGTAATATAAACAGTATCTGAATAAAATTTTAGTTTCTTCAGACATATTTTGTCCCTGCAGTTATTCATTGTTGCTAATGAGACAATTAATAGGCTAGTGGGCACAAAAGATATAATATAGGCATTTAACTCTGCCATCTGAATGCCAAAGCTACATTTGTACCTACCAAGTATATAGTTGGGTGTTGTAATTATTTTATGTGTCTTTTATGTGCCTCTGAAGAACTGCAGGTCATATTTTCATGGCTCTGTTCACCTGAATATTCTTACAGAAGTCAACTGGAAGGTGCAAATGAGCAAAGCAAGTAAGATTTACCCTGTGCAAAATACATACAAATCTCGACACTAGGCCAGAAGCTTTTTTGGGAAAGTTTGGTTTTTTGCATATCAAAACACTTCACTTTGTATTGAAATGTGCCAAATCCAAGATGAAATCCGTAATGTAAAGCACTGCTGTAATACTACAAAGTCTAGAAGTGAGAGAATCAATGGCAGTTTTAAGTGGATTTATATAAACAGGAAATTGAGTCTATAGGACATGAAAAAGAACACTTCTACTCTTACAGTAAGTGTCAATCAATTTTTGAAAGGCAGAAATAGCTAGGATCTCTTTTATATCTTAACTGACTAATGCAAGGAGAAGTGTCTTCCTGTGTCCCATGATGTTTTACAGCAAGCTGTGATGGAGTCATCAGGCTTCAAACTTTATTTTATTGAAGATGTATTGTACTTAGTAGAAGGGGTCAGTTGTTTTTTTTTACTTGGTTATATAGACTCTGACCCTATACTCTGAGGCAGGAATCAATGAGAAAAGTGGGTAGGTAGTCCATATTTTCTCCTATAGGGATGTGAAATGTAACGGGGAATAATGGTCTTTTACAAAGCTGCAGCAAGTTTGGCCTAGTTAGCACTTTTGTATGCTAACTTAGACCTTAATAAAGTATCAGTTAGCATGTGCAAATCCAGAAGCCCCTTCTGAATCAATACAACATCATTTGATGGTAATTTTGTGAAGGTGGCAGTTCGATGTGCTTAGGGAGATTACGAGTAGTTTGCACCACAAAAGTCCTTACACTGGGATCAAGGCTACAACCTCTTGCTTGGAGGATTATCTAGAAGAACACCATTTAAGCATACAAGGCTCTGGATTTGATTTACCTTTTCATGACATTATTGCTGCTATAGAAGTGGGGACCCATGAGAGCAATTAAAGTGCAGGTGGAGGGAATGCTTTATTCCCAATTAGCCCCAAAAAACACTGCCAAGCACCTTCTTATCATCTCTTGCCTGGAAAAAACAATTTCTTACTATGACCAAGAAAAGCATGTCTTTTTCTTCACGTTTTTTGCTAATTATCATGAGAATCACTTATCATTCTATAGATCATTTGGTATGTTCCCATAAGCTTAAAAATATTATCCATGCCTGACTATCCATGACCTAGTAAAACTGGCTGGTTTATTTGAGTACTTGCACAGTAGAGGCAAGTCACAGCACGGGTAACAAAGGAGGAGGGGAAGAGGTGAAAAGACACAAAGAAGTGATAGAAGAGGACTAAATATAATGAGCACTCAGATCTTTAGTTTTACATTAGAAGATGTGATTTTATATGCATTTCAGGGTTATAGAAATGTAGGACTTTTTCTACATTCCTTCTGTCATTTGCTTCTGACATAAAATCAGAGGTCACCTAAACAACTTCCAATAGACTACACTCAAACCTCTGCTTAACAGCCAAAAAAAATGAGATTTCATGGTTTCTATCAGTCATCTGTTCCAATATTTCACCCACCTTATCCTTAAAGGTTTGATTTGCCTGTAACCTAAATTTGTCTTGCTTCAAATGAGGTTTATTACACCTTCCTCTGTCCTTGTAAACTAGGAAAAGTAGGTCACCACTCTTGCTATTTTACCTGTTAGTATGTATTACACTTTTATGCCCTCCCCCAAATCTTTTTTTTTCCAGACTCAACAAATACAATCTTTTTAACCTTTTTACAAGTCCTGTTTTTCCAGACCTGTGCTCAAATTTTTTGCTGTCTTCCTGGCAGTGATTTGGGAGTCTGTCTGGATGTCCTTTGAGATGTGATGCTCTGAGTTTCTGCAGTGAGGATGCCAGCAAAAGTGCTTCACATACACGACATGAGCAGCTTGCCCAGCATCCTGTTGACACAGCACGGAGTGGCATTTTCCTCCTTTGCAACAACCCACGCATCAAAGTGTTGGCTCCTGTCCAGTCTGTGGTCAGCTTCTTTCCTGCAACACTGACTCCTATGCCATTATTCACCTCTCTCTGTCTGGGCATTTCATTTTGCCGTTCCAAGGCTTGTGCTTCCCACTTGTCCTTATTGAATTTTCTGGTATTGATTTCCTACCATTTCTCCAATGTAGCAAGATTGTTTTGAATTCTAACCCTATCTTCCCAAGTGCTTACAACATCTCCCAGCCTGATGTCATCCTCACATTTTGTAACTGTACTGCATCATCCAGACTGTTAGCTTAAACATTGAATAGTACTGGTTATGAAGCAAAATCCTGCACAACCACTCAATGTTGACATCAGTCAACCAGTCTGTCTTACTCTCATTTTACCTGGGTGATACTGCCTTATGTTGCTTTCAACAATGAGTTCTAGAGTTGTGTGAAACATTTTACAAAGTTTAACATGTATTGCATTTTTCTCATCTTTCATCTGCTAGACCAGTTATCTTACCAAAGGGAGGAAAATCAGGCTGTTTTGTTGTCAGCTTGTTCTTCATAAATCCATGTTGGCTATTCCTTAGCACGTCATTATCCCCTAGATGCTGAAAAATCGGTTGGTTGTTCCAGTAACATTGCACATATTGAAGTTGGAATGAAGGCTCTATAATTCACTAGTTCCTCTTCCCCACTGCCCTTTTCCTTACAGATATACTGGTTTTCCTCTGTCAGTCCTCTAGGAGCTCACTTTCTATAAGCTCATTAAAATAGTCACTAACATTTTGGCTATTGCTTCAGCTGGTTTCTGAAGAACCTGAGGGTAAATTCTGTATGGACTGAATTAATTTGGCAAGACATTTCGAAAATGTATGTTAAATGGATTGAGAGAAGTTAGAGCTTAATATCTAAATATCCCATCAATATTCAGTGGGTGCTAGATCAGGCTTTTGACTGAGATCAAGCCAAGTTGTTGAAGTAAAAGTGAATCCATCCTACTTCTTTATGCTTTCCCCAAATGTAAAAAAGAGAAGATGTAGTAAAACACTGAGAATCTGGGAGAAATTGAAGGTGATACTTACACTGCTAGTTTTTTTAAGGAGACAGAATGATTCTTCGGTCAAAAGAAAGAAATCAGAACTCATGCTTCAGTGCATAAACTGATCACAAGGGTCAGCAAGGAGTTCTTCTCACCATTTCCAGCATCTCACAACAGTACAGTCTTATTTTTTATGATTAACTAAAGATTATGTATCAAGACGTATCACATTATTGACCTCAACATTGAGCACTGGTGTTTATTCTGATTGTTGTTTATTTTCCACTTCTCCTTCCCCTCTCTGAAACTTCAAATACAAAATATTTAACTAATCAAATTTCTCTCACAAAGAGAAAGAAACAAAATTACATCAAGGCTGGATTTTTCAGCTTTGCCTGGAAGCAAAGTTTCCTTGAGCAATGGTCTTTCAGGCAAATTATTTAAGTTTCCATGCACAGGTTTTCAAGTCTCATACATTTTTCCAGCAACCTATAGCTCAATATCTCAAGAAAATACCACTTTTTCTCCTTTTTTTACACCTTCTCTGGTTAGGATTTCACTTTTGTCAGACTAGAAGGCGACTCCATTTCCACTTGGGAAGTACTATCTTTCCAGCCTCTTGGTATAATCCTCTTTGTTGCTATTAATCACAGCTATTCTGGTGTCAAGTTCCTTTTGTCAGAATTTCCTTCATTTGTGAACTATCACCTCCAAAGCATACTGGGAGGGAATTTAACTACTTCTAAGCACCAGTTATTGACAATTTCCAAAGGCAAAAATCTCAACATTAGAGCAGAGATCTAGTTTGGCAGGGCAATCCTGATATCTCAAAAAGATACTGTTTAGAATTTGTTAATAAAAATGCAGATCCACAAATAAGAAAGAATAGATTTAGCAGGTATGTAAGAAAAATCTTTTTGCTGCAATGCACACACAGAGGGGCTAACAGCAAAGCTGCAGTCTCATTTGAGAAGGTCTGCAATGTTTTTTAATGTGCATTCCTTTAAATCCTTCCGCATTTTCTGCATTTCCATGCTGTCTTTTGATTGCGCATTTGCAACTCTGTGTCTGAATTCTTTGGAATTAAGAAAGGATATTCAAATTGTTTGTGGGATTACATGAAGTGACTGCTCACCATGGGAGAAATGGGCCTTGGTCTTCTATGCAGTTGCTGTCAGTAGAGTCTTCCTGTGTTTATGTGCTATGGTCAGGGTCATTAATTCTTTGTACAGTGGCTGAGGTTGCCCTGCCTGAAGAGAAGGTATGCTTAGATATTAAAGAGGCTCCAAAGGACCTGTTGGTGACCACCAGTGAAAAACGGTGAATGGAAGCCATACCTTACTCTCGGGTCTGTTCCACAGTTTGCACTGGTATACATCACTGCATCACTAAGAAGACTTTCAGCAGTGGGGGGGATTTATATAGTGATAAAATTTTCCTCTAAGACTACTAACAAACAAGTGAAGATGAGCAGAATCACAACGCCTGGTTTATTATGGTTATGTCTTTTCCCCATAACTCTTCTTTCATGTACACAATAGTTCCAGCTCCTTCCAGCTCCCTTAGCATACCAGCTAAAACACCTCAGTTACTACCCTGGAACCAGATGCAAGCTGATCAATTGGCCAGAGAAATTGTATAACTGCCCATCCTTTCCTCAGTGGGGACATTAATCTGGGTCTCTCTCTGTACCTGCAGAGCAGATAGAAATACAGTAATACTTAGGATCTGTGTCTTTCACTATATTAATGGAATATCGGTGCAATTATATCACTGGATAAACTCATTCACTTGGAAAATCAGACTCAAAACAGCTGCAAAAGATCCTTCCCTGTGAAGAAGGACAGCAACCAGATGGCTCACAGCAGATAGTGGAAGATTGGTGATTTTGGCCAAGAATACCTCAGCTCTTAGAAAAACTGCTATTACATCACCTTTACATACTGAATACTAAGACAGATGGAGCACTGGGCTTTTCAGTCTCCTCTGAAAGAGTTACCTGTAACAAATTGCCAAGTCAGGAGTTTGCCAACAAAATGAAGGCTAAGAAGTCTTTTATATTCTAGTAAATGCTAGTTCTTCTTAGGCATTAAGTAATCCAGGCAGAGGAACTGTTTTGTCTGCGGTACTCACCTTCTGAAATGGAAGGGGGCTGGGAAAGCTGGGAACATGTCCCAGCAGTAGATTATGAAAAAGATAGAAAATAGGTAATGTAAGCCTCTTCATGAGGGGTATTGTTAGTGCATGTCGCATTTATAGAGAACAATTAGATAATACCTCACATACACTCCCTGTAGAGACTGCAACAATTGAATTTGAAGACCAAAATCTAGAGGCTGGCGTGCAAAGCATCTGAAGTTGTTTTTTGGGCTTTACAAACCTTATTCATGCTGTGTTAGAATAGTTCTGAGACAAACCAGGCCAGCACAGCTTTACTCTTTCTCCCTTTATTCTTTCAGCTTGAAAGTGTCCCGTGAAGACCAGTCATTCATATTCTGTATTTCTAGAAACATTTTGAAGCTGGGTGATAAGAACAAGACTCTAACAGTTCAGATAGAGAAAGAGTCTGTAAGATTTCTGTTTCTTTTGCTGGTTTGATTTCATAGACAGCAGCTTGAAGTTGTCTTGTAAATGTTCATACTGTTGGTTAGTATCATGTCTTCATGCTCAAACAAGGCAATCATTGAGGTCCAAACAAGGTATAGATGCCAGTGTTGTATAGCTGAATCAATGTCAGACTCAATAAATATGAATTAGTGGAAAGATTTTTACCTCTTAGAGCACCATCAGCTATTTTGTAGGTTAACAACAATCCTTTCTCTATGAACACAGACAAAATTTTAACCAAAAAGCAAGAACAAAACAAAAATAAACCCACCACGTGCCAGTGGGTACATACAATTATTATGAGAGATGGCCAAATATTGCTTCCTGGTTGGAAAAAAAATTACCCATTCAATTCTTTGTGTTCAATAGCTGCTTTTGGAAGTCAGTTGTTTTGGATCCATTTCCACTATGTCAAAATGCTGTATGACATGCCCAGTTAACCAGGAACACAGTCATAATGAAACTAGGAAGTTAACTTCACCAGTGACAGCACATAGGCCCTTACCTATCATTATTTTTGATCTTCATGTATGGGAAGAAATATTACCTCTGTTTGCTCCAGGCATACAGCTGCTTCTAATATCTGTCTCTAGATAGGAGATAACACATTTTCCATCTTTGGCATTAGGGGGTATCAGAGAACCTTATCATCTATCCAGCAGCTGTGGGATAAGAAGTCAAATTTTCACCGCTACCTGGAAATATGTCATATTCTGGGGACTAGCATACCCAAAATGCAATGCTTAGTAGCTGAAGAACATTATTTGGTACCATAGCCACTGTGCAGCACAGAGAGGGCAGCTCGGTTCGAAACACATTGCAAGGGTGCAACAGGAACAGGTTTTATCCCATTGCGGAGGAGTAGCAGGTCAGGCGAAGCATCTGCTCAGGACCTGAAAGAGGTGAGGGACATGGGCAGAAGGAAGCAAAAGAAAAATAGGCTGAAGGCCTTAGCAAATTTTTCTCAAAGAGGATTGTAACAGTTGTGAGTTGGTCCTGAGCTTGAACCCCACTGGCCTCTCAGCTTGCAGAGCTTAGGTGGTCACAGAAGTGTTCACCATCTCATCTGCTCATTGCCTTCACAGAAACCATGGCTCTGACAGGCACCAGCGCTTCACCCCACACCTGACCCATCCTTCTTCTTCTTCCTTTTTTATAGCGTAGGAAATTTCACCCTTCCCAGCCGGCCACCTGATTCCTGGCAGGAAACCACAGATTTTGCCTATACTGCTTAGAAGCCTTCAGACAGGTCTGAGCAAAGGCTCCTGGTATAGCTGAAAAGCAAGCAAGAAAGGTCACACTGTGGCAGAAAGGAGGGACTTCATGTTTTTAAAAAAGATGTGTGCTTGAGAAGGTTATCACAGTTTACACAAACATCAGGTCACAATTTAGAGTCACTTGTAAGGGGTTATTCTTGACAGGGTAGCAAAAGTAGTCAGAAGACTGTGAGAAGTAAAATAATTTTTTCTTTAATAATGAAAGCTCTATTAATATCATTTTCATATGTATTATATATTTTTGCACATCCTTGATTGAAGAAGGGTTTTTTTTATCTGGCATTATTTGGATTTTCCAATGTATTTGAAGTGTGTCAGTTCTTATAGAGGGTGACTTCAGCACAGTTAGATCACCGTGGAGCTTTTGAAACCCTCTTGCACTTCTGTCCTGCTCTTTTACAGTAGTGTTTGCAATACCTCACACTGAGTAAAAGCTGAGGATCAGATCCTCCCCTGATGTAAGTTATCAGCATCATTTCACTTGGAAATGTTTACTTTGTGATTATGTGTGTGTGTTTCTTTCATTTGATCTTTTTATGCATCTATAACCACAGGGCTGGGATTTATACGATGGGACTCCCTCTGTCGTTCTGTGGGATTTTTCACTCTGCAGGCACTTTGTGGCTTTGAAGAACTTCAGTTCTTGAGAAAAATGAGTTCACTGATGTGTCCCAGGAGAGATTGTTGACTGGTCTGTGTGTGTAATTTTATGACAATGGATTGTATTTTGAGTTAATGTTTATGCACCATATGCTATGTTGTCGAGTTTCATTCTATTTATGAAGATCTCAATAAAATGTAGTAAAAATAAAAATACATGTTCAGGCCCAGTCTGTTTTCAAGAATAGTAACAAATGCCCCTGGATTTTTCCTTTTAATTTAAACTTGCCCAGTAAGTATAACAATAGGTAATATTAGCAGTAGGGTTGGCCTGGGCCAGAGATAAAACATATGAAGTTCTGGAAGTGGTACAAAAACATTTAGGGTTGTAATCAGCCAGCCTGTTTAGAGGTACATAACTTAGGTAGTGCAAGCATTAGGGTGTCTAAAAGGAGACAAGGATTGCATGAATTGCTTAAGAGGTTTTAGATCCTGGCTCAGTGGAGTCTTCATCCCTGGAAGGTGGTGTTGGGCACCTATTGCGGGTGGTCTGCCTCGTGCAGCATACAGCCTACACTTTCTTACAGGACTGGTGCTCCTATGGGGCTTTTGCAAAGGCATTTTATGACAAAGCTGTAAGCAACTAAGGGTACAGAAAACCTAAGAAGTAATCTGTGAAAACATAAAAGAATAATCTATTTAAAAGCAAAGAACTGTGCAATACTCATACCGCCACCTTGGGTTTAAAATATCACAAGAAATTCAAGGAACAAATAGCTCACTTGCAGAATTCTTTTCACTCAAGTTTAATTTCTTCCTACTATGTTCATTACTGTGTTGTTTGGTTTCTTTTAGCAAAATAGTGGAGGAAAACTCTTTAAGTGTGTCATTAAGCATAGAAATAATTTTCCATTAGTATATTCCTAGTGCAGTGTTTGTGCTGCTAAGAAACATTTCCATATGTATGTATTAGAAATATCACGTGTATTTGTCTCTTTATGAACAGAGAAAGTGAAGGAGAGAGTTTCAAAATGATTGCCTCTTTCTTCCTCACTTTCTTGGTGTAATATGTTTCCTCCAAATGAATTCCCTCTGCTTAGGTGGTGTGCTTGCATAGGATCCACTAAGGTCTGTAGGCTTCTACATGAGTGTTGGGTCCACACAGCAAAAATCCATCAGAAGGAACACGCATAAAAGATGTAAGCATGTAATTATTTTTATGAATGTAAATAGTCCACTGACTTTTTGTGAGACCACTTGCTCAACATGATAAATACACTAAGCGTGTATACAAACCTTTTCAAGTCTGTGCTTTTTGACTATAAAATCCTTGACGTTTGTGTAAATATGTATTGAGCACGATACATTTCAATCCTAGTGGAACTCTCTGGATGCCCACATGATCATCCAAACTATTAATATTTTTATCCTTTCTTTAGAAGTGCTGTTCTCTTCAGAATTAATAAAATAAATGGGTCACTTGCAAGAAATTGTAGAAGTTGGTTCTGGAAGATATTTCTTTTTCCTTTTCATCTTTGTCCAGAATTAGATATTTAATTAAGAATAGTTTAATTACAGTGTTGGAAGGGATCTTTAAAATTGGAACAAAAAGAGCAGCTCACACTTGGAATACTCCTACTTTAATTCATCGTATGAGCTAAAAGAGAAATCTGTTTTTGCAATGGTGGAAGTGCATGGTTGTGACTCTTTCATGTAGAACCATTAGGTCCTTCCTTTGTACTACACAAAGAACACCAGTTGCACTGAGTTCAATCAGATCTTCCAGGGTCTTCATGCAGCCAAAAGTCATATTTGTAACTGCTGAGTGGCAAGAAAGAGGATTTTCAGCAATGTCTGCAAGACAAGAGCAGAAAAATTAACCTAAGCAGTTGAGCTGGTAATCAAATATTCATCACAAAAGCAATGGCAAGAAAGACATTCAGTTTGGGTCAGGGATCTAAACTGCACAGATGCAACTAATTAAGCCTATTACAATTGGGTACTCACCTGCGGGTAACAAACTGGGTTCTGAAACATCTAAATTTTCTTGAAAATCCCACAGGTTTTGGTCAGGCAGTCTTCCTGGGCTCAATATTTTGTGTGTGTGAGCAAGGAAAATATTTCTCTCTGTTTACTGCTTTCCAGCCCTTTGCACTTCCCCATGCTGAGCCATGAAATGTGTTTCTGTAACGTATTTCATACGACAGCAGAGGTTCATCAATTCCATCTTTGCAGATGTCCTTAAGGAACCATTATGGAGGGCTCCAAGAAACAACTTGCATTAAGAGAATTTTAAAGGTTCAGTTCTGCCTCTGTCATGCCAACAAGTGCCATCCTGTATGACTGGTACTCCTGATCTCCCTGCCTGGGGCAGAGGAACAGACTCTGCCTCAAAGCTGGTATCATCCATCTGCGTCAAAAACTACTAAGGTCCACTTGAGGCTAGAGATCCCACCAAGATAACACTGTCAAAGGATATGGCTATCATCCTAACCAACTGTCGTGTCTACAGTCTAAGTGACCCCATACTCATTCATCACACTCAGCTGGTGAAGAAGCCATCTGCATGAATCCTCTGAAAGACTCAGCCATCCATGACCTTAGCTATAGTTCAGCTACCACTTGTACTACCACACAATTCAAACCCTAAATGTATGAGTGCCTTCTGTGTGCTGAGAAATACCTTGCTTGACCAGTAGGCCTTGCAGAGGCCAAAAGTAAACACCTGGAGTTGGTGAAGTTAACCACAGGCCAGAAGTTAACAAAGATAGTTTTCGTTCTGTAATACCAGCTGAGGACCTGAGATGGAAAAAAAACCACAAACATCTTTCTCCTTCAGCCTCAGAGACAGAGGAACCATTCTTGATTAAACACTGTTATCAATAGTAGCGATCTGTCTTTAGGCAAGAAGCAAAATGTGAAAAGTTTGAGCCTGCTTGCTCACAGTTTTTGAAAGGCATGAGACACTAGAAAACCTGCTACTAACATTAAAAAGTTGTGTGCCACCTCACCACTAGAGTTTTCTTGCATTCCTACATGACCCTGCCACCATGGGCTGGGATTGAATGGAGAAATTACTGGTACTTAGGGAGGGAATATCCGTTTACAAGACTTTACACTAAATAATGGCAAGTTTCCTGATATTTACTATACCTCAAAATGAGATTACATTGCGAATAGGAAATGCTCTTAGAGGTGTTGCTCCTGGGGGTCACTGAGTTGCACACTATTTTCAAAAAAAGTTCCTCATTGAACTGCACTACGATGCCAAGTGACATTCAAATGATAAAAGCTGCTATCACAGAGAGCCTGAAGCATGTATATCCCCACTCTTGACCTTAATTTCACTGCTTCTACTTTACTCTCTGTTGTTATAATGCACATGTGAAGAAAAAGCATCCTGATGATCAGATTTCTTTTGCTATTGCCTCATTACAGGTATACTGGTATCTCTACAAGTTTATTTAACCATGTCTTGATACTGCCTTGCCTTAGAGTTGTTAATCCTTGCTGTCTGAACTTAGTTGCAGGAGACATCTAGCACCACTAGTTTTGAATTTGTTGTTTGGGAGTTCATCTACAAACACAATTTTTATTGCCACAGGAATTGGTCCATCATGTTATATCACCTCTTTTGTGAGGTGCACAAAAATGTAACTAACTTGTAGAGTAGAAGCAATTTCTTAAAGTAAAAACTCCAGGTGGGACCTGTTGCATGGCAGAGACAGTGCTGGATTCCCTCAAGTCACGTTGAGGGGTGGTGGGATGCCCTTCCCCACATTTACTCGCCACACAAGTTGTCAATAATGTCCCTCTGACTTTGCTGAGAAAAAACTTGCTGTTGACAACAAAGAATCATAGAATTATAGAATCATAGAATAGTTTGCATTGGGAGGAACCTTTAAAGGTCATCTAGTCCAACCCCTGTGCCATGAGCAAGGACATTTTCAACTAGGTCAGGATGCTCAGAGCCCTGTCTGCTTTGTATCTAGTCTAAATCTCTCCTCTTTTAGTTTAAAACCCTTGTCCTATTGCAACAGATCCTGCTAAAAAGTCTGTCCCCATCTTTCTTGAAAGCCTTCTTTAAGTACTGAAAGGCTGCAATAAGGTCTCCCCAGCGCCTTCTCTTCTCCCGCCTGAACAGCCCCAACTCTCTCACCCTTTCCTCATAGGAGAGGTGTTCCAGCCCTCTGATCATTTTTGTGGCCTCCTCTGGCCCATTTCTAACAGGTCCATGTCTTTCCTGTACTGAGGTATCCAGAGCTGAACACAATACTTCAGGTGGGGTCTCAGCGGATCAGAGGGGCAGAATCACCTCCCTCAACCTGCTGGCCACACTTTTTGGCGCAGCCCAGGATATGGTTGGCTGCAAATGCACATTGCTGGCTCATGTCCAGAGCAACACGGATGTACCTTGTGTGAAGAGGACTTCAGTCTCCTTTCCCCAGGGTAAATGTACATTGGCTAGTGGGAGCTAAGGACTCATGGGACAGAGAGAGGCAAACACTGCACACACAGCTCCTGGACTCCTCTGACTGTGGGTATCCAGCAAGCTGAGCTTCGTCCCTGCCTCTCGCAAACAGCTACCATCTTCTCCATAAAGTGACAGACACACAGAGATTACTGTGGTCCTTCTGGATTTATGGTGTTTAGATAAATGCTCATTGTTTGGCTTTGCAGACCATAAGACCTAGAACATTACATCACCAATGTCTAAACAAGAGCAGTTCTGTGCATTGCTCTGCTTAGAAGAGATTTACCGTGTTCCGTACTTACAGTTTGTTCTTTCTTTTTCATATCTGTTAAGCCTTAGGTTGTAAACTTTTCAACGTAAAGGACCTGTTAGTTGTTTGCTGCACTTCACAACTGTATAGACTAGCAGCACTGTGTAGTCATGGTCCCTCCGGGCTTTATACTTGAAAACATTATTTTGTGCGGAAATTAGTCTAATATAGATAGTTTTATTTTGTCTATGCTTCCCCTGTACACATATTTTACAGATTTAAGCTGCCTTTTTCAGATTCCAGCCAACTTTTGGATTAAATTCTGAATTTCTGTTTCAGTAGATTTGTAAGTATACCCAGTCCTCCAGCTTGGATGCCGGGGAGTTTTGAAACACTCTCTTCTTCTCTGTTGAAAACATTCTTAATTTCACACTATTAACATGCAAATCTTTAAGATCTTTTTTAAGATTTTGAAATCTTTCAAGGATTTCAATTAGAAATATTTGGCAGACATCTTCTGCTACATTTTATTTCCACAGGATAAAACAATTAATTAAACCTAAAGACTTATGTATAGAACAGCAGTAAAATTAAATGTAAACTACTTGCTTAAGCCTCAGAGCCCCATATTCCTTTCCTAATGAGTCCATTTGTCCTGAAAAGAGAAAGAACAGTTCTTAAAGAGAACAGCAAAAATACTAGACCCACAGAGGAGGTATGGAGTGTTTTGACAGAGTAACTTGAGTGCAGCCCCACATCATTAAACTCAGCAAAATGGTGAAGAAAAAGTTTGCTACAATCCATAGCCTGGAGTGACATCACCAACTAAACTGAGCTCACGACAACAAAAGATCCTAGACTGATGAGAATGTGTCCTCTGATAGAGGTCAGCATTCCTCTGCCTAAACACGTCTTTCAGGCTTGCAGCAGAAAAATTTGTTAGTTTGACTTCCTTGGACGTATCACACAATAGCATGTGACCATCAGCACTGTGAAACCTTTTGTAGGTCATAAAATGATTAACTGACCATTCAAATTCTAGAAATGTTGCATTTGTAGCAGCAACCAGCTCCTCAGAGAGAAGGCAGAAAAGTGTGAAACCTGAATTCAAGCAATAGGGAGGCTGAGAGCATAATTGAAATTAAAAATAACTTGGAAGTGCTAGAAATTTTATTCCAGGTTTGCAATATAGTAATAATATCTGTATTTATGTAGATGTGTGTGTGTGCATGTGTGTAATGACAATGACATAGTTTCTTAACAGAAAGAAAAGAACGGTTGCCAAAGAGTGTTCACCAGCTATTATAATTTTCCAGAGTGAACTGGTTTTAAATATTCTCTAAGGACTTCTAGTAATAAATATTTCTAAAGAGTACGCGCTTAACTCATGCCAATCAATACCATAAAGCAACACAACAGCTAAGCTAGCAAAGTAGAGAACTCTTCCTTATTGACTAAACCCTGATGATTCTTGTATCTAAGGCTGCAGTTCTGCAGCTGATATGGTAATAGCATTCCTAGTTTCAGAAGGTGTGCAACCTGATATTATATTTTTTATATAGAAGACTAAATATTTTATAGCATATTTACCTGTTGAGGAAACTTTCTTACTTTGGGGAAAAAAACATTCTCCTATGTATTTCCTTTAATTTTACAGGAGACTGCCATTCTCAGAATTTGGATCTCTCTTGGACATTTCAAAGAACTACACACAGGACCTACTTTCTTCTCAAGGGACCTAAGATACTGTGTTTTGACTTTAAAGTCAGCCCTAGTAAACGGATGTGGACTTCAGGTAGAATGAGCAATGCAAAGAACGTGCTTGGACTTGGCATCTCCTTGTATTTTTGGGGACTGATGGACCTCACTACAACTGTGCTGTCAGGAAGTGCCAGGCCCCTCACTGAAGGGCAAGAGGACAACCTGTCAGACAAACTGCATCAACGTATGAAGCGCAGCTGGGTGTGGAACCAGTTCTTCGTTCTGGAGGAGTACACGGGAACTGACCCTCTCTACGTTGGGAAGGTAAGACCTGCACCAGGAGGATACCTGGCAGAGTGTACACATCTGTGTATCTGCAGACCATGGTGAAACACGGGCAGTTCCCTAAGCGCCTTTACCTTCTTTCTGGCAGTGAATTTATCCACATTAATTTCACTTTGCTCCCAAGAGCTTTTGACCAGTGTCACCTTCGTTTGGGAAGAATTTCCCTTCCAAGGGGCTGTCAATATATTTGCCTATTTCAAAGAGATCTGCTGCATCAATCTTCATTTGTAATTGAGGCAGTGTTAGAAAATCTCTAGTGAACTTTCCAGGGACTCCTACAATGTCAAGGCAAAGCAAGGTTATATTGACATACAAGGATTAGGAAAGAAAGGAAGAGTTTGTGATCATGTTTCTGTCTGTGATCAAGTCAGCTGGAAGCTGAAATTCACAATCAAATTAAATAGCCAGTTTCCCTTGAAAACTGACATTTCAATTTTTGTTTTCTGCAAATCTCTGGAGTCAGAGTATCTTCTTGATTACCACAGCTTGACCACAGGTTAATTCTGTGGACTACAGAGAAATTGCTGCAAATCCAGAAAGGCAGAGGGACAACTCGTTAAATCCAACCATGAAGGGTCCTATTTTTGGATCCCTTATACTCCAAGAACCTACACATCAGCAGAGATATGTGTAAAATGGATCCCTAAGCTCACCCCGTCTACTTGGTATTTTGCATTGACTTTTCTGCATATCTTTCAAGATCAGCTGCTGGAAATCAGACCAGTGATGTCTGCCATCACAATCTGCCTCACTATAACCATTGTCCTTTTTTTGTTTTCAAACTGCTTTTAATGACTCTGAATTGTTTAAAGTATTGACCCTGTTATTCAAAGGGCTATGGTCAGCGCCAAGCTTGTTTCTAGTCTACACCAAGGTGACAAACCTGGAAAAAGTGGGGAGGGGACAGTTAGTGTGCTTACGTGTTCAAATAATACAATTAAGATTTTCCACGCCTAGAATATCAGATACCGCTGTGATGAGTGCACACTACATATAGGTAGATATAGAAAATTAAGAACTAAGAAATGATGTCAGAAAACAATTCCTTCAGATTTCATTACTTGTTTTTACATGACAAGGGAAAAGAAAAAGAAAAAAGAAAAGAAGAAAAGAAAGAAAAGAAAATAAAGAAAAAAAGAAGGGAGAAATAAGAGAAGAGGGGAGGTGAGGGGAGGCAAGAGGAGAGAAGAGGAGAGGAGGGGAGGGGAGAGCAGGGGAGGGGAGGGGAGGGGAGGAGAGGGGAGGGGAGGGGAGGAGAGGGGAGGGGAGGGGAGGGGAGGAGGAAGAAAAAAGAAAAGAAAGAAAAGAAAAAATAAAAGAAAATAAAAAATAGAGAAGAGAAGAGAAGAGAAGAGAAGAGAAGAGAAGAGAAGAGAAGAGAAGAGAAGAGAAGAGAAGAGAAGAGAAGAGAAGAGAAGAGAAGAGAAGAGAAGAGAAGAGAAGAGAAGAGAAGAGGAGAAGAGAAGAGAAGAGAAGAGAAGAGAAGAGAAGAGAAGAGAAGAGAAGAGAAGAGAAGAGAAGAGAAGAGAAGAGAAGAGAAGAGAAGAGAAGAGAAGAGAAGAGAAGAGAAGAGAAGAGAAGAGAAGAGAAGAGAAGAGAAGAGAAGAGAAGAGAAGAGAAGAGAAGAGAAGAGAAGAGAAGAGAAGAGAAGAGAAGAGAAGAAAAGAAAAGAAAAGAAAAGAAAAGAAAAGAAAAGAAAAGAAAAGAAAAGAAAAGAAAAGAAAAGAAAAGAAAAGAAAAGAAAAGAAAAGAAAAGAAAAGAAAAGAAAGAAAAGAAGAAGAAAGAAAATACACCAGAATCACATATCCAGAGGCCCATTTGGACTTGTATTTATCATTCTGCAACCCCATAGAGCTAAACTGTGCCCTCAGTCACACCAGTATAAATCAAAATGAATCCACAGGCTTCAAAAGACCTCCTCCTGATTTATCCCTGTGTGACTGACAGCAAGATGTGTTCTCCTTCCTCCCACAGCAACGGTATTACTAGTGATTGCCACCAAATGAGACCTCATTAGTCTTCATTCATCTCTGCACCTAGCTTTTCAGCTCTTGATATCTCTATTGATTAAAGAAATTAATATTTGCTTTCATGCAATTCCCAGCTTTGGAACAAGGGCCAGACATATTATTTCACATACTCCGTTTCATCTGAAATGACTTCAGGCTTGCACTGTGAGCTGAATTTTACCTAAAACAAGTACTGGAAGAAATCAACTCATTTTAGACTTGATTGTGTCATTAGGAGCACAAAAACTTGGCAGGGCCAGCAGTGCTGGGGGAAGCAGAGATGATTCTTCATGGTCTGTGTCCACCACACAAAGGCCCAAGCTGCCATAAATGAGCTCTGTCCAGGACCACTTACACCATGGCTGTGTTGGCATAGGGATGCGCAAGTGCTAATTAGCTCCCACAGTTAACAGGGCCAATTAGCCCCACACACTGCTGATCTGACATGGCTGGGTCTCTCTGAAGGCCTCCTAACTCCACACTGCTCCGTGTACACCAGGCGCTAGGGAAACATGCTGCCAAAATAGGCCTCTGGGGATCGCACATTTCATCTTCCCCCTTCCCTGAACTGGGTGCAGAGCAGCCAGCCAAACGGCTGGATGAATTCCATGGGGGCTGCTGTGAGGGAAAAGCTTCCTCTCCTCTCATACCGCCAAAGGCACGGGCTCTCAGAAGAAGCTGCAGCCCACCACAATTCCTCGCCTTGCCTGCATTCATGCTGCCTGTGTCTCAGGAATCCTTAGGAAAGGAGTCACCAGGGAATAGTCTGTGGGCTGAACTAATTGTTCTGGCAGACCAGAAATTTTTCAGCCCGAGTCACCCTAGGCTGGCTCAGAAATAGCTCTGTAATGGCTGGTGCAGTGCGGGGAGGAGGTGCAGAAGGACTCACAGCTTACTGCTTGCTGCAAGCACCAGCCCTCCAAACAGCCCTGGCTCCCACGCCTGGCCAGGCAGAGCTTCTTCTAACTGATACCACCCACAGCACCCTGAAACATCCTGCTAGACAGGTTGTGCTTTTATCCATCTGCTCTCTCCAAGCCCAAGGCAGAAGGAGAAAGCATGCACAGCATAGATCCAGTTGTATTTATTTAAACACTCTAAAAGCTTCCCGTATGAAAGGGGGCCTTCTGATGCTCTTGTACAGTTGTTTCTGACTGGAACAACCCAAAAAGCACCTTGACTTGAACCATAGGTCCAGGCTTGCCTAATAAGATTGTCAAGGCTGCTATGAAAAATGTACTTTCCTGTGTAATTGTAAGGCAAGGTGTAAAATATCTTCTGAACAGGAAAATGAAAAGAAGCTTCCTGAGGTGAAATCAGTACAATTTTTCCTTTTCTCCAATGCTCATTATCGTAATTTAAAGGATTTTAGCTTCAGAGGGTGCCTGGTCCTGTCACAGATAAATATGAGGCTTCAACTTTCCTAGAGGTAGCCATTATTGACTAATAGGTTGAACTAGGCAAACTAAAGCCCCCATATTTGCTACAGCAGGTATTTTCCACATTCATCCAGCAACCTAAACTGCATCAGTAATAGAACTGGGTACAGTCTTCACCACTTTGCCGTATTGGAGACTCCCTAACCCTGTTTCAAAGGAAAGAGGTGATTGAACCACAGCAGCTGAATGAGTGAATAAAATGCATCCTTTCTACAGACTATCACTGCAGATCAGCCAAACCCACTCATGCATCCTCATGAAAATCCCCTGCAGGTGTTAACTCCCTGGAGGCAGAGAAGGGGGAACACATCAAGGATGGAGTCACAGCCTGGTTAGCAGAGCTGTGTGAGTCCTTCCCTGAGCTGCCCTCAGCAGCACTGCTCTCTTCCATCTGCCCTTTGCTGGGAAATGTGTCGCTCAGATGCAGGTGTAGCCTCCTTAATCTTTTGTATTATCCTCATGAAAAGAAGCAACCCAGGTTGACACAGTTAAAAATTTCTCAGGAATTACCAGCTCTTTTCCTCCCATAGTCCATTCCTTAATGTGGAAGAGAAAGTACAAATGTATTCCCCCTACTTCTGTGATAGCTACATTGCAGAACAATTTATTGCACCACCCATAAACCAGAGCCAACTTAAAACTGGATCACCTTTCCAGCACAATGTCTTCTACATACACCCCAAACTGCACCACCCTGATATTTGGTTTGATGTGAGCAACAGTGTGAGCTTCAGTCCTTTCAGACAACAAATTCTTTCAGATTTATTATAGTCTGGCAGTATTATGTCTTTTATGCTGTTTTTTGCTTTGTCTAGAAAGAGCAGGTTATATGAGAAGCTGCAAAAGTGCTGCTAGCCTTTCTTACTGCCTAGCCTTGGTTGCGACTCAATGTTTTTAACAAATCACAGCTAGACAGAGATTCTGTTGTACTCCCAAATTCCTTTTAGCATGCCATGTCCATTCCTTGTTTGCATCCTACACAACTGCGTTCAGTCCAAACAGGGCTTTGGACAGAAGGTGTAATTTAACTCATGAGTTCGATACATTGTCTTCTTCTAAGTCTTTTGAACTTTCTCAAACACCTTCTGCTATTTTTACTTTTCATTTTCCTTTTTCTCTCCTTTTCCCTTTCCCTTTTTACTATTTCTTTTTTTATTATTTTTCTATTTTCTTTTTTATTTCCTTTCTTTTCTTTTTTTCTCTTTTCTCTTTTCTTTTCTTTTCTTTTCTTTTCTTTTCTTTTCTTTTCTTTTCTTTTCTTTTCTTTTCTTTTCTTTTCTTTTCTTTTCTTTTCTTTTCTTTTCTTTTCTTTTCTTTTCTTTTCTTTTCTTTTCTTTCTTTTCTTTTCTTTTCTTTTCTTTTCTTTTCTTTTCTTTCTTTTTTCTTCTCTTCTCTTTTCTTCTTCTCTTCTCTTCTCTTCTCTTCTCTTCTCTTCTCTTCTCTTCTCTTCTCTTCTCTTCTCTTCTCTTCTCTTCTCTTCTCTTTTCTTTTCTTCCCTTTCCTTTTTCCTTTTTCCTTTTTCCTTTTTCCTTTTTCCTTTTTCCTTTCCTTTCCTTTCCTTTCCTTTCCTTTCCTTTCCTTTCCTTTCCTTTCCTTTCCTTTCCTTTCCTTTCCTTTCCTTTCCTTTCCTTTCCTCTTTCCTTTCCCCTTTCCTTTCCTTTCCTTTCCTCTCCTCTCCTCTCCTCTCCTTCCCTTCCTTTTTTCTTTTCTTACCATTCCTTTCCTTTCTTTTCCTTTCCCTTCCTTCCTTTCTTTTTCCTTTTTCCTTGCCTTTGCCTTTTCTTTGACTTTGACTTCTCTCTTTTTTTTTTTCTTTATTCTTATTTAATGAGGAGTTGTTGATGTTCCAAAACACGTTTTCTTCCATCAGGCACAGGTCTAATTCTCCAATCAGGTCTAACATCTGTATCTGTCTCAGCAGCTGCATTGTCTCACTGACACACTGATGAAGTAAAACAAATGCCCAAGATACAGCTTAGTGGTTCTGAATCAATTAGAACAGCTATAATAGTGTCCTCCTTCTGGAAGCATCCTGTTCACTAGCTCCTACAGTGATAATCTCTGAGTTATGGGTGTTTAGGGTAAATAATGGCAACTACTGTCGTTTTTAAATTAATCACAAGATGGTGTTTGTTGAAGATATGCCAGTTTGCAGTCATGGCACCTGGGTGTGAATTAATACACATGGCAGTCATCTAAATTTAACTGTTTGCCACTGCCAAATTTTTATGGGCTTATTCTCCCTCCATTTAGCTGATACATCACCTGGAGCTGCCAGCATTCCTCCAAAGGACTGATGTCTCTCAGATGCAGCAGCCACTGCATATACCAGGAAAGGGGTGAAATGAAGTATCAGTGACCTGACATGGCAGTTGTCACAACCTGCACCTTCAGTTCTTGCAGCCAGTTTGCAGTGCTGCTGCCCTTAACACTTGGTGTCCCAGCAGTCATTAAGAGTCAATGAGTCGCCCACATACATACCTGTCTCCAGGGTGGGACATGCCATAGAAAACCATATAGATCCCACCTCAGCTGAAATCAAGCTGATCCTACCCTAAAATCAAGAGTAGCCCCAAGCTTTGTGTAGGTCATGTGCTGCACCCTGAGATGCTAGGAAGGAAAACAGCCTCCAGAGAATGAGAGTCTTCCAACCAGATCTTTCACTGCGGTAAATGGGCTTTCAGCTCCCAAGTCTATGGGGTTCATGTGCCCTAAAACAGCTGAAGAGGTGGTCCACTGGCATTAGAAATGCTTAGGTCATATAAGCCAATTTGTCCATGTCCCTTTAAATCTTTTTCGTAGGTGAAAAGTTATTGTGTAGTTTTCAGCGTGTTTTTAAACAGCTCAGAGATGGCATTTCTTTTTTCTTGAGACAAAAGCCTCTAATCAAATGCCTTGAGTTTCACTTCTGCTTTTCCACACGAATTTGCCATTTCTATTCAGATTCTTTCTTCAAATCCTAACAATCCTTTGTTCATATATTCAGTTCATTATTCCAAGATTTTTCTCTCCAGTACAAATATTTACTTATGTTTGGCCCCATCCTTCACAATTATTCTCATATGACCTTTGAGCTCACCAGAGCACTAAACATGCGCTTGATTCTGACCATATTTCTTGAGATAATTGGATCATATATGCATTTAAATATGTGCTTGACTGAATCTAGCCCAATTTGACCATTTTTTTATTATTATTTATCTATTCTTTATTCATCTCTCAAAACAATAATCACACTGGAAAACAGTATTCACACCTGAAAAATTCTTGAAAATCCCATTTTGTTTATTGCAGCTCAAGTCTATTACCTTCTTGTCTTTTGGGACTGAACCAATACTATCTCTGGGCATTGGTCTTTATGCTCTGTTCCTCAAAAGCATGGAGTATGAGCATACTGTTAAGCATCTTCATAGTGTGAGTGAAATTAAATGATTTGTTTGTCTTTTGATAGTCATTCCAGTATTTCATGGGAACCAGGTGTTTAACAGAATGGTAGTCCCCAGGATGATTTGTTTCTCTGTTTTAGATGATAATTAGCACAGCATTTACTTTTCTTCTGTTCTGTTGCATTCACAGTTATCTGTGGCTGCTCAGAACTAATTAGCAGTCATGCAATAAATCCGTTTGCTAATTCCCTAGGAAAACAGAGATGCCTCTCATCTCTATAGCCCGTCATGGACACAGTCAAATGTTTGTCATTTCATACCTTACATACTGTTCAACAATAATTCTCTCCTGAAGATGTGAGGATCCATCCTAGTTTTTATTGCTAAAATTTTCATGGAAAAAAAAAATTAGAAGACTTGTGAATCATGACAGTTACTGAGCTCTCCCATCCTGCTTTCCCCTGGATCCCAAACAGATTGGCCTTATCCACCCCAATATTATGCTGCCCCTGGAACATATGTCTCCTCTTAAGCCATGTGAGCAAATACAGTCTGCAGCTTTGCTGACCTCACCTTATCCCAAGCCTGGCAGTGAGTCCTTCTCAACAGCCATTGCAGCCAGGCAAAAGATAATTATTGTGTTGTGTGAGATTTCAAAAAGGCACAGAGCCTGTTCCTGTTTGGGTGTCTCTGCCTTTTCTTCTGGCTGTGGGTGTAGAAGTGAGAAGACAGGAGAAGGTTTTTAATTGCAACTCTGTCATACAGTTTTTACTGAGTATTTGCCTCTTTCGGCAAAGCAAGTTCATTAAAACCAGCTTGTGAGTCCCAACAGTGACACGAAAATGGTCAGGATGCTTATGTGCTTAGTGTTTCTTAGCAGCTGCTTGCCCAGCTCACAGTCTAATTGAATCCTGTTCCTTTTCACAGCTCCACTCTGACATGGACAGGGGAGATGGTTCGATCAAGTACATCCTCTCAGGAGAGGGAGCTGGCATCGTGTTTACAATTGATGACACAACAGGGGACATTCACGCCATCCAGCGACTGGACCGGGAAGAAAGGTCGCAGTACACCCTCAGAGCCCAGGCTCTGGACAGGCGAACAGGTCGGCCCATGGAACCAGAGTCCGAGTTCATCATCAAAATCCAAGACATCAATGACAATGAACCCAAGTTCCTCGATGGCCCTTATGTAGCCTCTGTTCCAGAAATGTCACCTGTGGGTAAGGCAGATTTTGTGAAGCCTCTTTCCCTTATAAGCAAACTGGAGATGGTCACCAAAACATAAATTCACTGATTCCTTGGGCTCAGCTTTTGCCTCTTTCGCGGGAGCTGTGGGACAAGAGATCTTTCCATGGGGTGCCTGAGTGCCGCAGAGTAGTGATAGAAGGTTTTACCCTCAACTTGCAGGAATGTAGTGGCCCTTCTCCCCTGCCATCAGATGATGGCAATAGTAATGACCATTAGATAACCATTACCATCCAGAAAATAACACAATTTTAGGAACCTATTCTAGTTCACACCGGGAGCTGAAATACTGTCCAGGAGCCCTTGAAATCATGGGCACATGACAACAACTATTTCCTTTGCTTCTTCTAATCCATGTAATGCTGCGCTAAACACAGTTCAGTGGAGCCCGAGATTCTGGTACTGTTTGCTCTCCACTTTTAGAGAATGGGATCATGTCAAAGACAGTCCTGTTATTGCAATCAGAAGACAAACAGCAACCTTCCTACCTACACAAGTCAGGAGAAACCATTTCCATATAAAAAATCCTATAGTCATGTAAAATACTAGTTTTCTCTATTCTTTTCTTTCTTTTGGAGATGTTTATTGCTTTTTGTCTCTGTGACGTCATTACAGAGATAATAATACCATATAAATCTCACATCTTGAAGTTAGAGATATGCTTCAGCTTCTCATTCTTCAATATTTTGCTGACATTAAGCGAGAGACGAGCATCAAATACAAAAGTTCCATTCAGAAATAATGGTTTTTAATGGTAATGGCTAGCATTAATTCAGATTTATTTTCCAGTAGGTATCTAGTAACACTGGATTTGTTTCTAACACAAAACATTATGTGGAAGGCTAGATGCATTAATAAAGGCATTGTCTGACATTTTAAGGAGTCAAAACTCACATAGATTTCAAGCAGTTATGCCTTACCTTCTCCTTGTTCTTGATAAATGACATCACCTGCAACCATTATTAGCTTCAGAGGAAGCAGACCTTGAAAACCAACTGAAGAAAAGAAATATATATGCATCTGTGTGGATTCCAAAAGGCGCTTCAGCACGGTCTGATCTCTAGGCCGTGCAATGTAAACTCTAATCCCACAGGGAGATTGTCTCAGAGATACAAACCTTCACGCTCACTATTTGTGCACCATTTCCATCCCTTACTCAACATATGGCACCCCTGGACTCTCTACAGCGGTGTGTGATTTATGTCTGCGTAGCTATAGATTTTATTTGAGCTGCCTTTAAATAACATTTAAAATCAAGAAAAAGGGGAAAGAAGCAAACAGTATATAACTACCAGCTCTCTGCAAACCATAACAAAGTACTGTTAAATAATCAATTCTGTAACTGTGGCCCATAGAGTACTTGCTTTTTTATATCTTCTTGTAGATGCATAATGAATTTATGCCTATTAATTCCTTTAGTGCTAATGAGATGCAAGTGTGAGCAATAAACACAAGCACTATGAGCCTCAAATGAAGAATTCTGGTGGAGGAAAGCTCTTGTTAGGCATTTCAATTTATTTAGAACTGTGTACTTTTCATGCCAGCTCTTTATCCCACAAGGTCTTACCTGACGGGTTTTTTTTGTCAGGCACCTCTGTTATCCAGGTGACAGCGACAGATGCTGACGACCCAACCTATGGGAACAGCGCAAGAGTGGTGTACAGTATTCTGCAAGGACAACCGTATTTCTCTGTGGACTCTCGGACAGGTAAGTTATATCATCAGGGGATGATGCAGTGTGAAAACTGAAAATCCAAGCAGAAAGGAAATGTAGTGTGCATCATGACTCTGGTCAGAGAAAGATATTTCTATGGCTTGGAGCCAAGAGCTCCAAGGGTTAAAGCAAGGCTGTAGTAATGAGCTCCAGAGAAGAATGTGCTTTCTGCAGTAATATGTTCATCTGAATGACCACATTCTGCACCGCAGGAGCTAGGTGGGTTTGGTGCTGTAAATATTCTTGTTGGCTTCTATCATTGCAAAAATGTCTTCAACACATCTAGCTAGGAACAAGGCTTAGCAGAAAATAGATAGATAGATAGATAGATAGATAGATAGATAGATAGATAGATAGATAAAATTAAAAAGGCAATCTATGATCCAGCCAGGACTGCAAAGTGAAAGCTAAATGATGCAATTATCTGGAGTAATTTTACCTAAGGGTGTTCTTGTTAATAACCTTAGATTTATCTATAGGACATCCTCTCTGTTTTGCTTGCTTTCTCTCTCTCTTTTTCTGTGTATATCCAAGGTTTATATCCAAAAGAGGAATCTGACAGGTTTTGACAGTTTCTAAAGGGCATCTGTAGCGCTAAGGTCAGAAACTCATGAGACGATAGTCACTGCTGAGCCCTAGGGGACAAAGTAGAAAAAGCACTGCATAATCTACTTCTGAAAGTTAGCAGTTTATGTAGTAGGTGCTCTAGCCAAAGAGAAATTTGTATATGGTATGTGATTTCCTCAGCTCTTCACAATGTAAATAAAACAGTAATCCTCATTTTGTAACCAGGTTATCAGCCACAGAAAAATAAGGGCATAATCAGACAAATAAGACCATAATCTTAGATTTGTTAAGTACTGAATGATTTCTAAGAAAGGAAAGCAGCAATAGTCAGGGTCAGATCCGGTACAGATTTAACCATTAGAGTGCAACTTCGACAGAAGATAGGCCCTTAAGTCCAAAATCATGTATTTGTTTCTTGTATTTAACCGAAATAAATAAATAAATAAATAAATAAATAAATAAATAAAATGTTTTAATGATCATATTCCCCTACAAGGTAAAAAAGGTGGATATAAATCCCCTCAGATGGAGTAGGCAGAGGCCCCCTGAGTCTCCCATTTCTCAAGAAACCATCAGGGCTGTTACCAAAAAGGATGGACATCACCTCTCTTCTTCACTACTATATTTTTAAAAGAGTGAATCTCACTCAGTTTGGTGAAAGAAATGGTACCAGCACATTTATTTTGGAGGATCTGAGCCTTTCCCACAGCACTAAGGAAAGTTTTAAGGTTCATCACCGTCCTCATCATTTCCTTGCTGACAAGCTGTGTGCAGCAGCATCAGAGGCTCCCTGCTCAGCATGGCTACTCCTCCGGGTCCCATTTGGAGCAGCATGAACTCCAATGTGGTTCTGAGTCCTGGTGTCCTGGACTGGCCCTCCTCGAGGGACCAGAGGCCCCAAACAAGCGCATGGCAGAGCCTGGCTTTTAGGCATTGGTGTCTTTTTTTAGATCTAGCCTGTTCTGTATGAAGGACGAGCCAAGAGTGGAAATTCCCTAAAAAGTATTTGTGTAAGGAGAAAATATTTCCCAAAATGCTAAGGGTTTTCATATCTTATTTATATCCATGGGAGTTGAGGAGCTACAGCACTTCATGGGAGTTACTCAGCTTGGCAGGATGAGACTCTTAAGGGCTCCATGTAGCAAGATTAAAATAGCTCACTGTGAGTTGTTCAGTACTGGTCACTATTTCTTCCCTTGTACATACAGTGATAATTGCCAATGCAATATCTTCTTACTGCATTTTTATTAAATCCATATATTGTTTTTCTGCTAAAAATAAAGCCCAAATGCAGATCACTCAAGTTAATAGTGTCCTGATGTGCAAGTACTGCTGGGACAGTGCCTGGGGCTGACACATATCCACCCCCACACGGAAGGGCACCTCGAATTTGTCACAGTTCATGTCTAGTGAGGGCCATCAGTGACCTGGAATGTGTCCCCTGGCAGCGCATCCCCTGGGCTGCACCAACAGTCACTGCTTCTCTCGGGCTCAGGGACCCTCCTGCCGCCAGGCAGCCTGTGGAGCATCACTCCAGGCAGCCTGTGGAGCATCACGCCAGGCAGACAGGTAGCAAAGGAGCAAGCTGCCCACACGCTGTGGGCAAGGGGCTGCTGAAGACATGAGGAATGGGTCGCACTGGGATGACTGTAGGGCTGGCGGCTCCTAAACACAGGCCTGTTCACCTCCGTCCTCACAGACAGGCATGTGGAAGGGCAGGATGCAGTGGGGTGAAAAGGCAAGGAGTGCACCAGCAGACCTGGTGCCCAAGGAATAGAAAAGAAAGGGGAGCAGCCAAACCCTGAGGCAGGCACGGAACAGGCTGGTGAGGCGAGGCTGGTAGCGCAGGCAGGGCCGGGGCTGTGGATGCGGGCGGGTGAACCGGCCGGAGCGCCCGGCGGCATCGGCAGCGCTGCCCGGGCCGGCTGCTCGCAGGCTCCATCAGAGAAGTGTTGCTGCCACCTCACGTCCTCTCGCAGTAGTGTCACCCCGCAGGACATGGTCGATCTGCAGGGTCTGGGGAGCAGGTTGACCGGGGCGGGAGCAGCCTGCCCGAACCAGGGGTATTCTCCCCGAATTCTGCTCTCGTAGCTCCCAGTCCCAAAGGAGCCAAGGAAAGCTGGTGTGCTTGTTTCGGGTTGCCTTCAGGACTATGTGTGTAGGGACACTCTGGAAATCTCATCTTGACATATCTTTTCACTAATCTCATCACTTCCACCTTTTCTGCGGACAGATTTAGCCCGAGCAGGGCCTTAATTCAGTATAGTGTGCTCTGTTCCCGAAATACTCTTCCAGCTCCCTTGGAAGACAACATTTTAATCTTGAACAGACAGCTTGCCCCAAAGCTGATGCATTTTAACCAGTCTTCTTTAAAATTCACACCTTCTGTTAACCTAGATTTAATCTCAGTGAGTTTTACTCTGCCAGGAAAGGTGAGACTGAATGCAGAGTCTGTTCTCATTCATGACGCAGGGAATATGATGCAGGAGCAAGACCACTCCACCTTGTTTGTGTGCTATTAAACTGCCATTGCTTTTGTTCCTGAAACCCCTTCCCTCCCTCAATCTCACAGGCTTAATCAGGACAGCTCTAATGAACATGGACAGAGAAGCAAAAGAATATTATGAAGTGATTATCCAGGCCAAGGATATGGGTGGACAGCTGGGAGGATTAGCTGGAACAACTACAGTCAACATCACCCTCTCTGATGTCAATGACAATCCGCCCAGATTTCCACAGAGTGAGTACCTGCTGTGTCAGGATGGGCAAAAAGGGGTGACTCAGTTGTACTGCTGCTGTTTACTCTCCTTACAGCCATTTTCAAACTCAGAACAGTGACAATTGGAGGTGGGTGGAATTTCAGATTGCAGAAGGAACTTGCCTTCAGAAAATGTCAAAATGGAGCATTCACCAGCTTGTCTTTCAGAAGAGGTTTCTGACCTCCAAAATCATCAAAACCAACACTTTTTTTTTTTAAGGGTGGAAATTAATTTACAGAAAAAAAGGGAAGAAAGAGATCTTTTGTGTTCCTAGACTGCTCATAGCCATTTCCTTTGGCTGCTAATTGCTGCCCTGGTTCTCTCTTCATCCTGTAATATCTCCAAAAGGCTGTCTGTCAAATCAGGGGCATGTGGCACTGCTGAAAGTTGAAAGAGAATTCATTCAGCACTCCAGCCAGGCCACTGCAGGGGGTGTCTGGTAGCTGTAGAGTGCCTTGTCGTACAGGCTGCTCTCCAGTAATGGTTTGTCTAAATCTTGGCAATATATGGTTAAACCCTATGTAACAGGGTTACATATGTAACAGCCACAGTTAATGGAATGCAAAAATAGACAACTCCACTCTTATCAGAAACAATATTGTATTTACAAAAGTGAATCTCAAAGCAAGATTTGCAATATTTAGCTCTTTTAAAAATTATTTTGGAGCAAATTTATTTACCTAATTCTGTATTACTGTTAAAACTTTGGAAGAAACTTTTCAAGCTTGATTGAACTAAATCTTTAAAGGTATCTATTTTTTGGTGGTGTAAATCAGTCTCAAGCCATTTTGGTTTTGCCATTTTTCCCATCTAGCTGAGAAAAGAAAACTCCTACAGTTCTTTTTGTTGCTATTCTTCTCCATCTGCTTCTGCATGTTGCACTGCTAAATCAAAGCACTCCAATTAAGATCAGCAAGAAGCATCAATTTCCACTTTCCTTTTTCGGGCAGAGCAATTTGTTGAATGCATCATCGCCAATCCTGTTTTGAAAGTGGCGTGAATTGTAACTGTTTGATATCAAAGTCTTGATTAAGAAAAATGAGAATAGATCAAATCCACCTTTGGTGTAATTCTGCCTTGTAAAACTCAATAACTGGTGGCATTAATAGAGAGTGCAGCAAAGAAGGTTTGAACATGAAGTATGATGGCAGAGAAGTACAGGGTGTTTCAAAAAGATGGACCAAATTTCACGATGGCAACATGTTACAATTACACAAAAATTTACAAATGCTTTAATGAGTTATCAAGTTTTAGTAACCTTTTTTAAATGCTCTGTGTTCCCTCCAGCTGCTGTATAGACCACATCGAGATGATAGTTTAATTTGTATATAGTGATTTCAAATTTGTTCCTTTTTGAAACATTCTGTATTTTAGATATAAAATCTGTATTTTTAAAACACATTTTTAAAATAGTAGCTTTCTCTTTCCTCAGGCTTGCTGCTAAACAAATTAGTGATGCACCAAATGTGCTCAAGATGGGGTTTGTAGGGAGAGGTAGTATATTTTAATAGAGTAACTGGTAAATTTGGAAGACACAGGCAAGCTTCCAAGCTCTCAAAGCCTTGTTCAGGGTGGAAAAGAAGTTTATATGGCCTTGAGAAAGGATTTGTAGAGCTTAAAACATGTGTGTTCATTCCCACTATACAAGCTGATCTAACAAAAAATGCCTGTCCTATTAAATCTGTTTCATATCCTGCTTTATATCGTGGCTGCAACAGCACTGGTGTTAGTTGCCCTATTTTTCTAGTTGAAGTTCCCATTTTCAGGTATATTGCTGTTTTGAAAAGAACCCTTTGAACAAACCTGTTGATATGACAAACACCTAAATAAAACTTTCCCAGGCAATTCCATCTAGCTGTGGCTTTTTAAAGAAATTCACAGCGCTGTCGCAGCTTTGGGAAAGGTTCTAGGGGGTCCCTGCAGGCTACGCACTATTGTGGCCTGCCTTGACCTACTCTTTGCATCGCTGTGCAGTTTTCAGCTCCTTTTCACAGCCGCTTTTTTGCCCCCTCTCCCTCTGTGCTGCCTGTGCCAGAGCATTATCAGATGAGCGTGCTGGAGTCCGCTCCCGTCAGCTCCACAGTGGGCCGCGTGGTTGCTAAAGACCTGGACGAAGGCATAAATGCGGAGATGAAATACAGCCTCGTGGACGGAGATGGACTGGATGTCTTTGACATTAACACTGATCCTAATTACCAAGTTGGCATCATTACAGTGAGAAAGGTAGTAAAGTTTCCTTTTTATAGTAATTTATATGGCTAACGGTCCTGGTCATTTTTTATGTGTGCAGTATTCCTTATGTTTGTAGTAACTTAGTTCCCATTACATGACAGTAACCCCTTTCCTGCTATAAAACACAGTTTCTTTAACATTCATTGCTAAAATATGAAAACAGACTGCGTTCCTAGGAGCAACCTTTAAAAAGTAGGGACAACAATAGCATAAACATGTCTTTTCCCACCAAAAGAATGTTCTGACTCACTATTTATCTATTTAAATATTCTCTGTAGCTTAATTATCCTACAATGCAAGAAATTAGATCAATATTTGCATTTGAACTGTACACATTTTTCACTCTGGTGTCCCACAAACAATAATAAAGCATGCCTCAGAATTATTTATAAACCAATAAAACCCAGGCAGGTTTTTTTTTTTTTTTAAATTGCTGCTTGAAGATCCATAAATGCTAATTAGGCTAGAAGAAGCTGCCTCTAAAATGGCAGCTGTGAAACTGCTAGTACTCTGCACTGCAGGCTATGCAGAAAGGCATAGAGTATTTTTCTTAGACCCCCTGCTCTAGGATATTTGTTCTACAATCTTACATAAATGCTAGAAGTTCAACTCTGTTTCTAGGTTATGAAATTGTAACCATATTTCTGCCTAAGCATATCTAGTGTACTAATAAGGAAGTATAGTTCCATTTAAATAGCCTCGGACTAAATTGTGCACTAAAATGGAACAACACAAGGGAGAAATTTGACCCTGCAAGCCTCTATGCCCTCCAGCAAAGCATTAAGCATGTATTTATGGCCACCTTTCTCCAGCTCTTGTTTATGCACGTAAGTCCCTGCCGGTTTGCTGGAATGAAGTCGATGTGGAATGCAAACTCTAATGTAATTTTTCACTGATTTATTGATGAAAGAAAACAGTTTATTTGGAGTAAATGTGTCTATAAGCTTGACACTTGTTATGATTATAGTTTTACTAGATGTTCATGTCAGGAGGAGGAGTTACAAAAATTGATAGTAACAATCATACCAGATATGTACTGGCATCAGGTACATACTGCTCAATCCATCCAGTGTACATATATGTTTGCAAAATCCTATATAGGCCTGTACCTTTTTGTAATGTTTTGATTAGCAGTAGTCAAACATTAGAAAAGTGGTCCTTTGGATCCACTCAATTAAAAAGAAAATCAATTGGTGTTGATAGAAAAGAATTTTTAAACCCCTAATGAAATCTTCTTTGAAAGAAAGAAAAAATGGCCTTTTAATTTTTGCAGACTGATTCCCCAAACAAAATAGTTAGCACTAATCCTGCTTCTATCACGGGCATTAAAAAGTTAGAACTTACAGATAAGACCACTGCTTTCAGTCTTGCGGCCACTGATCTCGGGCAACTAATCCCACAAACTGTTGAGCGCCTCCTGAAGAGTTACAGCTTTTTCAAATTCCCTGACTGTGGGGCTGACACTCTCCGCAGTGACAGCCTCTCTCTCCTCCTTGCCTTCTTTTGCATTTCCCATAGGAGGCAGTGGGAGGTTACCCAGACAGGATGGATCCCAGCACCCAGGGAGCCCCACGTTGCCCCCCATCCTGCCCATCCACTGCCTGGTCAAACACTTTCTCACAACCACCTCTGCTAAATATCACCCACACAATGCACCTCTTGGTGCCCATCTCAGCCTCAGGGGAAGGAGGACAAGGACAAGGAGAGGTTCCATGGGGTACATCTCTTCTCGGCTGTGTTTTGCAGCATGCTTGGTTCACAGGAGAAGGCAACCTGCTTGTGGGATGGTGCTTGTAGCACCAGTGTTGGAAAGAGTTTTGAATGCACCTGTAAAGACAAATCTGATGAGGGGACCAGTGGTTTTGAGGCATTGGCACGTGAGATGATCTGAAGGGAAAGCCACGGTTGACGATGAAGGACTCCAAGACAAACTAAGGGAGTCTGAACACAGGAATATTAAAAATATAGTGGCCTGGCACACTTGTTTGATTTTTCTCATCTTTCTAGCTTGATCATTCTAGGTAATCATGTCTCTGTCTAATGTAGTTGGGTTTTATAGCTATTAAGTGTTTCTGTGATTTAACTACTCATTTTATAACTTAGATTTTTAGTGTACATACAATGTTTCTCATGCAGTTTTCTCCGCACGAGAAACCATGAAATATAATGGCCTCTTTTTTTAGTATATGTTTAGGCAGCTTTGCATTGCACGTTTTCCTTGCCAGATGGACAATAAGTGTTGCTTGGTCATGTGAATATATTTTACTGCTATTTTTACTATGCATAAATACGCAACTAGAAGACCATAATGACTCTGCAGTAATGGGTAATATGTTTGTAGACCTAGCTAAATCCACGCTGACAAGTGTCACGCCTGCAGCACTCACTGATTTAGCATGTGGAGCTAAGGGCAGCAGGAAAAAGTTTCAGATCATCTGTACCTGCTGCTACAGGTTGCACAGTTCTTACTGTATCGCTGGACAACATCTCCAGTAATACTGGACCGTCATCTTCCTCAGTGCAAAAAAAATAGTTCCCATTCGTCTTCATTCCTTAACCCCATGTACCAAATGCTGAGTTCTAGTTTTTATAATTTCAAGAACTCCAGTCTTTCATTGGGCATTCCTGTGCAGGACCTCTGTATTGGTAATTTTATTGTGAAAGCATAAGCTTTTATATGTCACTGCAATGTTCCCACTTCTTCAGAAAGGAGCTTTTGTGGCAGTAGACAAGTACTGAAGCCTCTCCTGAATTCAGGGCACGTTTTGAGGCTGATAGTATACACTTCTGCCATGCCTGACCATGTGAAATTCTGCTGATATTGCTTAAATTAATACACATCTCATGGCTGCAGAATTTCCCGGTTGCACTATCGAGCAGGGCAGAAAAGAGATGAGTTATGACTGACCAAGGAGGACTTCATTGCTACAGTAATGATCTTCCTACCTTTGTCTTCTGGTTGCTTTGTTCTCCTCCTCCTGTGTTCCTGCCCCAGGCTGGTGGTAGGTCTTCAAAAAGAAAGAGCTAACTAGGAAAAACAAAGATGTTGGATGGGAACAGCAGTGATCTTTCTGGAGTCTGAATGAACCGAGGGTCTGCGTGGCAGTTCCACACACAATGCTCAAATCCCTACGTACAAATAAAACTGCATGTTTTGAAAGACGTTCATGTAACTAAAAGGAGTCTGCTCTACTGGGCAACCCTAAGAATTGAGGGAGATTTCTTTCCTGGTTTGTCTGCAACCAAGGAAGTATGACTGTGTCCTCTATAAGGTGTATTTCATCTGATGAAAATTTTTTGTATATTTTGGAATGATCCTTTCATGATGTCATTGTCAGATGCTTTTAGTCATCTCATATCAAGACTAGTAAATGGCACATTAAATATAGAATTCTCTATTGAGGTCTAAGAAGGTTTTGGAGAGGCCTTATTTTCTTTAGGGATCTGTGAATAGAAGAGGAAAAGCAGATGAAATATTTATTTATTGAAAAGTTCAGTGCCAGCAACATTATTTCTATATCTGTATTCATCAAATAAGTAGTTTTATCTAGAAAGGAAATCAAATTCATAAAACTACTAACAGAGGAAGCTGCCCCCTCCCCTTTATCCATTATCCCAGGAAAGAGAAAAAAAAAAAATTGCCATTCCCACTCCTTGTTTCAAATAATACTTGAGTATTTCGTACGAAATGGAAGAGCTGCCGCAGGAAGAGGTCAGGGGTATCTCATAATGCTTTGAAATTAAATTATTCTCTAGGCAGGGAGGAGATTCAAATCCTAGCACCCAGCACACCTGGATTGTGAACATGTGTTTCGGACACTCACCGAGGAAGTTAAAAACCCCACTTGTAGAGAGGATGGATTACTGATACAGACTGGAGAGGCTGTCGTGTCCCCTGCTCCCTCTGGAGCCTGTTAGCAGCTTGACAGGTGGGTGCTCTGGAGACGACAGTCTGATCTCACCAGGGAGAAAAGAGGATCCTGGCTGGGACCTCTGCCTCAGGGGTGAGCACCCATGTCCCTGCCACCAGTACCCCTTTTTGAGTACTGACTCTTCACATCTTTAATTTCAGGTGCTCCCATACTGTCTGTTTCTGTCTTTTTTTTTTTTTTATTTCACAGAGTGGAATGAAACACACTGTGTGAATCACAATGCAATGGTGGTGCATCCATTTTTATTTTTGTTTCAGCAAGAAGAATGAAAGGATATGTGTTCTGAAGTGATCTGCAAATATCTGTCCTGGCTTTTTCAGTTCAACTATCAAATTAAAAAAAAATAAAAAATAGGCAGTGTCATTCGTAATACTACTGTCACTTGATGCTTTCTCTCCATCTGCAAATATTTATCTTTGTTACTCTTATAATTAAAAATCATTGAAAAGATTTATTAAAAAAAAAAGCATCGGTTTATATTAGAGGTCAACTTTTACTTCTGAAAATTAGACTTATATGGCCTAAATCATACAGCTCAGTGTGCCTAATGCTAGATATATTTTTTCTCCTCAGCCTTTAAGTTTTGAGAGCAAGAAAAGCTACACCTTGAAAGTAGAGGGTGCCAACCCCCACCTGGAAATGCGGTTCCTGAACCTGGGTCCCTTCCGTGACACCACCACTGTCCACATCAGCGTGGAGGATGTGGATGAACCTCCAGTGTTTGAGCCCAGCTTCTACTTTGTGGAAGTGCCCGAGGACGTGGAGATTGGAACCACCATACAGATGATTTCTGCCAAGGACCCGGATGTGACCAACAACTCCATCAGGTCTGTCCTCTCCTTGTGTGCTCCCCCAGGAGCGCTCCCTGGTACTTTTGGTTGGTGGGGCAGTGATGGGGCTGAAACAAGAGAAATTCCCTTTCTTTTTAGCCTGTGGTAGTCATCAGTGGGTTTAGTCAAACCAGATCACACACACTGAGCGGCTTTGCTATGACTGCCAAAGCAATGCAGGAGCTCACCCTTGCCTTTTCTGTGGTATGGAGAATGTTCGCATCTTCTCCTCCCTCTCTCCCTTCTGTTTCAAAGCCCACCTTTGTCAACAGCTCAAATACACAGCTACTTTTGGAGTAGATTGAATGCATGCTAATAAATATTCATGAACCACTAAGTTATATAGTGCCTGGTCAAAGCTGCAAAGCTAGGTATTCCCAGAGGAGTTAAGAAAGGTAAAGCTGTATTTACAGCTATGGGAGCTTCATAGCGGCAACTCAGCAAGGAGCCAAAGGAGCAGATTTGTGTGATCACAAGCGCTCTTTTCTATGGTGGCTGCCAAGTCAGCCCAGTTTATCAGAGAAGACTGGTTTTTTTCTAAGGCCAGCCCACATACTAATTTTTACAACCTGCAGAAGCTCCAGGTTACTGCAAGTTAACAATCCCTGCAGGTCGGTTCCTTCTCTCATCTGAAAAATGCTTCAGCTGTTGAGCTGATCTTTGCCAAACCTTGTATCAGTCCAGCTTCTAAATTGTCTCTGTTCAGCAACAGTCCTGGGAAATACAGGAGGGAGTCAAAACCAAATATTTGGAGCTTTTGAAGAAACCAAAATCTATATGACCAACTCTGTGGGCTTCAGCCAGGAGATCTGAGCAGACACAAAGCCTGTTCTTCTTGATGATATTGCTTTCTATGTCACTGCTGCAATTATTTTTTTCACCTCTGCTACCTTAATATATCTGTCTTTTCTACCTGCATTATAAGGTTATCATACTTCTCATGACATTGTTGCAAATTCTTCAGTAGAACTAAGTATTATACTGTCTCCATCACAATTTCATTACCTTAAACTTTTTTCCACTCGTATCCTATTTTGATGATTACTGTCTAGCATTATCCAAACACTGTAGTGCAAACAGCTTTGTGGTAATCTGCTTCAAATAGTATAAGAATAATTCTGTGGACTATCAGGAGGCAGAAGTGTTCATTGTTATTTTTAATGAGGTTTTTCTTACTTTTCTTCAGAGCTTTCCAGTGACTACCCTTGCTGAAATAGCACTCTATAAAGTACAGAATGCATCACAAAAGATATATTAAAAAAAATGTTTTGGATATGCACAGACTCCTTTGTAACTCCATTCCTTCCCAACTTTCTTCATCTTTTTCTTCCTATCTTTCTTCCTTCCCATTTTCCTCTCTATCCTCCCTCACACCTCGTACGTACAATCATAAATTATTGGGATGGAGGAAACAGGGAAAAAAATACCATTTGTAAGGCTATCTAAGACAGAAATGTTAAGATTTGGTTCTCCTTTCCTCTTATATGGTGTCTTCCGTCCATGCTAGCTCTGTACAGTATCAGCCAGGCAATGCTTTAGGCTTTCTCTGCATTCACTTTGCACAGGGCAAGATAAGAAAAACAAAATCCCAGGTACATATTTTGTTACACAAGATGAAATGCAAATGATTTTAAAACTGTGATCTGACCTCACCTTTTGACACTTTTTTCAAGAATGGAAAAGGCAGGACTCATTTCAAAATGGCTCAGTAAACACAGAGGAACTCTTAAATCCTCATTTTCCCAGCATCCAGAATCTGGACTTCCATACTGTGAAATTCTGATTGCTGGAAATACACCATGATTGTTGTTAAGCAATTCAGGAAAATTAGCTGGAGAATACAGTGGAAATGAGTGTGAAGGAGCAGGTCTTATTAACAGGAGAACTTATGTGGAGAATCCAGACGAAGACTCCACCTGTGCCTCTTGACACCAGTGATTAATACTGCACCACTAATCACAGGGCCATATTCAATTTCACATACTTGTTGGCCTTAAACTGTCACAAATTCTTTTTATAGCCTTCATACAAGAATAATTATTATAGCAAAATATAGCAACACTCCTACTTATATCCTAAATAAGTCAAGTGCCTGAGAAATATCTTTGTTTAAGGAGAGGTGGGAAGGGAAGCAAAACTGCCATCCCACCCTCTTTGATTTTTCTATAAAAACAAGTAAAAGAATTTCCTAACAACACAGCTCAATAGTATTTTATATCCCCGTTATTTAATAAGTGTCTATATAAAGATCGGGTTGACATGCTTGTTCCAGTGAATGTATTTGTACTGAAATGAGAAAATTCAGAAGAAGGAGCCCCATGCAGCATCCATTATAAGTAATGCTTTCAATTCCCATCAACTTTGAAGAAAGAATCAACAAAAATGAGAATAAACCTAGGCTCTCTTCTAGGCTGTGGCATTTCCATAGGCACATGCCTGGCTTTTGCCAAGGATCTCTTACCACACTAACACAGCTGGCTAGGAAGCCAATTCATACAAATTGCTGTTAAGAGAAGGGTAATACATAAAAGGGTACTGAGTATTTTACACACGCTGCGAAACAGTCCCTCTGACCAAGTACAGCAGTGACAGGTGTCAATCAGCTTCCGCCCTGCCTGAGTTTTCTGGTTTGCAGGTACCACCACGCTCCCCTGCTCACGAGCATGAGAAGCTTGTTCCCAGCATTAAACTGACATAATTACCAGGCAGGTTCAGTAATGATGATGAATCAGCCTCACAGAGGGAGCTGTTTTTCTGGCTGGCTGATATGAGAAAGCCAATCATCATCCCCCTTTGCGCTGGCATGGCTCAATCAGTAGAATGGTCTAGGATGCAGGTGGAGTTTAGTCACCTGAAGGAGGAGAGTGTACAAAAGCACAAGGAAGGGAACAGTTCCGCCTCATCATCCTAAGTGCTCGAAGAACAAGCCAATGTAAAGTCATTTTCATCCTGTCTGAATTGTGCCCAAGGAAATGGCATAATTATTTTGCTTAGAAAAAGAAATCACACTGACAGATTTTATCTGTAAAGCAGATGTTCCTGTGCTGAGCTGTGCCTTGCTTTGAGGCTTCTTCCTCTAAATCTTCCTGTCTTCCAGCTCTATCCAAGTACTACTCACCGTTAAACACCATTAGCCACATGAGCTCCTAGTTTTTTGAGCATCTCACTCTGTACCTATACAAGTCAATGCAGCACATAACTAGATTGTGGAAGAATGTAGATCTGCCGTATATAACAGTATTCCCATTGCTGCGATACTTCATTGGCTATAGCACACAGTTTTCACGAGGGTCGCATAATATTTTTAACATGTGCTCTTGCAGATACTCAATTGACAGGAGCAGTGATCCAGGGCGGTTCTTTTATGTCGACATTACATCAGGAGCGCTGATGACTGCAAGACCTCTTGACCGGGAGGACGTTTCTTGGCACAACATCACTGTACTGGCCATGGAGCTGAGTAAGGAAAATGCAGACTGTACATAGATTAAAAAGATACAATAGACAAAGCAGGCTGAGAGACATGAATTCAGCAATTCACATGTTCTTATGTACTGAGTGGAAAGCCATATTAGCTGAATTACTCTTCTGACATCAACAAGCAAACACTGCATTTTATTTATTTTTTATGCTCCTTTTCACAAGGTAGTGGGAGGAGTAGAGGCTGGCAATTAAATATAGAGTGCTACTTTTTCAATTCATTAGTATTCCACGGATTTATTTAAAACTCTTCCTGATGTGTTTCTGTAAGAGCTGTTTCTCTCCAGAAGGGCAAGGCAGCTAAAGCAGGCACTGCAAAGGCTGCAAAGCTACCAGAGCTGCCTGTCCTACATGGAAAGATTGCCTGGTGCTGGGACTGGTAGGCAGCAATGATCTTACACTGCCGGGTCACTGCTTGAAATCTAGTCTGGTTCAACAGCAAGCAAATGTCATCACCGTCTGCTTGTTGCATAAATAATTTGGACCAGAGAGCTTTGGGATCTTCTACTATGCTGAACTCCTTATACTTTTGAGTTTTATAATGAGCTAAAACTCAGCTCAGGATTCATCCATGCCAGATCTTTATCAAAGCTATGAGAACAAGGAGATGCTGATCATTACATAGTGTCAGTATGAAAAATTTAGCTGGATTTGAAATACTAACAGATGTGAACTTCATAAAGAAGCCTGGGATATATAAGCAAATAAAAGAAAAGGTTCACCCAATCTTCACCCGAAAGCTCTTTGGTCCACATAGTTTTTGCTCAGGATTTCAGTTCATTTGCCTGGGGGCAGCAGCTTTTCTGAAGCTTCCTGCCAATAGCTGAACCATTCCACATGTCTGAGAGAGCTTCCTGCACATCCCAGCTGTACCAGAGACGTGGGGCAGTTTGAGAAGAAAAAAAAGTTTTGAGAAGCTTGTCCAAAACCAAATCAGCCAACTTGGAGTTAGCAGAAGGAAAATTTCACAAGATTCGGGGTGTGACTCTGCCACAGATCTCTAGGTTGTTCCAGCACATGGTGCCTTTCTGTCCCCTTTTTAACTAGCGAGAGGGGTTGGTGACATAATAGGATCTCACTCCATCTATTTTGATGGCAGTTTCATTTTGAGCCACCAACGGACATTAAAATTCCGTGTAGATCCACATACACACACACACACAACACACAAAAGTCTGTAAGAGCTGCCCCTGCAGCAGCACTTGAGGGTGAGAGCAATATGAAGGTCTTGGTTTGACTCATCCTCCATCAATCCTGTCAGTTTTGCTCTGTACACGTGCAGCACAATATTTTAATTTAGTGAAGATTCAAAACTGTCATAGTTGAGCACTCCTGAATAAAACTCCTAGTTTTATAAGTTAGATCAATATTACTTAGAGTGTAAATGCAGACATTCATCTGCCATAGTGACAGATGTGTTAGCAAGATATTCATGGGGATGTGGAAAGCTGAAGGATTAAATTATAAATTAGGGAGAAACAATATAGTTTGAGAGTATTATCTTACTGATACAATGTGACACTTGTTATGGATACAGTACATCATTTAAGAAAATTCCAAAATTCTCTGTTTTTTATATGAACGTATCATTTCTTGCTATAAAGGGAGGTACATTTGGGGATAAATGCATGAAGTGGTATGGCTAAAAAGGTGAGAATACAAATTTTTAAGAATTTTCTTGATTTTTGTACTTTTTCTGACCTCTTAATAATGAATTTCTTTTTTTTTTTTTCTTTCTGTCTAAAATTTCATTTTATCATTCAATAAGGGGGGAAAAGATGTTTTATGGCAGAAAAACACAGTAAAAAAAAAAATTCTTCTGTAGCTGCTTAGTCTGGAAATTGTGAAGTTATGTGAAATGATGTCTGGATTTACTGGCAAAGCAAGCTAATGAACTAGTGGGACAGAAATATCACAAATGATGTCATGCAGAATGTAAAATTTTCATTGCAATTTTAAGCATCAGTGAAAGCTTTTCTCTATGATTTCATGTGTTATTACATTTTAAACCCCCCGTGTACAAAGTATCAAAGACTTGACACTATTTTTGAGTTCAAGGAACATAAATTCTGAGCAAAAATGTATCTGAAATGCAGAATTGCCACTTTCAACAAGCTCTAAATAACAAGCCTATCCTTAAAAGAGTCCCTTCCTAATTCATGCCACCAGTACTGAGGCTCAACAAACAGTATCACCCAGTCAAAGGGCAATAGAAAAAAATACAAAGCATTGTCTAAAACTTTTGGTACTGAAATAGTCCCATTGAGCTGAACCAGGTTAAAGTTTTTCACAGAATTCGTTTGAAAAAGATGTTTTTAGATGGGAAGCCAGGATAGACCACAGCATTTGCAGCTTCATTCCAAGTCACACAACATCCAAGCGACTGCATTTCCCAATGCAAAAATGTCATTTAACACAGGTCAGTAGCAAAAGGGCTGCTTTACCTGTTGAGCAGAGGGAGGAGCCGCCCCTTTCCCCTTCTTGTACACTGCCCTTCTTTACATTGTGCCTCTCCTTCCAGACAACCCCTTGCAAGTGGGCAGCGTCTCCGTGACAGTGAAAGTCCTGGATGTGAACGACAATGCACCAGAGTTTGCGAGGTTTTATGAAGCTTTTGTTTGTGAAAACGCCAAAGCAGGGCAGGTGAGAAATGCTGGTAACACCAGGCGTTGTTGGAGGGAATGCTGTCCTATGTGGAAGCATCATGCTGGAAAGGATGAGCGCTGAAATGAGGGCTCAGCTAACCACATGTTTTATCTAAACTCTGTCAGCAGCTGTCAGTGCTGCTTTCCAAAGGCAAGCACATCACACCAGGATTGACATCGTACATAGCACCTTTTTTTTTTCTCATGCAGTAGTGTCCAGACTCACTGTGCAATATACAGCACAGCTGAAGCAAAGCTTTCCCTTGGGCAGGTGCCAGCAGGCGATCACCTCCATGTGTCCTGTAGCAGCAACAAAGAGGGCAGAAGTGTCATGAGAAGGGCCATGGAGTCGGTCAGGCCTATGCGTGACAGACAAGGTTTACTTTTAAAAGACTCATCTATAAAAGCCTTAAGCACATCTGGAGTTGCATGAGCTGGACATAACATACTATATCGGCTTCAAAGGGGTGACAAACTGGATCTGTTCTGCTGTGAGCTGGAGATGGCAGAGAGTTGTAGAAAACACATGACTTCCAGCTCCAAACACTGTAGACCAGCACATCCAAGCAAGCAGTGCTTGCTTTTTGCACCTGTCTACTCCAAAACACATCAAAGTCCTTGAATGAGGTCTGCCTGTGCCACAGATAGATATGAGCTCTCCCTTCCTGGAGCTGATGCAAACTCCACCGCTGATCACTTGTTGGGAGGCGACCTCATGCTTCACCACCCAGGGTCCACACTGGGGACTTGTATCTCCTAGCGCACAGCTGACACAGCACAGTGCAAACACACAGACACACCACTCATGGTTTGTGAAGGAAATATTATGCTAACAATATCCCTGCATGTTCACTGAACCTTCTCCCATCTTGCTGTAAAGCAGAATGAAATAGCTATTCACTGCTGAGGCAACTCTCCTCACAACTATTACATACAGGTTAATTTCATCCCACTAATTTATGAAGGTCCTTAATAATATAGGGAATATAAATCATTGCCTAGTCTGTTTCCTGGTTTTGAAGGGTGAGTGGCCTAAATAATAAGCTTTCCAAGAAATGCACACTAATTTGGTCTGCTTCTTTCAGGAGAGAAAGCCAAATTTTGTTGCTACATTTTGAAAAGTTCTGAAATCCGTTTTAATGTGTTGAATAAGACTTTATTGGTCTGTCGTTTTCCTTTGAATTCAAAAACAACTTTTGAATGCAAAAACCCAGGTGAAGATTTATTCCTTGTCTAAAAAGATGTCAGAATGTTTGCTCAGATAGAGCTATCGCTCACTGTACTTCCAGCTGTTAGACCTACTTTACTAAGCCTCTACAGGTGAGGTGACAAATCTTCTGGATTTAACATTGTCTTAGTTGCTTTCCATGGTGTTATTTATTGCATATGCAGAGTGTCTGCATGGTTGCATTTTCTTTCTTTTCCACTGACATCTTGGGAAGAGTTTAACTGATTTAAAATTAAAAGAGTGATAAAATAATCAACCTGAAAACCTTCTCTACCTGCTAAAGCTAAGCTGAAAATAAGTATGGGCTTTCTTACAAGCTTTCTAATGCACAATGCCATCTTCTGAACACCCTGGGCCCTCAAAAGAAAAAAAAAGCAACATGCAATAGAAGATAGGGATTCAGCAGGGGGGAAGTGCCTGTTATTTCAACCAAACTGACTATCACCTCTTTTGTGTAAAAGTGATAGCAAAATAAATTGAGCCTGCAAGGTTTTGAGTCTCTTGTTATTCATCTGTTGTACCTCAGGAAGACAGTTTTACTCCAGTGCTCCAGCTGCTTGTATTTATATACATATATATACATTATCTGTTTGCTTATTTATTTATACTGTATATATTTTTGCTTCTTACCTGTTTCTTGCTTTGTTCTTGTATTCTGTAGCTGATCCAGACAGTGAGTGCGATTGACAGGGATGACCCACAGGAGGGTCAGCACTTCTACTACAGCCTGGCTCCAGAGGCAGCCAACAACCCCAACTTTACTCTAAGGGACAATCAAGGTAATCAGAGTGGACACAGACAGTTAGCTACTCTAATTTCTAATGCCAGAGTTGGACTTGAGAGGCTGTGGCTTATAGTGTGTGATAAGACTGCCATTTCAAATAATACCAAGTGACACCTGCTCCTTAAAGGCAGTGATAAAATGACATATTTCTTAATACATTTGAAGGTTATATGATATTTTATTCTCTATAAATATTCTCTAGCAAGAGGCCATTTTTTCTTCTTCGAGGAAATGTGCCAGTGTTTTGTGCAAATTCAGGTTTTGTGGTCAGGCTGCAGGCATCTCGGATTACCAGAGTGGAAATTGCATTCATTCAAAAGGAGATGCTTAAAGGTAGGATAGCAACTGGAACTAGGAGACAAATCTGAAGGGAATTACTTTGCTCTTTTTTTGAACTCATGTTTTCTCCCAGGCACAGAAAGGGAAGCTTCTTGTACTGTTCAGTCTTCTCCCCCAAGCACTTTTTTTCTTCCTCTTTGCACACCCTGATTTCCCTCAAAAAGGGAGGGAGGCAGGGAGGAGATGCAAAGCCTTCGGGGGGCAACTTGGCGTACAACTACAAGTCTGTGTAAGATGCGCTAAGTAGAAACTGAAATATAATGAGAAGACTCATGGCAAAACACTGGCATTTGAGTGTCCTAACCAGTGAAATTTGCTTCTTTTGGGGAAGCTTTGGTAGTTTTGGAGCCTGTAGAAAAGCCCCACTGTGACAGGCTTTGCATGTCTACCACTGATGAGGATCTCTTTGGGCAGACAATGGTGCCAAGGTCAGGTCCACACCAGCCTTCATCAGGAAATATGGATGACCTTGAGTGACCTGCTGCAGACCTTTGAAAATCAGTACGAAGGGGCTGGATTTCAGTAGTTTAGTGGGTAAAGTGCCACCAATCACAAGGATTCCAGAATAAATGGGGAGAAAGGGACCTGCAGTGCCTGCAGCCAGTCTCCAAGCAGAGTGCCCACCCACGCTCCCACACATGCCTACTTGTCACACTTATTTCCGTAAGTCCCCATCTCTGCCTCTGAAGGCATATTAAAAAGCAACATAGAGGCTAATAAAGCCTTCACTAAAAGATGCTACTAAAAAGATGCTACTTGCAGAGCCTGAAGCCCTCCTCCACAGCATGCATTGCTTTTTCATCCCAAAAAGCATTTTTTTCTATGGTGTCCCTGAAGTTTCCACACACAATTTCTTGCATTTTTATCCCCCTCTCTCTCATTGCCTCCCTATTTTTTATTTTTTAATATGTATTGCAAAAATAAGTGAACAAATGAAACACAACTATTGTTAAAACATTTGACAAACTAGGCTCACTTCATCCTCAAGGCATTGTTCCAAAAAAAGAAACTCACAAAATTCCCGGCATGAGATGCACTTTTTCTGTCTAAGGCCTTACTTGCAATAATTTATACTGACAGCAGTGACTGAATGGCTGTGCCTCCCGCTCTCTGTAAAACACCAGTTTTTCCAGAGATACATATATCAGAAGAAGCCTAGGGTACTATTGGTTACAAATTTGAAATAAAAATGTTAAGTATCAAATCACTGACTATTTGAAATATACACATTAAGGATTAACTTACTGCCTCAGCAATTTGGAGTGCAGTAATCATTTCAGTAATAATAATTTATATTTTCACCTAGGGACCACTAAGGACTATATAAATTATATGACCCAGTCACAGAGAGGGTAACTATCCTGTATGTCCAAGGGTAGCAAGACAAGAAACAGAACCCACCTTGCAAGGAGACAGCAATGCTTCCCAGGCTGCAGGAAGGCACTATTAAGATTAGCAATGGTGCTGGTTCCTTGGTCATCCAGTATCACAGTGAAAGAAACTGCAAGGTATGCAGCCTTCATGGCAACAAATAAAACCTTCATTTGTAGTGAGCAACAGATAGATCACAGTTTGCATTCTGATGAGCTGTTTTACATATTTCTTTGGCCTTTGTAACTTTAGTCTCTGAGAATGTCTTCAGTCTATTCATTCTCCACATATCTGTGGCAGACAGAGAAATCCTATTGTTCTCCACTTTATAGACGGGGATCTGGAGCAAGGAGAAATTAAGCTACTTACACGCCTGGTTCCCTTCGAGTTCAGTAAAATCCATGGGAGATAGGCGTGTAAGTATCTGCAAAGATCTGGGCATAAAGGACTTCCCAAGGCCGCATAGATATATGTGATTAAGCAGGGAATTGAGCTGGGGTCTCCTATCTCTTCAGTTACTAATGTAGGGTATTGGCAGCTGTTGTCCCCCACTTTAAATCCAGGTGAAATTATGCTGGGAAAAATTTGGCAAAAGAGGCTTGCTGTAAGAATAGAATGAACAACAAAATAACCTTAAGGCATTTCCAAATAAAACTCTGAGCTGATGTTCTGTTGACCCTAAACTGCTGCCCTCCCTCTGTGGGTAGTGGGGACTCATGAGGAGAGTGTCCATTTTAATGGGTGCAGGCATCAGAATCACACCACCACCAGGCCTGTCATTGGAAGCCTCTGGCAATCCTCCTCATTGCGTTTTAATTTGTCCTAGGAAAATTTTTGGCTATTTCTTCCTTCCCTAAAACTCTGGTCTACCTTGTTTTGTCAGAGTGCAAAAGCAGTGAGCTGAACATACCCAGGAAAAAAATGTGACCCCTTCCTCAAGCCAGTGGTGTCTGTAATTCCTGCTTCCTTGTGCTCTTTCTCCCACTCCTGGTGAAATATTTCTTTATGTTTTTTCTAACTATTCATAATTATTACAATCAGTTTTTTAAAACTAAGAGAAGTTCTGGGCTAATCATCCCCCACTCTTGTACAGATGCATGCAGAAAGAAACCAAGCCGTTCCTGTGAGAAAGGCGGTGATTAGATCAGATCTCAGAGTTTGGCCCTACACAGTGGTTAATTCCCCTGCGCTTTCCAGAGAGATGAGATACACCTTTGGCACTGGGGCAGACAACTGCAGGAAGGAAATGCTCCATGGTTTGCTCTCACAACCACATGAATACACCAGCCTGCATCCCGTGGGGAGTACAGCTGGAACCTCCTGCTGCTGATCACACAGGCAGGGGCCCTGCCATGCTGCAGTTTTCAATATCTCTGCTCAGCACTGCAGCTAAGTGTTACCATCCAGCCCTCTGTGAGCCAAAGATGCTGCATTGGAATGTGTGATGCAAAAATATTGTGCATTCTTGTCACGTTTGTTTTTTTTTTCCAACATAATGGGGCTCTCATGTCCTCACAAGCCCTCTTCACTTGATGGCTGTGGTTTAGCAGATATCAAATTTGGAAAATAATTTTGTATTCCACTTTCTGCTATGCTGCATCACGTTCCAGCATGTCCTTTGCACTGCAGTAGCACATCAAATCACATTGGCTTTTGATGAGTCACACAACAAGCTTTGGCACCAATGTTTTGCAGTTGCAGAGTAACAGGTAGAGTGCTTCTTTAGGGATGACTTGGATGTCTGCCTAATACAAACCAAAACAAATTAAAATGGATGAAATGCAATGCCAATAGTCACCAAGAGACTTTTATCACAAAAAACATTTCAGACTTGGGTGATATGGTCAGCACATCACAGCAAAAATATGTATATGTACAAACATATCTTTCGGTATTTGCTTATAGAAACTTGGGTTTGGTTTGAAAAAAATAATTATGTTTAAAAACACTTGAGATCTGTCACTAACTCATTTTGCACAGCTTCAGTCAGGTTCACTGCCTGTGACTTCTTTTACAGACAAAGTATGACCAGCTCAGAATAATGAAGTCTTTCTCCCCAACAAAGAGTATTTTACATAAAATGAAAGTTTGCTGTCACCTGGATAACATTTGTGACTTCTATTGTAAGTCAGTTTAAAGAGACTGGGTGTTTCATCCATAAAAGAGAAACGCAACCAAATTACTACACTGTTAAGGTGACTCAGATGTTTCCATTGATACAGCATAAATACAGGCACTTTGCCATTTTCTGCTCTTTGGGGTGCACTCTTTTTCTCAGGCCCAGTGATGAAAAGATGTGGTATTAATAGCTGGGAAGCACATATTTGAGGGCACATAAACACTTGGGGTGCCCCAGAAGAGGAGGTTTGCAGGAGGCAAGTGCTCCTGTCTACAGTGCACCCCTTGCCCAGGAACCACAGGAGACGCAGGGTGCTGCTCTCTGCTGGGTTTTGAGACACACCCTGGAAAATTAAGTCTGTCCACACCTGCTGCACATACTTGGAGCTCCATGGCATATCAGAGAGCGGTGACATCAGTGAACACTGACATGTACTCAGTTTTAAGCAACTTCAGGGATTTCATCTTGTACCGGGTGTTTTATCCTCAAAGCTCTAGTTTTTGGGCTCACATGTTTTAAATCACTACAATGTCACCTTATATTCACGTACAGGCATGCACACACACTTCAGAATTTTACACTTTCAGAATATAAGCTTGAAATGTCATTGGCATGCAAGAAATAAAAGACTCTGAGGTACCTTTTAAAAGCATGTCTTGAATTCAAACTAATCTCATGAACAGTGGAGCCCAACGTCTCAATACTTAAGTGTGCCAGTACTGTCTGATGCCATAAGATTTACAGCACAAAACATGGAACTTGGAGCATAATTTAAGTCTAGCAAGTAGCAAGCAAATCTAGCTTGAGTTTTGATATATTCCATATCTGGCTGTATATAATAGTCCGGATTTCACTCCTAAAAGCCATCGTATCATTTCTGATGTTCAGACTACAGCAGATAATACAGCTGATTTACCTGCATGCAGCCTGAGTCTCTGCACTGAAGAAAATCACCCAAGATTTAAATTTTAGCAGTGAATTGACAGGGAAATAATAAAGAAATGGAACAATCCCTTGTTGGTAATTTGGGTTTTTTCACAGTCTGCTTGCGATCAGAAGGTTTCTTGCCATTTCCAGGCAGCAGCTCTACTGTGCCAGTCCACCTGGGAACAGTTGATTTGCACCCTGCATTGCCAAGCATAGCAATTGTACATTAGTAACAACCTAGAGATGAAGATGACAAGGCTGCGACCTTTTTTGAGCCAAGGGAACAGGAAACAAAACTAAGTAGTAAAAGAAGCTACATGCAGCTCACCTCCCCAAAATCCCACAGCATCATTCATTACACAGGGTCAGGGCTTGTATGTCTGCCAAAGAGAAAAAGTATCTGTGTTCCTCCCCATTTATCATTGCTGGCCCAAGATTCGCAGAAATGTTTGTAAGAAGGGCTAATTTTCCTGCAGGTTCCTTTAGACTCCCTGCTGGCCCAGATCACATTGGAGTCATTCAGTCTTACACTTTCGAAAAGCCTGTGAAGTCAAAAAGCTCGAAACTCAGCACTGAAAAAATCATCACTGATGTCCAAAGATTTTGCCTTGGAATTCTTGAGATGAGAATTGAGAATAACAAATTCCTGAATTGAATTTCTTTTTGATTAGTAAACTTGGTGCACAGTCTGAAGAAACTGAGGGATGGGGTAGAGAGGAATTCAAATGACATTGGGAAATTCTGACATTAAAAAAAAAAATGCTGCATATGAAGGAAAAATCCCCAAAGGGAGGAATTTCCCTTGAAATGACCCATAGCACTCTCACTATTTTTTTCAGTGACATCATTTTGATTCATTTTGATTTAAGTTCTTATAAAAAACAGACAGTCATACTAAATGAAGCAGAATGGTCAAATCAAAGCATAATAATTCTGACAGTGATGACACGAAGCTTTCTGATTTTTTTCAATGGCAGAAGTGCCAATGAAATTGCATGTATTTTACTGAAGAATGTTCAGTTGTAAATTTTCAACTCGCTGCTGCTTTAGGATATAAAGTTGATTTTTTTCCTTAGTCTTCTTGTTGCCTCAAGCAGATGACTGTGGCATGTATCAAAAAACATAAAGGGTACCTTAATATCTCCACAGGAGTTATACTCCCTCATCTCCAAAATGGTGGCAGTGTTTAAGAGTGAGGTCTAGAAAAGCTGCTGAGCATGAGCTAACAGGGACAACAGATTGCCTTCAACTGTTTGTTTCTGTCTTGCCTTCTGAAAGCTGTTTTAGCTCAATCTGAAGGCTGTGAGTTTGTTTGGGGCACTTTATGTCAGAAGGGGTAAAGGCAACTCCTAAGGTGTGTCTGCCTTGCAGGCTTGGAGCTATGGCCTGAGAAGATTCTGGAAGGGGAGAGGCAGAGGCAAAATGCTGATTAGTGACAAACTGACTTAAAAATTAAAAAAAAATGAAAGAAAAAAAGACAGAAGACAAATGGATGTGGGTCTAGGGCTGATTTTTTTAACCTTCTTTCTCCGCTGAACCTATTTGCTCTGCATATAAGCTCTTCTCTCTATTTATTTTCTACCCTTAGACAATACAGCATGGATTTTGACCAGGCGCTCTGGCTTCAGACAACAAGAGCAGAACACCTTTTACCTCCCCATCCTGATCAGCGACAACGGCCGCCCCGTGCTGAGCAGCACGGGCACGCTGACTGTGCACGTGTGCAGCTGCGACGACGATGGCTTGGTGATGTCCTGCAACGCGGAGGCCTACGTCCTCCCTGTCAGCCTCAGCAGGGGAGCGCTCATCGCCATCCTCGCCTGCGTCTTCGTCCTGCTAGGTACACCCTCGCCTTCTTCTTGGGAGGGTGAAGGACACAACCACACACACACACATCTATGTATATGTATATATTCTATGTAGATACACACATACTTAAACAGCCAAATCGGGGAGCAGGTGGTGTAGTCAACTGCGTATGGCTTCAGACTCTGGGGTGTAGGGATGGGGGAAACCTACAGCCTGCATATATTTCTGCCAGATGCCCAATGTGCCAGGGTGTCTGCTATGGCCCTGCTTTCCTGGAAGGGGAATGCCAGGTGGAAGTATTGAGAGCTGTGGCTGGAGACACTTTTCTTTCTCATCCTGAGCAGTTTCTGATCATATGCCCCCACTGAAAACAGGAGTAGTAAGCCCAATTCCACCTTTTGTCTTTTGCCAGGGCATAGCCCCACCGCCATTTTTTTCCTTGAGGAACTACATTTAAATGGTGCCTGTGCTGCTATAAAGGGGCTGAGCACCTTCCATTTGTTCTGTCTCTACAAACAAATTTCATCTTTTCCTTGCCTAGACCTTCTATATCCTCTGTTAGCTGTTGGTATCAAAAGAACTTCAGTTACTTCATTCATTGTCTCAACTCGTGAGATATTATTTCAAAACACACATTCCCTGAAATTTCAGAGGACCCAGTTTGAGGAGCCATGGAGTAAGAGACAGGAAAATTTTTTTTAAAGAGCTTCTATTCTGGCTCTTCAAAGGAGCCTAGATACATCAGTTCAGAATTTCAGCATTCAAAACCTCTGCTGGGTTCTAGCCCTGGAAATACTGTCACTAGGTGATAGCAGATTTTTAATAGAAAAGGGCTCTGGTGCCTGGGTGACCACTTCTCACCCTGCATCTGCATCCTGTTAGCGCAGAGCAACTGATGATAGGTCTACCCAGACCGTGGCAGTGCCCTGCAGACAAACAGAAAAATGCTTTGGAGCAGACTAAAGGGTCAGCTCTGCATTTTGCTGTGTAGGCACACACGTCACCATGGTGCCTTGGCACTATCCATCTATGTCACATGCAATGCCCAATCCAAGCGGCATCCCCAAAGGAGGCTGCAAAATGCAGCTACACAGCAGGGAAAAAAAAATGTCTCTATGGAGCTGTGTGCCACTTTTACTGGTACTAGATCTGGCTAGCTTAGAAGTAGCTCAAGTGTAGCTACAGTGCATTGCAAGCACTGCTGGATATACTTATTCAAAGTGCCACCAAGAGCTAAGAATTAAGGCGAGAAATGGGACAGATTAACAGGACCTCAAGCTACTAATTTTGACTGGGGGGGCGAGGGATTTCTATACCCCTCCACCTCTAAACACCACAGCTCTTTAAATCCCAGGTGCTAGCTGGGCTCACCGAGGGGAAAATAGGGCAGCAGAGAGTCTGAAGTCCTTGCAAGATGTCTCCTCACTGATGGCCCCATGTCTTGGTTGTCTTCTGCAGTGCTGGTGCTCCTCATCCTCTCCATGCGGCGCCAACGGAAGCAGCCGTACATCATTGACGAGGAGGAGAACATCCACGAGAACATCGTCCGGTATGACGACGAGGGCGGCGGGGAGGAGGACACGGAGGCCTTCGATATCGCCGCCATGTGGAACCCACGGGAGGCCCAGCTGGTGGTGAAAAACCGGCAGGACATGCTGCCTGAAATAGAGAGCCTCTCCCGATACGTGCCTCAGGCATGCGTCATGGACAACAACGTCCACAGCTACGTGCTCGCCAAGCTGTACGAAGCTGACATGGACCTGTGGGCACCTCCCTTCGACTCCCTCCAGACATACATGTTCGAAGGGAATGGCTCGGTGGCAGAGTCACTCAGCTCCCTACAGTCGGTGACAACAGACTCAGACCAGAGCTACGACTACCTGACGGACTGGGGGCCGCGCTTCAAAAAGCTGGCGGAGATGTACGGTGCCACGGACAGCAGCGGGGCTCTGTGGTAACGGAGGAGGAATGGCAGAGGGGTTTCCACATGAAATGGTGTCCGGTTAGGTCCATTCTCATCAGATGCTTCCATGGACATGGGTGAGACCTCCTAAAAAAAATAGCAATACGGTGCTTGGATGAGGATGGGAAGAAGAGTGTGAATGAAGGTCTCTCTGGATCAGCTTTACTTGGTTAAATTAAGTCACATTTTTGAAACAGTGAGAAGTAGAAGGAAGAAAGTTTTTTTCCCTGTTTTTTACAGCAAAATTGGAAAGTTACACACCTGGAATATAAAGACATTACTCTCTTCCTCTCTCTCCATGTCTCTCTTCCTTTTACATGGCAGCTTACTGAGCTCTATACACCTGGTTTCAAAGGCCTGTAAACTCCAACTGTAATCTCCGACTCACTGAAAAATTGCCAGCACAGAAAAGTTCTTCCCCACCAGTTATTTTTCTTCCATTATAAAGGAAAATATATTGCTTGCTAACAAGAGAAAAAAAAATCCCACAAAACAGAAAATTGAAACCGGAATCTCAGAGGGCTCTTTGTAAACTAAACCTCCTCTCTCTGTTGCTAACAGAGTCCTTTTTTAATCCTTTAGAAACAAGGTCAAGGGTTTTTTTCCACCTGGCTGAGAGGGCTGGGGAAGAGGCTTTGAATTTCTGCTCTAGTTTAATGGCTGATCTATGAGTCATTGGCATTAACACTAATCCATCTCCTATCAAGTGTGTGTAAATTTATTCTGGGCTCTTTAAAACCATGACTCCACTAAATTGCTCAGAACAAAACCAGAAAATCTGCCTCTTTTGCACTGTAGATGTCTCTTCCATGTGCCAAATGTGAAGATTAGATTCTACCAATGAAAGCCAAATAAATTTTAAAAAATGAAAAAGCTATATTTGGTAACTACATGGGTTAGATGGGCTTTCCTAATCTGTGTGAGGTCAATCCAAGGGATGTTTACATACTGTAGATAACCTACTTGAACAAATGCAGTATTATAGACCAATAAATGGATGTAAGAAAATTACATGTATAAGTTTTGTATATTTGTTAATTTTGGTAATAAATATGATGTACTGCATACAGTACAGTACCTTAGCACCTCTTTTAATAAAAGTCAAACAGAAGGAAAAGACTGATGACAATTTATTGACTACTTTGCACACAGCAGTTAGTGCTTATCTGTGGCTTTACATGCCTTGAGCACAAGAAAAAATGTTTCATCAGCATTGTGTCAAGGAGATGAGCCTTCAGTTTGCAGTTTCAAGGAGACTGTCCATTTCTTTTATCATTTTTCACTTGGACATTGTCTTTAGCAGTGAATCAGGCCAAGTGCAGCCCACCAGACCAGCTACTTTTCTCTTCCAACCATGCTAAGGTCAAAAGAAAGTACTGGTTGATTTTTTTGAAACATTACAGCTGGGGCATTGAGAAGGATGGAAATGAGTTACACAGCCCTGACAGAATCTCATGCCTTCAGAGACATGACAGATGGTAAAACACAATATCCATTTATGGTCATTCTTACTCTGCAATCCAAGTTTTGAGCCTAGATATTATCTTGTTATTGTGTGTAAGTGGGAAGGGCCAGAGAAATTACACTAACACAAGTTTCATGGAAGGTGGCAAAAGGGTTCTGAAGCCAGAACAGTCTGAAATGGCATTTGTAGGTTTCTTTCTAGCTGAGGACTCACTCCACCTCAAATTGCTCGGAATGCGGATGTGCAGACATAACCACCCAGTTACCACACTTTTACCATGTGCATATTGTGCTCAGTTTCTTTTGCAAATGTGCACAAAACAGGAGCCTCGTTTCCACAGACTCATACGAAGTCATGCACCCCCGGAGAAGCCAGGCAGCTAGCAAGGAAAAAAGTTTTAGTGACTTCTCAAATATTTGCCCATCTGACATGATGAAAAGCTGTGCCTTCACAAACATAATATGCCATAGGTTGTTCTTACCACCTGAACCTGCCTTACACCATTGCAGACAGGGCACTGAAAATTACGTGATAGTGATTCTTTTACTCATTCTGTAGACTTACCCTCACATATCATATTGATTTTATAACATTAGACAACTGCAACCACCATGATCAAGGAAGTGTTGTACAAGACACAAAACTGCTGTTGAGAGACTCCTGAGAGCTTCCTCACCTCCTGGCACAGCAGGAATCACAGAACGTAGGGCAGGAAGGAAGACAGAGAAGACAGCTATTCCACCACTTCCCTGTCTGAATTAGCCATCAGTTTTATATATTTTAAGCAGATGTCTGTTTATTCTTAAAACCCCCAACTGTTAAGGTGCTGTAACCTTTCTAGGCAATCTTCCACTGTGTCAATATATGCAGTGCTGAAAGCCTTCCCCGGCAAATATAAGGCAACTATCCCTTGCTGCCATACAACCCTGCAATGCATGTAGATGACTTTATCCCTCTGTAGAGCTATGGCTTGTTATTTTCAGACTGTTACTGTCTCTCCCTTAAGTCACAGTCTACAGTAACTCTGGATAGTTCTTTGTGGCCTCATAAGGCAAAGGTTTACTTCTCCCATTGTAGGCAGAGAGGGAGGAAGGGGGGGTAGAAATGCAGTCCAGCACCATAGTGCCTTCAGCTTGAAGATACCAACTGTATTTACTGAGGGTTTTATCAGGACAACCTGCTCCAAGACCTGCTTTTACTCCACAGAAGCCCCCAGCAGTGGCATCTGCAAGACAGCCTGTGAAGCAGCTGAGACCAGTGTGCTGTGTTGTGTAACCACCCTGTGGGGAAGGACCAAGGCACTTTTGTTAGGTGCTTGCACTCACTCCCCTGCAGGGAATGGGGCTGTGAACCCGCCTTCCTAAGCTGCATGTCACTGTTAGGCTGTCTGATTTGCCTTGGGTTTGCCCCAGCTTGCGAGCACAAGCAATAGTTGGACAGCTTGATGCTGTGACACTTACACAGCTGGTGTTTAGTAGGCACTTGGCAGCCTGGCACTTTTTTTTTACATTTTATAGAACAGGTGACAGTGTTTTTGCAATCTGTGAAATCTCTATGCAAACAAGCAACACTTGCATCTATCACCTTCCCACAAGTAAAACTGAAGAACGCTCTCTTTTTACTGATGAGAAATAAAAGGGTTCCATTTATGGACACATCAGGGCCCAGAAGGCCTGGCCTGAAGTGGAAGAGCAATGAAGACCCCTAAGCGTAAAGGAAACGTATGGTGTCACAGGCTGACAGTGAAACAAACATGCATGGCTCCTCAAGGCCAGGCCTGGCAGTGTGCATGGACAATGGCAGCACTACATAAAACCTGCCAGTGGCTTACAGCCAGGAAGCTCAGCCTGCCATGGTGAAGGGACTGGGCTTTGTCACACAAGCAAACAACTCAGAGTGGCAGCCCCAGTCCTACATGGGACTCACATTCTACCCACTGCCCTGAGGTAAGGGCAGTAATGTCAGAAGGTAAGGATAAGATCCCATATGCCCTCATCACAGAATCACAGAATTACAGGATGGTTGGGGTTGGAAGTGACCTCTGGAGATCTTCTAGTCCAACCCAACTGCTTAAGCAGGTTCACGCAGAGCAGATCACACAGGAATGTGTCCAGGTGGGTTTTGAATGTCTCCAGAGAAGAAGACTCCACAGCCTCTCTGGGCAGCCTGTTCCAGTGCTCTGGCACCCTCAAAGTAAAGAAGTTTTTCCCTCATATTCAGATGAACCCCCCTATGTTTCAGGCTGTGCCCATTACCCCTCATCCTATTGTTGGGCACCACTGAAAAGAGTCTGGTCCCATCCTCTTAACACCCACCCTTGAGATATTTATAAATATTGATGAGATCCCCTCTCAGCCAGGCTGAACAGACCCAGCTCTCTCAGTCTCTCCTCATAAGAAAGGTGCTCTAGGCCCCTAATCATCTTTGTGCCCTCTGCTGGACTCCTTCCAGTAATTCATTGTCCTTCTTAAACTGGGGAGCCCAGAACTGCATGCAGTTCTTCAGATGTGGCAGAGTAGAGGGGCAGGACAACCTCCCTCGACCTGCTGGTCACACTCTTCTAAATGCACCCAGGATACCATAGGCCTTCTTGGCCACAAGGGCACATTGTTGACTCATGATCAATCTGTTGTCAACCAGAACTCCCAAGTCCTTCTCTGCAGTGCTGCTTTCTAGCAGGTCCGCCCCTAATCTGTACTGATGCCTGGGGTTATTTCTCCCCAGGTGCAGGACCCTCTACTTGCCCTTTTTGAATTTAATCTGGTTCTTCTCTGCTCAAGTCTCCAGCTTGTCCAGGGCTCACTGAATGGCAGCACAGCCTTCTGGTGTGTCAGCTCTTCCTCCCAGTTTGGTATCATCAGCAAACTTGCTGAGGGTGCACTCAGTCTCTTCCTCCAGGTCATGGATGAACAGGTTGAACAGGACTGGACCTAATACTGACCCCTGGGGAACCAGGGTAGTAGTTAGCTACAGGCCTCCAACCAGACTCTGCAACATGGATCACAACCCTCTGAGCTCTGCCATCCAGCCAGTTTTCAATCCATCTCACCATGCATTCATCTAGGCCACACTTCCCAAGCTTTCCTATGAGAAGGTTGTGAGGGACAGTGCCAAAAGCCTTGCTGAAGTCAAGGTAGACAACATCCACTGCTCTCCCCTTGTCTACTCAGCCAGTCATACCATCATAGAAGGCTATCAGGTTGGTCAAACATGATTTCCCATTGGTGAACCCATGCTGACTACTCCTGATAACCTTCTTTACCTCTACATGCTTGTAGATGACATCCAGAATGAGCTGTTCCATAACCTTTCCAGGGATGGAGGTGAGGCTGACTGGCCTGTAGTTTTCTTAGCCATCTTTCTTGCCCTTTTTGAAGACTGGAGTGACACTGGCTTTCCTCCAGTCCTCAGGCACCTCTCCTGTTCTCCGTGACTTTTCAAAATGATGGAAAGTGCCTTATTACATCTGCCAACTTCCCGAGCACTCGTGGATGCATCCCATTGAAGCCCAAGGATTTGTGGATGTCCAGTTTGTCTAAATGATCTTTATCCTGATCCTCCTCAACCAAGGGAAAGTCTTCCTGTTGCCAGACTTTCCTGCCTCGGGGTTCTGGGATTCCTGAGGGCTGGTCTTAGAAGTAAAGATGGAAGCAAAGAAGGCATTCGGTAACTCTGCCTTCTCTGTATCATCCGTCACCAGGGCACCCTACTCATTCAGCAGTGGGCCTACATTTTCCCTAACCTTCCTTTTGCTGCTGATGTACTCCAAGAAGCTCTTTTTGTTGTTCTTGGCATCTCTGGCCAGATTTAACTCCAAGTGGAGCTTGGCCTTCCTCACCCCATCCCTGCATAGTCTAACAGCCACCTTATATTCCTCCCAGGCGATTTGTCCCTTTTTCCACATTACATAAACATCGGTTTCCACCTGAGTTTTGACTGGACCTCCTTACTCATCCATGCTTACCTCTTACTCCCTTTACTTGATTTCTTGCTCATAGGGATGCATTGGTCTTGAGCCTGAAGGAAGTGCTGTTTCAATATCAGCCAGCTCTCTCGGACCCTCTACCTTCTAGAGCCTTAGCCCATGAGATTCTTCCAAGCAGGACCCTGAAGAGGCCGAAGTTTGGCCTGCTGAAGTCCATCATTTTAGTCTTATTTATTGTCCTGCTTCCTCCACACAGGATCCTGAACTCCATCATCTCATGGTCACTGCAACCAAGGCTGCCCCCAACCCTCACATCTCAAACCAGTTCTTCTTGGTTTGTTAGGACAAGGTCCAGCAGCACATCTGTCCTTGTTGGCTCCTCCACAATCTGTGTCAAGAAGTTATCATCAATGATCTGTAGGAACCTCCTGGATTGTGCATCTCCCAGTCTATCCAATCTCTCTGTACTCCAATGCTGGTATGAGTCCATAGGGATTTTAGCACTATTAATTTCATTTTGTTCTTCTGATGACATTTTATTTCCACTGCTGCCAGTTCTCAGGAAAAAACAAAAGGACTTGCCATACAGGAACAAACCCCTAGTCTCAGCTGTGGTTGAAAATAAGTGGTTCGGAGGAAAAAATAACAGAGTGTGTAAGTTATTTTACTAACTCCAGTCACTTAAAAATTGAGAGTATGGTCTAAGAAACTCATCTGAGCTCTATCTCTAACCAACAGAGCTAGACAAAGAATGATTCATTCCCCCTGTCTTGGTCATCTCTATGATGCTATGGCCCTCTTGAGGTGTTTCTGTCTCAATTAATGCCCTGGTCTCTGGGGATTTATCCATGTGGTTCAGAGTCTGGCCCTAGGCATGGCTTTCTCAAGCCCTCTGCTCTACATTTAGTTTTATGACAGACCACAGGCAAACACTGCAGTCTCTGATTCTTTCCTCTTCCCCTCCTGCCACCCATATCTTTCTTATCTAGGTAGACTGCATGACCTGCCATCTCTTATACTGCATTGGTCATCACATCTGGGCTCGGAGTAGCAGCTCTCGTTAAGCTGTCTGTCAAGAACACGGATCTTTTCAGAGCAAAATGCAAAACTCAAGAATGCATAAAAAGAGTTAACATCATTGTTTCTGGTGTAAATTTTCTTGCAACACTGCATTTCATTTGCTGCTGCACTGCCCATATATCCAGCTTTATTAGGTCCCTCTTGATTTTGTCATTTTATGCCACTGTCACATTTGCTGCCTACAGCCCCGTTTTAGACCGTTCATTAAAACCAATAGTGACACAAATCCTTGGAGGACCCAAAATTTATATTTTGGTCACCTTGAAATATGATTTACTAGCTTATGCCTGGATTTTGCGTGGTGCAACTATCATATAACACAGACTAGAACCTGCTTCATTGCCTGCTTCCTGACCCCAGCTCCCAGGAACCATCAAACCAAAGGGACAGATGGGTCCCAGAGGTCTGCCCTGCATATGCAACACATCTTACGTATCCTGGCCATAAGTAAGAGAAATGAGACACATAAAAGAGGCTCAAATGATGCCTGACAGACTCCAAAATAAGTTCTGACCTGAACAAGTTCAAAGTTCAGAAGATTCAGGGTGGGAGAGAGGGGGTTGACTTTGTATTGCCAGGTTCTTATCACTAAGTTGCTGTCAGATGTGATCACTTTGGTTTGTGCTAGCTTAGCTATCAGCCAGACCAAACCCAGGAGAGACTGCTGCTCCCCAGGAGAGAAGGTGGGTTCAATAACAAATAAGGATGGCATGTGAGGAAATACATAGTTTTAAACTATATATGTCGCTGCTCTCCCTCCTGCTGCCTGTCAGGGTGTGAGGCAGCCCATTGCATCCTGCTCTAGAAACAGCCCTTAGTGTAAGCTCTTCACATGCAGCTGGTGGAAACGGGGAGTGAGGATGTCCAAGACATCCTAATTTGTTCCAGCACTCAGAATATCTGCCTGTCACTCAGCAGTGTCCTGTCTCTCTCAAAGCAGTGCATGTGCCACTGGAGTGCTCCAAGAGAGCCACTGCTACAAAACAGCTGTATCACCTAAGGGATTTATTCTCATGCACAGAGGTCAGTGATTTGCCTCTCATTTGGACTGTGATGCAGTAATAATCTGTGTCAGTGCATCGTCTTTAAACAGACAGAGGAAAATGAGCAGGGACAGCAGTGAACCTGGGGTGGAGTCATAGCTATGACCCCACAGAAAACAATAGGGACTCAGGAGTATCACTGAAAAACCAAAGCTTCAGGGAAAAATTTTTGTTTACCTATATCAGCCTTCTCGAGATCCTGTTCCCACAGACATGCAAGATATTTTACTGTTGGCCTCAGAGGTGGCAAACCAGGCTGTCTGCATCACTGGGTCTGAGGAGAAGCAGCAATGCCATGCTGATACTGTATTTCCCTAGAGATATTAGAGTAATATGGTGAAGGATGTTGAAGAGAGCCACTTTAAAAATCATGTGATTTCTTTTTAAGAGCTGATGTAGAAGATAGTACACTGTCTGAATACCATTGTCAGACCTCATTTCTTATTAAGCCCACTATTAAGGAGTGGGGAATATGAATTTTCAAGCTAGCATCTTAATATCTATAAGGCCAGTCCCATAATGAGTGATCCTATAATTTTTCTGAAAGGTGCATGAGCTACATTTAATACTAGAGACAGAAGTGCTTTCCATGCCATATAACAAAAAATAATAATAATGAAAACATCTATCACAAAGGGGGAGTCCTCTGTTGTGGGAAGTCTGAAAGTTCCCAGTCTCATCATGCAACTCAGGAAGCTGAACCCATTGTTAAAGGCTCATTATTTCCAGGCATTCATCCTGACAAACAAACATGGATAAGTCAGACCCCGATGGGTCTCCAAGTGTCCCAAATTGTCTTAACTTGGACCCCATTCAGGTCACTTATGATGGAGAAACACAAGAATCACCTTTTTCTTTCAGGTATGGACTTATTTTCCCCTGTGTAGGCCAGGATGTAGTTCAGAACAGAAGAATTTTTACAGCCTCATAAACTTAATGTTTCCTACCTGTGATATAACACGTATTACCATGAACTTACAGGAAAAATGTTTCCGAGCTACAAGGAGAAAAGCAGATCTTCTCCCAGACAGTGGTGCTGACACAGAATGTGTTTTTCTTTTTGAGTGGATTCTTTTTGGAGCAGTCAAAGGGAGACAACCCACCCAATATGACCACTTCTCTTGGAAGAACCTCAACCAAATATTCTGTAAGGTCATAAGTATCATGGGTGGGAAAGACAGAAAGAGGTACAAAGCAATCAAGTGGTGTTTTAATGGCAAGAGAAAAAGAGCCCCAGCTGCATATACCTCTTCCACTCTTCCAACCTTGGGACATCCTTTTGGTTTAGAAAACTTGTTTACTTTCAGCTTGGAGCCAGGTTCTCGAAAAGAAAACTAAGAAGTTGAGGTACATACATTCAATAGCCTCAATCTTGTGACTAGTGGCCACGGTCTTACATTTAAGATGTCCACTAGAAGTGAGGAAAAATGAGCTTATTCTGCTTTTAGACTGTATGCTTTTGTCCTGAGATTGCAAAGTGTTCTGCAAATCTCAGTTAAGTAGGGCCCTCAGATCTGATACAGAGTAGTCACGGTTGGGTTTTTTTAACAGACAAATAAATGGGAGCACGGAGAAGTTCAAAAATTACAAAGATTTCATAGGAAATCATTTTAGAAATGACAACTTGTCCCAACAGTTTGCTGATCTAAGCAGACCTCCTCTTATGACTTCATAAATTATGCCTATGGCATAGGCGTCAGGTGGGCAATGGAATAGCTATAACTATTTTTTATTGATAATATAAACATGTCTGTGGGTTAAATGAAAAATATAGTCCCATAACAGAAAATTACCTCTGCTACTAATCCAAGGAAACTTCATTTCATGATTCCTGTGTATGTGAAAATCTCAACTACTATTCAGCCAGCTGTCCAACCACTAAAGGAGTCAGAAGTCAATGTTGCATTTATAACTCAAAACAGATGAGTAGGATAAAAATATGTGAAATCTCTTATTAAATCTTATCATCCAGAGTTAATTGTAAAGTGTTTTCCTAAACTGTTAGAGTACTGAAGAATCACAACATAAATTACATGTAATTTTGGGAAAATAGACATGATGTTAACATTTTAGAAACATTGCTCACAGTGAGAGCTTCAAACTGACCCATTTACAAGAAACCGAGCCTTCTTCATCTTCCCTGGAAATTTCAGCCATCTCATGGTTCTGCTCGATAAATGACCGGCACATTCAAAGATGTGGTAAACTGTTGGTTTTGCCTAGAACAGGAACAAATAAAATCTGCACTTTCTGATGGGGCTAGGCTCAGTGCCTTGCCAGCCTTGACTTTATTTGCAGGTTGGCACAAGAGAAACTGATGTCAGTAAGGAAAATGACCCCATACAACAGATTGAGTTAGATTGTATAAACCAGTGCAGCAGTCACCCTAAAAAAAAGTCTGATGATGGAGAAGGGAAGGCTGGAAACCTTCACCCTCTGACCCCAGTATCGCATTTTTTTATCTGGGCTCACAGAAAGCGAGGCTTCTCCCACCAAAACTTAGGTGAACAGCCATAACTCTTCATAAGCCACATATTGCCAAAGGTGCTTTCCTGGCTCAGCGCTAACAAGCAACGCCAAGGCGCTATGAGACCTGGGGTCTGTTTTTGACTCTGATGTTGATGCTACATATGATTATGATGAATCTTCATGGTCTTTTTGTGCTGTGGCTTTCCACCCGGCATACCAAATGGATAACCATCTTTGCTACTCAGTGTAAAGTAGCATAGCAGTGTGAAGAGTTTTAGTACTTATTTAAGCAGACTGCTGAGCGTTTTGGGGCCTCAGGCACATGCTAGATAGGATACAAAACTGCATATTTATTTTCAAAAAACACATACCCTTCTGGCTCTGGGAAAAGGGGAAAAGAAGGATGACTCACAAGTAGCAGATGTTGGTAGCATTTCTTAATGCAGTACTGGAAGGCACTCAGAGATTATAGAGATGTAGGCTCCCGTAAAGCCTACCTGAAATAAGCTTGAGCGAAACGCTGTAGCAAACTGGATCCTAATCCATTCCCTTTGTCTCCCTTTATCAGCTGTAGTCCTAATATTTTGCTTCTTTGTCAGACCTTCTCTCGAAAAACATCAAAGCACACAGTAAATATGAATTACAGAAGCAGCACAGCATCCTTGATGTGTATGGTGGCTCTGTTATCAGTAGCCCTTGGAGAGTATTACATGTTAATACTATGGCTAAAGAAAAATATCTGAGTGCCTTGGTGCAGCCCAGTAGAATTTGAGACCAATAACACAGTCGACATCATTTTTCCAGAAAAATGTAGAATGGATCTAAAATTAAAAGTCTAAGCTCTTGCTGTAGACAACAGAGAGACAGAAGGATTCCCCAGCAACAAAATCATATACCCTCAGACACCCTTCTCAGGAGAGGAGGAGTTGGCCCCTGGAGGAGTGTTTTTCTCTCCCCAGGCCATTGGCTGCTGGCCACACAGGAGGTGTCTGCATGGGCCAGAGGTGCCCAGGAGACTGCTGAGGGCATCTTGACTTCTGACTGCACATCTCCAGCAGGGCTGAAAAGGGCTTTCACTGAGACACCAGTGTAAAAGATGCTACTGAAAAGTAAAATCTCAGAGGACCCAGATTGCCAGGTTGAGTACCTGTAGTGCTGCACACGCTGCTTCACAGGGCTGTACAGCCCAGAAAGGAGGTGAGTGAGAGCTGCCACGGCTGCTGGACATACCCCCTGTCAGCAGCAATTACCACCACCTCTGCTGCTCAAACTGACGCGTGGCAAAAACAGGCTGCCCAACCCCTCTTTTAAATAAAACACGTTTGTACTGAAGACAAGAGCCTAGAATATGGCATTGGTTTTGTGGTACAGTCTTTCTTTAGACCTGTAGCAAGTCATTTATTCTGTTAGTAACAGATCCCTGACCACAAAACAGAGATAATGGGCTCCTCCACCTTAGGCCAGGAGAGCATCTCTCATTTTGTGTGTGGATAATGGCTACTGGAATGTATCAGAATTACAAGAAAAATTAAGCTATTTTGCTACTTTTGCTGTAGCATCCTCCCTGCCAGCCTCTGCCTGCAACTCATTGTCCTGCCTCTGCAAGTAAATACTGTGATCACATATAAAAGCAAAACACAGCTGTAGCAAAATATCTGATCAGCTCACAGCCATTAAACAAACAGAATGCCGGCTCTTTCCTTTTGTTTAAAATATCATTACTGGGAACAAGCCATCTCTCTCACTGCCTTTCTGCTTCAATGCACACATTAGGCTTTTAGACCTGACCTAGTTTTGGCTGGAAAGTTTCACAGAGAGAGCCTACAGACAGCATCACCGCACACATTATTTTCTCTGCTAATCAATACATTCCAAAAGCTGGAGCGTCTCCTTTTGCTGAAAAGGAGGCAAGGGATCAGGAGCTGCAGTATGGTCGGGCTCAAATGCAACTTCTTTCAAGCCAACTGCACCATTGCATATGCCGGGCTCCTGCCTTCACTCACCTCTTTTGACTTCCCTGATACTCCACGTGGCTAATGACACCCACTCCAACCCTACAGTGGCTCCAACAGCATCACTCAGAAAACGGGAAAAGCTTTGCTTTCTCTGCAACAAGCAATTGGGGCTGACATAGTGTAGCAGTGTTTGTGGAGCCTGGTGACATTTTTAAGGGGTTTGGGCAAGCTAAGTTTTTAACTGAAGTCTTTAGTGGATGGAAGCTCCTGCCTCCAGGGTTCATTTTTGTTTGTTTTAACTGTGCTCAGGATTCCCCTCAGTGCCGAGCTGCTTGGAGCACGACTGATAAGGGGGTCATGTCGTGCAGGGCACAGGCAAGACAGAGTTCATGGGTGAATAATAAATAGTTTGCATTCATGATAGCCCTGGCAAAGGGTAATTCATTCCTGAGGCTTGCACTGCAGTAGGTGGGCTCCATCTAGACCAGGGGTGTCAAACTCATTTTCACTGTGGGCCGCATCAGCCTCGCGGTTGCCTTCAAAGGGCCAAATGTAATTTTAGGACAGTACAAATGTAGGAGTAGTTACATTTATACAGTCCTAGAATTGCATTCGGCCCTTTGAAGTCAACCATGAGGTTGATATGGCCCCAGGTGAAAATGAGTTTGACACCCCTGGTCTAGAAACACCTATATTAGAGGGGCTCAAATTGCATCTCATCACAAGCTGAGACCCCATAGAGACTGCACAAATCTCAAACTGCTGTCAGGTGCAGCTGGTCTCTCCCTGTTACTTCATGCAGACCCCTGGGATCAAGGCAATAGGCCAGGCCAAGCACAAGGGCTCACAACTGAGATGTGCAGGCAGACTTGTATTCAAGGGCAGCCCAGCTCACATGAGAATGGAGAACATAGTGTTTCAGGGCTGGGGAGTGTGCAGATCCAAGAGCAGCAGGAAATAGCAGGAGAGCTGCTCTGCAATCACGAGATCTGGAGCACACAGGACAGAAAGCACTATTTAAAAGGACTGGGAATCAGGCAGAAGAGAAAAGCTTCGGAGGTATTTGGCTGTGAGGATGTTCAGTTTATCCCTGAAAAAAGCACATTCAGAACATGAGGAGAGGACAACAGCTATATGGAAGCATTGACCCCACTTCACATCCTTTTAGCTGAAGAGGAAAAGGGGCAGACAGTGAAGCAAGGACCATGTTAGACGTGCCTAAACAAAGATCCAAGGATGAAGAGAAAGCAATGGCTGCAGCAGTTACTTCATGCTGGAATTTCCGATGCTGGCAAGGAGGTTACACAGCCATGCAAAGACATGGGCTGAGATAAAAAGGGCCCCCTACCCTTTTAACTGTGCTTGCTAATTTGAACATTTCCAAAACCCCTTCTCTTGTAAGCGTTCAATAATTAAGCTGAAAGTTGCACAACAACAAGTCATTGATTTATATTTTTAGTGTCATTAATATCAAGTGTCCAGATGGAAGGAAAATTGTGCTGGAATTAGGAGACATGGAGGACAGTTAATGCTGCTGTACCCGTGGTTGCTTCTGTAGGAAGGAACAGCTCTAGCGGTTACAAACACTATAAAAAACACAAGTCAGCTGTCCTCAAATCATTAAACTTCCTTTGCTTCATTGAAATATATTTTTTTTTTCAGAAAAAAAAGTGTTTTGTTTTTAACGATTTGCCACTAACACTGGCCACTTTGGAGCTCATGTCCCAGAGCTCTCAGTCGTGAAAACCTTGCCTCTCTAAATAATTGAAAAGCTGAGATGCTTTTTTAGGAGGCTGCTTTTTTAGGAGGCTCCTTTTTAATGAAAACACAAAAATTGCTTGAATTTTGTGACAAAATTGCCAAAGCTGGCAACACTGACCAGGACTCCTGGAGTCAGGCTTTTATTATAAAAGAAGGGACTGATTTTCTTAGTATCTCATACCTTAAGCGAATATCTTTACAGGAGGGAAGGGCACATAGAAAGAGAAATTAGACAGGCACAGGTTCATCACTCAGTTTGTGTTGCTGATGCCTCCTGAGAGCTGATGGGTTTCAGGAGCCCAGTGCCAGGAAGCCCAGGCTGAGTCAGTGTCACCTCCAGACTGCGTGATACCACATCCCTCTGCACTAATGGGACACAGAGAGAAATTGGCACCATTTGTTGGACCAGCATTCTAGCATCCAGCCTTCATGACAACCTGTCCCAAGGCGTAATGTAGTATATGCCATATTGAGAGACATTTCTTTCGGGACTCCTAATTGTTCCACAACTGAGTGTGATCTCCCAGACATAGGGCAGACCTGTGTGAATAACCTTCTGAAATATGTATCAGACATGAGGCACTCCAGCAGCTCTAAACACCGTTGTCACACAGCATAGGGATTTGCATGGAATTACATAGGGCCTACAGACTTCATTGTCTGGCACCAGCTGCTTATTGGCAACCCACATCTGTGTTAGAGTAGCACAGAGTTATTTATGGGATGCAGTTCATGCTAGTATTACTTATAGTGCCCTTGCTTTTCTGCCTGTGTCTGAAGTCTGTAAAATGTATTAACATCCTCCCCATCTCAATATAGTATGGTTTGTTTCTTGGCTTGTTTGTTTCCATGGACTTATATGCTGCCTGTAAAAAACCGGCATCAAATGCTCAAGCAATATAAGGAAGAAAATGTAAAAAAACAAACAAACAAAAAAAACCACAAAACAAAACAAAAAGAAAACCCAAGGGGGAAAACAGATTTAAATTTCCGATTTCCAATAAGCTAATATAAAAAGTAAAGGAGTAGGAGGGAAGTGTTTGAAAATTTAGTTCAAAAAAATGCCCCGGCAGTCTCTTCCCAGCAGCAGCAGCAGTGGGACTGGATGACACTTGGTAAATAAATTGTAAAGGAGCAGGAGGGTATAATAAGAAAGAAAAAAAAAAAGTCCTTGGTGATTTTCCCCATTGCTCCCACTGCAGAATCCTCTGCATCCCCTGCTGGTGCTCCTGCTTCACAGCACATCCTGTCAAGACCAAGCAGCCACACCTCAGCATTCAGCAGGTGACATCTCTGTTAGAGATTACAAGTCCTAGTGCATGAACTAAATTTTGCCAAAAGCCGTGGCCATAAAAATAGCCAGAGTTATACTGTCAGCCTAGCCACACACTTTCCAAATCAGGCAAAAGGGTCTGCAAGTCCTCTGCAGGGTCTCTCCAAAAGCAGGGAAACACAGGGATGGCCCAAAGCTGGCATAGCCCTCAGTCTTTCAGAGAGGGTTTTACTGTGAAAAAAGAGGGTTTGGGACCAAGTTTCATTCCTACATTTCCACAGTCCCCGGAGGCATTCCTCAGCGCCACAAATAGGCGTAACGGAGCACAACCCCAGAAATGCCCTCAGATTCCACCCATGACTTGACCAAACCAAAAATAATGTTGGCCAAGAGCTTACATTATTCCTGGTAAGCCACTGAGGACCCCACCAGCTTGCACCGGAAAAGTACACCTGGCATTTGACAGACAGACTTTGGCTCTCATGGTGGTGGAATGGCCCAAAACGCATTACATCCCACAGGCTGAGCAAATGGCAGTGTCCCAGTCAGCTCCCATAGCTGTACAGGGTTTTGCAAGAGACACTGCAGCACATCTTTAAAGGCAGTGCGATAACTCTCACAAGGACAAGGACCAAAACTTGGAGAGGAAAATAAGCAGTTGCTGTGAAACACATGGGATCATTTCTATTCAGTTGCCCGATATGACAGACATGCTCTCATGAGGTTCTGTCATCATATGCGTAATTTAAAAATACAGGGCATGAAGATGGAGATCATTCCCACTTTACTCTAAAGAATAGGTTCATAAATGAATTATAAGGTTTCTCAAATGATTTATAGCTCTTATAACCATTTTACAGATGAGTGATACATTTTATAAGCCCATCAACAGAAGATTTAATAGATAGGCAATCAGTCAGCCTGCATGATAACTAATTAACCATACATTAAAACATCTCTGAGTGCCCTATTAACCCTTAATTCTCTGGTAGTGAACATACCCTTAGCAAAACTCCTCATACAAGTAACAAAAGCCAGCTGACCTACCCAGTCCCTCAAAGCTGTTAATCTCCAGCTCTGACTGCGCAGTTCCAGGGTCAAGGAGCACAAGGAACCTGGCAGCCTGGCCCTGGAGGTCAGCAGGCTGGAGCAGAGGGAAACACAGCATCTCCCATCCCATTACCCGGATTTCCACCAGCAAATGGTTCTGAGAGGGCCCTCTATCATGCATACTGTGGCTCTGGGACGCTGATATTCCTCCTTTGCTCTTCAGTATTAATGCTTTGCCTCTACCAAAGGCCAGCTAGGAGGCATTAGAGCGCCCTGCTGCTCTTTTAAAGAAACAACGGGGAAAAGCAATGAAGCACCCTTGCTAGACCACTCTCAATTTACCACACACAACAAGCAAAACTTTTTATCCTCGTCCACTAAAATATGTGTCAGAGGAAAGATCACACTCAGCACCCACTGACTTGGGACCATGTCTTTTTAGAAAATAATATCCCCTCTGCTCCAAGTCCTACACTGAGCAGTGGCTAATTCTGTGTATGCTTAGTCCACTTTTGTTTTACCCATCAAGGGAAGAGACTGGTGCCAATGTTTCTATAAGAAAAGCAAATGTAATCAAACCCTCAGGCCTGTTTAGATACACATGAAATGCCTGCACTAAGTACGGCCACTGCAGCCCTTGCCTGGTTAAGGCTGCACTGAGCTCACCTGCCAAAGGGTTGCAGGTTTCATGGAGCAACATGCCTCCTAATCACTTTTATAGATTCAGAAAATGTTTGCAAACATTTGCAAAGACACATATGCAATTTTAAACACACCCACACCCCCCTAAATAATAATAATAATAATAATAATAATACATTGACAACCCTTCCCTTGCATGAGCTTTCAGAGTCCCCATGGGTTACTGGATACTCCTGTCCCATAGAAAAAATTCACAGGCTAATTAGCTGCAACCTGGCAGCACAAAAAATGATTTTGCTCAGTGCTAGGGCAGAACACTACAAAACCAAACTGTACTTCTCCCAGGAGGAGAAGCATACTACCTATATATGCTACATAGCATTGTGGGGTATAAACAACTTGGCAGTTGTACATTCAAATGACAACAGCAGAGTGGCCGTTGTCCACTGCAGAATCATCCTCCTCTAGGGTCCTATCATGGGATGGATCACATTCACCATCATCTGTATTTTGAGATGACCTGTACACACAAACAGAGTGGGAGAAAAAAAAAAAGAAAAAAATAACAAACACCAAAAAAACTCCACAAACCTCTGTCACTGTAATGTGTCCATGCTTAAAAGAAATCACCATCTAGGCACTGCCGCAGACTGGGGTGGTGCCAGTATTATGTTTTCCTGCACTAGATGTGCAACTCAGCTTCCCTATCCAACTGTGTATTGCTGCCAGTCTGATTACTCAGCCTGCCATCACAGGGGCTGTACAGAAGTTTTTAAAGAAATAAGTAGGAAGGGTAAAACCGTGCCACAAAGAAGTGAACCGAAAGCACCCGGGTTTAAGAGGGTCTGGATTCCATCCTCTTCATGCAGGATGTCTTATCTTCCAGGCCAGCAGCCTGTAGGAAAGGCAAGCAGCTGCGCATTGCACAAGGAGACAGGTTACCCCAATGAGTGAGCAAGCTGACAAACTTGGAAGAAAAATATGCAGTGTGAGGAGGAGTAGACCACAGCCAAGGGGATGCTTTCTTTCAGCCTGGAAGCAGAGGACAAGCCAGAGCAGCCTCTTTGGCGGAAAAGGAAGTCTACAGGGTTTTGGGGGTTATTTCTTTTTTTTTGTACACTGTGGTTTTACATGTTTTGTGGTTTGGGGTGATCCTTCGAGAATTTTTCAGTGCATGGAGCCTGTGGCTCCATCTCTGCAGCTCCAGGCACTGGCTGGACCTGGTGACCCAGTGGTGGTGAGAACTCCCGCTCTCAATTAAATCAGCACCCTGCTACCAAGGGCACACACTTGGACCTTAAATTTTGAAAGCCAGAGAAAATTTCATGGCACATCCCTGCTTGTGTACAACAATTTCTTCCCTAGAATTCCTTTAAAAATCCTTTAACTGCCACTTCGTTCAGAAAGAATTCACAAGCTAAAAAATAGCATGTATGTGATGTTCCTCAAGTTAGTTTTCAGGAAAGGATGTGTAACCCAAAAAGCTAGATTTTCACCTGGCTTCAACTGCTGTAGCTCTCCCACTTCGAGGGAAGCTGCACTTCCCCATCTGCAGCCAGTTTTACATCAGAGCCCAGGCTGTCAGCACCACAAGGTTATAAGAACACCCAGTGAAGAAAAAAATTACCAATTATTCCAATCCCGTGTAGTGATCCATTCAGTTCTTGAGCTTGCAGTTCAGCACTTTTTGAGGCAAGTAGTAAACAGTAACGTGAACTAGTATAACTATAAATTGCTGGAGGCTGCAGAAGCAGAGCTGAAACTAAAGGGAAAACCAGTTTTCCTAGAGAGAGACAGCAGATCTTGTGAGCAAAACTTAAACTATTTTGGACCTTTCTGATTGTAGTGGATAGGGATGATCTTGAATGTCTAGTGCTTCTTATTTTTGTTTTCACAACCCAAATTAAACTAGCCACACAGCAAACCCTCCAAAAGCAAGGTATTTGGGTTCATTGATTTTTGCAAAACTAGAGCCAACATTTTGTGCCCTTCTCTAACAAGCTCCTCTAATTCCTCTGTGTGAAATGTTTCTCACCTGTTGCATTCAGGCTTTATGTACATCCTTTTTAATCCTTCATTCTTTTATTTGGCTTCTATTTTGAGGTTCCTTAGCACTTAGGTAGGCATATAATGCTGCTACTACCATACCCTTAATCATTCCTTTTTTCCTTTTTCACTCATAAGCACTAATTGAGTCATGATCTCTTGCATATATGAATTAACCTGCTGTTCTCCTGCTTGCTCAGGCACTGCAAATAAAAAAATAATGGCACTGGTAATTAACTGAGGCCTGGCAATATAACTTGCCTCTCAGCCCGTGACGGGTAAAAGTTCAATTGAAAAGTAAGGTGTATAAATGCATGATAAGTGAAGCAGAACTAAGCACCAATCAGACATACAAGAAAAGCATGAGCAGAAAAGAAATTAACTTCAGATATCAAGTTGAAGAAATTGGCGAAACTTAGATGAGCTTTGCTTTCTTTTTTTTTTTTTTAATCTATATAATTATTAATAGCTAGATGGACAAGCTGACAACACATGCACATTTCAGTTGTAGGTGTCAGGTAGCATCAGCCTACAGAGGAATGCTTTTTACCTAGAAGAACTTTTTTTAATACTTATAATCGTCTATTCATAGGACACCTTACCACTGCATGGCAGGGAATAAAGCAAGAGAAATTAAGAGATACAAGGTACAGAGCTGCAGTTTAGCCTGAAGCAAGCAAACTGAAGGAGGTGCTGCTTCTGTATCCAGCTCTAAGTGCTGTGAAGCCTCTGTAGCCAGAGGCTGCTCCTTATGGGGCAGGAGAGAGAAAAAGCGTGTGCGCTCAGAGTGGAAAAATACTGCATAAACAAGCTAGGATACAAGACATGAGGGAAAACTCTTCCACTATTCTTACCGGGGAAACCAAAGCCCCCTGGGTAGTGCAGATGATGGACACTGTAACTCACCATGGGGTAGAGTACAGGTGTGGTATAAGCTCAGTATCTTTTGCCCTCATTCTTGATTTTCTTCACTGTTCCACTGCAACTATCTCCCTCCTTCTCCCTTACTGTTACGCTATTCATGGCCCAGTTAGAAAGCCTCCACGCAGCCAATTTAATACCTCTGAATCCTCATCAGTTATAATCACAGCTGTGGAGTCTAGTGGATGAAGAGGCTGCCTCATATTTCAAAGTTTAATGAGTTCCATTCCTGTTAATATTACATTTCTATTAAAATTCATGGTCATTTTTCTCATTAATTTCATTTATAAATTAATTCCTTCTAATTTTCTAAAGCATTAACATGACTAGTGACTTATGTAGGTCATCCCCAATGAGTGTCAGTAAAACCTTTACAATGCAACATCTTATATTCTGCACATCTTGATCATGACCCTCCCACAATTTATAACTGGGATTCACAAGGTAGGGAGGAAGAAAAGGGACAATTTTCACAGTTTATGTTCAGAGAATGGTGAAAAATTAAGATGACCCAGATGACAAAAAGAGCTCTTCTAGAGAGTGAATGCCATGCCTACAAACTGAGATAGTTCTGCTTCGCTTAGTAACAGAGAATAATATATGGGCAGAAAGAGTAAAAAGCCTGGATGTTACACTGTCTTCTCTTCTTTTTCTGCTCAAAGACTGATTAGCATGCAAGAAGGCAATTATGTCCTGCAGGTAACTGGAATAAGAAACTAAGAATATTGAAAAGCATCTATCTAAGGCTGCTCACAGTGCAAGAGTACTTGAAGTGAAACTGCTGAAAGTTTACCAGGATGGTTTTGAAGAACTAAGATATCAAGGAAGACACACCACATACATAAAAATTGTTCAGCCAGTACAGTGCATTCCTACCGAACTCTATGAGAAAACAGCAGAAGCAATAAAGTAAACAAAGTGAAGAAGGCACAGACTCCACAAGCACCAAGAGGCAATATATGGCAGTCATTGAAAGGCTGGGCTTTTGTACAACCTCAGCAGCTAAAAGCTTCAAAGAGTCATCATTGCCCGAAGCTTATCTTGAAAAGAAAGATTGCAAACGTGTCTCAGTGTTTGATATCAAAGATGCATTTGCAGTGAAGTATTTTTGGGAAGCGTCGTCTTCTGGTCTCCTCAGCCATCAGCAGGATGTACAGTGTCCTGCCAGCACTGCCACAGGAGGGGCAGCTGGTGTCCCCACAGCAGGTATGTCCTGCTGCAGCTGCCTGGCTGAGGAACTGCAGTCAAAACGCAAGAGATTCATTTAAGCTTTTTCACAAGGACGCCCAGTAAAACTGGGTAATTAACTACCCAAGCGTGATAACTTGTTAGGTAGCAGTCTCTGAAGTGCCTTCCCACCCTGGCAGTGTATCCTGATAAGAACATCAGTATGACACCTTACTGGTACAAGCAATCATTGCAGAACCTCCTTGTTCTCCCCAAATAGTCACCAGCCCATGACAAATCTCAGAGGCCAACCTTACACATAGCACAGCAAAGCATAATGCACAAGGCCATATTTCCTTCGCTCTCACTCTAATTCATCATCCCATTGCTGTAATTTAACACAGTACAGGGACTTTTCCAGAATTCAAAGTTAGACTTGGACGTAATTTTTGATGCTGCACATGAGTTAGTTGAAACAAATAAAACAGTGTGAAAAACATTGTTTTCCTGCTTCAAAGTGTTTGCACTGTGGTAACAGTGCATTTGGCATTGCTGTGCTGTGAATGCATACACAGGCACATCTCAAGAAGAGCCAGAGGCCACAAATGCATTGCAAAGAGCAGGTTTTATTTTAGTTACCTCTCTACTGCGGGATCTCCGAAGCCACACCTGAGCTCCCAGGCAGACATGACACCAGCGGGGACACACAGGCACTGGTAAGTTCAGCCCTGCTGGAAGATCACTGGGCCTGCTGAGCTCACCTGTATTTCAAGGCTTCAGGCAGGCGCAGCCTCCTGCTCTTTCTCACAACAAAGCAGGAATCTCAGATATAGTGATACGGTGCCTAGAGTTTCTCACATGCCTATGTTATCTAACACAGAGGTTCTACTCATCAAGCACACAAGGTCAGTAAAACAATTAATGTGATGTATGTGCTTTTTCTACAGACAGCTGCAAGTCACGTGAGCATATTTACATTTAACCAACCTCCTCGCCAAATCTTCCGGTATATTCCCATACATGTGCACACCCTACTTTACACATATTAAAAAGATTCCCAGGGAGCTGCTTGCAATTTACATGGAGGAATTCATGTTTTAGCTGCACAAGTGAAAGCTGCAGACACTAGCTGGCAGCTCTCAGAGCTTATTACACATTGCTTCCTCAGCAAAAAATAGTTCTGCAAATTTTGGGTCACCAGCAAACTCTAGGCACATCATTATTATCAGATTAACTCATCTAGCTGGAACTAGCAGTCACTAAAGATATCATTATTTTGTTCCAGGGAAAGCTAAATTACATTAAAATCTCAGAGGATGTCCAAATCATTTGCAAAACTGGGATTGTCTGAGCTCCAAGGAAACACAAAGTACTGTAAAGCCAATGTAAAAAAGGTTTTATAACTCTGATGTTTCCCAGGTCAGGTGGAAGCATCAAACATAAAGTGTGCTCACTGCTCCATAGCATAGCTTGAAAAACAAAGGAAATGCTATCTCTGGCTCTGCTTTTGGTCTAGAGGAATTCAGGGACTGCAAAACACTAATCACACTACTTACTGCAGTGCCAGAAGGAACTCAGATGCTAGAATGACATATGGCCCTGTACAGAATAGAATAACAGCACTTCATGGACATGCAAATAAGACAAGTTCCCTCTCTCAATCTAATTATTTGAAAACTTTGGATCCTCCAAACACAAATACATTGCCCTCCACTGCACACAAGACTGCTTTAAAAAGCAATTATTATTCACAGACAGGAATCCAAACAGTTTGGAAAAAAAATAATCAAAACAATTGTTGAAGAACTGAATTTATAATCTTGTTAGGAAATGAAAAAGGGAGAAAAGGAAAAAGAGATGATAAGACCATATAGATATGGCTACATGTACATTTCACTATTCAAACTCAAGTCCAAGAACTGTCAAGCGTTTATGGCCATGTTAACACTGTCTTAAGTAGCCATGATTAGCACACAGCTGGTTAATTCAGGTCTTCTTTTAACTGTCTAGAAAAAAATTTAATGACTGAAAATGTTACATTCGGTTTCAGATTGTCTGGAACATTCACTTTTAGGATCTTTTTAAACCTAATTTAGCAAAATAAATTACGCTATCCTTCGACTCTGTCAAAAGTTGTAATGCATAGTTCAAGCAGAGATTAAAAACACCCACTCTTAATGTGGCAGTAAGCAATTCACTTTTCAAACTTCAGGTAGAAGTTACCGCTTCTACCTGTGCCCCACAGTGGGGCAGAAATAAATGCACAATACCCTGTGATAAAAATGGCTCTTAGTTCATTTTCAGCCACAACAGCGATGCAGAACAATGAAACATTAACAAGAATTATTAATACAAAAAGCAGCCAAAAGCAGGATCAGGGCCCACAGCTCCACCCAAACACTTTCTGGAATAGTCATTCAGAGAAGTTTCAGCTGCCCGAACATAGACATGAAGTGCCATTTTAGATGCCCTCAAGCATGTGAGACATCCACATGGGGATGACACATGTGACATGAGACTGCAAATGCACAACCTTCTGGAGAACCAGCTGGAGTGTAGGAGATGCAGAGCATCTGAAAGGGCACTATGACACCTCTGTTTTGAAAGCTGGGTCCCATTCCCCATCTTTTAAACCCCCTTTCAAATGCAATTTATTCAGAGCACATTCACCTGCTGCTTCTACGTGGGATTCACATCATGCACTTTCTGACTGCATCACTTTAATTATAACTGTTCCACCTGCCCTGATTTTATCCTTACCACATCTTCTAGTCCAGATGAAATAGTCCTGTGAAAAGATCTTTTGACTGTATTATGAAAGAATTAACAACTTCATCTACTGCTTTTCCAAGGAGGAAAATTTAGAAGAATCATCCTCACAGGTGCATAGAGAGCTTGAGGCCACATGACACTGCCAATAACCTCTATGTTTTTTCCCTTTTAAGTCACCAGCTTGAAACCCATTCAGCTTGAGCAGATTGCCTGGTTCAGTCCAGAATGAATTTCTCGCAATCAGGGATATGTGCTGGAATAGACGAGATAAAATATAATCCAGAACAAGTTTTTCCCTAAGCAAGTTGTTACTATCACTACCAACACCAGGAGGACCAGGCATAGAAGGGGCCAGAGTGAGCCTGTGTTTCTCCATGCCACTTGACAGCCAGGTATTAGCAAGGGCAAGAAAGAACAGACTTTCTGATGAAAGAATTCATCCTATGCATGTGCTCTGGACACTCTGGAAAGTCACCATGTCTACACGTGCCTGACCCATGGGTATGACAACTCTCAAAATAAATCCCCTTTTCACCCTTCCCCAGTAAACTGCAATTGATAGAAGAGCAATATAGTGACTCACTCACACTGTGTGTTCTCTAGTTGACAGTATCCTCCATGTATTCCACCATTTCCAGCACAGTGCTGCTCTCAATAATTAATAAGAAATAACACTGGAATGCTTAGCTGAGCTAAACTCTTTCAAGTTGCCCATCAGCCCTGTTTACTTTCATTTAGTGTCATCATTATGCCAGAAATAGTTTTGTTCCAAAGAGACAGGGCATGCAAAGGGATAGGAAAGGGAAAGGGAAAGAGAAAGGGAAAGGGAAAATGAAGGAAATGAAGGAAATGAAGGAAAAGAAGGAAAAGAGGAAAAAGAGGAGGGGAAAAAATGAAAGAAAAAAGGGGGGAAGTAAAAAAGAGAGGGAAAAAGGAAAAGGGAAAAAAAAAATAAAAGGAAATAAGAGGACAAAGGGAGGGAGGTAAAAAAAAGATCTAGAAAAAGAAAACGCAGCGCTCATGTTTCATTGTCCTGATTTTGCCATGGGGCAAGGCACAGCTCCTGCTGCACATTACGGGCTGTACCACCACACACTGGTTAAGAGCTCTGGTCTGCCTGCACTCAAGGGAAGTAGCAAAGCTGCAAACACAAGATCAGCATTTTTTAAACAAAACTTGAATGATCATTTCTGGTTTTATTTCCGATGGAAATGGCTACAATATATTAAACAGCAGGGAACATGGATAGTACAGTAACCTGAAAAATTCATGTTCAGTATCAGTTAAAGTGACCTTACTGGATGTACTGATGCTCTCAGTTTGTGTCCCACCAGCTCAGCTGACTGCAGTCAAAAGAAAAAGAGGGTATCAACTCTCTAAAGCAGGGGCGTCAAACTCATTTTACCGAGGGCCACATCAGTTACATTTATACAGTCCTAAATCACATTCGGCCCTTTGGAGGCAACTGCGAGGCTGATGCAGCCTCCAGTGAAAATTAGTTTGATACCTCTGCTCTAAAGTATTTTCTTTACTAATCAGAAAGCATAAGACACCTGGTTGTACACAGTGAGAAGGGCAACATCTGCAAATGTGCAAATGAAAAATAGTGAGAAGAGTTCTGTGATTCATTTATTTATTTATTTATTTATTTATTTTTAATTTTAATTGCTGTGGCTTTGCTTTTATATTTGGTGGCACCGGTCCTGGAAAACTCAACACACAGAGTTGTCCATCAGTTTTGCTTTGAATCCTGTTCCAGTCTCCTTTCTATTCCACTCATCCTGTTCCAGCATCTTTTCCATCAACTCAATCACATTGTTATTATTATTGTTCTCATTGTCATTGTTAAAATGTTATCATTAAAGAAAGTGTATTCTTTCCTTGAATACTACTCTACCTTGATGGAAAAAAAATAACTATTCTCATTTTCAATGAAAACCTGAGACCTTCTGCTGAATGATTTGACAAATTATTAAAAATTATTTAAATTCTTCATGAGAAAACCCTCAGTTTCCAGCTGGTTTTTCCTGATGTTTTTTCTACACTATAGTTTCGTCAGTGTTGGAAATCAGGTTTTAAACATAAGTTTAATTTGGTTGATTGGTTCTTACAGTAAGCGCAAAGAGCACTACTCTAAATATCCATTTTTCTAATAGAACAGATTAATACAGGAGAATCCCCTGCACAGAAGCAGTTAATAAAAGGCAAACATTATAGTTGCTTTTACTGACTTCAACAGCAGCTGGTAGGTGCTGTCTCTCTAATAACCAGGAAATTCACTGAAAAATAAGATGAAAAGAATGAATTTTGGGGTAATTACTTATTAAGCTTTAACTAAGGGGAGTATCACAAAAAACATAAAAGTCTTGTTCCATTACCAAAGCAATGTGTTCTTTGAAATTCTAAATCAACTCCACTCCATCCTCTGAAAAACTGTGAAAAACCTATTCCAGCCTCATTTTTGCCTGGCACAGAGGGATTCTCTCATCAGGATTCTCTCGTTTCTTGCCTTACTGCTCCTACCGCTGCCACGTGTGGCAAACTCTGGCTCTTGGGCTGGCATCACAGCATACAAGTGACCTTGACATGAGGTTCCCAAGTTTCAATTGCAATTCAGCTTTAACGAGGGCTAAGGCAGTACCACCTACTGCAATTTCATATCTTCAGAAACAAAATGAGCATGCAGCTGAGGATGTTGAATGCTGACAATCATTCATGTTCTGGCAATTAATTAAGAAGCCCTCAGAGTAGTAGAGAACTCACTTAAGAGTTATTATTAAAAAAAAAAAAAAATCCACCTCCCTACAGATTGTTTGTTTCCTAACAGCACAGTCTTGTCTGAAGCTGTTTTTTTTTAAGGAAGAGAGGATATGTCTGTTCAACTGTAATTCACAGGAGGCTTTTCACAACTGATACAAGGAGCTGTAAAGTGCCTTCTGCTTCACTTTCTTACCTCCTCAGACAATACTTTGTGGCAAACAGGCTCATGAGAATATGAAATATAGGAAGAGTCATATCTTCCTGCAGAAAAGGGAAGACGAAAGGGGAAGAATGCACCCAAGGAGATGAGCATTCACTAATGAGGAGCATTTCCAGCAGTTATTCAGTGGGAGCTTTTAGTTTGCATTGGTTGTACAAAGTTAATCCCTTCTTACCATGCAAGAGGAGTTTAATTCTCCAAATGAGACTGGAATTTATTTCACATGAGTAAGAAAACAGAGGCACTCAGTAAAGGTGACAGTTGTTTAGTGTGGCTTATTATATCCCCACGGAACTATGAGGAAGTTTGGGCTCCAGTTTGCAAACCAGCAATGTGATGCAAAGATACCGTAAATAAATTTGTCCAGGGCTACGTGTCAAACTAGTGCCAGAGCCTAGAAGGGTCTCACCTTACAACCTTCTTCTCACTCTGATGGAAAGGAACTGCACCTCTAATCGCATCTCACCTCAGTGGCAGATGATGATGCCAGAGCCGGTGTGAAGGTCAGTCAGTAAATGATTGTTAAAGGTCTATCCAACCACACACACAATTGGTGGAGTAAAATAAATGCTGTGAGATGCCTCCCCCTGCTCTGAAAGTGAGGAAAATGTTGTTCTTTAACTGCCTGTACTAAGACAGCATGGGTCTATTCATCAGCAGCAGGGAGCCCAGTCTGTATTTAGGAAATGGTATTTATAATGCAGTACTATACTCGATGTCAGTTCCCAGAGGACAGTCTGTGCTCTCTCTGTTGCTCTAGTGGAAGTGAACAGCTGCTTTCTAGATTTCCCAAAGCCCTGGTGCAAAGTAAATCCTTCTCTCTCCACTTAATTTTAAAGAGCAGCGATGGCTGTGCAGGGAATATATGTGGGAGAGGAGGAAAAGCAAGAAATGAATTGTTCTGTGTCATTTTGCTTTTGTATTATCTATAAAGTTATCATTTAAATTACAAAAGCGACAAAACTAAAAGTACCATCACAGGTGCAAGAGAGTAACTGCCACAGGTACAAACATCATCTCACTCTTCCACTCTTCAAGTTATAATCACCCTTCCCTATTCCACAAAGTCTTAACTAAAATAAAGAGAAAGAAAAACGAATCTGTAAAATTAAACATATTTCATCTAAGAGAAAGAAAAAAATGGAAAGCAAATAATATACAGATTTGCTTCAGTTCCTGTAAGCTAGCTTTCACAGGACTAAGGTCAAGACTGATTTGTTTCCATTTCACTTCTCATTTTTAGCAGGTTTGTTCAGCTTTGCTGACTTAATATACCGCAAACTAAAATCCAGCTTACAGAGCAGGACAGCCAATTGTTTAATCTGAAGAGATCACAATACCAGTCTTACGGTTATCTTATATTATTTTCATTTCTGGCCACATGGGACTTCAAACTTCGGTCTTTTAAAAGCTGAGACAAGTCTTTACATTCTTCCATTAAGAAAACTGGAGGGGGAAGGCCCTTGATCTTTTCACCTCCTTGCTATTTGTCCTACATGTTTTCAAGCTTTTCTCAGAGTCCTCTTTTTAAGCACATACCTATAGTAGAAAGAGGTGTTAGTATCTGAGCTAAGACACACTTGAGAAGACAGCAAGAGCAACCATGCTTTCTTGTGCTCTTATTTATGGGGAGATGATTTCTAATGTATTTGAGAGTTTACACGACCTGTCTACCTTCACAATCATCATTGAATGCTTCAGCTCACACAAACTTATAGTTATGGTGCTGACCTTTACATGCAGACATGTCTGACAGAAATTCACCTGGTGCTTGAACTTCACCTGGAGTTCAGTAGTGTGCTGCTCTATCTCCAAATGCAATTATAGTTTAACCAAGTAATGTCTCATCTCTTGTTTCCTAACTAGAAAGAAGATGAAGTAAATAAATAGTAACATGTATACTTCTATACACTCACTCTGCTCTCTCATATATGTGTTTGCATTGACACACACACGCAGACACACAGAACTCACATGCACGAACTGTAGATTATATGCATTCACATATACATCAGTTTAATGTCCCCTCTTCTTTAATCAATTATCCATGATAATCCATTGTATTTCCCCAGGTACTTAGTCATCAAAGCCCCTTTAAACCTCTTCTTGAACATCAAATGGCTCTTTAATCCATTTATTTACAGTTTACTGAGTTATAGAAAATTAATCAGGATCATAAGTTAGCTACTGCAGCAAGGCTCTTCGGAAGCCTGCTATCATTACAAACAGTAATTCTCAGAGAGCCAACGGGATGGGGAAAGAAGGGAACAAGTCTCCTGACATCTGTTCCTCCCATCGGCTGCCGTCAATGACTGCCTCTCTCTGATCCTTGTTGGATCAAACTGCACTCCATCAAATCCATTTAAATGAATTAGCACTACTAAGGTAACAGAAAAGCTAATTAGTCTTAAACTTTGTAGTCAAGTTCTTCATATAGTGTCTTCTGGTGTCTAGCAGGCTGAGCTAGAGGTTTCCTTCTGAAGTTTGTTGGCACAATGCATATGTGAGAAAGTGTGTGCATTACACACAAGAGACCACATTTCTTTGAACTCTGGTAAAGTTTGTCTTTATTGTTCCATGTTTTCATTGAAATATTCCCTTCCTCACAGCTATATACTAGGCAGCCTACCAATGAATCTTTAATGACCAGCTTTCTGGATATTATCAATACTGAACCACTGTAGTTGTTCATTGACTAGACAAGGTTCCACACATTTGGGGCCTGACAGTAATTATTATACATTCACACGTGAGCCATGCATCTTCACACCAGTTCTTCTCTACAGCAGCAAAGAATCTCAGCCAACAAAAATGATACACAGTGAGCACCTGAATGCATTTCTTACTAATTCTGCAAAAGCCTATAATATTATTAACAGTTATGTTCATATATACATGCAAACACAAATGTAACGACCCCTGAAATGCTGTCACTGTTTTTAGAAATTGTAGGAGCAGAGAGAAGTAACAAAGTGTAGCTGTTAAGACACAGAAGTCAACAAAATAGGCATTGCCAATAGGTGCTGCTTGAGGTTTTGAAGCAGACCCAGCATTATTTCACAGAACAGAACTGACCAGGCTGGGAGGAGAACAAACTTCCCATTGTTACTTTCCCCACAAATTCAGCAGCACAAATTACCAAGACTTCAGTTTTTCTCCTCCTCCAAAGCAGATACTACAGTCATAACCTACGTTTTCCAAATGCGTATAGTGCAATAAAACAGACGTACTAATGTTTTGCTGGTACTGTAATCAATCATCATGAGGATATAGCATGTAAACCTTTTCTTCAACACAAGAGATTCAGATATGATGTCACCCCACTCATAAAATATTCACATGACTCCATTTTTTGACACAGTGCCTCCAAACCACTCTGCAAATTACCTCTTCATTTCCAATTATTTCTGTGGTTAAGTGATAATCTCATCAGACTACAATGAAGTCATAGGGTAATAGTCCCCTCCTCCCATATAACACTTATTTACTTTACTATATCAAATAATCAAGGAGCTAGATCCTGTCTGAAAGACAATTTGTATCTGACAGTAGTGCCATTGAAAAGCTGCAATCTGGCTGCTCCTGAGAACAGAGTATTTCCACACTACAGCTAAATCCCAGACAGGTTATGTGCTAAAATACACTTCTGTGTTTGGGGGTTTTTTGGTTTGTTTTTTCTTCTTTGGTTGGCTGGTTTTGCATTTTGCTTTTGGTGGTGGTGTTGTTGTTGTTTAATTACACACTTTCATAAATAATCTAGATCCTGACAGACTAAAATTATGTGTATTAAAAATCGTATTGATAAATAAATGCTATTTAAGCAACTAGAATGCTTGGTATTCATTTAGTAGAATTATTGAATAAAGGCACTTGGACCAAATCAATAGGAGGATGTAAGAAGGAGAAAATTAAAATAGATCCTCCTAATTTAATGTGACAATTTCTTCTAGCTCTCTGCCAAGAAAAATTGTACCAACTTGTATTCTTGTACAATTGTGTATCGAGTAAGCATCTGTTAGTAAGTTTGGGCATCTAATTCTTCTTTGACATATTTCAGTCTGCTGCTAGAAAGGTGTTATCAAAACATGTGGCATCTGCATCAGAGAGCCTAATTCTGCTTTTCCTTGCACTGATGTAAATCTTCAGTAATAAAGTTAACTCCACATAAAAAAAAAAAAAAACAACCAGATAGGGGAAAAGAAAGTCAAGCCTAGTCAATATAACCTCAATACCTTCTCCTTTTTTTCTTGATTACAGTTCTACTGGATAATCATCTCCCAAAACACTACAGTCATCAGGTAAGGCAGTTGGGTAAAGACACAAGAGAGCCCTCGTGAAGGATTCCGGTCACCGTCACAGTTTCTTTGGTCGCATCCACCTTCAGCACTGTGAATGCTGTGTTTGGTCTCAGCACAGCCCTGGAGAACATTTGCAGGTTCTTCCTCCAGTCTCTTTTTTCCAGGCTTCATTCCTAAATTGCCCAGTCTAAAGCCAAAGGTCCCTAGCACTACTGATATTTTGGGCAGAAAACTAGGCAGGCATCAAAACTCTTTGTAATTGCACAATAGGTAGAAACAGGATGGAAATCTGCTGAACAGAAGAATATGGGTAATCTGAAAGAGAGAATTAGATGCATATTTCCCAAAAATGTACAATGTCAAGTATGATGTTCAGATCACACTTATTAACCTCATAACATTCTTACCCTAAAGGATCTCAATACAGGGTCTCATAAAGCCACCATTAATGGACTGTGTAAGCATTTTTCAGCAAGGCATCAAACAACTCTGCTATGTGTAGTTCATTCTTCCTTTTGCCTGAGAGCTGTGTATGCATTTCCTGGGCAGGGGCAAGAAGGAAAAAAATGCAGCTCTTCCCCAGCAGTGGAGTTCCCACAAAAATATGGATAGGTGATTCTCTAGGGACCTCAAAGTAATGCATTGCTGCATAGGACAAAACCATTGGGACGTATAAATACCTATCTCTCCTTCCAGACACCTGTGAGGAATCTGAAACAAATCATACAGTACATTTTCCAGTGACCAAAAGATGGCAGTGTTTCAGAGCATTACATATATCTATGTACGGTTTTGGCTAGTCTTACATGTTGTCCTCAAAATGAATGGTAAAGAATCAGCTGAATTGTGATCCTGCAATCCATTGACAGGGAAATAAATAAAATGGTTCTATGTCATTTTCTTACATGACCCACAAAAATATAGCAACCAACCACAAAAGCTACTAATGTGTTCTGAATATTCTTCAAGATTTGCAAGCCAAAGCCACATCCAAAGTTATATATATGCTTGTAGGGTAAATGTGTGTATGTGACAGTAAAGAATGGGTTTCAGATTTAAAACTGTATTTTTTAAAAGTTTTCTTCAACAAGGCCTAGGAAAGGAGCTCTGATGAGCTAAATTTCACATCAGAAACGCTGTAAGAGCTCACCCTGTTGCATGGTAACCAAACACAAGGAGAAAAAATCATGCAAATGTCAGTGAAATGCTGCAATTTTATTTCAGTTGTGCAAATCACCTGAGAATCTGGCAGCTGTAACTTTTTATTCTACATCAGCATAATTGTAACAAGGAGTTGGGTCCTCGTTATGATAGTTCACTGCCATTCTCCATCCCTTAATAAGGAAAACTTTTTCCACCTTCAGTATCTGTAGTCCTACCATTTTTATGGTTAAGTCTGCATCCCTCAAATGACTACAGAGACTTGCAGACTCTATTTTGATTGTCCTGTTATAGGCAGATTTCAATGTTTTGGGAACTCACAGTGTGCTTCTGCACGCTGTGCTACCCCAGTCTCCTACAGATGGGCCAGCACATCAGAAAGGTCTTGAATAAAGCAGGCCTACACAAAGGGGCTACAGAAGTCTTGCAGAGGCATTCCTTATCTTCCTGTGCAACTGCCTAATTCTGTTTTCAGCTTCAGAAGGAAGCAGAGCATCTGCTTTCTGTCTGTACTCATTTCACAGCTTCTCTGTTCCACATCAGTTTTCAGTGATACATCATTCAGATTTCCTTTCCTTTTCATTGCTTTTATATGAGTATTTATTGTAGGTGTCTTTTCTGGATCTGTTCCTGACACACAGCTAAGGCCTCTTAGCAGTCCTTGTATATCTCACCACAGTCTTGTACTAGCCATTTAGTTTTCAGTTCTTTCTCCCGTATTTTCTGCAGTTTCAAAGCTCTTACCATTAATCATCTAATTTCTGCAGATTGTATCTTGTCTTCATTGACTTTCTTCATTCTACAGCCACCAGCTCATGTGAGGGCAGCACATAACACTCCTCTCAAACGTGCTAATTGCTGTTTCCTGAAATGTCTGCAGTCTCCTACCTCCTACAAGGTTTCCACACGCAGTAATCACTATTTTGAATCTTCCTTGGATGTAACCTTCTCAGTTCACTGTTTTCTTTTAATTTTACAGAATAAACCTGTTCTGGGGAAGAACTGGGTTTTTACGGTGGAAAGAACATTTGTCTGTAAGACCCAAGGTCATCTCTTACTGACACGGGAAGACTTAACAGTAAGGAGGCAGGAAACTGGAGGAGGCATAGAAAGATTTCACAGCCAAAGAAGTTGAAAGTTTAACCTGAAGAACAGTATCCCATCTTTATTTCTGCTGCTGGATTTCCCTTTGATGCTATTGGCTTTAACCTTCAGGTCTCAGTCTGCGGTCAGTAAAAAGTGGATGATACCATCCCCTCCACTTGAAAGATGCTGTGACCTCTTTAGTGTTTGAAAGCTAGAAGGTTATTCCAGCACAAGCATCTTAGAAAAGCCTGAGACAAAATGAAGTACTCCATATTTATGGGAAAGTATACAAGCCCATATCAAGGAAGAGTGGAAGAAAAGTTTTGAAAGATACTCAGTGAATGAGAACCAAGTGTCCCTTGTGCTGGGTGAGACAGTAGGCCTTTGGAGAAACCATGACCAAATAGCAAACAAAATGCATATTGCATGGAAAGGAACCAAATTAAGACTTCAGCTGAGCATGAATTCCAGCATTTTTTTGCTTCTGGGTACTTGGCTTTGCATCTTTTTTTTTTTTCTTTTTCAGGCAGCTTTGCACTGAAGGAAGGGCTATGGATGTCGTCAATCTGGACTTCTGTAAGGCCTTTGACACAGTCTCTCACAACATCCTTCTCTCTAAATTGGAGAGATATGGATTTGATGGGTGCACTGTTCGGTGGATGAGCAACTGGCTGGATGGTCACACTCAGAGAGTAGTGGTCAACAGCACAATGTCTGGATGGACACCAATGACAAGTGGTATCCCTCAGCAGTCTGTACTGGGACCAATACTGTTTAACATCTTCATCGATGACACACAGATCAGGATTGAATGCACCCTCAGCAAGTTTGTGGATGACATCAAGCTGAGTAGTGCGGCTGACATGCCTGAGGGATGGGATGCCATCCAGTGAGACCTGGACATGCTCAAGAAATGGGCCCATGCCAGCCTCATGAGGTTCAATAAGTCCAAGTGCAAGGTTCTGCACCTGGGCCAGAGCAACCCCCTGTATCAGTACAGTCTGTGGGATGAAGGGATTGAGAGCAGCCCAGTGGAGAAGGCCTTGTGGGTACTGGTGGATGAAAAACTGGATGAGCTAGCAATGTGCACCAATCGTATCCTGGGCTGCATCAAAAGGAGTGTGGCCAACAGGCTGAGGTGATTCTGCCCCTCTGCTCTTCTCTGGTGAGACCCCACCTGGAGTCCTGTGTCCATCTCTGGATCCCTCAGTACAGGAAAGACATGGGCCTGTTGGAGAGCAGACAGAGGAGGCCACAAAAATGATCAGAGAGCTGGAACAGCTCTGCTGTGAGGACAGGCTGAGAGAGTTGGCATTGTTCAGCCATGAGAAGAGAAAGCTCCAAGGAGACCTGATTTCAGCCTTTCAAAACTTCAAAGGAGCCTATAAGAAGGATGGGAACAGACTTTTTAGAAGGGTGTGTTGTGACAGCACAAGGGGTATTTGTTTTAAACTAGAAGAGGGGAGATTCAGGCTAGCCACAAGGAAGAAAATTTTTGCAATGAGGGTGGTGAGACACTGGCACAGGTTTCCCAGAGAAGCAGTAGATGTCCCATCCTTGGAGACATTCCAGGCCAGGCTGGACAGGGCTCTGAGCAACCTGATCTGGTTGAAGATGTCCCTGCTCATATCAGGGGGGTTGGACTAGATGAGCTTTGAAGGTCCATTCCAACCCAAACTCTTCTATGATTCTGTGATTCTATGATCTTTAATACTACCTTTTTAAAATACTTTCATGACATTTAGCTATCCTCTTATCTATCAGAAATTACAGATGCTTTTTTCATGGAGATGTCCTTATGCTCACAGAAAATAAGTCTCCCATAACTTCAATGCAGAATATAGGACACTAGCAAAATAAAAATATGTAACAGTGAAACAATTCTTTTTTTTTTTTTCCTTCTTCCTTCTTCAAGGAATCCACAGGCAGGGTTCTTTGAGATTAAAGAGTGGCTGGAGCAAACAGCCAAAATATTGAACAAGTTTAACAGGGTTTAAAATTCTGTTGGAGGACAAGAAAGTTATTAAAAAAAAAAAAAAAAAAGTTATCATTTGCTTCAAAGTGGCTTTATGTTCCTGGAATGGCTGTGCTCATTAGTTCTGCAATAGTACAGTGTTACAAGAGAGTTTTCTCTTCAATTCAGTTGCCTTGTTCTTATAGAGAAATAAAGATGTCTGGACGAACTCACTCCCTTTCTTGATGGAAAGTGGCAAATCACCTCTGAGAGCCTGGGAACAGGCAGATAAATATATGTAGCTGCCTCTTCCCAGCAGCCTAGGAGGTAAAAGAGGATGGAAGAAATTATTGCTGGTCTCTCAGGCTTGTGTTTGCTGGACCTTAGTACCCTAAAAGAAACATTTTTATTTCATTGATCAGCTTGAAAGAACATTGAGAAGGGGAAAAGCCCTAATGACATGGCAATCACAGAATGTTAAAAAGCCTGAAATGAAATTACTAGTAACAGCACAGGCACTGGGAGCACACACAGTGCCCATAGACCCAGCTTCTTTTCAGTGGTCCACCTTGTACTGCTTCCTTCAGCCAGCTGACTGGGGCCAGTGACTCTCCACTGGCCTGAGCTCTCTAGAGCTCAGCCAATTTCCACACAGAGCAGCAGGAATGCTAGTGACCTGTTACTCATCTTCTCACACCAACAGAAAACCAGCAACAGATCTGATCCACGGGATCATGCAAAAAAATGATTTTAGGAAAAATAACTTACTCAAATAAAATTATGGTCCCTCTATTGTTTCCCATCCTGTCTTTCATTTAACATTTTTCAGCATCAGCAGGGTTCCCAGTAATCCAGTTTGTCTTTAGTCTTCATGCTACTGCCACTGTAACCACCCACCATCCTTACCTCAACATCAGATACTTCTAATATATGTTTTTGAGACAATGTCACTGAAGAAAAATATGGCAGTCCAAAGAAAGCACAAATCTCAGAAAATCAAAGGTGATCCACTGCCTCTATATCAAGAATTCTGGATTAAATGTGAAGTGCTCACACCCCATTTCTTCTTTTACTCCTTGGACAGTATTTTAAAATCTATAATACCACATAAGAACACCCAAAACAGAAAGACAAGAAAATCAATTTTTATGGGAGGAACAGCAGTTAGTGATTGTGCTTTCATGCCTTCCTGGGGACCAATACCTAACCTTGCTATAATGAATTCTCCCATTTTACGTCTCACTCTATCAGTGTTTACTTGACATGACATTCTTCATGTATCTGCCATGCCACAATACCTATAATCACATTCAACACATTATTTATTGCATACAGAGCTTTACATAGTGTATACATCACCACATAAAATATTGGAAGACAGGATAAAACAATGCTGAATTGTTTAGCATTTATTTTCTGTAACACCTCCCACGTAAAGCACGTGGATAGAGGCTGCCGTGAAAGTGAAGCTGGTCATTATTTCCTTCACATTTTCCAGAAGGAAAAAAAAAATATATATATATATAATTTTCTGCTTACCCCACCCTCTCCCTCAGTGATCTGCTACACTCATATTTCCACACTACCACCTGCAACATGACCCCTGCATCTCTCTTGTCACCAGGACTCAGTACACCAGCCCCTTGCTGAGAACATTTACTTTCCTATAAACCTCTGAATTAGCTGGGTTAGCTTCTGAGCAGAACCCCTCAGAGGATGGTGGACACTAATGATCTCTCTTACGCATCCTTATGGTCCCAGCCCCTCTCACTTTTGAGCCGTAAACCATGAATATCCAAAGTTAGAGAGGGAATCCTGAGAATGGGCAATGCAGAGCTACACCCAGGTGCAGTGATAGCACCCATTAGGGCTGGCACTGCAGAAGGTCATTCAGGTCTTCAACCAGGCCCTGCCTTCATGCACTTTAAGAGTCTATTCACTTAATCAAAAAATTTTATCAGCTTTTGCTCACCCTCAGAAGAGAGGTGTGGAGTTTTTGCCTGCAGGCACCCACATTTCTGATTCCAAAACACCATCAATATTTTTCAGAGCTACATAGGTGTTGAGTCAAACACTACAGAGCATTTCTTATTTCTCCTGACAAAAGTTATTAAAACATTCTCTCATTTTTACCTTCATCGTGACCTTTTCCCTTGTTTCTCATCTTCCACCTCTATACAGCCTCTTTGATGCCCTTTTGCATCCCCCCAAACCATGACACAACAGTGCACAGCAACACAAAGATGCTGCCAGAATGGTGTCTCTCCCATAAGCTGTTTTTCAGGACCACGTCTGCCCTCCTGCCAGACATCTGGTTCCCATTAGCATCAGTGCAAGTTCTGCTGCAAAGTGACTGCAGTCCATGGCTCACAAGCTCTCTACCAGCCTGGGGAGGTTCTGGCGGTTTTACACTGCAATTTTGTTTATTTTGTTAGGAGTGCAGATTTATTTAACTCCTTTATCTTTTAATAAGAATTGACTGCTTTTCTGGTATTTTTTACTGTTGTTTGATAGTAAAAAACATAACTGTCTCATAAGTCTGAGCCAAGATACATCAGACACACATAACCAAACTGTAGACCACAAAAAGGTGAGGTGGAATGAGGCTCTGAGCAACCCAATCTAATTGAAGATGTCCCTGCTCATTGCAGGGGGTTGGTCTAGATGAGCTTCGAAGGTCCCTTCCAACCCAAACCATCCTGTGATTCTATGACAAGAGTCAGAAGACTCCACTGAGCCATTGTGACTGCCAGACTATGGAAAAGAAGGCAGATTTAATTTCTCAGATGAGTACATAACATCTGATTGAGCTATAGCATTTATCTAGGAAAAAGATCTGTGACAGATTACAGAATATACATCAGAGGATGGTTATTACTTTAATGTACTGAATAAAGTACATAAATAATAGCCAGTATGTTTTCTTTCAGGATTTTCCTTTAGTATTAGCTGTTTATAACTGTGATAAGTATAGCACTTCCTAATAGTCCATAGGTATGTACATTCTTGGAATATAGTTCTTATTCAAGTAAATACAGTAATTTTCTCATTTCAACCTTCAGTGTCACTTAGACTTTCAGCTTAAAAACAAGAATAAACACTGTCCAGAAAGCTGAATGGGGTCCTCTTGGTGTCATCTAACTGGAACAGTATTATCCTCGCAGACAGCCAGCAATTATAACAAAAATCACTGACTTTTAATGACTTTTTGCCATAGTAATCCCACAGTGATTTAAGCCATAAAAAATAACCAGAAAATTCTAAGTAAGAGGAAAGGTTGCACTAAAGTTAGGAAAACATTAAAGAAAGTGAACTCTCGAGATAAAGAACTGAAGGATGCTGACTTAATCCACTGGATGTCAGAAGAAATTGTTTCAGGAGGATGAAGAGAGTGCTGCATCCAGACAGGTATTTATTTACATGGACCTGCAGTTCTCCTGCACTGTTGAAAGTCACGTATTTGTGCTTTTGAAGTTCCTTTGCAAATCCCGTGTTTCTTATTTCAACTGCAATGGAGATCCCAATGGGGTTAAATTTTACAGCAGGATATTTCAACACTGTCTTTGAGACTGTCCTGGTTTTGTTAAAAAACAAGTTTCTCTTTTAGTGAATTTGCCTGTCAGCTAAAGCCTTCATATTAGCTGCATTTTCCTGGAGAACCAGATACATGTTTTGGTAAACATAGCAATGGAATGCAAACTTATTGATAAGGACAGATTCACATCTCGCGAGAGGGGCAACGAGAAACAGGTGACTAAGAAACTGACCAACGGTGTATAACATCCCATTCACATGAATACTTCATATAAAAGTGGGAGATCACGAGGATCTCGGCCCTCTTTGCCCTTCTTCCTTTCCTTTTGCTTGTGGCCAACATTAGGAGAGGACCTTGCAAGTCGTCCCTGTGAACTGAGGCCTAGTGACAGACTGAATCCAGCTCCGGTTGGCTGCAGAGTCCAGTCCAGGACTTCGGGTGCCGGCTCTGCAGTTGCTGAGACTTTCAAGATTGGTTTTGTATATTTTGTATTATTTTCTCTGTTCTTATTAGTAGCATTAGTAAAACATTTTTAATTTTTCCAACTCTCTTCTCTCTGTCCTTCTATTCCTCCCCATCGCCTGTCCTTAGTGGGAAGAGGGGAGAGGGAGGGGCTGAAGGGGAAAGGCGGGGGAGGAGGTTAACAATACATCTGCCAGGGTTTTATTGTCACCCCGCAGTCTAAACCCTCAACAGAGACACAGGGAAAAAACGTGTGCCCCTGAAAGAGCATTTGAGGAGCTCCATATCACGAAAAGAGGAGTGAATTCAGCTTGAAAGAGGCGGCTCTAGTACAGAATTTAAACACTAGGTCCAACTAATGCAAGCTGGTCACTTTCGACTAGGGAGGCTCAGCCAGACCATGACAAAATTCACAGGCAGCAGATCACAGAAAATCCTCTCTTTGATGACAGATGATGAAAGGATGTGCAGAAATTCCTGGCTGAGTCGTGCCCGAAGTAGAAAATAGAGACAAGGAAGACAAAGCAATGGACCTGGAGAGTAGGTATCAAACAGCTTGCGGTTCTCATGGCTTTGGCCTTAAGAACATTTTCAAGTCAGTCTATATTCTTTCGACTTGGTTTCCTGTAAATATTACATATGCAATATAAAATATAAACCAAAGCTAGGTGTATTTTCTCTTTTTTAAAGAACAGAGCAAGGGAATATCATGACATGGTAATTGTTTACAGTGCAAATTTAAAAAAACAAACAAACAAACAAAAAAAAAAAAACGCATGGCAAAAAAACCAATGTTTTATGGGTACTTTATATCGCCAGACTAAAGGGCTCCCAAGCATGCACACCTTTGGAGTTGCAGACTGACGGGAGAGCAGGCCTTTTGCACCCTGCAGAGAAGATGATTTTAACAGTATTTGTGACCTGAGTGTCCTCTTAACAACAATCTCCACTTACGAATATTTTTATCAGTTAATTCAAAGATAAATATAAAATAGTCACTGCATATAAAAATTGGTAAGTGGCGCAATAAAATAAAGCACAGTGTTGTGTCCTCCTGTCAGAACAACCTATGCCTTATACAACTGAAAGACTGAGGGGAAAAAAAAATCATGGCCACAGCAAACAAACAATTCATACAGACTTCTGTGCTGTAATAAAAGCAGTTGATGAGATGCCTTGATCCATAAAGAACAGAGTAATTAGGAGGAAAAGGAGGTGACATTGCCTCTCCATTTCATGCACTTTATACTCATCCCAGACAAACATATGTGGTTCTTTTCACCAGTTTTCCTGAAGGATGTTGAAAAACAGGCGTGAAAAATAAAATCTATTAAAAAAAATCTGAGAGCTCTATAGGGACAAAGGTAAAGAGCACAATGCCTTTAACAACAAATCAAGAAGTAATTGTGGTGAGGCACAGGCACCCTAAACAGAAAATACTGGCAAACCCTCAAAAGGGAAGAGAAAGGTACTGAGCAGTAGCTGAAGACAAAATTGAACAAGAAATTATGGAAAAGATTTGTTGTTGGTTTTCTTTTTATTGTCATGGTAAATAACCATTTTATTTTTCTCACAAGGTTAGGTGGACTGGATGGCTGTTAGGAATATGCATATTAGTTGTCTTCAGAGATCATCAAAAGGAGCAGCCAGGGCCAGGGCAATTCTTTTGCAGAGGACAGGAGGGTGCATTAATGACTTTCTGCAGAGTCTCAGCCCATCTGGCAGAGGTGGTTGGTACTTGATGGCCTCATAGACACTCTCAGTTGACACATGGAGGTCAGGAGCACACAGTAGGAAGAAATCCCAGAGGTGGTTGTGGCTTTTACACACCTCCCTTTATGATCTTTCTTTAACAGTTCTACAGCCCTTCTGAATTTGCCCAGCAGAGAAGATGCCTCGCAAGCATCTGTGTATCTACAGGGTAGCAATCAAACTTCCACCACATAGAAGAGCTTCAGTGATGGTTTTGAAACTGTTGATTGCATTCATCTTCCACCAGCTGGTCTTTGAGCATACAAGCACCAGGTGAAACTGGGTGAGCCATCTCCTTCTGCCTTTTCCTCTCAGCCACACCAGTACCTTTTGTAGCCCTCCTTTTCTTTCTTCTCTTAAAGAACTCCAAAATACTGTGTTACTTGTCTATACAGATACACAAATTCCTGTTTGTCTGTCTTCATTACAGTTTATTCTATTACATTGGTAGAAATGATACGTAATGACATGACATGTTGCAAGCTGTCCTAACAAATTCATGCGTCATGTGATAGGACATCATAATCTCAAAGTATCTATTCATTTGTGTAAACTTTCAAGATGATCAACAGAAGAAAGTTTAGAGCAGCCATCTAGGAGTCAAGAAACAAAAAAGAAATGAGAACATTATTTTAGCACAGAATGTTCAATGCATCTCTCTACATAAAAACACCCAAAGCTAAGAAAGTGTGTAGAAACACAACAGAAGTTGAATTGGCTGCAACCATACTTTTTTACTGTTTGGGAAAATTCCTCAAATGACAATAATTTAAAATTCTTGTTATCTTTTTGAACGAAGCATCAGAAAGAGATAAGGAAGTACAGTAACACAAGAGAGATCTTGTAACACTGATCACACAAGGAAACAAACCAGGATGCAGTGGCCTCCATATCTTTGTGATCTGAGGATCCAGACCCAAAAGCTTTCTCACAGGAAGCCTGGACACTGTCTCTCAACTTCAATTCACAGATTACTCCCTGGGCTCAGTTGCTTGATTCACCATATTGTATCAAACATTCATTGGCCCCTCTTTGAGGCAGATTTGAGGAGAAGGAGCAAGAAGACAGAAAGAGAATGGATGAAAGAACACTTATGCTCATAAATATCTCAAGGTTAGGTGTCAAGAGGATGGGAACAGACTCATTTCAGTGGTGCCTGACGACAGAATGAGGGGCAACGGACACAGACTGAAGCACAGGAGGTTCCCTCTGAATATGAGGAGAAACGTCTTTACTCTTAGGGTGCCAGAGCACGGGAACAGGCTGCCCAGAGAGGTTGTGGAGTCTCCTCTGGAGACATTCAGACCCGCCTGGACACATTCCTGTGTGATCTGCTCTGGGTGAACCTGCTTTAGCAGGTGGGTTGGACTAGATGTTTTCCAGAGGTCCCTTCCAACCCCAGCCATTCTCTGATTCTCTGAAAGAGTTTGTGATCATTGAAGCATACATGCCTCCACCAGAGAGTAAGTTCATTGAGCCTTATTATTCACAAACCTCTCTGAAACCCTCCAGCAAAGGCTATTTACCCCATCTTCCCCTACTGCTATTCAAAGCAGGGTTTCACAGAGCTCAAGGCAAGAGAGGAACACTATGTTCTCTTCTGTACTGAAGTAGTACCTCTACTAAAGATAAATATTTCAGCTAGAAGTATGTTTTTCAGTCCACAGTGTTACTGTGAAAGTACAGGTGAAGTCAAAGTGCAATGTGTGTTTGACATTTCTACAAGATGACCCTGTCAGACTAAGCAAGTGGGGGAAAAATTAAAACTCTCAAGTTCTGAGTCCATCTGACATAGAGAATTTATGTCTTGCCCAAAACACAGTGATCAATACGACCCCAAGTCGGTAAGCAAGACACACCAGCCAGCCAGCTTAGGGAAAGCACAGTCTGTGTCAACCCATCCAATCTTCCAACTGTTTCAGGAGGAAAGGAAAAAAAGTGGGATAGAGTTGTCTATCTGTAAACTGAGGAAACAGAAATTTTTCTTGACCAATGCAAGCACAGCTCCTATCCTGAAACATAAACTATCACTTGAATTAGTCTCAAAGAGAGACAGCTGTGGGAGAGATGCAAATATTAGGATTATGTTTAAGACGATATAGGCAAGATGTTGTTCTCAAGACCCAAGAAGAAAAGGATAGGTATGGGAGATCTGCAACCTGTTAAACCAGCCGGGACCCCTGCATCCAGCCTGTCCAGCACTCTTACCAAGTAAGTGAACCAGCTTGATAATTGCAATTTTTTTTCCTCAGAAGTTACCTTAATTCATCTTTTTAGTGAATCCACCACTTCCCATGGCAGCTTTTATAGTTCCTAAGTCTCGCTGCTAAGTAATTGCCTTTTACTTCAAGACAAAATTGTCTAATTTCATCTTTAGATCTTTTTACGCCTTTGTTAGCAAAGTTGTAATGCTCTGCTACCTTGAGATGAGCTATTTCCCATCAATAAGTACCTACGTCTAGCGATTAGATCACTTTGAAACTTCATTCTGATTAATGGAGGAGCTACTACTGCTATCAGTCACTCTCACACTTTACTGCAAAAAAATAATTGATTTTTTTAACACATCAACTAAAACAAAGAACTGAACAAAAAACTGGTACAGATCCAGTCAAAACAGACATTTTCCAGACAATCACAACCATCAACACATTTTACTTAAAGTAAACCTGAACTATTTTGTTCAATTTAAGACAACTGCCTGATGCAGTTTTTTGCGTTATTTAACAATTTCAGTGTTTTCCTAGGGTTTCTTGCTTGTTTTTAGTACAGTGTATTAAGATACACAGTTTGCCCTCGAACAAAAAAAAATATTCACAGGCTTGTGTTGAGATATTAAACCAATCACTTTCAGCAATTCCAGAACACTGAAATTATTTTTGTGGGTTTTTTTTAACATTTTTAAATTTCCCCTTGCTCAGCATTTTTAAAAAGATGGGGATGTGGAAGGATATTATTGTGAATTTGACAACTTTTCCAAATTTCCTCTTTCTCCCTTAGATGTCATTTTTCTGAAAATTATCTTACTCTCTTTGTGGATAAGAGTCCACAGTGTCTGACTGGAATATCATAAATAATCCTGGCACGACACACTAAGAAAGTATGAGTGCAAAATATCAATTAGCTGTCTTGTAAAGACAGCATTGGCCATCCTGGCACTGAATGTGGGAAAAACAGTATGTGATCCAGTAATCAAAGGCTGGATCACAAAGCCCATGCATAAGGGGATTGAGTTAAGCCTGCACAGGCAAATACCTTAATTCTATCATTTATAAACTCAACTGGCATTTCCTGAACACTTGACTTTACAATCTGAATAGCATTAATTAATTTAGGGGTTGTGTGTAACTAGTGATGACTAATATGACAGACCCATAATCATCTACCTATAATGGTGGGACAGACAGATGCTTAGATAGCCAAGTTTTTAACACAATTTCAACTGAATAACAAATAAAGCAGAGCCTGTTTTGAAGCTCACAGGGCTTGGAGTTAATAACATGTTCAATAACAGTCTGCATGTTCTTGTAATTTACACACCAGCACATACTTACCCACCACATTGCCAAACACAAAATAGAGTATAGATTTCACCCCTTGATGACAGCTTACACTACTCATTAATTCTTGTCTTGAACACAGTGATTGCCTCCTAAGAAAAAGACCATTGTAATTTTTCACTGCTTTACCACTCCATTCAGGGCCCAGAAATTCTCTGTCATCATCTACCGTGTGTATCCACCAGACACGAGGTTAACACTAGCGAGAGAATCATTTTCTTTTGGTATGAACACTTTTATTTTTCAGTGTTTTCTTTTCTTTCAGTTTTTTTCTCTTTTTTAATTCAAATCTCTGTTTAGAAGGATCTGAATGTTGTTGTTGTGCTGACTTGGGCATTACTTTGCCCAAGATATTTCTGAAGCTGGCAGCAGTTCCATCTGTTAACAATGGCAAGAGAGAAAAGCAAGTCAAAAATAATGGCCTGCCAATCACTGCCGCACAAGAAAGATTATGGGCCCCAACCAGAGCCTAAAGTAGTAATGGGAAATTTGCTTTAATAGACTCCTTCTTGGAGTGCAAAGTAGAAGCCAATGTGGCTAGAAGGATTTTCTTAAAGAAGATTATCTTCCAATGCTTCGTGTTAACATCCTCAGATAGTCAAAACCAGGGGAAATGAGATGACAATAATCTTTGGAATGTCCTAAGAGGTATGTTAACAAGTACTAAAGACATGCATAAAACGTAACCTTGTATATTTCAAACATTAAGTGTCTGGAATTACCATAAAAAACCATGGCAACAACAGGCAATTAATTCACACTTATTCAAATTACCATAGAAACTGGACCAACATACCAGAAATTATAGATAATTTCTCATTCCAAACATTCAAGCACAGTCTATAATTTCCATAGTAATTACCTGCTTGTTATAACCACTGAAATATTATAAAATCTCTATGAAACACTACGAAATCTTGACATAATGAAGGTCAAACATAATTTTTAAAACCTGTACAGTTTTTTGTTCATAATTTACCAAACAGGAGCCAAAAAACTTTTCATCCTCCAGCATGGTACTGCAGGATAAATTAATGCTATTCTGTCAGATGAAAAGAAAAATGCAGTTACATCACGACAAATCACCACGCAAAAAAGCTGCCAAGGCAGAGCAGAACAGCAGAGGGTAGAGCACAAGCTCCATGAAGAATCACCTTGCTTTTTTTTTTTTTTTCAAGAAATCTCTGTTAGCTCAGAGTTGAGCAGCCATTTTGTTACTGAAGCTTGTAGATTTTTTCCAGACCACCTGTTTTTTAAGGAAAGCTTAGAAAAGAGACCTCCGATCCTGAAATACATTATTTACTTTCAAAATCTATTGCTCTTTGCAGGTACCTCAGCAACAAGACTCTACATGCTCAGGAGGATTGCCCTTGACTCGTTGTGCATGTTCATAGCTTTTTCAAATCCCTAAATATACCAAAAATTCTACTGAAAATATTGTTGACCCTACTAAAAGAAAAAGGTAGCTGATTATATCCAGAATAACTAATCCTGCCAGCTCAAACTAATCGACTCTGCTGAAAGGGTGGGGAATTACTGATTCAGTGGAGTTTTGAAGACATCAGACAGGCAGGACTGGAGCAGAAGTGAGTGCAAATTACTGACTCAAAGAGCTGTGATGAAGAAGAACAGCCCAGAAGAGAAACCACCTTTTCCCTTTTGACTTTACAGGAAGACTAAGGAGAACTGCTCTCCCTACGCTAAAATTAATCCCTGAACATTCATTTCTCCTCACCTGCGCTGTCAGCCCACAAGTCCATTACTTATTTTGCATTACACATGACATACTTCAAAGCACATGGAAGTCAATGGGAACATACCCATTAACTCCAATTGCCCTTGAATCAGTTCTTCAGAGCAGTTTCACACCAGTTGAGCTTCATAGCTTGTGACTGAGTTACTCCTAATTTATACTGGCAGTAGAGAATCCTGTTGGTGAATGTGAGAAGCCTTGTATGTGTCTTTTCACACAACAGGCAATGAAAAGACAAATAAACATTTGTTGCCTGTGGGAAAATCAGAAAGGCAATTGCCATGTGTTGAACATTTCCAAAGCATATTGTGAAAGACTCTCTTATAAATGTGGCCAACTTGAAAGGAAAAGATCAGAGTATACCAATATCAAGGTCTTGCTGGACAAAGAGTTAGTGATAATTAGCTAAAGTGACTGAAATATTCAGGACTTGGAGCCCTGCTTTGGGTAGACATCCACTTTCAACCTTTTGCATAATTCCTCAGAATTTCCATGTGTTACCAATCAGAAACTAAAACTTACTGAGTTTTATATGCAATCTTTTCCTATGCGAGTGACATAATAAAGTTTAAAATATGAATTAGCCTACTTTCTTTTTTTTTTTTTTTTTTTTCTTGCAGTGTTAAGTTTAGGAAGTTCTCAGAAAGAAAGGATGCCAAACATCTATTTTAAACTCTATTGAACATCAACAAAGTTTAGTTCTTCCTTGCTTAGCAATCCTGGTAGACAATCATATCAAAACAACCACATTGTTTGAAGCAATTAGACATCAGGTATCCTCAATTATAGATGAGGTATTGAATGACTTGGTGTAAGTCACTTAGCATGGCTCTGTCATTATAACACACATTAGATGTTGCAAAGAAGTTGTAAATTGTTTGGCACTGACTCTTGAAAAGCACTAATACTTGGCTGAAATCACTAGCGAGCGATACAGCACTGCGTTTTTCATGGTATATGAATGAGTTTTGGTTTGGTGTTTTGTTTTTCATCCCCCACACCATACTTTTCAGGAAACTGAATACTGTCAGGAAGCCACAAATTCATCTGGGCTGTAAACATACCACACAAAATATTTAAAGTGAAATCTGGACTTGGTGACAACCATAAAGTTAACCTAGCTCTGCTTCTCAGCCTTCACAACCACTTGAGCACACCACAATCCACAAGATAAACCGCTCTCAAAAAGGCTGTGCAATTTGATAGATAACTTAAAACTCAAGTCCTCCACAAGCACCACCTGCACCAAGTATTTGGCCGTGACTTCAGCTGTGCATCCCACGGCACTTTCTGCCAGCTGCCAGGTCCATGTGCACAGCCCAGGTACACCCAGCCCTGCACGGGCACAGCCGAGGGACCAGGACACGGCAACACCTTGCAGAGTGCACACAGCCCACCCGAAACAGGCGGAGGTGCTGTGGCCACTTGGGCTTCCTCCTGACAAGGCCACTGAGATTTATAGCTGCCTTCTCCAGCAAAGGGACCTCGTCAGAAAGAAAAAGAAGGCTTACGAAACATTTACAGACGTTAGATTAGAGGCAGTGTGGCTGTAAGGCAGCTGAAGAGCAGATGCTCAACGTGGGCAGATTATCATGGTCTGGTGAAATGTTTGACCCTCTGGGTCAAATAAGGAGCTGCCCCCAAAATTTAAGATTCAGAGACACAGTTCAGAGTGGTATAAATACACGTGATTTTACACACAAGTGTTTCCATTGAAGCTATTACATCAGAGTATTAACCATTTCAGTTTGATGTGTCCCTAAGCACCTAAGCAGGACTACTCACATGCTTTACGTCGCAGATATAAGTTGAGTAAATGTTTTGCTGACTCAGTGCCAGGTCCTGGATGAAGTTGATACTTGAGAAAGGGCATCATTCCTACTGGAAAGGCCTGCTGTCATCTCCAGAAGAGGGCAGTGCTGGCTTAAACTAGCGGGACGTGGGCCTTCTGAAAGTCTCGTCTTGCAAAGGGCAGTAAATTTCTTAAAGTGAAAACTCCCAGTCAGAATATTGCGAAGATGTATAAAAAGTACCATACTACACAGGAACAACTAGTAGAGCGGTTCTGAGGGAGACACCAAGTTTTTAAACATTTATCAACGTTCATATTTTCTCTTGAGATTTGGGCAGAAGCCGAGTCTGTTTCTCACAACCTTTCTGTCTTTAGAAAGCCCTAGACAGGTTAGATGAATTGCTATTTCTAGGAAAAGGAAAGTGATTGATAGTAGTTGTTATCAGTCATTTGATATTGCAGAGCTCAGTCTGCCTGTTCCTTGTATCAGAGGCACAAGGAAAGGGCTTTGTGCTTGGAGTGACTCAGCTATTACTCCCCCAGAAGGTACAGAGAAACTCCTTGGAAGGAGCTCTTGGTTCAGATCCTGCTCTTATCTGCCTAACTCATATGTAAAACTGACGAAGAAACTGCCCAAACATAAAACTGATGTTGCTTAGAGAACTGAGGGAGTAAGAACTGTGAAAAGACTATTTGCTTTCAAGCAACAGAAAGAGAAATGAGCTGCAGAAATGGTACAGCAGTAACCTCCATACAAGGGTAAATAAGACAGACTTAAAGGTCAGCCTGTTCTTAGCAGATCCTCTGGCTTTCCTGACAATCACCGGTCCTCATTAAGCAGAAGCAACACAATTGTGAGGAACTGTATGTGCTCTGGGAAGAGGCAGCCAGAGGAAGGAGGTGTTGGGCCACGTGAGAGGCTGGGGTGATGGGTTCACACCCTGGATAGGACAGACTCTTGTTGGTCTCCTTGGCTATGAGTAATTCCTGAGTAACACATGGTCCTGTGGGTAAAGCAAACTCAAAAAACACGTTAAGAGAATGGAGCACTTCAAACCCCGGCCAGAGCCGAAACTCATGGGAAATGGAAAGAAAGATAGGAGGCTACTGCCAAGGATTTAAACAGAGCTTCGTTATGTATCAGCAAGAAATGGGTGCCAGCAAAGCGGAGGGCAATCAGAAGATAGCTTTGCCTCTGACAAGCTCCATTCCTGACAGGCTTTGACTCTGATCATTTGACATTTTAAAGAGCTTTTAGTTATTTCAGGTGCAAGAGGTTATGAAATGCAATTATAGAAGCTGGAGAAGGCCTGTATACCAGATAAAAAGCCAGCAGAGGTGCTTTCAAACAAGAAGCAGGGAAACCGAAAGCTTTGCACACATTTTAATGCAAAGAACAGGAGTACTTTTCAGGTCATGCTTGTGCCTTGGGACCAAGCACAAGCAAACAAACTTCTGGAGAAGTTGTGAAAATACAGGAACTCAACCCAGAGCAAAGTTGAGTTTAGGAAACACAGACAATGGCTTCACACTGTGAGTATGATAGAAATAACAAGATACTACTCAAAATAAAACTGGAAAACAAAGGCCACGCAGAGCTCATTGTCAGGGCACTGAGGGGGCTGGTGGGTCCCTGGGGCTGAGCACCAGGAGTGTTGGGGGTCCCCTGGGTCAGTGGCAGCAAGTCCTGGCAGCCGGGGCCCATCACACCACACCACACCACACCACACAGGAGCTGGGGGCACAAGGGCAGGCCCAGCTCTGGGCACTGGGCACCTCCATGAGGATGGGGACGGGTAAAGATTGGGACAAGATGTGGGCCTGAGGGTGGGGGGTCAGGCCCCATGATGGGAACCAGGGTCAGACTCAGCAAGGTCTAATAGTGCCCTGCCTCAGGGCACTGGCACCAGTGAAAACATGCAAAGCTGAAGAAAATGAGAAGCCCTGCAACACATGAAGCTACTAATCTCAGAGTTAACAAAAACACAACCTAAGAAAAGGACCAGAACTTGGGAAAACAATGTGAACTCCAACAGGCCATAAACATATGGGAAGAGGTAGTGATGCATGTCCAGCATCAAGATGCATGTCCAGACAAGAGGTCTACTGCTATCCAGTGAAATGCTCTCCACAGAGCAATTGCAGAGCAACAGAAGACTGACAGCAGTACCAGAAGCTGACCATTTAGAAAGAAAAGGCATATTTACTAGTTTCAAACTTTGGCATGCACACAAGGAAATAGAATGTCAGAAAAACAGCCTGATCTGCTGTGTTGGAACTTTGTAGGGAACAAACTAGTTAAGAGAAAACTAGCCTGCCATTAAGATGGTGGTAGTGAAGGAAAAAACGTTCTCTTCTAAGCTCTATCATCAACAGGAAAACAAGAACAGTCCTGTGTTAGTATTACTACACTTTCCATTTCCAGCTGTGAGAAATAGGCAGGACTAGCAGAAAGCAAGACTTCATCCAGCATCACTGCTCTTTTCTTACATCTGTGTTTTCATAGTGGAGGTCAGTGCCACCAGGCACTGTGGACATCCGCACGGTACTCCTCTCCAGATGGTCTCAACAGAAGTGAAAGCTATTAGAAATTTGTAATCTACCACTAACTGATTGATTCCTATGCAAACAAACAAAACTTTGATTATTTTTTTTCTTCCAGCTGCATTGCTGGCTGGCTCTTAGGAGGTTTTGAGTTTTGCCCCTTCTAAATATAAACCGCTAGGTATCTAAAAGGCTTTTCTGTGTCCAAGGACATTGCTTTTGAAAAGATTTAAAATAGCCAGTATTTCAGTATAATGCCCCAAAGAGGATCTAGGTGTTCCTCCACTCCCTCAAGCTAACAGTGCTCAGAAGCAGGCCTGTGACTAGCACCTGCAGTGCATTCTCCTTTGAGGGAAACAGGGGAACTTTCACTTCCACAGATCGGTCTCATATACAGGAAAATATACGTAAAGGAGTGGAAGAGGAAAGAAGAGTGATTTATAAAGGCACAACAAAGAGACTTGCTGTCTTCAGTCTGTCAAAGAGACAATAGTAGCACTGCTCCCATCCCAGATTCCCCTGGCAACACTTAATTTTTTTTGTAATTACACTTGCCTTTAAAATTATTTTTCCTCCTTTATTGTTGTGGGAAATATCCACATAAGCAACAAGGGAATCATTTGATAGTACATCAGGGAACAAGTGAAATTATTCTATGCAAAAGTGCTTTGAAATACAAAAAAGAAATGTAATAAAAGAATTGCAATCTCTTGGATAATCTGTAACATTAATAGGCACGGTCATGCAGACGGAAGTGTATTTTTTGATCTGGCACCATGCATCAGGGTATCCAAGAGCCTAAATTATCTCCTTAATCCACATACAAAAGACTGTTTTCATGAAAATTATATATTAACTAACTCTTTTTTCTTTACCTTAGGATATCATTTTTCTATGTAAAGGCTACTCATTCCACTTGTTCTTTTTGGAGACAGACTAATTGAGCTAACAACTGAAATCTCTGGACATGCAACACTGTTGGTATATTATTTCTCTGATTAAATTCAGTTAATTCATGGCAGTTTCTTAAAAAAAAATATCTGTGATCCTTTAATGAAAATATTACAGTATTGGCATCTCACTGTAAGGGTGAACTTCATTTGGATCCTAAGTGATTCTGAGGGCAGGAAACTGCTACAAAGCTACAGCCAAAAGCAGGCTTTTCTAAATTAGCTCTTGAAAAACATTGCTTACTCTTCATCTGGACTTCAGACTTTCAGGAGTTGGAGAGAGGTGGATATATGTGCTGTGGATTTACAAATGAATGAGTCTAAATCAGTTTATTCTGCAACTGAATCCAGGAAGAAGGCAACCAGTGCTAATGCAGTAGTCACAACCAAGGAGGCTTTATCATTTCAAATTGGAGGCTGAGTGAGAGTGGGAATATGTTGCTGGATAATTCACAAGGGCATGATTAATGCAAGATGTACGGCAGATTTATCATGTGACAGACCCTGATGGGAAAAGGCAGTGGGTGGGAAGGAGTATATTGAATACAGCAAAGAAAAAGAAATGCAGCACAGCATTAGCCAGCATCACTCTCTTTTATTTCATTTTAGCAACAGCTGGACATAAAAATCCCAGCCAGAGCATATAGCTGTCTAGCAACCCATCAGCTATTAGGTGCTAGTCTATGATGACCTGACTCACTCATGTAATGACAATTTAGTTGCTGTGCGAAATGGCTGCTGCTGATTGAATGCCACAGTGCAGGTGCTATTCTGATTTACATCCATCATGTGAAGAGTGCAGCTTAATGCTGACACTATTTACAAATTGGCAGCTGGGGCTTATGGAACAGCAGTAGAACCTCAGTAGTCAATAGCTGGGCTGCTTTAGTCACAGAGGAGACACCCAGACCAGATGACCCTTTTGAAGCATCTCCTTTTACTGAAGGGAGAAATCCCCACTCCAGTGGAGGTAAATGGCTGACATATGGCCAAGCAACCTCTGGTTGCTTCGTCCATCTTTCATATCCCTTGCACCAGTACCATCAGCACCCAGTGCTACAAGGGCCATAGCAACATAAGTCATAAAGAAAAGGGACACCTAAGGGAACTTCGAAGATGGAGAAAAAGGTTTTCAATAAACTTTGCTGTGGGCTTTCATTATGCCCAGTGAATTCCTCTTTCCACAGCCCCTTAAGAAAAGCTTCTAACACGTGGCTAGTGTTGTAAATGTGCCAGCACAGCTTGCATGTCAGGCAAACTCAGTACTTTTGCCTGCTAGACAGGAGAAGTCATATCTTGAGACTTGGGGAAGCCCTTCAGGCTTGTATGTAACTTGCATGTAACTGCTGCAGAGCAGAAGTAAGAGACAGGACACAGGGAAAGCAGGAGGCTCCAGTTTAAACCTTCTCTATGAGTGGTAAAGGAATCCATGACAGCTCTTGCTGTGTTAAAAATTGGGCTATCTCAATCACTTATGAGACATTAAAGAGGACAACATAAGCTCTGATATGAGAAGTTCCTACAGCTGGCAGCAGGAAAGATTTCTCAAGAAGGTATCCCTCTCGGCTTGTCCTGCTCTTTAACATGTTTTCTTGAGACTCTGCCACTTGGCCACTGCCAGAGATGGGGACAGCGACCCACATGGACTTTTCTTCTGATCCAGCACAGCCACTCCTGACATTCTAACAAAACAGTGGCTATCCTCCCTGCCCTCCCCACAGCACTGAGGAGTTATGGTCCTTCCAGGGAGAGAGATTTTGCATTTCACCTAGGTGGCAAAAAGTTTCATAAGCCAAGAGGAAATGGCCTCAAGTTGTGCCAGGGGAGGTTTAGACTGGATATTAGGAAAAAAATTATTCACAGAAAGAGTTGTCAGGCATTGAAACAGACTGCCCAGGGAAGTGGTGGAGTCATCATCCCTGGAGGGGTTTAAAAGGCGTTTAGACAATGTTCTTAGGGACATGGTTTAGTGCTAGAGTTAGGCTATAGTTGGACTTGATGATCCTGAGGGTCTCTTCCAACTGAAATGATTCTATGATTCTATGATTCTATGAAACAGGGGCAGCTACTGTGACAACACTATACCCTGCCTAACAGACTGGGTATTTTTAGTATTTATTTTTCATCCTGGCTTTGCTGCTGCTACATTACACCAGGAAGAGTAAAACAGGTGAAAAGCCAATGTAAATGACACAAAAGAAAACCAGTCACATGTCAAGTCTTCCCCCATAGTTAGATGCTCTATAGCATGTTTGAATACAGCAACATACCTGACAGCACTGGTTGAGGAACAGCAGTACAAAGAGGCAGAGAAGCACCCTTGTACCTCTGCAATCAGTTTCTTCCACCTTTGGCTCAAGGTTGATTAAAAAAAAAAAACAAAACAAAACCAAAAAAAAAAAAAAAAAAAAACACAACAAACAAACACCTAAATGCCAAGGTGTTAGAATACTTGATCTGACAGAACAGATGAAAGATGGTCTTAAATTCCACACAGGGTGTAGCCAATAGCATGCTGAGGTAACAGAATGCCCAATACATCAGCATCATGCATCATAACTGCCCTAAGGGTTAAAACCACTAGAGCAGAAAACGTGTCACAGAGGGCCTGAAATTCTGTTTCTTGAGGATATCTGTAATGCCACAGTCGGTATTCCTGGACTGACAAGAACAATAAAGTTTGGTAGGCTACTCCTTTCTTATCAATGAGAAAAAAACTAAAACCAGCATGAGCTACACAGATAAATTTATGTCCCCAGCCAAGAAGCACTATAGGAAAACCGCTTGGACAGCTGGACCAGCAATGAGAAAACAAGTGATCTTCAAAGGCAACAACTCAATTATCATTTAGTATGCTTTACTTCATCCCAAATGAGAGTCATCTGTATTTTCTCAAGTAGCTGTGTTCATTCTATGGTTATAGTCATATTTTTTCTTGTGAATTCCATCTCCCAGTTCATTTTAAATGATTTCTAGTGAGTGGAAAGAGCAGATACAAACAAGTAAGAATTTTCAAAGTCTAAATAGCTGCTATACCTGAATCTCTCAGCTAGAGCTTAAGCTTAAGCATCCAGTCTTAATCTTCATATATTATTATTATTTATCCTTGTCTATTGCTGTGACAGAAACTTCTCATATATAAGGAAGAAAATGAGCAGAGCCCTGTTATATGACTTACAAGGTGTCAAAAAGGCACACAAAGCTTTACATACAAATAAAAAGAAAGTCCCTGCCCTCGAGATTTTAATCTAATCTTGAAGAGACACTGCCAGTGGTCTCAGTTTCACATGGGCAGCATCACTATGTGTACAGACTGTTGTTATACATACGTGGAGAGCCCAGAGATTATTTTGCTATCGTACAAGGCCTAATGTTTTCAAATTAGCATCTCCACATACACATTTTCAGATATCTGCCTACAAACTGCCCCTGATAACCCATACAAATAGTAGAAGTTCTTTATGAACAGTGTCTTCGTGCTTGACCCATTTTAAAATTCTTTAACATCTTTTTAATAGCTTTTTGGTTGAAAGAAATTAAGCTATTTGTGTTGGTCTGTTGTATTACCTCTCTTCATGGTTAGCCATCAGTACCAATAGTGATGCTGTTCTTCAGGGGTTATGATTTCTAAATGACATTCATTGACCTTACCATGAAAAGACAAAATGACTTTTTGAATTCACAAGAATTAACCTGTGGTATTCAACACACAAACAGCTTTCTCTGTAGCCTTACAGTGTTCTTAAGCAGTCTCTGAATGCCACTGGATTAATGTGATCAGTAACAGGATCTGAGGCCAGGGAATTCTGAGGGAAGTATGGCACATGTTAAGAAGCCAAACATCAGTGATGTATGAGAAAGACACATATCAGCTACCAAAAATTATCAGATAAAGTGAAAGCCCTACATCACAAGAGGACAACAAGATTGCCTTGTTTAACCTAAAAAAAGAAGAAAAGGAAAAAAAAAAAGTCAGCAGGTGTCAGGGCTGCTTTTATGAACACATGAAACACTGTGAGCACGAAATGGGGAAAAGGACTATTCAGGCCAAAGAGTCAGAGGATAAAGACAAGTAATGAATAAACTTAGCCTGTAAATTAGGCCAAGTAATGCAATTTGATTCATGACCAGCCTTCTAATGGGAGACAGAGGAAAGCAAGCAGGAAGAGCTAACTACTTTTAAACGGAGGTTGATTAGTTGGTAGAAGAGACTGAGTGATGTGTTTGCACTCCAGAAGTCAGACTTGATGGTCTGAGACAGGAGGGAGTCTCCTATGACCCTATGCAATTTAAACCACAGGGACTGGTATGGAATTTGAGTGCTGTGTTGTGACACAGAGCCATAAAACAAAAACTCTGTCTGACACAGCAATGATGGCTTGTGATCCAGCATGTGCTTGGCCATGAACAAGGGGTTAAATCCAGCTCTCCCTTCCATTTGTACCCTGTTCAGAAGAACTAATGGAGTATCCAGGAGGTGGGAAAATGTTGCTGGGAAGGTCAGGCTCTAGAGATGGGCTCATGGGACTGGGCTGACCCTTATGCCAGAGGACTTTTTATTGTAATTTCTATTTCTTGACAGAAACAGTTGAGCAAAACACCTTGCTGACAGGTTCTATGTTTTCCTGCTAAATCATTCCTTCTCATGCCATTGTGAATGGATGCAGGAACTCAGATGTACACCTCAGCAGTTTCTCTTTTCAATTAAAACTTATCAGAGGGAGCAGTGGGATGTACAGATAAATGTCAACAATACATCAACATCTACAGGAAAGATGTACAACAACACGGTCTCATTCTCTGCAACTCAGCAAGGCTGGGAACAGTAAGCTTAGAAAAAGTTGCTCTCCTCTTCACATAGTAATATAAAAGCCTAGATCTGTGCTGTTGCTTTTTAAATGCCCCCAATATAAGTATCTTGCCAGTGTGTACAAGTAAGGACCAGAGAGATTCCACAAGAGATGGAAAAGCGTGTGTCTATTTGTAACGTTCAATGAAACAACGTAGTTTTACAAAGAGCAAAGCAAGACTAAACTGCTGAGTTAGCTGGGGCAAAGTCAATCTCTTTCCATCAATGGAGGCCGAACAAATGGGAAAGGTGACTTCTGGATTTCACACCATCCAGGGTGATCTGTCACACTTCCCCAGTCACTATTACTGTTTAAAGGTGAAACCTGTGGGTTATAGGTTTGTGACCCTTATCTGTTCTATACGGCATCTCAAACCCAGAAAAACAGCTGTCTATGTTATCTGGCTTCACAAAATTAGCGCCGAAGTTGTTGCCACTTTCTCTGGCTCTTTGGGATATAGATCATACATTAACAAGGATTAGTGTCTCATTAGCTGGAGGCGATATTGTCCCTACAGGTATTCCACTCAGAGGTTGCCATGGCACCCTTGTCTCGGTATGAGCAACCAGAGTACCTGGGGTGTCAGGAGCAATTTCCCACAAAGCAGACCTGCCTCACAGTCCTTGACCAGCAATTTATACACTGAGCCACTGGATCATAATCCACAGTGTTATTTCATCCTCACTCACCCCTGCACATCTGCTCTGGTTTCCTCCAAAACAATGTGCTCTGGCCCATTAACCAGTTACAAAGCTCTGTCCGCATATGGCCATGATCAGTGGCAGAGATGCACAGGAATTTTATCCAAGATGTTAGTGGGCAGCTACCTATTACAACTCTGCCCTCCTGAGAATGGGTGAACATCAGTGCAGGCTGCCAGTCAGCACAGCAAACATCAGTGCTCCAAATTGTACTATCAGCCATTAAAACTCACGGGAAACAGGAGAATATGAGAAAATTTTACAGTGAAAAAAAGCAAGCTCTTTTGTGTAGTAGTTGCACCATCATGATAGATGTCAGATCCAGAGATTCTTCAAGAAGATGGGGTCATATCACAGTCAGGGTGAGGTCCTGGACTAGATTGTGAAGAAGATCCAAGAATCAGTATTTGTTGGAACAACAAAACTAGTTATAATGAAGGCCTGCTTATACTTACTCCCTAAATGAAGGAATGCAGCAATGATGATGGGCACTGCACCTGGGCCTTGCCTGAAGATTAAAGGGCAATAATAGACAACTGCACCCTCCACTGGGGCTGTGATGCTTAGCAGGTCTAGTTGTATGGATTCACAACATCTGAACTGGGAGAGAAGCAAGGCAGACACTCTCCATGTCTTTAGGCTAACTCCTCCAACAGCACTGCTCTGGCCTATGAAGGAGGCTGGAATGTAACTCACTGGAGAAGCCGAGATGAGTACCTCTGGCCAGCTTGAGTCAGCTGCCCTGGCTTTGCTCCCTCCCAGCTTCTTGTGCACCCGGCAGAGGATAGGAAGTTGAAAAGTCCTTGACTACCTGGTAATGACCAAAATGTCAGTGTGTTATCAACATTATTCTCATAGTAAATCCAAAACACAGCACTACACCAACTACTAGAAAGAAAATTAACTCTATCCCAGCCAAAACCAGGACAGTATGTCCCAGAAAGTATGGGGATTGGGGCAGACTTCCCTCTGCCCCTTCTTGGTTTCACATCAGCATAAGAGGTTCAGTCAAGCCACTCCTACATTGGCATTATGACCATTTGCAGAGTGTTGTAAACAGAAGCAAGCTTCTGCTCATCAAATATCACCCTTGAGAGTCTGCTGGGTAGCTTCCTAGTACATAGTTACAATGAGAAGGGAAGAAACAGGCTTTCCTCTCTTTCATTGCAAAATTATATATCCCACTGCAGCGGAAGTCACTGCAATGGGAGATTAGTTCCCTCTGTGGGGCTGGAAACGCTAGGCAGAAATAGCTGCTCAGCAGAAAGAGAAGTCTTTGAAGGTATACATTGTAAGAAATAGGCACTTGTCTAGATTTAAAGAGTATGAACAGCCTCTAGTTGGTTAAACACAGAGATACATACATATCCAAAGAAAGGTCACAAACAAAAATGTCATATCCCTAAAGTACTCTGACAAGGCCTTGAGAGGAGTTACTTGGATGCAGGCAAGATGCCAAAGAAAGTGGTCTCCTGACATAAAACAAGTTCTGATGAGTCAGGAATGCTAGAAGGTCACACGAAAACAGTGGTGAAAGCATCCAGAGACGCCTGTAGTAGAGGCAGTACTCAGCAAAAGCCCTGCAGGGAACACAGCATGCTGCTAACTGTTTCACTGTGAGAAGCAGATAGTAGATCATGGCCTTGAATATCTTTCTAAGCAAGCCCAAAGTGCCCTCAACCCACCAACTGACCAAAGAATGGAAATCTTATTTTTTTTACTGATATTCCTGAGATGGTTTTGATTTTCCCTGACAGGAGAGCAACCCTCCTTTCCAAACAGATTACAGTAAATTACACTTGTATGAAAACAAAAGTTTCAGCAAGACTCTGGCTGTGTTTTTGGACTTCCCATACTCAGCACATGAAAACATGTGAGAAAGCAGTAATAGCTGTATTTTCTTAAATACTTTTAGGCACACCATTGTTCTGAGGAGAGTTGGAAGAACACCATGATTCAGTACTGGTAGTGTCATGGCATGTAAATATAATTCTCACTGAGAGCATAACAATCACTTTGTTTTGATGTGCACAGCTGAGCAAGAAGTCATCACTGAAATAAACCTGAATCAAACACTCCAGAAATGTTTTTGTTTCTTTTCTTTTTGCTCTTGGGTCATATTCACTGCTGGGACGAGATAGTATAATTGCACTGAATTCTATGGTGTGCAATCTGCTTAGACCAGAGTTTAATATAACCATAAATATAAATTTTCAAAATATCTGTTGGTTTGTCTTTTTAGCCTGTTTTATCTCTGCCTAAATATTTTTAATTGTTCATTATTTTGTTTACAGACTTGTAATGAAAATCTTGAGAAGCAAATGAGCACAACTCTACCTCTTTGTGGGAGGGAATGTGAGGTTTTATTTGTGTGTTGAATAAAATCTCTGCTTGGAAAGACAGCGAGTGCCTGAAACTTCTTTTCATATTAAAGTCAAGTTACTTTTGAGGTGTAAATTCAAGCATATATAATTAGCAGGGAGCAACAAGACATTAGGGTAGACACCTCCTAGCGTGAAGGGGTCCCCAGATGCTTGCAAATCCCCACTTTCCATCCCTCCTCCCAAAAGCTGCTGCATCTCCACTGAAGTAATGATAACGTAACAGTTCATGGACACACCTTGGCTTTGTTTATTTTTAAAACTTCTTCACAGAGAAGGGAAGATATTCCCTGTCAGGCAATGCTTTCTCATAATAGTTTTTTTTAAACTCATTAAGCAAATATTGCAATTCACCTCTTCTGCTGTGAATTCCTTCGCATTGCTTATTTCTCTTCCTTACTTTTGCACATTAGCCATGATGCAATGTCTTAAAAGATTTCCTATACAGACATTAACTCTCCTGGTTTCCTTAAAGGTATGAGTTCCTCACTCTCCCACACTGTAGTATAATCTTAAGATAAGCATTGGTGGTATTGGCATAGGAGTGATGACTTGCCACAGAACTGCTCAGGGAAGGATATGGTCACCACGGTGAAAAAAGATATTCAGAGTATTCAGGCAGTACTTAGAGATCGGTATTCTCTGCACTGTTAAAGAAGGTACACTTATAAAGCTGGCATTTGCTATCCGGAATAACATTTTGATTAAGATAAAGCTCCTATAGCTTTCACTTCTAGGCAAGTTAGAAGTTTACCCACAGGTGTGGGGTAAAATGTTGAGTTCATCTTGCTACCACATGGTGAGAAATACAGATGCTTTCTTTCACCTAGGGCTTTAGAGCACTATAAGTATCCTATGCTAGCTATCCATTGGGAAAAATCCACCTTTTGGACAACAAAACTAGTATCAAAGTTTGTACTCACAGTATCCACAGTCTTCTCGCATTGCAACATCAAACAAAACACAATAACAGACAGAGGGGATGCTATAATTTCTGCTCACTCATACTGAAAAAGGTTGTAATGTCTTCCCACTAGGTTAAATAAATGTCTGATTTAATATGCTATGACCCATGCTCAAACATGAGCCCACCCATGATTTATGAGTGTGTGGTTTTGCACCATCCAACAGCACCAAGAGAAGCCACAGCTGGGGCACGGGGACAGTGGAAGTGTCAGACAGGACTTGGACACAGAGGGCACGTGTTCAGCTGCTGGTTCTGCTGCACATCTGTGTGCATACATGGATCACCAACAGCAGTGCCAAATGGGTTATACACATGGTAAATACACCTTAGGCCCCATCACCCACCTATAAGCAAAGTAACTTAATCCTAATCACAGTTGGCTCAGGTGGCATTTTCAAGTCCTCCTCTAGACTCCAGAAAGCTCTGTTTTGTTTTTAAATGAAAGTTTAATTCTTTTGCCATCAAACTCCAAGACCAAACTTCAAAGAACAATGCTGCTGATCTAAAGCCATAATATAAACGATCGGAGACAGCAAATCTGTCACTACAGAATCAAGGCTTAGCTAACTTTGGATTATCTTCTGACAAGTGATTTCTTTATTGTTCTTATAAAAGTGACTGCTAAATTAATGAGATATACCCTGAGTGTTTATCCTATTGAGCTCCTTCTCCTGCTGTCTGAAAAAAATAATTAATCACTGTTTAATTAATTATTTAGTCATGTCTCTTTTGCAAAGAAATATCTTCCTGCAAGTGGGTCTCACAACCACAGACTTAAACAAAATCAGTACTCCCATCTCACTTGATTTAATGTGAGATTACAAGCTAAATACCACTTTAATATTACATACTAAACAAACACAGAAAAAAAAAAAATCCTCATCTGGGAAGAACGGCAAGTCAGGAAGATCTGGTCTTATTTGACTCCTACTGTCATAAAGGAGAACACTTGAGACTTAGGATGGCAGGCCTGTTGGCACCACAGGATGTAGCTCTCACTAAAAGGAAATACTATTTTTAAAATATAAGACAGATGTCTTAGCAGAATTCTAAATAGATCTACAATAACACACAGTCAATCCACACCTAAATAGAAATGGCCAAAGGCAGAACGACTGATGTAATAACACGATTAGGCAAAAAGTGAGTCTTTTCTGTTTCATTTTGATTCTTTCTGTAGATAAATATTGACTAATACAACCCAAGAGCATTGCAACTGCATCCCCACTAAAGGTGAGTGACTGAAATAGATGTAACAACTTTTCTCATTGTTATTTTTCTTGGCTCAGGTGCACCTTGAGAAAAGTCCTTCCCAAGTGTACTTAGAAGGTGTTCTGAAGCCACCAAATTGATGAGTAACAGCAGTGCCAAGTCTTGACTACAAACGAAGTGGATATGACAAGAGATTTCTGTTATTGCAGTGGTGCTTAGGTGACAAGCCTTGTGGAACAAGTACATTTGAGGGACATTTGGGGCAGGCAAAACAATTCAACCAAGCAGTGAACCTGGATGACAATAATTCACGTTAGAACCTGTCATCATCCAAAAATATGATACTGTCTGAGAAATGAATCTATCAGCCTCAGTCTCGTGTTCCTCCTCTTTACGAGCATGAACTCTGCATCTCTTCTGAAAGGCAGCAGAGCAGTTCTTGGAAGAACAGAGCACGCAGTGGGACACAAAGCATCTCCTCATGAGTGATAATTTTAAGTTGCTTTTGTAGTTGTTTGCTTTACATGATCTCACATACAACAGCAAGTCCCGTCCCATCCCGTCCCGTCCCTTCCCCTCCCTGCTCATGCCCCACGTGAAGTGGGAAGCCTCTGCAGAAGAAACCACCCAGCAAGTGGGTCAGAGTAGAAATTGCCCCATCCCAGGCAGCCAGCTACCTTAAGATCTACCCTTGTCTTTTTTTCTTGCCTCTTTACATCTCTTCCCATTGCTCATCCATGACTCCTGGTTTTGCCTTGTGTGGCACAACCCGCTCTGCAGCACAGGAGGTTTCTGACCAGGCTCCACCTCAGCACCAGGCTCTCAGGGGTTCATAATACTGCTAAGAAATGTCCCAAGACTTTCCACATCACTCCTCCCCGCTTGGAGAAGGACATGTGAGCATGAAGCCATGGTAGGCCTTACTACCTCTTCCTGCCAGCAATGCTGCAAGGCCAGGATGCCTCAGTTCCAAGAATGAAAATCTGGATTTTGAGACTCCCTCCCCATTGAAACAGCACATACATGCTGTTTCAAGGCCTGAATTTTCATGCCTCCACTTCACCCTCAGTCAGAAAGCCCTGAGCATTTCTTCCCTTTCTGAGATCTCAAGGCTGGGGAGCCATGGCTGTACTTTTCATCAAGCTCAGAGGAAGCCCTGACCATGTTTGTGGATGGTGAACAGTGGATACCTGCAGAGGGTGAACAAAGCTGAAAGTTTTAACACCCCCACAGTTCTGAAAAAACAGTTGACAGCATTCATAAGAAACCAGGAGGCCCAGAGACAAAGCTGTGTTTTGATCAGGAACTGCTGAGCACTGACTCTGAGTCTCCTGTTCCCAGACTTGGCAAACACACCACAGTTGCCCCCATTTTTTCCTCATGGAAATCCATATTCATCACATCTCTCAAGGAACAAAGTAATGATCCCTACCAGTCAGCTTCAGAAAGCCAAGATGTGCTCTGCTCCTCATCTTCTAAGGCTCTCCACCTCTTCCCCTACTTTTGTCCCTTGTTCACTCCCCTTAAGCATCATCTTCTTAGTGCAACCCATGGAGGAAGTCTCAGCAGCAGCAGCTCTCACCTGAAGGAGATCCAATGAGTGGGGTGGGGCAAGGGGAATCAGGTTACTCAGGAAAATATCTTTCCTTTGTTTTCTGAAATCTAGCATGGAAAAAAAAAATCAATATTGAGTTTCAACTGAAAACAGAAATCTTTTATTTGAAACATTTTTCTCTCCAACTGAGGAAAGAATATTTTCCACAACTAGTAAGGTCTATATACTTTATGTACACTTTAAAAGAAGTATATATGTTTTTCAAATAAACTTATTGTATTAAAGACTTTTTAATGTCAGCAGATTATATTTTCAAAGCCAGCTGTTAATTGTTAAACTTAAGCATATATCCAATGTTGTTCCTGTTTCTCAACATAATACTGTGATAGTGCATTAAGATAAAATATTCTGGTTTATTTCTTTTTGAAAGTTTTTTTTTCCCTAGAAATGTGTATTTCTTTTATCCTTCCTGTATGGCTATATACCATTTCTGATCCTTAAGATTATGTAGACTCTTGTTTACAGAATAACAGTATAATATTCATTCTCATTTCATCATTTTGTTTTCCTGCCTACTTTAGAGCTATATTAAGAGAGAGAAAAAATGCACAAACTTACCTTAGTATGCAGATCAGCTTCATCTGCAATCCAAAGTAATAACTTCATATGCATTAACTTTATTTGTTGATTCAAACATTATTTCTTATTTCATGAATATATATAAATGTACAATCCATGTGCTATTTTAATTATAGATAATATCTGTCTCATACTAAAAAACAAACAACCAAACAAACAAAAACACACCTAGGGTCCCAGGGAGAGAGGGAAGGAGAAGGCTGGGGTAAGGGAGAGTACCAATTGCTTTTCTGGGAAAATGGAGGGGCAAAGACATCTCAGGAGGTTGGACAAAGGGGAGGAAGAATGGAAAAATTAGTGTGCATGGAGGGTCAAACTGCTGTTAATACTTTCAGAGGTTGGAAGAAGGGAGGGAAAAGGGAAAGCGTAAACACAGCTGCTTCCCTGTGATGCCACCATAGCACATGCCCTTGCTCAGAAAGGATGGCAGCAGCAAGCCCAGCACCCCACTAGTGGCACCTCACCTGGTGGCAAGGAGCCATGGATTGCCCAAACACCACGCACTGCTCAGAGAGCCAGCTGTCATCTCCTCCAGGGCAGGACATGACCAGAGTGCCCCACACAGTAGTCAGCTGTGCCACAAACTGCTCTTCAACCCCATCTCCCCATCGCCATGGGAGAGAATCAGCCCTAGGGCTCCTCCCTGGTGACTCACCAGCACTGAGGTTGAGGAGCTCCAAAGGGCTGGTCATCTGAGTCACTGCCAGCAGCTTTGGCCTAAAGTGCTGTAATAGGGATAGCACTAAGGGACTACTTTCTGGGCTCCCTAGTCTGAGAAAAATATGGACATACCAGAGAGAGTCCAGTGAAGGGACACCAAGGTCACCTTAGTGAAGGGACTGGAGCACCTTTCCTGCAAAGAAAATCAGAGATCTGTATCTGTTCAGCCTGGAGAAGAGCAGGCTTAGGGGCAATCTTATCAATGTTTATAAATATCTGAAGGAGGGGTGCAAAGAGGATGGAGCCAGGCTGTTCTCAGTGGTGCCCAGTGACAGGTCCAGGGGCAATGGGTACAAACTGAAACACAAGAGATTCCCTCTGAACATCAGGAAACACTTTTTCACTGTGAAGGTGTCCTGGTGTCAGCTGGGATAGAGTTAGTTTTCTTCCTAGTAGTGGTATAATGCTGTGTTTCAGATTTTGAATAAGAAAAATGTTGATAATACAGAGATGTTTTAGTTACTGCTGAGCAGTGGTTACATAGAGTCAAGGTTTTTTCTGCTTCTCACACCACCCCACCAGTGGGTAGGCTGGGGGTGCACAAGAAGTTGGGAGAGGACACAGCTGGGACAGCTGACCCCAACTGACCAAAGAAATGTTCCAGACCATACAATGCCATGCTCAGTATATAAACTAGGGGGAACGCTGGACAGGTGGCTGCTGCTCAGGGACAGGCTGGGTATCGGTCAGTGGTTGGCAAGCAATTGAATTGTGCATCACCTGGTTTGTATATTATTTTACTGTTATTCTTATTTTTCCTTCCTTTTCTTTTTTATTAAACTATCTTCATCTCAATCCATGAGTTTTACTTTTTTATCCAAATTGTCTCCCCCATCCCACTGGTGGCAGGGAGTAAGTGAACAGGTGTGTATCATGTTTAGCTGCTTGCCAGGTTAAACCACAACAGAGGGTGACCAAGTACTGGCATGGGTTCCCCAGGGAGATTTTGGAGCCTCTATCCTTTGAGATATTCAAAAGCCATCTGGACACCATCCTGGGCAAGTGGCTGTAGGTGGCCCTGATTGACCAGGGGATACTGGCCAAGGTGACCTCCAGAGGTCCTTTGCCACCTCTGCAATGCTGCAATTCTGTGATACTGCCCTTGTCTGTAATTCAGAGATAACAGGCTGCATCTGCCTTGCACATTACACAGCTGGGGCACATGGGACCTTGCTCCAGAGGCATCTTGCCTTCACATCCAAGCAAGAGCTGGACACAAAGGAGCTTCCTCATGTCTGCACTTCTCCTGGAAGAAAGCCCCAGAGGATTTGCAATATGCCTGGCCAGCCAGCAGTCAGGGTCAGTGGGAGAGAAAGTAAAATTCACTGATTAGTGTCATCGTAACCAGTGGCTCCACTTCACTTATGGTTTCTGAATGCTGTGTTGGCCTTGAAACAACTGACAAACATGAGTGCTTCACGTCAGCCATACTTAAGCCACCTAATAAATAAGCTCCTTCTGCTGGGAGAACAAGCCCCCACAGCTGGCACATCCGATCTTCCAGCCAATATTTTTCAACATTACTTTTAGAATATACCTTCCAGTTCGTAATAGTAAATGGAATGGGATTTCAAAATGGAGGTAAAGAAATGCTTACAAATTAAATGCATACAAGTATTTAGGACCCTCTAAGACAGATGTTGGCTCTTTTTATATCTTAGTATACTGGAATTCTTGGCCCAAAAAGTGCAGTGCTTTTTCCGGAAGGTTTATCAGTAAGACTTGAATAAAGAAAGAGACACCTATCCTTTTATAAGTGGTTTTTAATTTAGTTTTTAATCCATACAAAATTGAATTATACATGCTTTCTTTTTTTTTTTTTTACATTAACACAGTCTAAAATGTGCTAAAAATATTAAAGGGAGTACGGCATTGTAAAATGATTTTTTTTTTCATTTAAAAAGAAAAAACACCACAAATACACACAAAAAAACCCACCACACCACACACCAGGAAGTTGGTATCCACCCAGTGAAAGGTTCAAGGCTTTTATTGTTTACACACACACGTATACCTTTGGCTAGGGTGGTACATCTAAATGGCATTCTCATTTCCTCTCTCTGTGTTCAAGACCTAATAATACAAATAAAATCAGAGGTAAATATAATTTTATGCTTGTTTCTCGTGTCTGAAAAGTACATAAAGTGGTCTCTAGATCAAGTTTCAGGGCTGAAATACATTTCACTCCCTTTCCAGTAAGTCTAGATGAGCTGCAAAAGTAGCATTCAAACGTTGTTTTATTACAGAAACTACACACTTCCTATCCAGATCCCATGCTTAACCAATGACCTGTGACCCCCCTCTTTGCCTTAAAAAGGGAAAACCCCAGAGTACAGACATTAGATATTCTCAGACCAGACCCTTCTTGTGGCAGTGGGCTTGCAAAGGGGCTTCACACACTGGTATTTCTAGCAGCTGCCTTGAACAGAGGGAGAGAGGGGCCTACACAGCATGCCTCCAAAGGATGGGTCACAGTAGCTCTTTGTACCTTGCTCTTTGCATTTACAAGGGACTTGCCACACTTCCAGATGGAAATAAAATTGGTTGCTGGTACATCATTGTCTTTAAAAAAGGAACAACACCTGCTGCAGTTTCCCAAGGCACTGATGAGCAGGGCTGACTCCAGCTTTTCATTACTGCCATCAGAATTATAGTGAGTGACAGCCAGAAAGTCGTTAAGTATTTCAGCAGGATTGTGGTACAGCTTTGATTAATATTTAAGCACGTATGTTTGCAGAAACAACATTTTTAATTGCTTTAAAAATACTTCTGATTACAATGTTGTATCCAGCATTCATAAGGCAAAATACAGCCATGTGGCATTTATGAATAATCCTGTGCTTTGTTTTGTTGTTTGAGAGACTTTTCATAACCATATGAAAGTATCTCAGCAATTCACACTGTAATTGAACTGGAACTGCTAGATTAAGACTATTTTCCATTTTCAATGCCTACCTGCTGAACCAATTTACTTCAGGACTTATCTCCTAATGGAATACTATGGAAATGGAAAATTTTCTGATTGCAACTATTGGCTGCAGGTGCTGGAATAGCAGGAGACCACACTCAGTCCATGAGCTCCTTCTGTTTCTGGCTCTTATTATCACAAAACACACCAACCGTGAAAAAAAAAAAATGCTCCTACAATCTTGAATTATATCTTTGTCTGCAACAACAACAACAACAACGTCTGAGGTGTAGTTATGGAAAGGTACTGAAAGCAGTTACTTCTGTGGTTTGGGTATGAGTTCCTGGAATTCAAACAACACTGAAGCTAACCTTTCTCAAAATAGTAAATGGTCTGAGCCAAAATGTGGAAAATTGTAGACCTGAAGTAATTGGTCTGGAAAAAAATACATGAGCTGCCGAGGGGAGACTGGAGGACAGCTTAGAATGAGCAGGGCTCTTCCTCACCAGTACCTGTGCAGTAAATGCCTTATGCTCTTGACTGTTTCAGAAACCTTGGGAGACTTTCCTGGCAAGCCGCAGGAGTTACAGAATTTGACCTTAAAGAAAAATCACAATGACAAATTTTCACCATCTCTGCCAAGATTGTTACTTTTCTAGTCACTGTCAAAACACAATATGAAAGGAAATTACTTCTTCAAATGAGTGCGGGGATTATCTAGGTTTGATCTGTGTGCATCTAAGAAAGAATCATCTCAGCAATGTTGCAAGCTCATATTTACTTTGTGACTAGAAAGAACTCAGAGTTCAGTGACCCTAGATTAACTGGAAACCCCAAATGCATCCCTTCAAGAACCTGCAGATGATTTCATGTATCTCAAAGCAATGTGCCTTAGTACTAAAGTGGTAGATGAAGCTATAAGAAAAAAAAAAAAAAAAAAAAAAAAAAAATCAAACAATTTTGAAAATGCCATTATTTACCTTAAAACTATCACTGTAGCACAGGACAGAATGTTTCTACTGAACCACATGGCATCACTCAAAGTTTTTATAATAAAAAATAATTCAATGGCTACCAGTGAGTATAAACCAGAATACCATGGATCAGCTCTTGGTGGAAATATAAAGCAGAATGAGTGTCGTGCTGAGAAACATTCCATGAATGAGGCTAACATAATCATTTCATTTGATAAAAGAGATGTCAGTCTGTAATTCATAAGGCATTTCAGTCCTGTGAGCATTAAAACCTGAGCCAGCATAAAAAATTGCATATATTAAGGTCCTGGTCCCTTAGTCAGGCAAAAAAAAAAATTTGCCTTTGTCAAGGAAAAGCTTTGCCTTGAAGCTTTCAAGACTGGATTGTAAGGGGGGAAATATTGCCCTACTCCTCAGTCAGTAAGAGCCTGGCATTCCGTGCACCAGTACGCTTCTGAAGTATGAGTATCACAGGGTTTCTGAGCAAGGAGCAAGCAAAGCCATTTTGAAGATGCATCTGCACAGTAACTGGAGTCTGAGAATGGCATGCTCCTCAGTCAGTTTAAGACTCCACTTTGCCTAAGTACCCTTTTCAAACTTTGTTTTGAAAGGTAATTCATAAGGAGTGTTCACACCTGATTTACAGCGTGGACTAATAATGAGCTGCCTTCATGGACCCTTGAAATGTCATTACTCAAAACCATAAAATAGTTTCTACTGAGGAGAATGGACTTGCCTGAGGGGAGATGATTTGCACACCAGGGTGAACTGTCAACACCCCAAGGCAGCATGGGCCTAAACCCTCCAAAAGTAGCTGTGATGTCCCCTGTTGGCAATCTATTGAGTGGCCAAAAGAGGTATCTACCAAATCTGTGAGCACAAATGCTTCTGCATTTATCTGCAGAGAGCTTAGGAAGCAGACACTCAAAGAAAAGTAAAGGTGCTGTTTCAACTGATCCCTTCCTAATCATATAAGCCTGTGCAAAAAGAAGACTTACAATTTACAGACTATGTCTGGATGTGTATAACAGTGAAAATTGTCTTTAATGAACCAATCAAAAACTAGCTACAAGTGCTAGCTTCCTAGAAAAATCCCTGTCTTTCTGATCTCAGAGAGAGGTTTTACATCATGGAAGGCATTTCTTGCTCCACTGCCTGCATCAGCTTGCAGGGACTGATAGAGCTGGTACAGAGCTGATGCAGACTGCTACTGAACCAGGAGGCGTATTCTACACACTCAATTTGGAAAACAGTTCTGTGAGAAGGGCCATTCCGCAGAAAAATATATTACTGCTGCCCCCAAAAGACAGACACCTACCCAGAGCATGCCTTAAACTCTATATTGAAGGAGGCTAAGCAGCAAATCAAGATACAAATCCACATTTAGCCAACAGGGAGATAAAGGGCAGTCAACTTACCCAGGACTTTCTGGGCTGACTTCCGCACCATATGTCAACCTCTGTGAGCAGGCAACTTCCAAGTCTGCGGTGAAGAGAAAATAGGCCTCTTCAGGGAAAAAAAAAATATGAGGTGCTCAGTTACTGTGTCACGAGGCCCATACAGGGAGGTCAGCGGCAGAAATCTCATTATTTCTGATGCCTATGTGTTTTAAATAATTCTGTTTGAAAAAGAAACTCAGCAAACAGTCACGTACTCCCAAGCTGTCCTGCAAGGCTGAGGACGCATGGCCAAGGCCTTCATATTGTAGAATGACTCTATTGTTCCAAAATACACAGGTTTATTTCTGTAACTGTACTGAGCACTAACAAAAAAATGCTTCTATGATTAATAGTATTTCAGATAATATCATATCTTAAAATTAGAACACATTGAGAAAGACAGGAGGAACTCTGCTATGTGGTTCATTCCTGCATTTCTTCATTCAAATGTTACAAGCAGTTTTAGGCAGTAAAGATGACAATGAGGAATGAGACTTAAGAGTACCAGCCTCAAGTATGTCATAGTCTTACTGGAGAAGGTAAAATCTGGTCTTGAAAAGCGAACAAGCTTCAGTCTTAGCTAAAGTGCAGCTACTTTCTTTCCATCACCAATTTTGAAAACACTAAAGGATTTCCCCCATGGCTTCTCCAAGTGTCCTACTCCAGGTAGTTGCATTCATATTGAAACTGAGTTCTAGTTGGGAAAACCCTACAAGCTGTGAAAAAGCCTCTGACATGGTTGTACTCTTTTTAAAACTTTTTCTCCACAACTTTTCAGTAAATTACTCCTGTTTCACAACAGCTGTTTAGCAGGATATAAAATGAGTTAATCTGTACACAAAGTCTTTTTTCTAGTGGTTTTCCAAAGCCATTGATTACAGTATTTTCTTTATCATTAAAACCGAATGCACTGCTATCTCCAAAAGGTTTAATCATAAGGGATAATAAATAAGAATAATTTCCCTGATTTTATATAACAGCGATGACTTGAAAGGATTACTACATGATTTGTTGTTTAGTAGGTATTACAAAACAGATTTAAACTGTGTTATAATCAATGGAAATCTTTCCCTTGGGCTTAAATTGGCTCCATATCAAGACACACACACAGATTCTCTCCTCCTGCCCAGTACATCAGAAATTGCTCAGGTTAAAAAATGTGAGCCCTGTTACACCAGTTGCTGTAGCTTCCTGGTTTAAAGATAGGAGATGGAAATGGTATGACTCAAGCAGTACAGCACTGTAAAGTCTCTCTGGGAAAAGGGCACACAGAACTGGAGAAAATGTGCATATCCTTTACAGATAAACTGGTTTAGAAGAGCTGCTATCAGGCTGCAAAACCAGGCACTCAAAACAACCAATGGCAGAACTGGGAATGCTTGCACATCCTCACAGTGAGCTTCGCCAGCTCAGTGCCACGATGGTCACACGGCTGATCTGTACCCTGAGCAGGGCTGGCTCCATCAGCTCAAAGGTCTCTGCCCACTCCTCCCTGCTCTTCCAGCTCAAGGCCTGGACCTCCTGGTGCACACAACTACTGCAAGAGCAAAGGCTGCACAGTCGGGCTACCTTCACAAGGCTCCTTCTTTATATAGGCACCGCTTGAACTGACTTGGCAGCTCTTTCACCAGCCCAGCAGGCAAGAAAAAAGCAGTTATATGAAATATCCTGACACCCCAAATTAGCTGTCCTCTGTTCTGACTTCGTTCTTCACATCTGTCTCTTCCTGTTTTTACTGTCTTTCCACTTATCTCCTACAGCCAAAATGCCTTAGTTTGCTCTACCTCTCTCTGGCCAAGACATCCACTATAGCATCATGATCACAAAGTCCTGATACACTAATTCCATGTCTTCCTCTGAGAGGAGAAAATTACTGGATTTCATTATTGGGTATTTCACACAATAAATAGCCAAGTATGATACCAGGACACCTTAGTCCCTAGGACTAACTTCCTGTGTACCAGTGAAAGAGCAGCTCCAACCCACACCCATCTAGGAGGAAAGCTTCCCAGACTTCACTCTAAATTTGAAAATCCAAAAACAGCTAAGTAAGTGTAATACCTATTTTGTGTTCCCTTTATACCAGGGGTGTCAAACCTGTATTCTCTGGGGGTCACATCAGCCTCGCAGTTGCCTTCAAAAAGGCAAGTGTAATTTTAGAACTGTATAAATGTAGGAGTAGTTACATTTATACAGTCTTAAAATTACATTCAGCCCTTTGAAGGCAACCGTGAGGCTGATGTGGCCCCAGGTGAATATGAGTTTGACACCCCTCTCTTATACTTTTAGACACTCTTTGCATCTTCTTACCACATATCTAGAATTCCAAATGGTTCTTCCCAGTCCTTACTGTATCAATCCTCATAAACAAATAACAGCAAAAGAGCTATACAGTTCTGAGATTTCCCACCCTCCACCCCCCACAAGAAAAACTGTGATATAGGAATGAGGTTTTATCATACAGAATGTGACTGGTCATTTCGTGCTGGAAATGACCACTTTATATTCATTAACCACAGGACAATGACGCCTCAAGGTTAGTATCCAAGGTCTAGGAGCTTAAAACTTAGGTGACAGCAAATGCATGAGCCGTAGAAAAGACCACACTCAGTTAAGACGCGTTTAACATGCTGCCTGTGTCTGCAGGGCAGGAATGATGGCATTATATCCAAATCCTCTGATAACATCCACCTCTGAAACTGAAATCCCCCATTTAAATGATAAGACAGTGATGAAAGTTATAGACTGAATAACAAAGTGACACCCACAATCTCAGTCTTAAACTCTGAGCTGATGGGAGAGGGACCTGAATGCTAAAGGAACGAGGACAGTATCTATCACTTTTATATCCTGCATTCGTGGCATAGAGGGAAGATACTACATCTGAACAAATATTACAGAATGATCCTGATCTCCGAATACTTTGTGATTGAAAGGATACATAATACATAATACATTCACAGAGCTGAAGGCCACAGAGAGCAATAATTAACCCATTTTAAAAGTGATTAATGCTCACCGATCTAGTCTTGTACGAGAAACAGTATCTTGCACTTGCTAAAGTACACTTTCCAAAGAAGCAACATGAACATCAGGACGGGGGAAAAGCTGTGAGGGTTTTGTTATGTTGTTACGCAGAGCTCCTAGTTCAAAATCTGTGCTTTATTTGCTGTCTCCACCAGTGTAATTTTAGCTTCCAGCTACAAGATCATGTCACATGCTTGTCTAGACCTCATTACTCTCTCTCCTTGAAGGAACTTCTGCACTGTAAACCTGTCACCTCTTGATTCTCATTGTTGACAAAATAAACTGAGATACTTGAGTATTATTTCAACACCAGATTCCCAAGCCCTCCAAAAACATTCATTCTTGCTGCCTTTTATGTTTCCTTTTTAGTTTTCCAAAAACCTTTTGAAAAAGGCAAACTCCGAAAGATTCTCTAACACTCTCACTGTGGCCAGACATGGCACCAGATGTTACGAACGATTACCTAATTAGTAAATTAGTCACAAGTATTGTTTATATTTCACCATTCCTAAAGTGAAAACAACTCCTGCTTCCTTGATATACTCTTTCTCTCTCCTTCTTTACCTGCTTTGAAAGAGGTTCTAATTTCTGAACTCTGGTGTTTTATTGAGACTAGTACTTCACTCCAACAAAGCCTGTTTATACCTCTAATTATACCTTAATAAACCCAAAAAAGTCCTAATTTTCAAAAGCATTAAGACACACAAGTTTGACACCTGTTTCATGTCTCTGTTTCTTAACCTCTTCCACTCCCATCTTTCAATTTCTCTATAACAGAACAAACTTTGCTCTTTATCAGCCAATGGTATTACTCTGGACTTATATTCATATCAATGAACTGTACTGGGTGCTGAGAAATCTCCTAAGCTTTCATGATTGCACTCCTGAGGACAGTTTTATTCTAGATTTCAAATTTAAGCTTCTTTTCCTGAATATTATATTGAAAAAAAGAAAGCCATTTTTATTTCATTAGCTAGGATGTTCTGAATTACAACAATAACTACTGGATGTAATAAAGCACTCAATAATCTTGACTATAGCATCTATCGAGACTCATTATGTCTCAAAATAAAGCCTTAGCCCTCATCGTAGTATTTTACAGCTCTATAAATCTTGACGTTAACAAAAGCAGTAGTCAACGGGCTTGACGGAGACCTTGATTGCATGGATCCACAATATGACCGAAATTAAAAGAAAGCTCAATAAACCTGGGGGGAGGAAAAAAAAAAAAAAAAAAAAAAAAAAAAAAAAACAAACAAACAAACAAACAAACACCACAAAAACACAAAGAAAACCAAAAACAACAAAACAGCACACTGAATGATATCTTCACACTGATATTTGGAAGACAAAAGTCATACTGATCTTTGGTTATTCCCTTTTGGTGACATGCATCAAAAGCACTTGCATGTCTGGATTTGGAATACTGGTCTGAATGAGCAGCAAAAAAATTAGATGATCATGTGAAGTTCATAAGTTGAATTCTACCACTGAAGAGTCAATTTTCCCTTTACTTTTAATTATCTGTATGACTCCCAGTCCAGAACCTCTTGCATCAGCACAATTCTCATGGTTTACAACACCTCCAGTATACAGCTCATCCTCCTCTTTTCATACCAGAATACCACCTCTGTTCTGCAGTTTGGAGGTGGGAGGAAGGGTGAAAACTGTCCTTTCCAAAATCTCCCTCATAAGCCTAGGAACTGAAACTGGTACACCCCATGCAACAGAAGGAAGCAAAGACATAAGATCACTGAGAAGAGACACTTTGGAGAAGCAACCGACCTCCCTCAAGGCCAAAAGTTCCTTGCCATTTTCTACTGACTTTGCTAATGAGGACAAAGCAATTGAGATACAAGAGCTCATTTATAATGTCATCTGCCAGGTCAGTCTGAGACGAACAGTGCACGGCAGAAGCACTTTTCTGTTCAATGAATCACGTTGTGGGTTTTGAATATGGAATGCGAATGAGCTTGTTGCTGAGGGAGAGCAACGGGCAGGAGCCTGAAGTGTCAACAAATGGAAAAATAGGTATGAAAAATGAGGTTGTTTGTGAGCCCAGTGAATGGAGGATGGATGGTCAGCAGCATAAGAACGAACAAAAGTGAGAGATCACTTGGCAAAGAAGTGGTATCATTTTCTACAAAATGCCAAAACGAATAGCTGAAGAGCAATCTACTATCTCTTCTCCCCAGCAATTACAAACTACGTGGCCTTGAATTATTAAGTTGTAGAAACCTGCATCCAAAGCCAATATTACTATGGGAAGAGAGTGCCACTGCCACCATCTTGGGCTAAGCCAAGGTGAAGCAGCCCGATAGGCAGGTATCTTAAGGGCTTGGAGGCTTGGTGGTTTCTGAAAATAGAATCCATTTAACACTTCCCAGTCAGAGCACCAAAACAATGAGGCTTTCTTGCTGCTGACAAACAGAAACAATCAGTCAGAGATAAAGGAACAAACATGAACAAAGCAAATATCTTATTTCCGCAAAGAAAGCTATTTTTAAATGTGGAATTCAACATAAGTGGCGTACAGCCAGATTTCCTTAGATGAGTGCATGAACAAATGTGTACACAAAAGTAGCCACTCTGATCCTGGAGGAATTTCCCCTGAACTTCCCCAAAAGCAGAAATAAACCCTAAAGGCTAATTCTGTGGCCTGAATTGTTCAGATTCTCTGAGCAGCTGCATTGATTTGACCTGTGAAGTATGATGCTGCTGGAGGTGAGAAATTATATCATCATCCGGCCCGGAGGACTTTGTGAACCCATTCGACTCTGAAAGAATCAAAGATAAAAACATTTTCTGAGCTCTGACTGTGCAGCTGATCCTTGTAAAGCTGTCAGTGCAGAAGACTGACAGACACTGGTTGGAAGGTCACAAAAATCGATACACAGAAAGTCAGCTCACGGAAAAGCTAATAGGAGAGTAACTACCCTTTGGCTCCAAACAGGATATAAAGGTACACGTCCCTGATGGTTTCTGGGTGGCAGCTTCTCTGCTGCTTTGAAAGGCCAGAGGGGTGCCTTTGTTTTCCTACATCCAGCTTATTTTTGCAATCAGTGCTATCTGCAGACACCGTAATAAGAACAGTTCTTAAATCTGGAAGTAAACACTCTCTTTTTAGGAGTAAGAAATGAGAGAGGTGCCATCTGATCCTCAAGCTTTCTGGATGGACTGTGAGCACAGCTCCTCTGTGCAAACTACAAATGGAGCAGGTGCCTGTGGCTGAAAACAAGCCATGCAGCTCTGGCAGGGGCAAAACCAGATCAGCTGCCAGCACAGCCCAGACAAGCCCCATGGTACAGCAGAGCTTTGGGGAAGCCCCGATGTTCATTCACTCCCACTCCACAGCTGCAAACACTTTCAGGACTCTGCCCAAAAACTTCCAAGGAACAAACGCAGCTGCACAGCACTTTTCCAGTCGACAGCCTCTGTTCTGGGAAACGTCAGTGGAAGGAAGCCCATCATATAGCTTACAGGTGCTTTTCAGTCTGAAGCTGGACCATTTTGCATGGTGGCCAAAACTCCATGGGCAAGATTACCCTGGAAATGATGATATTTTCTTCTCCTGCATGAGGTGGCAACCATAAGCACAGAAAAATGAATCATTGCACAGCAAGTGAGGGGAAAAATATGAAAGACCTGCAGAGAGGATAATGAAAGGTATGACACGTAACTTGCTGTACTATAAGAAATCTCAGCAATTCAGCTTAGGTTACAAGTACATATGCTTAATGAACGGGGCATTTACTCCACTGCCATTTTCCCAGCAATCTCCCTGCCTCCAACCACCACAAACCCAATTTCTTTTACCCAGTAAGACCCCAGCATATGGCCTCCCACTGGATGTTTTGCACATTTTCAGGATCCAGCTCCAAGTTACACAACTTACCTAAGTGTATAAATTTTTCCTCTGCAGTGTCTCTTGTGCTCTTGAGAGAGTACAGACTAAGTGTGAAAACGTGCTCTAGCAGCAGCTGTACTTTGGAGAAGCTGGAGAGAAAAGAAGTCCATGAAGTGTTGCAGCAAAAAAGGAAGGTCACATTAATCAAGAGAACAACAAGAAATGGGAAAGAGCCTCATTTGCATCCAGCTGGCAGTGAAAACATGCTAGAAACTTCCTCATTTGCTCTGTTAACTGGGTAATGAGTTCAGGAATGTTCACTTTTGTTTGTTCCTCTCCAATACTTAGTGAAAAGAATAGCAGCAAAAGCAACTATCTCAATAGTGCAGGGGCAACAAATGTATTTTTGATTTTGAGTTTAAAAAAAAAAATAGCAAAAAGAAACCAGATCTATGTGATCTCCATTGAGCCATGCTGAGACACAGTTCACCATACTTCTTTCACATGCCTCTAAGTAATTTCCCTGAGGACTGCTGAGCGAAAAAATACAATTGAGAATAAACTGAGGAGCTCACAGATAATACGTGGTATGCTATGATGTCCATCTAGCTTTATTATAAAGCATTCCTTCAACTTCTCAAATGTACATATTACATCAGTGTATAATACATATCGATTTGCATAGGATGTTCACATTAAATTATTCGCAAGCTGAAAGATAAGGACACGTTCTTTTAGTGTTAGAGCACTGGTATCAAGTAATTTGGAGTCACATAAGATTTAACCATGTCTGCACATACATAAAAGAGTGAAAGAGGAGAGAGAACACTCCTTGCAAAACTGGAAAGCTCCATGTTGAGGTGAGGTGCATTGAAGAGTCAAATCTTGCACCTTATTTTATATGGAAGGATTTTGCAAGCTTTTCCCTATGAGTTTTTTTATAACATTATAAAAACATATTCTGTGCTCCCGTGGCTTCTGAGGGAATGCCATGTGAAATTTTCCAGCATGTATATAATTAAACACATACATGTATATGCACATACACATGCATACCCATGTATCTATACACATGTACATTTATAAAATATTTCAGCTTGTGCTGTTTCTGAATTTACACATAGATTTTGGATAAATGTGAAAGAACACCTGACTGCTTTTTTTATTATTTCATACGAATATTTTCAAGGAACAGTTGTTGTTAACAACCTTATCCAATTCTGACATAATACCGACATCATACTTGCTGTCTGACTAAAGCCATACAGGCATACAAGAGGAACAGTTCACAAACACTGAAAACTATGTTACCAAAGCAAAGGACAAAACCATGTTCATCTGAAATTTTTATTTTAGTTTGCCTTTGAACTTATCAACCATTAAATAATTTTCAAAGCAACAAAAGAGTTGTTTTAATTACATTAATATACAGTTTTGATTTGATACATAAATACGCAATTCAGTTTTGTCATGGTTCTCATATAAATCATATTCTGAAGTGTCTGTCTGCATTAAATAATGCATGGCCATATTTTAAACAAGTTTTAAGCAGTTTATTTTGAATTCAGCCATGTATTCTCAGATGATCAAGGTCAGAGCCTTCATTTAAAAACAAGACTTCAACATATTTTTGAAAAGGTATTTTAAGATAGTTGCTGCACAAGGTCTGCAGGATGAATAATCTGGAGGGTTGGTAGTTTGTTGTTGGTTTTTTTTTTTTGTTTGTGGTTTGTTTTGTTTTGTTTGTTTTGGGGGGGGCGGGGGGTGTTTCTGTTTTGTTTTTTCTTGCAGCATAACCCTGTGATACTTCTCAAACAATATAGCATTACAGAACATAAAGGTAGCAGGGATTTTTAGGGTATCTAGCCTAATTCCATCTCATCTCCCAGTTCCATCCTGCTGCTACAGGTATGCATCACTCCTCCATAAGCCAAATTATGGGGCACCTGTAGAAAGCAGAAAAAACGTATCATCTCTGCCTGATGGCTCTCCAGTGTCTTAACCTGTTCAGACAATGTGTGCAGGTGATCCCAGCAGCTAAACTTCTCTGCCCACAAAAAGATGAAACACCCACCTGGCCCAGGAGGAAAACTTTCTTGCTGCCCTCAGCTTTGTTGATTACCATGGCCCAAAGCATGTGAGCAGGGCACGGTCATCAGGCATCTCAGAGGATGCTCGGTGCCAGCAGCAACCTGCTATGTTCAATATTCCGCCTACAAGCACTGAAAAAGGCCATGTGTTTATTGCTGAGGTCAAAAAGCAGTGCTGCTATTAGTTTCTCTACTGTGTCCAGGTGCCTCATACGCTAATGTAGTCACCTCCTGACCTCCAAATGTGTCATAGGACTTCCCAGTTCTAGGAGAAAAGATAAACAAGGGCCTCCCTTGCGTGGTGTGGCAGGAGGTTAATGCAGAAGGAAGAGAGGTTATCCTTGAACCCAACACTGAGACAGCCTCTGGGGAAGAGCACATCAGTGAGAGCAGCCTGGGCTGGTAGGGGAGCTGTGAGACAGGACAAGGCTGATGGGGACCGACCAAGGGGCAGGTGTGGTTTCACCTACAGAGAGGGGTAAAGCTGAAGCAGCTCTGCCAGCAGCTGCTGCTCCAGCAAAAGCAGCCACGACAGCAGCCCTGGGACAGGAGAGGACTCATTCCTGCTGGGCTGCCGCCACTCTGCAACACAGCCTTGGGACTGAGTGTCTGCCTGCAGCAACCGATGCCAAAGGGGATTTAACAGCACACAAGTGTTTTGATTTCAACAAGTTCACTTTTAATACATCCCAGGGGAACCTGGCCTTGTTTCAGGCTATGTTTTGCTTATTCTAGTTCTTCCTGGAGCGGGAACTCCTAACTAAGGCATTGTGAATTTGTTTTCTTGTCTAGGTACATTAGTACTTCAAACGCAGCCGAAGACAATAATAAGTTAAGTATAGCCTTAAGATTTAACAGCTGAACTCCACCCAAGTGCTTTTGTTTTAATGTGCTACTCAGACCTTATCCATACCTTGGTCTCTGTGTAGACTTCTCCCCTATCAATATTTGAATAAACACAGAAAAAAGAAAAAGCAAAGAAAACAAACAAAATTGGAGACAAGAATCTCAGGGCGTAAGTAGAGGAAAACACTTACTTTTAGATAAGTGTTTGGCACAGTGTGTTAATCTGCTGTTCAGTAATACTTACTCATGCTGAGAGTATTTTACTCACCATTAGTCCCAGTGTTTCAAACCTCTCCTTACAAGGCATCTTGCTTCTTCATGATTTATCCACCCTCCTTGTAGAGCAACCACAAAAAGCTGCACGAGTTAGATTGTTCCCCTTATGTAGGCATGACTGGGACTGGTCAAAAGTGATACATTAGTGCAATTACTGTCCCCATCTGTGCCTGTGACCAATTAATTAGGCTGGGGACATGGCTGAGCTGAACAGTAGCTTGGGAGCTGCTTGCACGCCACAGACAATTGTCCTGGCTCTCTAACCAGGGCAGCAAATGGATAAAAACATTGGGTTTTTTCATTTATGTGTTTTGATTCCCCTGAATATGTCCTAAATTACAGATTTTTTAAAAAACTTATTCCTACATACAGGTAGGATGTAGAGCTGGCCCACAGACTCTGAAGGAGACATCTCATTTGTTGAAGTGTGGAGATTCTGATCCACCCTAAGCACATCAGACTTGAAAACAACACTGAGCATTCAGATGCCTCAGCAGCAGGTTCAAATTAATTAGTAGAAGTTAGGAGACTTGATATTCTGTTGTAAAGGTGTCCAAGTGAAAACCACTGTGTACTCATTGTCAGCCATACCGCTGTATTTATTCTACTAATACATTTTTCAGATGTGGCTGGGTACACAGCCAACACCCTCCTACTTAGTAAGGTTTCCTGAAGGATTAATTTAACCCCTTGCATTTTGTATTCAGCCCTTTCCCTCCAGCCTTCCAACTATTGCTCCACAGCTCTCAGTCCATGACAGGTGATAGAAGCACATAGAGGAAAAAAAAAAGTGATAACCCCAGATCAGGATAGCACTATCAATAACCCCTATAGACTAAACCCAGCTCAGGGTGTGTATTCATCTGATACTGACAACAAAGCAAACCAGCTGGTCAGTACTACGCCTTCCAGTTTGGGCTTTAAAAGCTCATTCACAGCCACATATCTGACCTGTTGGCTTCCCTGATGCCACAGAGATCCTTATGCTACATCTTCAAACAAGCATCATAGGGCCAAAAATACCAACAAAACATCACATCCTTACTGCTCCCACCACAAAGTCAACTTGCAAGCATGCCCACTCAAAGGAGTAGAGGGAACTCACTCCAGCATAGCCACAAGGGAAATAAGTAACAGACTCTTAGATAGGTAAATTGGTACAATATCATCATTATCAAGCCCACCAAAAGAAGAAAACAAAGCAAGGAACAGCATCAAGGTTAAGAAGGCAGTATTCAGGGGCTAAACACACACAGCTATGTACTCACCTGGCTGAAGCTTAAAAATGTCACAGATAATAAACAGCAGGCAGCAAATCAGTCCTTCAGATAGCAGGAGAAACTTTTGAAAAGCAGTCATTAATTTGGCTACTGTGATGAATACCTCTGTGGTGAAAGCAACAACCCACTTCACTGCTTCACAGATTCATTGCCTAGGATACCATGAGGAACACCATAATAATTTAACCTGTCTTCCTGCATAACACTTCAGGCGCCAGCAATCTTTTATAATGCCTTCAGCTGGCAGCAAAGGGGTGGTTTTGATGAGACAAAAATCTTTCACACCTTTGTGTGCAGCTGTTGCCTCACTAGTCCTGGGGAGCCTCCTCCCACCTTCCCGCGCAGGCAACGGAGAGAGGGCCCAGCAGCAGAATGGCCACCGCTAGTCCCTTTTTGCTTTCCTTTCTGACTCAAAAAAGTGCAGCAACATCACACCAAGAGGTGCTATCAGCAGAGCGAACCCACGCTGCATGCTCTCCCCATACACCCCACACAATGCCTGGTACACAAAGGGCTGAGCAGGTTGCTGCTGGGGGGATGCTTATCCACACTGTGCAGTACCATATGCGACTGTCATGTTGTGGGTGCAGCAATGTAGCCACAACTGCAGGAGTCAGGGGAGGCTGGATTTCCTAATGGTTATCTGACCCCCAGGTAAGCCTAGGTCAGTCTCTTTATTTCGTCCTTCTCTTTCTCCATCTATTTGAAGCAGTGACTCCTGAAACACAATTTCTGCTCCCCAGGTGTGTTTTCAGTGCTTAGCACTCTTTAAGCTAGTCAACCTGATAACATAAGAAAGGCTTTTACTCACTGAAGCAATGCATCAAGTTTTTGTACGAATTTCCCTTATTTGAGATTTACAACCCCAAAAACATAAAATTCCCTTTTTTTCAGTTTCGCTCAGAAACCTGACTTGGCATTACTGAATTCAAAGACACTGGAAATGTCCATTACACCTGTCTGTTGATGGCATAAGAGAAGAAAAACCATTGCTGAGAATGTTTCCATCTAGCCTGGAAATTAAGATCTCTAGTGGATCCTGACATTTCCTTGTCTGTTAGACTGGGATCTACTGTATATCAGTATTTCATGCCACATTAGGAGTCTCCCTCAGGCCTTTTCTCCCTTAACCACTCAAATTTTGCACTGGCGAAATTGCCTCTTTTGATCTCGGCCTGTTCTGTTTGGCTAAGCTTTCCTGACTCCCAATAAAATTCCCTCTCTCATCCACAGATCACATCTCCCTTACTCTCTCAGTACTCTAACTAAGTGGCATAACCAAGGCAAATTCAGGGCAATTGTCATCTGCCTGTATCTAGTTTCGACGTCGGCTACTCTTATTGCAGGCTGGAAGAAGAGGAGCTCGTGGGCACAAAGTCTCATGGGTTTTCCTCAGGTTATCACTTCACCTGAAAAACCTAATTAAACTCTTAGTTCATCCCAGCCAAAACAATCATATTTACTAAGCTATCATGAATGACGTAGCCTTGCTTTGGATATAAAAAAAAAATAAATAAAACACATAATCTTCAAGCATTTCCCTTCTTTGAGGATGCTCCTGTACAGTTCTGCCAATTGGTATTTGTCCCATCACAGTGAAGTTGGGTGACTCAAGCTTAATTGATTAAACTCACTAAATGCAAAGTGATGTCATAAAAGTTGTGTCATGGCACTACTAATGGAGAGATTCAGTATCTTGCGACTGCAAAACTCCACTTGCACTAGGCTGTATACAGACAAGCTGTGCCACCATAATTCATCACTCAAGACTGAAATATATACATATATATAAAATGCCAAAGGAGATAGCATTTCAAAGAAAAGGAATTACATTAAAAGAAGCATAAATAAAATTTACCTTCCTGTGCACTGCTGTCTCACTGTTCACTGCAAGCTCCAATTTAAGTTGGTTTTCTGTTTGAGTCATTTATTGGGGAGCATCTCTCATGTAAATTTTCTAATTTCTAATAAGACTTGAGTCCACACTGTAGCTTTTTCAAACACTGGGCGCATAAAGGATCTCTCTCTTCCCTCTAGTCTTCTACCCAAATATCATCAAAACAGAAATTTAATTATCTTTTAGATGGTTATCACTATGTTAAAATTAGTTTGAAAGGTCAGTGGAAAGGTACACACAGACTTATAGCATGAGTGTGCATGTCTCATCTCCATAGGAAAACAGGCTTAAAATTGGAAGATTTACAAGGAAAATGAGCTGCACTTTTGCTCATAGCAATACACTCATTTGAAACATTAGATTGCTGAATACAAAAAATTATTTAGATCTATTTGTCCTTGCCCTGGGTATTGTAAATCCTCAGAGTTCCTCTGAAGTTATTCGACTTACATTAATACCAGTAACCCATTAATGGCATGTTTATAAGGATATGTGTCAGTTAAGGAGGTAAGAGAGTATCTTGAGACCTACACACGGGCATAGGCTTGTGTGTGCCTGAGCCCACATATGCTCAGGTATCCCAGAGCATTCACAGGGAGGTTTCACAGCAGCTCCTGTCCCAAGGGACTGAGATTTGTGCCCAACTTAAGGCTAAAGTTGTATCGAACTTGCAGCAGTAGAGTTGCCCAGGGAAAGAAGGGGGGTGCAACCCATTCATTTTTCTCCCTCTCTTTCACAAGCCCATGAAAGCAGCTTTCTGATGGACCACTTGAAAGTCACCTCCACCCATCTAAAACTTGGCTGAGGATCTCAGTCCTCCTTTATTACTGTGCAACTCTATTAAAGCTCTCAGTGGAACCGATGAGTGAAAGTCCCAGCCAATTTTACTTTTTGAATTAAAAAAGAAAAGCACACACTAGTCTATTGAAAATCATTTTGAAGAATTTTAATCATAGCAAATGTGCCTGAACAGTTCTCATAATATCAGTACCTCCACACATATAAAGGACAAGACTCCAGAGAATGGCCTACAAAAATACCATGTATTAAAACAGAGGGCAAAGGGGTGGTTAAAAATTCAGTAGTGTTTGAGATGCCTTCTAGGACAGACAAAGCAAGCAAAGAATGCTTCTCCAGACATTCAGTTTTATTGACAGCACTTTGATTTCACCTTTATAAAGTCAATATTTGGCAAACTTTTTACATGGCAGCCCAGCAGCTCAGGGATCTGTAGGGGCTGGTTAACCCTTCACAAGAAAATAAAGGAGAAATTGTCTATAACCAAGTTATATGTATTCTTGCTTCTGAAACATGTCAAGGACTTCAGTTCACAGCCACTGAACAGTGCCAGCCTGCTTGTTTAGCTAGAATATAATTAACGAGGGGTGGGGAGGGAGCCCAGGGAGGGCAAAGAACCATGTAAAACAAAGCGTAAAACAAGGAGCAGAGAGGGTGGTAGAGCTGTAGGAGAGCCATGTACTACCTGCGTGCCCGAGGCTAGACTCAACCTTCCCGGATTCTGGTACAACTATTAATGAGCCTGAAAGTCCAGAGGGGGAGGGAAGAGGACATTGCCACTACCAGGCAGGAGGAGGTATTTCTGCCTTGGATTCTTAGAACAAGAGCCAAAGCCTCATTCGGCTCTTGTTTTAATTAACGTAGTAAGTGCATGAGTACGTACACACATCTTCAGCACTGGCAGTGAGAGAGAACTAGCTCATGCTTGAAAGCTGTCCTGACAACACTTCAGCTGATGAAGATTGTTCAGTATTTATCCTTTGCCTTTTTTGTTTCAACACCTGTCGAAGTTTATTTGAATTTACCAAAAACATCCATCCAACCATCCCCACTCCTTCCTATCTCCCCTAGTAATAGAGAAACCTCTGCTAATAGGGGCAGTGCAAAGACAGGCCCTGTGGGATGGGCTTCTCAGGTCTGCTTTAGATTACAGCTCACTTGTCATGCCTTCGGAGCGATTAGGGAAGTAGCTGAAGTAATCTAAACTAATATCAACAGCAAGGGGCTCAAAATACACGCTGGGAAGCTGACAGGCAGCTCCCTTGGAGAACGTGTGCGTGTTCGCAGCGTTGGTCGTGCCCCCCTCACTGCAGCCCCTGCTCTGGTGAACAGGCCGCCGCTGCTCCCTCTTCGCTCTCCAGCAACCACCCACCACATCTGCCCACTCCTGGGACTTAAAAACGTTTTTATTCTCAAGGGTCCTCTATTAATACTTAGCAAGGTTTAGTCTCTGAAACAGGGAGCCTATTGGGATTCATTTGGAGCGTAGCTGAAATTCAGGGGCACCTCTGCTTTCTCCTGACAAGAGTTTAAATAGATACGGAACAGATGGTATAAACGTGGCCTGAATTAGGAACAGCTTTACTCTTCTTCTTTTTTTTTTTTTTTTTTTTTTTTTTAGTGCCTGTTTCTGTTTTACCAAAACAATTATAAGCAAAATGAGGCCGGGGGAGGAAGGGGGAGGATGAGAAATGCTTTTTTAGAGCCTACCACAAACAGCATCTGAGCAGCAGGCCTGCCAGGAGGCAGCCTGCTCAGGGACTGCCCTGAAGCTGGAGAGGAGAGGTTCTCCAGTTAATGTTTGCGATGACTTAGAAAACTGAAGGAATCTTCCAGAAAGGGTCTCACACTTCTTTTAAACCTTAAAAGTCGTATCTGCAGCAAAGGAACCATAAGCCCCCAGGCTCTAGAAAAGAGATGCTCTGTTGGAGCATTCCAGCAAGGAGAGTAATCGCAGGGTGTCCTTGTGGGCCCGTTGTTCCAAACAAAGCTTGTGGTGGGTCATGTCCATGTTTCAGCCAGTTCAACACCCACCCCAGGCCACCTCCTCTCCATGTTGATTTAACCCAATTCCCATCTTTCTCTGGCAAAAGTCGGGTCACTGACCCAATCACACATTTAACAATCTCTTAAGGAAACGATAATTTGCCCTCAAAATTGGCAAATATCTCCTTATCAAAGGCTGTTTGCTTTAGATCTATAAAACCAGGACTGGCACTGCATATAGCACATATGACAGAGATCCTCGGAGGCCAAGTCCAGTAACAGCTTTAAATGAGGCATAAGACCCAAGTTTGATCTCAGAGAACTGTCATTCACAATTAATTACACGTATAGTGCTCCATGTGCTCGACATCCAGAAAGTCCAGGCTCTGCACATTTCAGCAGGTATTTTAAACTTAATAGGCAGCATGTGACATTTCATTAAGATTTTGGTGCTATTGCAGTTTTCAGCTGTTAGGAGGTTTATGAGGTATTACAAAACAGAAGCACATATGTACATTTTGAAACTTGGCAGACCTAATCCGAGCCACGAATATGGATTTTCTTCTTCCTTATCTCCCTCTCCCACCAAAGGAAGTGGAATCGCAAAATAAATGTCACAAATACACTGAACAAAACAAAACAAACAAAAAAAGCTGTTAATAATGATCTTACCTTAAAAATAAAAAATCAGATTGTGGGAATGATTTCTGGTCTCTGAGTTGTTTTCTCTTGTTTTGATACTGCTTTTTTTCAAAGATATTAGGGCTATAGTAAAGAAACAATATTTCAGAATAGTAATTTAGAGAGGAACTATGATAATAAGAGCAGACAAAGGGGTATTGCAAAGAAGGATCTGAATGGAACCCTGAAGATGTTCCTGTTTCTTTAAAGACTGGTTACCATTTTCATCACTGACAATGCAGTACAAATTTGCAGTCGCTAGTATATACAAAGGTAAGTTTCTCCTCGCAAATCTGCAGTGAAACAGGATGGCCAGAAAACGGGGCGAAAGAAAAGAAACAGGAGATGACAAGCTCGTAAGGAGGCAGTACGAAGTGCTTTATAGGCTACTTGTTATAAAAGATGAAAGAAAGAACCCAAACCCAAAGACATGAGCAATAACAAACACAGACAGTATCTAGGGTATTAAAAAATATCCTCATTTATGCAGTACTCCTGACAACATTTCTCTTGATCCCAGGGGTTTGCTGGAGTTGCTGCATGCTCGTTCTGCTTGGATGGCTGCCGGAAGACATTCAGAGTTACAATTCTTTGTTTATCACAAAACCACACTCCTTGCTGGTAACATTTTACAACTCTTATCATGCTGTTCAATCCAGCTACAACTGTCCAAATCTTGTCTTCTCTAAACCAAAGGAGGTCGGAAAGCAAAAGAAAGAACACTCTGTGAATCCATTGCAGTTAGTCAGTTTAGCAAATATAATCATTAAGCAGGGATTCGGTTTTATCAGCCTGTAGGTTTAGCAAATCCCTCAGCATTTCAGCACAGCAGGAAAGAAGCGATCAGAATTCAATTTATCTCTCCAGAGTTTTTAAATCATCATCACTCTGGATTCCTAGGGTGGGTTTTGGTGTGGGTTTAAACTGTAAGCTTTTTTATTTTTTCCATCATGAGTTAAGAATTCTCAGCTATGTACAATGAGCAGTTAAATACAGGAGTTATAGAACCGCAGGTTCACTGCTTGCGAACAGCAGCCTTGGGGTATTACAGAGCCTTTCCTAGTCAATATGCTTTCAAATTTCAAAATAAAACCTTCCCCAAAGCAAAGCTTATAACTTCAAATGTTCTTTAAGAATCGTGCAGGCTAGCCACGTATCAGGAAAGAAACATCTAAGTGCAAAGTCCACCTCTACTCAAGAGAGTAGTTAATCATGTGTGACCAAATCTCTTCATCTTCCTTAGATTTAACGCTTTAGTGCTTTCTCAGCATATTTTCCTGAATCATGTCTCAAATATTTCAGTACATTTCTTAAGCAAATCTTTGAGAAACATCTGCGACCATTATTCCAAATAATTTAAGCAAGAAATTATTCATTTGCAGTAAAATCAGCAAATTAGCCATGCTTGGGAACTGAGCTTCCTTTTATGCTCCTAGTCAGCCACACGCGTCTACCACATGACATGCTGCTTTGAAAGTATCCGAAGATCCACCACCGTGATTAAATACGTCGAAGTGAGACCACATGCTTTACAACATCAACCTGAATTCAAAATGTCTGGTGCAGGAAGATTTTTTCAGATCTTGAGGCAGATCCAGATTTCTCTGAAGCATGTGCAAACCCTCACAGTTCAGACCTAGTCAGTGCACGCAGGCACCTATGGGGCAATGTTTCCAAGACCCATCAGCACAGTGACAGCACACACACAACTTTTTGTAATTCTCAAAGGCAGGCAAGTAAATAACCTTGAGCATGAAACTACTCAGGTTTCTCATTTCTTTTATTTACTACGCCTTAAAGACCAAGGCAGAAAGCTATAGATCCCTGATCTAACCCTATTGTTTAATTTCTTGTCAATCGAATGCAATAGGTATACCAAATAGCCACTTCTTTTGTTTTTAGCTTCTCAGATCTAACACATTCAATAAATCCTGTCTTTCACCATTTGGCATTACCAACTTCGTCAGCTTCATTATTCATCCTGGGAGACGGCCACCTGCTTTTCTATGTTCAGTCAACACACACAAAAATAAAACAAAACAAGTTTTTATTTTAAATATTGCAACACATCTGCATGCACAGAGAATTCAAGACTCTGTTTTCTTTTCTATCACAACTTCAACCTGCTAAATTCCTGTTCAACTTGTGTCCGAGTCCTGAGCTTCAGTGATGATTCAGCACCCTAAAAAATTTCTGCACACCCATCCAGTTTTTCAGTTAGATGGAAAACTGCACTTTTGAAACAGACAGCTTCCCAGCTCAACGTTTGGTTGAATGAAAAAAGCAAGATCTGGAGTTTCACTGCCATTCTCGAGATACAATTTGACAGAAATGACATATGCAGGACACTGCAAAACATGCCCAGTAGATGGTTTTGCACATACCAATCTGAATTTCCAGGCTGCTGCCTAATCCCTTGCTCATTTCCAGGTGTCCTTCTCCTTCTGCACCCTTTCTTCACTCTTTCAGGTCAAGTCCGTATGTTGCCTTGAAGCTTTCAGGTGTGCTTTATGCAGCAATGTCTTGAAAGGCCTCCACTTGAACTTACAGACTCCTAATAAAACTAAAAGCCCAGGAATCTGGCTGTTCCCTTCTGGGAGGACACTCCAGCGTGGAGGCACAGAGTGATGATGTGGCTCCTCACCTGAACCCCACACAAGATGTCACCTGCAGAGCAGCGAGTCACATCCAAACATAGTAGGAGTTGGGTTTACAGGAGACAGCTCAGAGGGGGTGGCGACTCATTCCACGTGAAATCCAAATAGCAATACCTGGGATTCATGGTACCAAGCTATCCCAGCGCCTCACCATCCCAGCACCAGGACCTTCCTGAGATGCAAGAGCCTGAGGCCCTTCTACTAATCCTCCTGGCCTCCATGTCATGCAAGCATGTGTTGTGCACATACCCTTCCCTGATCATGGAAACACGTCCCTGTGCCCATGTGTATAGGGGCTCCATGCATTTCACCTCCATGCTTAGGTGCTTCAGTGTGATACAGATGAGGAGAGTGAGAACAGACTTATGTAGATATCAATGGGACTGTGGGATGGATAGGGAGACAGGAAATATTTTCTTCTGGCCGTGGATCTTACCTAATGCTTTGGAATTGTCTCAGATGTTCAAGAACACTCTTAGCACAAAAAATATAGGAAATATTTATAACTAAAATAAAAATGTATTGAAGCATAACAAAATGCTTGGAAAAAAACCACATTTTTCTGAACATGTATTAAGCATTAAATTTCACTGAATCTTTTCATTAGAGATCCTCAGGGCAATTTAAGAAATGTCTGTAAAATCGTTCAACTTGAGGATGAAGCAAGCAGCTTTGCTTGTTGACATGAGCATGCAAGAGGTGAAGTGACAAAGAATACAACAGTCCCAGCTGTCAGGCCTACGGACAGTGTACAGCACCAGAAAGGTCACTAACACACTAAATCCATTGCAGCATTTCCAGACAATCTCGTCCTGCTGAAGCTCTTGCACAAAAACCTTTGCCTTCAGGGCCAGCAGATCCTTCAACAGCCTCCCAGATGATGTTGGGGCTCATTTGCTGCCATTTACCTTCTCCCCTCCCTCCCCCTTCCATCCACCCATAGAAAAGTCTGGGAAAAAAAAAAAATTCAAGCCACATCTTCTGTGCAACTAGCATGTGGAAGCGTTTCAACCCCAACATTTACATAGGGACGTCTCCTGCAGTATCCATGCAAGCGTCTCATACTGGCAGGCCGCATTCCCTGGGGGCAGTTTTGCTGGGGATGGTGGGTACAGCCTGTTTCTACAACTTGGAGGCGGCAACATCTTCCATTATGCATTGCTGTGAAAAGATCCAGGAAACGGAGACATGGACCAGTTTGCACAGTAGACTGGTGCCTGGAGCTTTTGAGACTGGGACACCCACAGAAGAGCTCAGAGAAGCACTTGGTATTAGAAAGGTTGGCTGCCTAGGGCTCCAGCAATAACGATGTGACTGGGAAGCAGGGGCCTAAGGGGACGGGGGAGCCAGCGTGCCAGTCTGTACAAAACATGCTTAAGGCCAATAATCCCTCACTTCCATATGCAAATCATTTACTTAAAACTTTTAAGTAATCTAAAGCAGAAAGAAGTAAAAAAAGAATAAAGTTGCGTGGCTCAGTAATCATCAGCTATAATTCTGTGTTCCAAGATAATTAAAACATGAACAACCTTTTACTATTTACCATGACCCACACTTAACACTTTGCCTCAGAATGCTGAAATGTAAAATATGGAGCAAATCTGCCCAATTCCCATGCATGCCCTTCATTTGATGGCAAAGTAACAGAAGTACCATAATTCACTTGATATCATTCTTGTCCTGCTAATGTTTTATTCAGACTGGACTTCATTAATAAAGATGAAATTTCGGACTCATGATTACTTCATGTTTACAAAACACCCAGGCTCCTTTACATCTTGGTTAAGCATGAACAACCACTGAACACACAATTTCCTAAAAAAGTCCTGCATACCAAAATTGCATATTCTGAATTTTTAAAATTCACTAAACAAAATTTCACAGAGTGAACCCTAAAGTCTGTTTGCCAGGAAAGCACAAGCCAAAACGGAAGTTGGGAGCCCCCACATACATCCTTCCCATTAAACAAGCGAATAAATACACATTCATACAGAATTATTTGCTCTAAAAATGCAGGTGCTTGAGTAATTACCTACAAGTTTTACCATAAATTCTGGTTGCTCAAACAGTATCGTGTCACAGTATGTTTCCTTTTTTTTGGTGGAACTGGGCAGTGATTTGTTATTGGACACCAGAGAACAAAAACCAGCCCAGAACCTGATAATTTTACCATAAGTCCAACCGTGTTTCTCCACAGAGAAAAATTACAAAGACAAGGCTCTTTAAAAATAATTAAAAAAAAAAAAAAATTAGAGGTGTACATAGCAGTATCACTTTTTAATGCCAGGTATCAGACCAAGGAATGAGACAGACTGCACTGCATTTTTAAAGTATTATGACTATCGACATACTTGAGAAACATTTTAACACTGAACATTACAACGAACTATTTAGTCCACTTCTACACAAGTCAGCAAAAAAGCTAGGTGATCCAACATGATATGGCAGCTGCAAATTTAAAATGATAGTCACAGTCTAAAGCCAGAACAAAAACATCTCCAGAACTCCTATTTATAAAAGGGAATGAACGTACACACCGTGCGCGCACACGCAGGCAAAAATCTTGAGGTTCTACTTATTGCTCTTACACAAGGCCGTGAGCAGGCAAATGTCTGGATCAGAAATTAGGTCAAACATGCATTTCAGCAGGCACGAAAAGTACAGGAAATTCATATTAACGAAACAATGTACTGTGTTACGTAATACAGGATGGTATTCTGCTAATATAATACTTACGTCATTAATACCGGATAAACTCCAGGTCTGCCTGTTGCATAACGTGTTATGCAGCGTGGTATTTTAACCTAATTTCTGATTTCTCTTTCCTACTGCACCCTTCACGTAGGGACAGAGAGGTGGTTTTCAAGACAGCCATTCTCCGCAGCGCTAGAGAAACGCTGTCCTCATGAGCTTCAGCCGGGCAGGTATGGCTGGAAGGAGGTTGACGTTACCAGCACCGTAACTCCAGGACATGCTCTTCAACTGCCTCGCGGTTTTGCACAGTCATTGACAACTTGGATAAACAAATGCAGAAGCTGATGCAAAACACATCAGCGCTACTCTTGGAGCATTTTCCAGCTATGCTCTATGCTCCTGGTACACCCAGCAGTTGCTACAGGGGATAAGGCAACAGAGGGTTGAGTCCTGTACCTGGTCACTTCCTCAAGAATCTTATAAAGGCAAGATTATTTTTTTTTTGTGAACTGGCTTTCCTTTATACAACAAGCAGTGTAGCTTGGATGTGAGCAGAGATCTGGCTGCCTACTGGCAACAACAGACTAGCACATTCACAAGACACATTTTGGAATACCTGCTGTTCCCTACTGCAACCAAATGAACCATGCTGCAGAGAGGTGTCCATGTAATTACAATACTCATAAGCCAGGTTCAAGGCATACTGCATGTGGGTCTTGCATGAAAAAGGCATTGAATGTGTTATCTGAGGATTTTTTTTTCTGTGCTATGCATACATATGACAGTAGATAAAAATCAGCACAATGGTTCCTCTCCATACATGACCCAACACACACCACAACAATTAAGCACCATATATGCTATTCTTCAGCTAACAGGAATCAAGGAAGAAAATGGTGGCTTGGGAACAGGGAGGGGAAGAAATCCAGCATGAAGTTAGAGGTATGTTTCTGACAGAAGTCTTAGCTGAGAATGTTTATTGTGAACCAGCAACTGGATTTTGTGACATAACCAGAAAACCACTGAAGCCTATAGGGCCAACTCAGGCAGTGCATAGCCAAAATTATGTCCTCCGGTGTTATAATACGGCATTGAGCAATCTCTAACTAATTATTAGAAAGAGCAGTAGGTAGACAACAAGAGGTCATGCTTCAGGGAGGTCACACTTTGAACTTGCTAAAAGCAGCAGTGCAAATCAATGAATTTTTCTGTCTTAAAGGTCTGTCATGTGCCCCTTGACCCAATCCCTAAATCTCACACAAATTTCAGCTTCCAGATTTGCCAAATACCCAGATTCACACTGAGCACTATTTTACTCAGGAGCAGTACTGCTAAAGCTAGTGGGGCTGCTTAGAGCAAGGCAGTACTGCAGTGAAGGTAAAGGAATTTGGCTCTTTCCAAGAAGTGAACTGCAAGTGACTGGGGTTTCATGACACTCTCAGCTGGAGGGAGACACTTCCTGTGTATTTTTCAAATCTGTCCTTACAAACACCAACACTTAGAAGACTGAAATGTGGGAAAAGGCTCTGTTATGCTCACCCAGACATTTTGACACCAGGACAGCCACAGTGGTTTAGAAGGGGTAGCCCACCCAGTAGAAGGTTAGGCTGGCCTGGGTTCTCCTCCCTTTACTAGATGATTGCATGTAAGGGTCCTTGGCCTCAGCTGGAATGGTGAGGCTTCCTAGAGCAACTCCTCTGTCACACCATCCATAGGAGCACAATGGCATCTCCAAGGAAAGAGGGAGGTAAAAAAGGCCTAAATTCTTTTAAAACAATTAAGAAAACCCAACCTCTAGAAAAAAAAAAATTAAAAATAAGAACAATTTGCTATCACATCCTTGCAGGAGGAGTCCTAGGACTTCTCATGACCCACTTCTTCACAATGGCTACGAAGTCCAGGTCGCTGGGAAGCCCTGCTGCCAGACTGAAAGCAAAACAGTATGACTAATGTTCACTATTCAAAGCTATCCTTGATGTGAAGCCAGTTAGGCAGAAGTGAGTGTTTTCATTGTATTTTTAGGTATTTCTCCCAGCCCACTTTGCTTCTCTGCTTGGGAGCTCCTTCAAATAGAAGATGCTGGAAGTATCACTTCCCTGTATTTGAAAAAAATGGGGAAAAACAGAGAGGCAAAACCCACACACCACAGAACGACATGATTGCTTGTAAAACATTTCCTTTTAAAAACTATTGTACAACTCCCTAACTTGGTTTAATTAATGTGCAGTTTAAAACATATAAAATGCCTTAAAGCTAAATGATTTCTTGGTTTTACAAGTCTCCCTCCCCCCATTAAAAAAAAAAGCATGGGTGGACTGGCATTGAACACCTGGTACAGAGTTGCGCACCAATTTGCCTTTAATTCTACATGGAGCAGTTTTGATTTTAACCTACTGTGTTTAGAACTCATACCGTATACTTTACAGTATAACCAGCTACATAGATGTCTTTAATCTCTTAACACGATAAGAAAAAAAATCACTGTAAGTCGCAGTCCCTTTGATAAATGATTATGGTGACACATGCAGTCCTCCTCAGAGCCGCTGCCGCCACACACGGGATGTGATTTTCTCCAGTGCTGCCGAGGGGCCTGATGCCACAGGGCCGGGGGCTGCGGCTGGGCCAGCACACTGCTGCCCCGGTGAACAGCGTTCTGCAGTCATTGGGCAAAGCTGCGGTGAATTGTCTCACTCAATATTTCACCTTCATCACCACCACCACCGACCCAACCCAACGCCCCAGGGAGCACACCCTCCTCCCCGGCTCAGCCGCAGGAGATCACCGTGAAGCGCTTGGAAATGCACGACATGTTGTGGAGGACGATGCCCAGGAGAAAGACCAGGACGCAGGCCACCAGGATCACAGTGCAAACTCCCGACCAGGTGGAGCTTTTCACAACGCCTCTGCGGTCCGGCTCCTCTGCTTCCGCCTCGGCAGGGAGGCCGCCCTGCAGCGGCTGCTGCTCCGCCGGGATCGTCACCACTGCCAGGGACTTCTGCTGGCTGCCGGGCAGGAGGCGGCAGCCGATGTCTCCCGGCAGTAGCGCCCTCTCCTTGGACAGGGGCAAAGGCAGCATGTAGCACCCATTGCTGGGGAGTTTGATGAAGACGGGGGTGTGCTCCGAGGTGTGGGGGATTGCAATGACAGCAATCACCTCGGGGTCATCGGGCAGCTGCGACACAGAGTACCCCGGCGGCAGCTTGGTGATCCCGCGGCACCAGGGGCACCGCAGGTCCTTCTGGCTGGTCCTCATCTGCTGCAGGCATACCGAGCAGCAGGTGTGCTTGCAGTCCAGCAGCTTGGGCCGCCGGCGGGGGCTGTAGTAGTTGAAGCAAATCTGGCACTCCAGTAGAGAGTCCTGGGACAGGGTCTCCATGGTGGCCAGCGCAGGGGGGCACGGCCGGCCTCACAATGAGCCTCAGCCCTGCGCTCCACAGACAGGGGCAGCACCCGCCTTCCCTCTGCTTCTCCTCAGGACAGTGCCTGCCCTCCCAGCGTTGCTCCTCAAGGCAGAGCTCGCCTTCCCATCACTTCTCCTCAGGGCAGTGCCGGGCAGCAGCTAGGAAGAGTGCAGGAAAACCTCCAGCCTTAACCTTTCAGCACCTGAGACAAACAAAAATTTGAACGAACAGGTTATTTACAGGAAGCAGCGGGAACAAAATGTCCAGCTAAGTGCAGATAAAAACTAGTGCTGACCTTGTAATCTGCTGGAAGAAACAAATTTGCAACCCTTAACCAGAAAACATCTTCCCACTGGCTTCACCAAACTGCCCAGCAGCAAAGCTACATGTCAGCCATCACTAGATCTCCTTTTGTTTTCTCCCCCAGCTATAAAATCCCCACCAAACCACCAGTCCACCACTCATATTTATACCCGTAACAAGTGAGGCTGTAGTTCACTAAGCAGGTCCTTTAGCATCTACCTCCCACCATATTTTCAGCCCTTCCTGCACCTTAACAATTGTTCTCATTTAATCCTTTAAACCGCTGAGGATTTTTAGCTATTTGGCTCAACTGCTAAGTCTGCATGAAAGGTAAGGAAAAGAATGAAAAAGAAAGAAAAAATATGTTTAAACAGATGCATTTCCACAGGCTCCTGAACTGATGCCTGTGCATGAATGAGCAACCAAGTAACTATACTCATATGCCCACATCTGCACACAACCAAAACGAATGGCATGGTTTCCAATCAAGCTGTTGGCCTGGTTATGCAAGCCATTTGTTGCACATGGCCCTCTGAAACATACATCTTCTCACCAATGAAAACTTTACTCAAGACAAAAGACTCTGTTTAGAACCAGGATCGCCAAATACCATGGAAATCAATTTGTTAATGCACTGAATTAAAGGCAACTTGTTACTAGACTTCACAGAATCACACAGAATCTCAGAATATTAGGGCTTGGAAAGGACCTCAAAAGATCACCTAGTCCAATCCCCCTGCCGGAGCAGGAACAGCTAGATGAGGCTACACAGGAATGTGTCCAGGCGGGTTTTGAATGTCTCCAGAGTAGGAGACTCCACAACCTCCCTGGGCAGCCTGTTCCAGTGCTCTGTCACCCTCACTGAGAAGAAGTTTCTTCTCAAACTTAAGTGGAACCTCTTGTGTTCCAGTTTGAACCCATTACCCCTTGTCCTATCATTGGTTGTCACCAAGAAAAACCTGGTTCCATCCTCATGACACCCACTCTTTACATATTTATAAACATTAACGGGGTCACCTCTCAGTCTCCTCCAAGCCACAGAGACCCAGCTCCCTCAGCCTTTCTTCATAAGGGAGATGCTCCACTCCCTTCATCATCTCCGTGGCTCTGCGCTGGACTCTCTCCAGCAGTTCCCTGTCCTTCTTGAGCTGAGAGGCCCAAAACTGGACACAATATTTCAGATGTGGTCTGACCAGGGCAGAGTAGAGGGGAAGGAGAACCTCTCTCGACCTACCTGCCATTGGCCTTCCTGGCCACAAGAGCACTGTGCTGGCTCATGGTCATCCTGCTGTCCACCAGGACCCCCAGGTCCCTTTTCCCTACACTGCGCTCTAATAGGTCATTCCCCAACTTATACTGGAACCTGGGGTTGTTCCTGCCCAGATGCAAGACTCTACACTTGCCCTTGTTATATTTCATTACATGTTTCCCGCCCAACTCTCCAGCCTGTCCAGGTCTCGCTGGATGGCAGCACAGCCTTCTGGCGTGTCAGCCGCTCCTCCCAGCTTGATGTCACCAGCAAACTTGCTGATAGTACACTCTATTCCCTCGTCCAAGTCACTGATTAATATATTGAATAGTTCTGGTCCCAGTACCGACCCTTGAGGGACTCCACTAGATACAAGCCTCCAACTAGACTCTGTCCCATTGACCATGATTCTCTGGCTTCTTTCCTTCAGCCAGTTCCCCATCCACCTCACTACCCGATCGTCCAGACCGCACTCCCTCAGTTTAGCTGTAAGGATGCTGTGGGAGACTGTGTCAAATGCTTTACTAAAATCAAGATAGACCACGTCTACTGCTTTGCCACCATCTATCCACCTGGTTATGTCCACATAAAAGGCTATGAGGTTGGTTAAGCATCTCCTTGGTGAAGCCATACTGACTGCCCCTAATTACATTCTTATCCTTGATATGCCTTAAGATTGCTCCAAGGATAAGTTGTTCCATCACCTTCCCAGGGACAGAGGTGAGGCTGACCAGTCTATAGTTACCCAGGTCCTCCTTCTTGCCCTTTTTGAAGACTGGAGTGACATTTGCTTTCCTCCAGTCCTCAGGCACCTCTCCCATTTCCCACGACTTAGCAAAGATGATGGAGAGTGATCTAGCAATGACCTCAGCCAGCTCCCTCAGCACCCATAGGTGCATCCCACCTGGACCCATGGATTTATGGACGTCCAGATTGCTTAATTGCTCCCTAACCCAGTCCTCATCAAACGAAGCAAACTCCTCCATTGTCCTGACATCCGTTGCGGCCTCGGCGGTACGGGGCTCCTCAGGACAGTCTCTGGCAGAGTAGACAGAGACAAAGAAGGCATTCAGTAACACTGCCTTCTCTGTATCTTCTGCCACCAGGGCACCCACCCCACTCATCAGTGGGCCTACATTGCCTCTAGTGTTAGTTTTATCTGCTACGTATTTGAAGAAGCTCTTCCTGCTGTCCTTGACCCCTCTCGCCACGTTTAATTCTAAGGAGGCCTTCACTTTCCTGGTTGCCTCCCTACACCCTCTGACAACAGCCTTATATTCATCCCAAGTGGCCAGCCCCTCCTTCCATGATCTATAAACTTTCCTCTTCCACTTGAGCTTACGCAGCAGTTTCCCTGTTTAACCATGCAGGTTTCCTAGCTCCCTTCCTTGACTTCCTATGTGTCGGGATTCTCTGATCTTGTGCCTGGTAGAAGCAGCCCCTGAACACTAACCAACTATCTTGGGCCCCTTTACCTTTAAATACCCTTTCCCATGGGATTTCCCCTAGCAATTCCTTGAAAAGGCCAAAGTTTTCCCTACTGAAGTCCAGGGCTGCAATTCTGCTTGGTATTCTGTTCCTGACACATGAGATCCTGAACTCCACCATCTCATGGTTGCTGCAGACATGGCAGCCCTCAGTCTTTACCACTTCAACCAGACCCTCCTTGTTAGTGAGGATGAGATCCAGCAGTGCACGTCTCCCAGTTGGCTCCTCCACCATTTGCATCAGAAAGTTATCATCAATGCACTGGAGCAACCTCCTAGACTGTGGCTGGTTGGCTGAGTAGTCCTTTCAGCGAACGTCAGGGAAGTTAAAATCCCCCACAACAACCAGGACCTGTGACTGTGAGGCTGCTCTCAGCTGTCTGTAGAAGGCCTCATCAACTTCCTCACCCATTTATGGACTGAATTCTATTCCATCCCACATTGGCACCCAAAAATGGAAGGAGGGAAGAGAAAATCACTTGCGCCACAAACTCTTTTACCAGCTGTCCCAAGGCCTTGAAAACTTTCTTCATTCCCCTCAGACTGCAGGATGCAGCTTCCTCCCCATCTGTCTGGAAGATCAGCAGTGGGTAGTAGTCTGTTGGGTGCACCAGGATGGGGAGCATCCTGGTGATGTCCCTGATGCAGGATCCTGGTAGACTACAAACTTCCCTACAATGAGAGTTAACTCTGCATATTGGGCCCTCCGTCCCCCTCAGAAGGGAATCGCCTACTACAATTACCCTTCTCTCTTTCTTATCTGAGCTGGTCTTGAGGTGTGGAGTCAATTGCGTCTTCCTATGTGACCTTGTAGACGGGCCTTGCACCACATCCTCACCTACCTCTTCTTCAAGATCCTGGGCCTCAAACCTATTACACAGGGGCATCTGGGGAAGCAAAGCAGGTAGGGAGCGGGGTTGCCTGTGACGCCGAACTGGAACTCGCTTCCAACCCTCCTTATCTTTTCGGTCCCCTATCTCTGCCCAACAGCAACAGGGCAGGTGCTGTCTTGGGTCTCCCCCTTCTGCCTGACAGACTTACTCTAAACTATTTGCCTTGTTCTAAATTATTCATTATAAAGAGATTCTTCACATTTCCCCCACTTATTTCTTATAGTTATTCAAAATAAGCTGCTGTGTTTACTTTCACAGTGAGTTGTTTAGCTTTGTTTGATTTTGGTCACTCCAACACACGATAAATATGTAGGTGCGACATTTTTACAGCTTTCTACCTTGCCTTCCTTGCTGTATTTGAAGAAGTATCAGCCAGAATCCACATCCAGAGAACACAATAAAGCAAGCCCAAAATACTTGCATGGTGACCTTTGATCTTATCTTATTGCAATGTTATACCCAAAACAGAGTTAACACCTGAGGACCACAGCTGTCAGCAGACTTTTTCCCTTCCATAGAAATATTTCTTGCTCTTCCCTATGGATCACTGCAATGAGGCTGCAACATGTTAATCAATGGGTGACATCACTAAACCAGAAATAACATAGTTCAAGAAGAGAAGGCAGGCACAGACATGGGATTTGCAATGCAGGACAACCCTCTGGAGCACACTGTCCCATATCCTGCTTCTGGCAGTTACCAGTGTTTGAACAGGGAAAACAAAATACACGTCATCTCTTCGGATACTAACAACTGATATCAACGACATCAGCGGAACTGGCCCTGCTGCTGATTTTGTAACAGCAGCAGATTTTGGCTCACAAGGCGCTTCAGCAAACACACAGTGACAATCCTGACTCAGGAGGGAGCAGGGGCTGCAGTTATGAAGGCAGGAGCTTGTGAAACATGGGCAATGGCACGTGCCTGAACAGCACTTTCGGGATGCTCTGCCTGGAGGAGGCACAGAGGCCACTGCTGGGAGAGACCCCCACCAGCATGAAGCTAGTACAGGTCCATCCAGCACCTGCTCCACACCAGCACCATATTACACATGGTGTTAACAGATACTCTATAGAATCACAGAATGGTTGGGGTTGGAAGGGACCTCTGGAGAACATCTATTCCAACCCACCTGCTAAAGCAGATCACAGCGGAGTGTGTCCAGGTGGGTTCTGAATGTCTCCAGAAGGAGACTCCACAACCTCTCTGGGCAGCCTGCTCCAGGGCTCTGGCACCCTCCAAGACAAGACGTTTCTCCTTGTGTTTAGGTGGAACCTCCTGTGTTTCAGCCTGTGGCCATTGGCCCTCACCCTGTTGTTGGGCACCACTGAAAATCGCCCCTAATTGTCTTTGCAGCACTGTGCTGGACTCTCGAGTAATTCCTTGTCTTTCTTAAACTGGGGAGCCCAGAACTGGACACAGTACTCCAGATGCAGCCTCACCAGGGCAGAGAAGAGCTGGAGGAGAACCTCCCTTGACCTGCTGGCCGTGAGTGCAGATGGAACTCAATGCTGCAGCAGATTGGGCTGCGCATACACCAACCCTGTGCAGGCCGCACCGAAGAAAAGTGGGAGAAATTGAGTAGAGATTTAAATCTTCTTTATCCTCTCCTTCCTCTTACTGTCTCCGTGCCACTACGGCACAGGCAAGCACAAGGGAAGACTGTCAGAAAGGGTTATTAAATGACTTTGGAGTACCTAAGAGAGAAAAACAAAGAGAGCTATCCACAATGTTAGGCAACTCCTGGCTGAAAAACACTAAGAGACAAAGGTCAGATTAGAAATTAGTTATAGGAACTCAGAAGGGAATCACTGGAGCCATCAGATCCAGTTTTCAGCCACGAGCAACCCAGCGGTTTTGTATTTTGCGCAGAAGTAACCATACAAAATCTTCACAGTTAGGCACCACCCAAGCCAAACATTACAAGTCAAACATTACAAGAGGCAACTGTCATCTACTATATCTACAAATCTATCCAAAAAAACCCAGGTATAACAATACTGCAGTATTATTATGAGAAAAAGCCCCAATGTCTGGAAATTCAGAAGGTAAGGCTTATGTTTAAAAATAGAGTGGAAGCACTCCTTCTGCAGATGTATATCAGTATCTCTGCATAGAAGCTCTGCCCTCCACATTTTGGATGTCAACGACTGACTGAGGAAGTTCTCCAATCTCATTTAGCTGTCACCCACAATCATCTCTCTCCACTTAAAGTGCTGAAGGTAAACCAGTTTCTATTGATGTGAATGTGATTGGGATCAAGATCATTTTTCTGACCTCAGATCCTTGTCCAGGTGTCACATACTCATGTGCTATCAAGCCACTCATCCCTGTCCCAGTGACAGGGTAAAAGATCAGTGCTAGGAGAGAATGACATGAGGTATTCAGAACTGCAGAAGAAAACAGAAGTCACCTCCAGGCAAACAGCACCCTAAGGAAAAAGAACATCCATCCCAAGGAGAAGGTCTCGGTTGCTTTGAACGCTAAGTAATGCTGTGAAGAATTTCTCCAGGAGGTCAGAGTTTTAAAGCACTAGTGTAATCTGCAATCTATAGGAAGAAAAAGGAAAAGAACAGAGACACATTAAAAGATTAAGATAAAGCTTACCACCTACATGACATACATTGTTCAGAACCTGTAAATATAGTCGCAACCCCATTTTGACCTGGTGCTGAATCAAAGAAACAGTCACTTCCAACTGTGTGTCTTGAAGTTACTTTTTTCTTTTCCTTTCCTTTTTATTTTTTTTTTCTTTTTCCCAAAAGAACAACTATAAACATTATTTCAAGTGACAAGGTTGCATTGTGCATATTCCTACACTGAATTATGACATTTGTTACTTTCCAAAAATGTCTCATATTTAATGATCGGAGGTGTATTTTGACAGATCAGTAGTAACAACAGGTGAGCAGAGAGGTTAGCATGATTCCTTCAGCATACGTCTAAAGACAAGTTAAAGAGTAGCCACAGTCATCTAACCCCTTGGCCTTTGCTGACACTGCCTTGTGCAAAGGTTGAATATGAAGCTTCATGGGAGCAACGTCACTTTATTCTCAATCGTATGTACTGAAAGCCCCACAACCCTCCTAAATTCTGCCACAGATCAATTTGGGGGATAAAAGAAAGTCAAGCCATCATCTAGAGTCAAACTGCATAATATCTATTGGATTCATTTTGTAATACATAGTTTGGAAGGAAAAAAGCCACAGGAGCTCTCTCAGTATTTCTCTACCACTTCACTTTAATAACTATGCCAAGATTTAATACTGCAGCAGTCCTCCGCTTGGAATGGGGACTGAATTCCATACCAGTCAGGGGTACTGAGCCATCACAGGTGAGCACCTTGCTCAACACTTACTCAGACTGGACTCTTCCCAGGGCTTTAAGCACCAAGACCAAGAGGCAGCTAGGCTGCACGTGAGGGCGTGGCTGAGGTCAGCGTCAGCCAAAAACATTTTTTCCTCATTATTTGCCCTTGTCACTCAGTGACAGCAAAGAGGGCGAGGGGACTGTTGACAGGAAAATGGGGTGCAGGGGGAAGAATTGGAAAAGACTGTCAGGGATAGCTGTAGGTCCCTGCAAGAGAGACAGCGTATGTCTGTGTGGATAGAGAGATGCATGTCAAAGGGAGGGCTGGGGAATGTGACAGTGAAACCACCCACACAGACAAAAGCAACTGCAGCTGCGAGTAGTGACTCTGCCCGGCACAAACCTGATAGCAGCTCGAAGCTCTTCAGGGCTGAGATCTAACTAGTAACACAAATAAAAACTAACTGGGTATGAAAACCCACAAACGCCAAAACTCCAACATCATAAATGTACAGCAGAAGCAAAGGAAGCAAGAAGAGAGAGGCCTTGCAAAGCAGCACCAGGAGACCTCTCTGCCTCTCCCACACGCTCTTCCCCTTGCTGTGGGTCTGCCCAACATCCACAGGGCTGCCACTGGCCGGCGGGACAAGAGATCCGCAAGCTGTTACAGAGACCCAGGGAGGAACCTGCAGTTCTGATGAGTCCTGCAGCAGAAGATCAAGGTACAGCTGGGTGGCTGAGAGCACGGCACAAAGGTCCTCCTTGCAGATTTGGGCTGCCCTCTGTACAAGCCAGTTTTTAAGATTTGAGAAATGATCGTGTGACTCGAGCAATAAACGTCTGGAGAAAAAGAAAAACAACAGGTGTTTCAGCTGTTTGTCAATCAGGCCATCTGTTCTGCTGGTACCTTATAGGAGGCCACAGCAGAGACCCAAGCTCCCTTTTTTCAGGTGAGCAGGAAGGAAGGAGGCCAGGAATGCCAAGGCATCAGCTTCCTACTCCCCAAGAAGGGGGGAGGGGCATTTGTTGCATTATTGGAGTTCATAGCTTCCCAGTACAATGTAGGGAGGTGCTGCAGGAGGTGAACAGATGAAGGTTGTGGCAGCTTGTGGACCACAGCTACAAACATCAAGTGGGAGAAGAAAGCGCAGGTTTGCTGCAGAGAAAGCTCTGCACAAACCCTAACTATAAAGTGGTCCCCAACGGGCCAGATCAGAAAATACAACTATTTTTGGAACCCAGTGCAAAGAAAGACACTGAACATCCATGACGGGAACTGGACTACAAGACAGAGAAGAAAATATTGGCAAATCCTTCCCTATTGACGTAATATTTTTTTCTATGTAAGGACAACCCCAGTGGTACTAAGCAATGGAAACCACAGACTTGGAAGAGCTACAGCCTCCACTGGAGAACTCAGAACTATCTTCACACACACTTCCTAACTTATTAGGACTCTATACTAACTTGAAAGCCCCAAGTCTATACTTTCATGATGTCTGTGGAATCCAATACCATTCACAGAAGATTAAACATCATCTCACATTTTTAAAGACTGGCTCTGAGGCATGCTGATGTACTTAGCTGATCACTGAAAGAAAGCCTCAAAAACTTTGCACAGACCTATGCATGTATTTCAGGCATGTTCTTGCTGTACAGCAAGGTTAGCAAGACTCTCGGCAAGGAAGTGCACTGATGATACTTCACCTTTCTCAAGGAAGATTCATTACGTAAACTCCCCAAACACATTAAGAATTCTTTGACAGTATTACCAAGTATGTATGATTTATGATGAAGAAAAATGCGTTCATTTCAGGTGCCCTTAGGCTGGAAAGGAGATGGGGGTGGGGAAGGTACTGCTCTCAACAGGGAAACTAATTGCAAGAATCATCTGCCCACAGATATTGAAGGAAATGTGTGCTAAAGTAGCTTCAAACTGATAGTGAGCAGGAAGGAACATATTTAATATTTGGAAGCATTTCTGCTACAAAATTGAGCACCTGTGTATGTTTTCAACAAATTCATGTTTGGACAAATCCCACTGGGGCTGTTGCAAATGCCAAGGACGTATTACCTGATTTCCCCTGAATAACCTTCACTAAATGATCCTATTTATTTTTAGGCTGTTCTATAGCACTAATTACCATAGTAACTGAGAACGGCACAATTAATTAATTTATTCATCACAACACCCTTGTTAAGAGAGAGGTATTATCATCATTATATCCTTTCATCATGTAAGAAAAGAAGTGCTGAGGGACAAAGCAGTTGGTCCAAGGTCATGCAACACCATCCATATTGCCTCAAAGCTCTTGGACAACTTCAGCACAGCTGCACTTTTCACCTCATGAGCCACCAGGCGTAAGTGACAGGTTCTGGACAGATTCTTTTTTTTCTCAACAGTGAATCAACAAAGCTCAGAAAAACACCTGTTTCTTCCCATCTCCAACAGCTGGCAGGATCTCCATGGTATGCCTGAGATTTTTTGTGGCTCTCATTGAACATATCAGCTTTTCCACAAACCATGAAAATCACAAGAACTTGTGATCCAGAAGTTAAAGCACCTCCATGGACACAGTTCATCCATCATGTAGATTACAACTGACAGACTGTATACATTCTGAAGGACATAAAGCTAACAATACGACAACAAAGTTAATCCATTCTTCTCTCCAGAATTATTACACCTATTTTCCAGGCACCTTCTTCTATGTCAGGCAGCCCACACCCACCACCCTTTCCATTTAGTTATTCACAACTGCACACGAAAATTGCAGAACGGGAGTGTTTTAATTTGGCCAAATCTTTAGCCACTGCAAGTTGGCATTGATCCTTCAGCTTTAGCCCAGCCCTTGCCAAGATGAGAATCAGGTATACACATTCCCAAATGCATAAAGCCACATAAAACAGAGCTGAGTGAAACTGTGATATATGAGTCTACAACATGCTATGAACCAGCACCAGGGGATCCATGCCGATGGAATCTGCTCTAGATGATCTCAACAGCACTGCAGCTGTCCTGCCTCCCATCCCTCTGGCAGCTGAGCCAGCGGAGGTGGATCACAAAAAGGAGCCGAGTTGCAAGGTATCGTCCCACAACATTTACCTTAGAAATTGTCACCAGCCAGCCCTAGCAACAGACAGAAAGTTCACCTGAAGAAAGGTAACTAGATGCAGAAGTTTACATTTTGGGAGCAAAAACAGATCAGGTGGAAACACCAGCCTTTGGTGTTCATAGAAAACAGAGAGAGACTCACATGCCGCTGGTTGTTCCATCTCATGTCATCAGCTGCGCTGCTTCCTCCTTTTATCTGCAAACTTTGACACGTCCACATTCCCTGGCTCCAAAGACCTTATTTTGGTCAAATATGACCAGGATAAGCTGCACTTTGTTCCAACAGCAAACACTACTAATCACCTGCAACGTGCCAGGTCAGCAAACAACGGGTACAGTTTCTTACTGCTGAGTCAAAACAGCACAGCCACGTTCATCACACAGTTTCACGCAAGGTGCTTTATGATTGAGAAACACTATTTGAAATCAGAATATTCCACAGAAATTATTCAGACATGCAGGGACAAAAAGCAGACAGCTTTCCTTTCCACCCAGCCTGACCTGCTCCTCACCAGCCCAACTCTGACCATCTGCAGGTTTTTGACAAGGTCACTTGTCAAGCTCCTCCAGAGCTACTTTTCCCCACCATCTCCTGGGCTCTCTCCAGCCTGGCAGAGCCCTGGGGACCCCCGGGTGCAGCTCTGCCCCCAGAGAAGGAGTGCGAAGATAGTCCTAATCACTTCTGCTGTCCCTAAGTCCTAGTGCTTCTCTTCCTGCATGAGGGGTGCACTGACAGGATTAGAGACCTGACTGTGGTCCTAAGACATCCCAAATCTGAAAATTTCCCTGCAGAGGATATTGAAAGGTTCCCTCCCAATTTGCAAATAAGCAAAATCTCCAGCGGTCAAAGAAAGCATCCCAAGGGATAGTGCTCATTCCTACCGCCCACTCTGAGCACAACACTTGCAGGGCCATTAGCACTTCTTCAGTTTTGCTAGCTCTTAATTAGGCCTGACTGACTCCTAAACCCCAGGGTGAGAGGAATTAAAAGCCACAGTTTTTCCCCTACCAAGTGAGAGACCTATTTGTCATTCAAACTGACATCAGGAGGAATGAGGGTGGGAAGAGTGGCATGAAAAGAAATCTACCTCTCGCCCCCAGAATAAGTAGTTAATTATGATCAGGATATAAGGAGCAGGTAGTTGGCAAAGCGGATCTAGAAGTTGCTTCCCGAACTTAAAGTCACAGTTTAAATCACTAAGGCCAAAACGCCACAACCTTACAGGAGGAGCTTCGCCCAAGCAAAAGGGAAACCTATGAGTGTTAAACTCACCCTCTGTAACAGCTGTTAAATGCAATGCAACATCTTCTTTCCAAGATATTTTCATTTATGACAACATGACAGAATTCTGTGGCATTCAAAATGCTGAGAGAGGCATGAAGCACCTGATCACTTAAATGACAAATTTTGCTCTCCTATTAGAGCTTCATGCTTCATCTGCCATTGATAGAATTTGCCTGATACCTGAAGATAAACTTAATTAAAATACTCTTCCCTCCCTCCCCTGAGGATTTGGTATTAGACTTACAAAATACACCATAAAAAAAAAAAAAGTCATTTTAAATAAATCTCAAATGCAGACGTTTCTCACTGATACAGGTCAGTGAGCAATTGAGTGACTGAGTTTGAATTAGTGCATTAAGACACCAATCTATAATTACAGGAGAGAGTGCTACAGCCCTCTGAGGTCACTGAGTGGGTTTTGATAAAACTAGGTCAAAACCTACCTGCCCATGGGCCCAAACAGAGGAGGAGAGAAAGGAATCCATCCTCACACGTTCATACATTGCCTATACGGTGCAAAAAACTGAAAACTCAATTTCACACCTACCACAGGAAACAGAAATCCTTCAAATGAGTTTTTAATTGTCACATATCTGCTTTGTGGTCCCACCTTGTATGCCCCATCTGCTTAACACGCTCTGCACTCACCCAGCACAGCTGCCTGAGGACGTGATTCTGAGACCCTCATCACCACACGGTTGCTCTCAAGGTTTGCTAGTATGGTTTGCGGTTTGTTTTGTCTGGTTGTGGGAAGGGGTTGTTTCTTTTTATGCTTTAGAAGAAAAGAAAGAAACAAAAAAAGGCAACAGAGGGGAATCAAAATAATTAATCTTTTCACATTGAAATAGATGGGATTAAGAAACTGGAAAATATTTTTTAGAAGCCACAAAACGTAAGGAAATTCTCTTATTTCATAGGCCATAAAAATGCAGAATAAGGTTTGAAGGAGAATTAAATGGTGGGGAGGGGAAGCTTTTTTTATCTCTTTACCTTTCTCCTGAAATCAGATAAGTAGGCAGCGCAAGGGAGTAAAGTCCCCTGTTTATCAAGAGAAAAGGTGTAACAGATGCCCTAACACAGAATAACCACTTCCAAGAGCTTATCCTCACAAGAGAGTGGAAGATAACCAACCAATATACTTCCTCAAGGTCAACTGCTATGTCATTTCTTAATGCAGACAAATGGTGATCTTCATGCATTTTCAGTTTCTGATAAGCACTACAGCTACTCCAGGTCATGGCACTGGTCATCCTGGTTTGCAGACTACACCAAAAGGGACTGGAACAGGTCCAAAAGCTCCTTTCTTATAGGAAGCTAATCATTCACCCTGTAACACTCTGTCTGCTAGTAATATTAATACCACCCTCACTTCCTGAATTTTGGGAACAGTCCAACTCTCACTGCAAATATGGATCACAAGCACAGTTAGACCAAACCTGAACTGCATATATATTGATGATTTCCCATTTTGTGATTTATCTCTCTGTCTTTATACCAGCAAAAGCCTCCAAAAGAGATTTACCAGGCTATATTGGGTAAATAATTCCTTCCAATACTTTTCCAAACCCCATGTTTCTACCTGTGACAATAAACAATCCACAAGCCCCAGTTCAAACAAGTTGCAAAGTGCATGGCCTGACATTAGCCTCAGAAGTTAACGGGATGACACAAACTCTTGAGGTCAGTTGCACATTTACGTACTTTACACACTATCCATTAACACAACCAACACAGAACCAACATCAGCAGCCACAGGCAGATCAAGGTCATCTCTATGTGCAGATGCCTCTGCTTCCCCTACACCACCCTGAAAATGTGTGACCTGAGGAAACAACCCAGCCTTCCCAAAACAGCTGTAACTAAAACAAGTGGCCCGACATTATGACTTGAAGCCCCAGTACCACCAGGGAAACTTTCAGACCAGTGGTGAGACAACGAACAGACACCAGGAAAGGCTCCCAGCTCTCTCCTTCATGCCTACAGACTGGGGCATGCCCACGACAGAAACAAGACGACTCCCACAGACGGACTTTAGGAGGAAGCTTAGAAGAGAGCGAGGGGATTTGCATGGAGTTTCTCACATGAACAAGCACCATTTGCAGACAAAAGCAGTCTTGCAGATAAGCAATGTGGTGTTCTTGACTGTGATGACCATAATCCAGGTTAGCACCACCCCAACCCTCTCCGGTGGGCTGAGATGAATCACAGTTCTGGGAGACTGAGCTCAAAGCTGCAGAGCTGGTAGCCCCTCTGCTCTGGCAGCCACGCTGTTTTCAGACCAGCACTGGCTGCTCAAACACTCAGGCACAGGAGGATAAACTATTCATGCCAATATTATGTAAAATCTACTGTCGCTTTCCTTCATGATGACAGTATTTGATTCCAAGAGCCCCTCACATTCTGTAGCTGCAAGAAGTTTTATCAGACCTGCCAAGCGTCGTCAGGTTGTATTTCATTCTTTACAATGAGTTTCAAATTCGGGCCAGACATCACCATCATACCTCTGCCAGTCAAAGTTTGGCTGCTTTTGAAACATGCTGGTGTGAAAATACCCTCCACTTGGCAGCACTTAACTAACAGTATATGGCATTTTTGCTGTATGAAGGAGTGCAAATGCTCAGAAAGGACTGTGTTATGCCACATGGGAGCAAAACAAACAAAAGGAAGCAAACTGTTTTACCTCTCAATTTTGAGCCTAGTTCTGTGGTCCTTGCAATGTAACAGTAGAACAAACTTAGAAAAGATAATTAGCATAATATTGCTAATGCTCACAACTTCATCACCATCCCGATAGTACACAGTGATGGCGAGTCCTAGGCTCACAGGAACATGGCCAATGAATTCAGACCTCAGTAAAAGAAAGCTGCTAGCCCCATTTTTTTCTGAAGAAAAGCCTGAAAACATGAACTTCAGAAGCCCCAAATCCCAGTTAGGTAGAACCCTGTAAACTTCCATTTCTGTGTTGCAAGCCAGTCTCATGATTTCTGCATGTGAGTTAGAGCTAACCAAAGAAATGTAGTCTAAAGGTGAACAATCTCATTGGCAGTTTCAGATCAAATTAAGCAAATACTTTCTCCTTAGGCAAAAACAATCATTTCCATTAAAATGTCAGGTCATTTCAGCTTTCATTTCAGTTTAACTGTTTTCTTTCAGAAGAATAAACTTATACAAAGTTAACACAAAGGCCAAATATGACTTTTCATAGTGACTCTGGCACAATTTTTCTTCTGATGTGGCCAGCCACCGAGTGAGCCAGAAGTATCTTTTACATCACTCTACTGCTGAATGTGGAATGCTTAAGTCTAGCAATACACCATGATTTCTTTTTCTTTCCTAGTCTAGCAAAAGCAAATGAGATAAATAGACTGCAACTATCAGCAGTAGTTTGATAGCAGTATATTTACAAATACAGTTATTCAGATTTTTTGGCTGTTGACTTAAAAAAAAAAAAAATCACAACATGGGGCGTTTTCATAGAATCATTTTGGTTGAAGAGACCCTCAGGATCATCAAGTCCAACCATAACCTAACTCTGTCACCAAACCATGTCCCTAAGAACCTCATTTCTACATCTTTTAAACCCCTCCAGGGATAGTGACTCAACCACTCCCCTGGGCAGCCTGTTCCAGTGCCTGACAACCCTTTCCATGAAGAATTTTTTCCTAATATCCAATCTAAGCCTCTCCTGGCGCAACTTGAGGCCATTTCCTCTTGTCCTATCACTTGCTACTTAGGAGAAGAGACCAACACCCTCCATGCTACAACCTCCTTTCAAGGAGTTGCAGACAGCGATCAGGTCTCCCCTCAGCCTCCTCTTCTCCAGGCTAAACAGCCCCAGTTCCCTCAGCCGCTCCTCATCAGACTTGTGCTCCAAATTCTTCACCAGCCTCATCGCCCTTCTCTGCACAAGAGACAAATTTTCCACAGACAACTCACATTTCATGACATGACTGAAGCCTGAAGAGGACTATGTGGTTGATAGGATTAATGGTTTTTACATGCATGTCTTGCTAAAGAGCTAAAGAAACTTACTTTGAAAGGGCAGGTGGTTCAGGGCTTTCTTAAATAGTCTCAAGAGTACATCCCAAAATCATTAATCACTTTTAAAAACTTAGATATGCTTCACCACATATTTCCAACATGTATTCCACATAGCATCACACTGAATAGCAGGTATGAACCAAAGAGATGCTCTAGGGACTGATAAAAGAAAGAAAAGGCTAGAAGTCTGTGTTGCCAGTCTAGAAATTGCTGTATTGGAAGAGATGATCTAATTGGACACAGTGTGCATATACACAGCTTTATACATCTATGCAGGATTTCACCAGATTCCACTCAATTGAGGTCTTTATTCCATTTTTCTTATAGTATTCTGTGTGCTCTACAGTGGTGCGCTGAACACAGGAAACATCAATGTACACAAACAAACCGATGCCAAAGGAACCACAATGACTCAGGCCCATTGAGGATTTGGCCCATAGACAGAAAATCAATGTTACAAAACAGATTCAAAAAATACCTCTTTTCTACTGCCAAAACAAGTTCTCAACTAGAATGAAAAAAAAAAAAAAATCAGCTCTGGACCCAGATTTGCATTGTGCCACAAACTACAACATCCTTGCCTTTCCAGTCAAAAGGTTTTCAGAATTATTTAGTTTACTGACATCACTGTTACTTTTTCGAGCTGGGTCAGTGTTTTCCTAACTTTTGCTTAAGTGACTACACTGTCAGGTGGCTTTCACTTTAATGATTACTGCTTCAAAAAGCAAACAAACACACTCTCTTTTTACCGTAAGTAATTTTGGTTCTGTTGCAACCAGAGAAACTATAGAAATATTTTACTATATTAAGACAGAAAGAAAAAAATATTTCATATGTTACCAAATAACAGCATAGATTGGAAAAAACTTTTCTGTACTTTATACCACTCCTTCACACTGTGCTCTGTATTTTTTAAGCAGTGAAGCCTCTGCCAGTTTATTTCACTCTGGGTTTGCAGGACACTTGCCAGAGTGAGGTCTTTCCCAATAAAAACTGTCATTAAGTGAAATGACAATTAAAAAAAATAATGTAATGGTAGAAATAGAAATAATTAGTCCTGTTATTATTACTAACATCCACGCTCTTTGGTCTAAGCTCTCATCCTCTAGAGCAGCTGCCTCTAGAAACGAGACAGCGGATAGAGCAACTGCCAGCAGGTGGCACTCCAGAATATAAACCATTAAGCACCAGGGCCAAGAAGGCAACTGCTGCTTGGCTGTCCCACTAGCTTGCTTTCACAGAATGTTAGGGATTGGAAGAGGCCTCAAAAGATCATCTAGTCCAATCCCCATGCCAGAGCAGGAACAGCTAGATGAGGTTACACAGGAAGGTGTCCAGGCGGGTTTTGAATGTCCCCTGAGAAGGAGACTCCACAACCTCCCTGGGCAGCCTGTTCCAGTGCTCTGACACCCTCACTAAGAAGAAGTTTCATCTCAAATTTAAGTGGAACCTCTTGTGTTCCAGTTTGAATCCATTACCCCTTGTCCTTTAGCACCCTTCAGGAGGTTTGGTTGGGTTTAGGACTTCCATCTCCACTTTCCCGCTTCCAAACAGAAGGGACAAACACTGCCAGTCCCAGCTCTTAGCACCGTAAGATTATGCTGGTGTGGGATGGGATGCATCAGTAAGGTGAGATGCGCCTTGCGCAGTCATTTCTGAATGAGAGGAGGGACCAGCAGACACAAAGCACTGAGCTCAGTCCCTACTCCCTGCCAAAGGGCAGAGCTCCTGCAGGGCAGGTGGAGTTGCTTTCCCATGTTGTGTGTGCACAGAGAGATGGCAGCATCGTACTGCCTCCCACCACTCTCCTACGCTCCCCCAAACAAGCAGCAAGCTGGGACACAGTTGAAATAATGCTGGCTCCTATTGCTTTAAGACAGCAGTAACAACAAAAAATACACCCTAACGATTAAGAAACCAATTTCCCTTCTGTTGGTTTTTCAGCTATGCCCTACACACACATAACTGCTACCGTGCTCGCCTGCAGAAGTTATGAACCATCACTACACGTGGTTATGGTCGCTACAGATGGTTCCTCAAGGCACAGTGAAGACTCCCGCCCTCTTCTGAGCCTTCTGCCTCTCCCCAGCACTCACGCTCCTCTCACAGCAGAGTCAGTCAAATCGGCGCTTCTTCCAATCAAACACCGACTGCCAGGAAAGCCTCTGCCCAGTGGTCTTGTCAGCCAGAGGAAATAAATCCACCTCAGAGAGCTGTGGCTCACCCAGTCTTTGCAACTCATCCAACTGTAAGAGCAATTGCTTGTTCTGCCCCTGTTGGAAACCCTCCCAGTCCTTCAGTCTTCTAAATGAGGCCCTTTAAAACACTGTGCAACATGGGGGAGATATGAAGAGCTACCCTTAAACCCAGGAAGATTGAGCTATTCTCCCAGAAAATGAAATTTTAAAGAAAAAATCTGGAAGCCAGTTGCTTTGTCAAACTCCAGGCACCAAGCATAGCAGTCAACATTCAGAGAGGTAATGAAGTGGCTCAGTTGACAAAGTTGCAATTCCCCCATCATTCTCCCCTGTAAAAGTCTGGAGTTTAAAACACTGAAGGTCATACAAGTGGGTGGAAAAAAAGCCTGCATTTTTGTCAGAAGTCTTTACGAATTACCTAAATGCTATACAAATATGGAAAATAACTAGCCGTCTTGCAAAAAGCACAAGTATTTACTGCTTAAACTCTCCTTAAAGGCAAACTCGTACCATGGGATCCATCCACTCCTGTCAAAATAGCAGATAAGATCTGTCAGACCAGGATCTCCTATACATGTCAGTGGATCGCTGGCATTTCCCCACTGAATTGATCCCAAATGTAAATAGACACAAAACTGGAAAGAATTAAGGTCCTATCTGTGGATAAGAGCAACACACAAACCAAACAAAACCAGGCAAAGCAACGTGCCCTGCTTGCAGAAGTGGTCCCACAATCAGTGCCATATGATATCCATTATGTTTTAGGAAATTAATTTTCATCTGGAATTCCAAACTCATTTCCTCACAAGCAATAAACACATACCTTTTTTCTTGATGATTCTCTAACATCATCCACTGAAAGAGGCACAATTCAGCTCATGGTTATGTACTACACACACTGCACAAAAGTTCGCTCAATGCATGTTTTTAGAGAGTCTTTTATACACAAAGATGGGATGACGGCATGGAAAGAGGAACGGGGTGACTGTTCTTGCTTACTCTGCCTTCCTAGCTCCTATCCCAATGTGGATTTGGTTCATAAAGTACTTGCATGTGGAAAAGCAAGCCATGAAGCGTAATTGCAACTCATAGCAATCTGAACACTGAGCAGAAATGAAGCGTGTAACAACTGTCTGGTGACTATCATGAGACATCATAAATATTTCCAAGTCAGCAAGTTGCGCAGTTGTGGCTGTAAGAACTGACTTGGATCTCTCCTGTTTCCATGGATCTCCCTGAACAGATGCATGGATGGTCTCCTTGATGTTCCACCCACCTGATCAGGAAGCAGAACTAAGGAGTGCTCAGGCTTCGGTGTTCTCCTCGCTATTTGGTACAACACACAGCCTTCTCTAATGAGCGACCTCTCTTGATAGAGGAGACTGCAATTAGTGTGGACTCTCAAGAGCGTTCATGTTCCCGAGCAGAAAAATGTAGGCAAGCACATTGTAAGCAGGTCTAGAAAGGCACACAAAATTTTCCAGCACTGAATAGCCAATAGATATGAAAAGGGCCGATCCTTTTTTAAGTTCTGAATTTAACTTTAGAAGAAAACATGATATATTTACTGGAGGTGGGTGACCAAAGAGGGAAGGCAGATTAGAATGAAAGCTTCTCACTTTAAAGATGATCCTTCTATCCACCTATATTCTTTTTTCAGCTTGATTTTTGAAAATGAGCTCAGATTTTGCAAGCAGACTTTCAGGTTCCTCAAAATAAGAGCACAGGTGCAAAATACAGATTCTTAAATGTGAGTAATAGTACTGTAAGAATATAGTCATAAGATCGTTTTCTTAAGAAAAAAAATAATCATGAGGTATTTTCATTCTGTCCAATTGCATAACTCCTCTAAAGAAAGCAGTAAAGGTCACTGAAATGCACAGGCCATTGCTGATGGAAAAATGTTATTGTATATTGTTTAAAATTGCATGAAACAAATGAGCAACAGTGTTAGAAAATGAGACCTTTAAAGGAGTGAACTGAAAAATTCCAACTCAGCATGATATCCTGATTTAAAGTTGCACGTGTACAGGTTACGGCCACATCTGTGTCTCTCTTCATTTGAAAATGCAACAGTTTCATAATCTTATTAAAGGACAAGTTGTAGATTCTTATCACTTCATTAAATTGCCAGTGCATGATCTTTAATTTTTTTTTGTTCTTGTTTCATAACCACTCATTAACATAAAAAGATAAGAGTTTCTCCAATGGACCACAAAGAGGAGTTTCAGCCAGCAGAGGAATGAGTAGCACAGGGGAAACAGTTCTGCCTGTAACATGAGAAAAAATGAGTCCGGTTCCTCAAAATATCAAGGGATTTGCTTTAGCTCCTCCACAGGCTACAACAATAAAGTTCCTGTAGTGGTGGGGTCATGTTTCCATTGCCCTTCACCAAACACCACCACCCATTTTTGGGTCATGCTGACTCCAAACAAGTGGACATAAGGAAGAAGGCAAACATGTTACAAAATTGTCACCTTTGTTTAAGTAGCTCCTCACATTACCAAGGTGAGACCATAAGTAGCCCTCTATCTCACACCAAGATGTGGCTGCATCACAAGAGAGAAGACCTGGACTGTGAATCAGGACTCCAAGGGAGAAGCCAGCATGAGGATTTCTCCCTAAACTATTTTTGAACATGGCTATAATTTCCTCTTAAAATGCACATTTCCTTACCAAAACCCTTTTCACTGTCTTACCATGCCCTTTTGCAGGGATGTTCAGAAGCACCACTATGATATTCATTTATTTTATGTATGAAAATAGTTATAAATTTATATATGAGTTAAAAAAAAAAAAATCACAAGGACTTTGCAGGTGCATAAACGAATTCTCTACAACCTCGTCTCTTAAAAGCTGCAAAAACCAACCTGGATCCAGTCCTATCAACATTTCTTTATGCCAGTGACCCCTCCATAGGAAGCAGGACCACTAAGCTGGGCAAAGCCTCTTCCCCAAAAACTGTTGTATAGCACCAATTTGGGCCAGACTTGCCCAGAAATCCTTCCAGTAGAGAAGAGGTCACCCCACAAGCAGCCCTGTTCCCACCAAATGCCGATGTACGTGAGATGCTCTGAGAAGGAGGCCTCACTCTACCCGACCTTTATCTAAAGAAGAGGGAGGCAAAATCTCAAAACATTCAGCAAAAGCTTTCAAAAAACAGAACCACTGGATTTTTAAGACCACCTCAAAATCAACCTGACATGCCCTAGATTTCCTGATCTATTTTAAAATTCCTTTTCAACTGCTATTACTTGTGTTTTCTGTGAAAGCCACACAAACAGGCAGAGTGGCAGCTTGCAAGAGGTTGTAAGCTGAAAAGCAGAAGACACCGTGAAATTGAGAGAACAAAAAGAACAAGTTTCTGTACACTTGAAGACTTTCAGGAGGGTCGGGGTTTTTTCCTGAAGAGGGGCTGCTAATTAGCCAACAGTAGCAACAGTGTCCTTGTAAACACATTGCTTATTAAAAGCAAATTTGAGAGCAATACAACTTCACTGAATTCTCGGCAATCTGCTATTACTGACCAGTTTCTATACATGTTTAAACGTCATACACTGACGTATTTCCTACTCCATAGACTGACTATATAATCTGTCTGTTCAATCAATGCAACCCCAGTATTTCTGTTGATTTCTATTTTAAGAAGGGAATGTACTTCAGAAAATAAAATCTGAAGTGTACTTTATGCCTATTCCTGTTCCCAGTCTAGCTCCATTCCACACTTCAGAAATATTTATGCCAGACCAGCAAGAGAAGTGTCCTCAGGCAAATCAAATCACCATCTCCTACATGCTGTACTTTGAACTTCAATTCCTGCATCCTAGTATCACCCTTATTACTGCTGGGCAAACACCTGAAAAACCTAGTATTTTGCACTTGCAAATTAAGCCAATATGCTGATTTAAAATAAAGTCAGAGAAAACTGAGTTTTAATGGAAATTTGGGATTTCAAGTGAACACCTTGAACAGCTCTGTCACCTGCACTAGGGGATGCGTTGCCTTTTGACTAAATACTGGAAATTTGACAACCCATTTTCAGAACTGCAAAATGCTGCTTATACAAGCTGGAGGTACTTTTGTATGGGATGACCCATGTTCCCATTCTCCAACACTGATGGAGTTTCCCAGCTAGATTACATCTCCCATAACCACAATGACAACTCAACATGAAAAGAGGAGATGGAAGCCAGCCATCAAGTCAAGCCCCAAGGGAAGAATAGAAAAACAAAGTATGCTAATTACAGTTCCCATGGGAGATGGTGCTAGCATTCCTAAACCTAACCCTTCAGTTCCGTTTTTTGGGTGAAAGGACATTAGAGGGGGTTTTTTTCCCCTCCATAAAAGAAACCAATTAACTTCAACAAAATGAGGATGCAGACAAAACTTCCAGAAGGCAATGCAGGACAAATCTCCAACCTGCTGTAAAACCAACTGAAGAGGCAAACAGCTTCACCCTTTTACTGCTCTGAAGCTAAGGAGAAGGGATTTTTCTGCCCCAGGAACATTCCTGAGGCTTTGTAGCAATATACCCCTGACTCTACCTCTCACCACACAACTCTTCCCATTTTTAGTTTTAAAAAAAGCTACTACAAAGGACTGGATCACTAAACCCTTGTTCATTAAATCCCCTCAAGGATTTAGCTAGGCTGCACCAGTGTGACAGAAAGACCTTGATCTACTGTTTTCACAGTAGTGCCCCAGCACCTGACACAGAGGTGAAACAGAATTAAGAGGGGCTCACAGCTTCTGGATGCTGCAAGCACCGCACCGCATTTCCTCATGCTGCTAACATCTCCAATTAGCATATAAGTGGAGGGGGTCAGAGTGTCGCAATGGGACAAAAAGGCCAGAACACAGTACCCCATTGAATGTGGGGTGAAAAAAAGTCCCTTTCAGCTTCTGGTATTATTCAATATATTCATCAATTATTTGGATGAGGGAATAGAGTGTACTACCAGCAAGTCTGCTGATGACACTGAGCTGGGAGGAGTGGCTGACACGCCAGAAGGCTGTGCTGCCATCCAGCGAGACCTGGACAGGCTGGAGAGTTGGGCGGGGAAAAACTTAATGAAATACAACAAGGGCAAGTGTAGAGTCTTGCACCTGAGTAGGAACAATCCCAGGTTCCAGTATAAATTGGGGAATGACCTATTAGAGCGCAGTGTAGGGGAAAGGGACCTGGGGGTCCTGGTGGACAGCAGGATGACCATGAGCCAGCACTGTACCCTTGTGGCCAGGAAAGCCAATGGCATCCTGGGGTGTATGAGAAGGAGGGTGGTTAGTAGGTCGAGAGAGGTTCTCCTTCCCCTCTACTCTGCCCTGGTGAGACCACATCTGGAATATTGTGTCCAGTTCTGGGCCCCTCAGTTCAAGAAGGACAGGGAACTGCTGGAGAGAGTCCAGCACAGGGCAACAAAGATGATTAAGGGAGTGGAGCATCTCCCTTATGAGGAAAGGCTGTGGGAGCTGGGGCTCTTTAGTTTGGAGGAGACTGAGGGATGACCTCATTAATGTTTATAAATATGTAAAAGGTGAGTGTCACGAGGATGGAGCCAGGCTCTTTTCAGTGACAACCAGTGATAGGACAAGGGGTAATGGGTTTAAACTGGAACACAAGAGGTTCCACTTAAATTTGAGAAGAAACTTCTCAGTGAGGGTGACGGAGCACTGGAACAGGCTGCCCAGGGAGGTTGTGGAGTCTCCTTCTCAGGGCACATTCAAAACCCGCCTGGACACCTTCCTGTGTAACCTCATCTAGGTGTTCCTGCTCCGGCAGGGGGATTGGACTAGATGATCTTTGAGGTCCCTTCCAATCCCTAACATTCTGTGATTCTGTGATCTGGATCCCAGTGTAAGTTACTGTAACAAAACAAAACAAAACAAAGAATTAGCAATAATCTAGCCTAATGAAAAATCTCATCATTTCAACACAATTCAATAATCTGGAATATTACTAGTTCCAACTACCTGCTCTCTTCAATGGTCCCTTGTTCTTCTCCTTACTCTGAAAAAAAGCTGTTCTGAGCTGCAATACAACTGAAGGAGAATGTGTTGAGCACAGGTCTGTCACAGGGCTGGCTCACCCACATAAAGGCCTGTCTAACAAACTGCAGCAATCTCTCCAAGAGCTGGTCACTACTTACTCTCCTCAACGCAGAAGCTCAGGCAGAAAAGAAGTCCATATTAACACCTTCTACACCTTTGCAGATAATCCCCCAACAGAGTCTCAACAGCATGGACCCCTTCACGCAGTGGCTGCCTCAAGGGGATCTGGGGAAGGTAACTAGAAAGTAAGTCTGCCAACTACAAGCTTAAATTCTGAGCAAAGATTACACCACCACTGGTTAAAAAACAAATAAATAAATAAATAAGGGCTGCTACTTAAGAAAAATTTTAAAGACACATAATTGCAATACCCCAGGTCTGTGATCTGCAACTTAGAAAGCATCTCTGTTAACAGCTATGCACTGGGGACAAGCATCTGAAGCATTAATACTGCCACTACTAGGCATTTCAGTTTTAGCTGCATCAGGAAGATCTAAGCTGGCCTAAATTTAGCTTCAAACACACATTTGATCCAAATTAATCTGCATGATGCAACAGGTCAGGACTTCCCCAAGCCACACGGCAGTGGCAGACCAAGTAAACTCACACAAGAATCCCTGTATCCTCATGGCAGAAGGAAACTCATTCACTAAACGTGAATCTGACAAAATGATAATATTCTTTTCCCTTCTCCCAGATGAAATTTTTAAGTACCAGCAATTTCACTAGCTCAGCAGAGCTTCGCCAATGCCTCCTGCTGACCCCATTCCACTTCGAAGTGTATAATTCAGTATTCAGGTCAGAAAGGAAAAGTGAGTATGAGGGGAAGGCAGAGACCTGGGTTCCTGTCCCTGTTCCAATGAATGTTTAATTATTTTATATTAAAAATTCATTTGGAGAAGGGCTAGAATCCAGGCAGTCTAATGGGTTTACCTATGAAGAGAAAAAGATCCACAAACGCTGCCAGACAAAGGTAGGAGCTCAGAGAGAACAACCACTAGCTCCTCCACTGCTTACTTCTCAGCAGTAGGCACCAGACTCCAGAAAAGAATAAAAAGGAGCAGTTCAGCGTGTTTTCCTGGAACAGAAAGAGGGCTGCTGGCCTAAAAGACCTCCTCTTGATTCTCCTTTTTTGTAGCCAGCATACGTTAGAGACACCAGCTTTTGTAAATCCCATTCTTGGGCCAACTTTTCTCCTGGCATTGCACAAGGAACCTCGCTATCTGCATCCCACAGTACACAGTGCCTGGAAGTTTGATGCCACAGTACTTTAGGTCTTCTGTGGATCCAGTTTGTTGAAAATGTTCTTGAGTTGCACTGGCATTTCAACAACTTTGAGCTGTGTGATTGACGTTGCAAATGACAGTCAAGCCAACTGAGATAAATGCTGAACACCAAGGCTACACGCTCCTGTCCGCTGTTTCCCCCCAAGTGAAAGTCATCAAGGGGGTGCAGGAGTTCAAATATTCAGATGGTTACATCTGAAGAGCTGGTTAGCTTAAGGAAAAAATGCAGCTAATCAGAGGCATTTCACAAGCAGATGAAAAAAAGTCAGCCTGCAAATTGTATCTGTGTCAGCAAGTAAATTATCTGTAGCAAACAGCTTCCATACAGGTAGTTTTCAGCTTAACACTTTTCAAAAACAGGGCCATCTAGCAAATATTCAGGTAAGACCTGTGAATGATCACACCAAAGGTTAAAAAGGAGTGTGAGGAGCCGTTCTCTCCGCAGAAATCCGGAGCTGCATTCTCCTGTGCAAACTGGAAGCCACCACGCGGGCTGTCCTTCCAGACAGTTGTCCAGCAGGAGCTCTGATGGGGACATGGGCCGGCATTGCATCAGCTGGCGAGTGGGATGCTGGAAAGCTCTGGTAAAAAACCTGCCACCTTCCACCAGACACTTGCATATGGCTTTTAAAAACAAAGCATGTGTAATTGTGCCTCCACCTCAACCACAAACATGTGTCCGTACACAGCAGACAGATGAAAAATTCATTTTCGAAAGAAATGGCTTGATTTTGTTATTATTCCTCATTCAGCAACTGACACCAGCACTGCCTTTAGGAAAAACCTCATGTAAAGAACAACATCCCAGGCAGCTATTGCTGTGTGATATGAGGGTAGGCAGGAGGGGCATTTCCTTTACTTCCTAGAAGCAGGTGAACTCTCACTGAATATTTCATCCAGATTCAAAGCTATTTTCACTGATCACTTGAAAGTTAAATAATAATTCCATTTAAAGAAACCTAGTAATTATATTTTGCATCCCCCCTCCAGCAGCTATTGCTGTTGTGACAAGATTCATCTTGTCCATGATGACTATTATCTGCTGTATAAATATTGATGACCTGAGTAATTGCTGTTCTGTACATATGCTTCTCACAGATATAAATTTCTCTGCCTGAAGTAGGTTGCTGACAAAGTGCTTTCCTCCTTTTGGATGGCAATGAAACATTACTGGAGGTGTCACAGAGAGTTGTTAGTCCCAGGGGAAAAAAAAAGGCAACAAGTAACAACAGCATTTGGAGAGGGGGAATGAAGTGATGCTTGCCTGGACTGGGAAGACTGAATAGTCCCAAAGAACAACAAGTTAGCTAAGCTGGTATTCAGGAGGCTTAAGTTTAGCTTAGGCTGTGCCAACAGCAGACACAGCTCAAAGGGAAAGAACTGCTCTGGACTCAACGCTGGCCACCACTGCTTAAGCAGGGCACAAACGCTCTTGGGACATGTCACATATGACATGCATGTTGTACCCACCCAGTGGCTCACTGCTGATGGAGGTTACTTTTTCTCCATTAAAACCCAACCAGAAAAACAAGCCAGTCTTGTACTGGAGGAAGAACACCAAGCTGAATGTTATGGTGGGACAGGCATCATGTCGCACAAAAGCAAAGCTGCTCTTGAGGCACTCAACACCCATTCACAGATACCACACGTGTACACCACGGCATCGCTTCGAACTCTTTTCACTGGTTAAATGCATCTGTCCAGCAGACTTTGTGACCAGTCAGGTATCCTGTCTTCCTTGCAATCAGCAAAAATCTCTAAAAACACCCCACTGTGGGCCCTGGCTAATCTGACCATAGTGCTCCATAGCCTGGCAGTACAAACACCTGATTTTGATACACGGAGCCCAACCACAGGCATTTTGCCTCATCCTTCCAGACCTGAATTTTGTCTCCGGACTTTAAACAACCAACAGTATATGAGAAATGAAGTCTTCCCCTTAGTGGGCACAAACTTTCTAGGATATAAAACCTGAGAGTCTGAATCTCAATAAAACTATTCCTCTGGAATTAGAGGTCAGAAGTGAACATTTTTTCAGACATGGAAAGTCTGGTGAAATTTATACTGAGAGAGTTTCCTTGTAGCAATACTATTTTTCTAAGGCCTTTTACAGTATCTGGAGACTAACATTGGACAAAGACACACAAAAATTTTTAAGAAATAATGTTGTCTTTTAACTTTCACATGCTACAGAAATCAAGGGGAAACTAAAAATCCGCCTGATTTACATCTGTTAGGGAAGGACTGTGTCACTGAAGATTGGGGAGGGTATGGAGAGGATGCAGAACGCAGGAGGAGAAAAGACACCAGACCCACCATGGGAGCTGGAGGCTGGGGCATGAACGAGATGTGGGCAGGGACAGAGAGCGAGTGGGAAGCGAGGGCAAATACAGATATAGTGTGAGCAACCTCTGCAGTGCCCAGAGGTGCAGAGGGAAGAACTGAATGCTTGTAATCAGCCAAAGAAATGAGAGTCTGGAAGTCTTGCTTTCTCTGTTGCCTTGTTCAAACAATTACATAATAAGCCATTACACATAATCACAGCAGTCACTAATTTTTATATATATATGCACATGAACAGACTCAGCGAAAGCAGTTACTGAACACTGACACAACCAATCTCCCTGCGACGCCAAGTGTTGAGCTGTTTGTTCAGCATGTCCCTCGTCATACAATTAGTTCCCCTCCCACTTCTGCAGCTTTCCTTCCCCCATAATTTATACAATGCTTTGGGGTTTAATATATTACAATCTCTAATGACAACTGCCAGTCATCTCTGAATCTTGAAGGGAAGTTGCTTCCAGCAGAAAATAAAAGGTTGAACTCTCACCAGTAACTCTGGGCATGCTTAACTAGTACTAAGCCACATAACATAGCCTAATCAGTCCAATAGGTCCTTAAAAATAAAAAATCCACATGACCTCACTGTCAGTTCTTACACTGAGTCATTTGGGAGACCAGTTGAAACAGAGTCCTGCATAATTCTCTAACATCAACAGCCCGCTGTGTTGATTGAAGAGGACTCTCTTTGCACTGTCTTCTTTTTCACCCTTCTGTTTTTAAGACAAGACACAATCTAGCGGCCTCCAGCAAGTACCCAGTCTTACCTACATGGCTTCCTACAACAACATTTCCCAGACCTAATTTGTTCGCATGCAGATTAGTTATAACACATGCTATGTGCACACAGAATGCTCTACTGCTAACACGAATTATTTTTCATGTAAAAACAAAACGCAGGTGGCCAAGTCTCTAACTGCCCAATTCACAAGCACACACAGGCTTCGTGCTGTCAAGCTTTTACATGATTATTAACCTGAATGCAATGAAATGTACCCATAACTTTGAAAGTCCTGTTGAAACAAACACCTTTAAAAACTGCAACTCAAATCTTAAGTAGTCACATTCCTGAGTCACTAAAAAGTTATATCAGATTTCCATCAAATAATTCTGTATTTTCTAGGTAGTTATTAATCCCATTTTCACTCTAAAACCATCACTTAACTTTACTAAAGCTATGTCTGTCCCACGTGCCTCTTCCTGCACAGCAATGTCAATCCGGAGTGTAGAGAAATACGACCTCCACCCATGTATCACCAAATTTCTTTAGAGAGGATGCAGAGATACTCACAAAACTGCAGTTCTACCAGCTCAGTGTAGTTTCATCACATATGTGCCAAAGTCATTATGTCCAGAAAACAAACACTTTGCTGGGTTCGTATACCTGTAAAGTAGCTCTCATGAAGATGTGAAAACGCAATTTTACTGTAAAAATAAATACGGTGGAGTTAATAATTTCTCGCATTGTGCACAGGACCATCTGTTTTCATTGCTTCCAAATATCCACCACGCTCTCAAGACCTAGGCAGCAGACAATGTTTGGACTGCAGGGTCCTGCTTCTCTAGCTCTGACTGATTTGCACCAGCTCTCCTGGGGAGGGCAAAGGCTGCGAGACGGCATTAGTGCCCCCCAGATGCCAAACACCCTTTTTTGTGAGGTAGGAACAGGTGGGTGCTACATTTGCCTTCCTGTGCTGGTGTGAGATCTGCAAACAGACCACACAATTGCAATCAAGGCACAGTGAGAGAGGGACTTCTGATCAGTGATGAAGGAACAACTAAATCCTGTGCACACATCCTCAAAGTGGTACAGAGACCTGTGTGGATTTGGGAGGTGCAGCACACCTTTGCACCAGTCTTTCACAGGAAAGGCATTCATAGGAGGAGATTTTGCCAGTATCTGGAGTTCTGTGTTTTACCAAGGTAGAAAATTAAGCCAAAAGACTGACAGCAAGTGCAGAGCACTATTCTAATCAAATTTATTTACATTATGTACTTCTGAAACAAAACAGCAGGTACCAAACACATCACCCGATAATTCAAAGCAACCGAATAAGCAGTCTGAGATTCCAAACAATCTCCTGAAATTGCTACTCCTACAAACCTCTTTCTTCTAGCTTTTTTGGTTGCAGAAGGTAAGGTGCCAGCAATCTATCTTAGAACAGAAGCTGATGAAATAGGGACATTTACAAAAAAGTAATACAATACAGCTCATGAACTGGTTTGCTTACCAAGGAAATATGCTTAGCAGTTTCCTTTTATGTAGCAGTAAAGAACTGCAACTTGTATTTCTTATGGTTTTGACTGTTGCAGTAGCCTAAGATGTTTTCTTCTTCAGCTAATGCCCAAGGGGCTCCCAGATTTCACTTCAAGAATATTCTAGGTCTAGGAAGTCTAAACACATGTATCCTGACACACAAGAATAACCCTCACTTCCTAGGTACACTACAACCAAATCACAGTCCTCTTTTCAGATGAAGCTCATCTTCAAAAACTTAAGAAATGTATTAAAATAAGGTCAGCAATGAATGCAAGAGTGTCCTGAGGAGGAATAGTAGTGCTCAATCCTCTGTCATCATCTCCAAATGCTGAAGGTTTGGTGCTGTTTTTTCTTTTAAGTAAAGCTCAGCTGCTTTAAACAATTGCCCCCAGTGTTCACCAACATAGGAGAAAAGAAGAAGAGCTGATGCAAGATGTTCCCTTCTGGTAGTTCAGAGCTTTCAGTGCTCTGGCTTGTAGGTTTGTGCCTGCTCAGGGGGCTCCAAACAGAGAACAGCGGTGGGACCCGCTGGAGGTCACAGAACACTGCCAGGAATCAGACACAGAAAAGAAAGATACACTAAAGAAGTAAAACAAACAAACCCCCAAACAAACTAACCACTCCATTATCCTGCTTTTTTGCTTCCTGCCTGCACATCTTGCCTGCAATTGGAAAAACAGCAATAAAATAGAACATTAATGTGGCAATAGAGGTAGTTATTTAACCCACAATTTCCCAGTACCTTTTATAAGTACTGTCAAGGATTTTCCTCTCTGGGAAGAGACACACACATTTCACACAGCAGCTCAGAATTTCTGTCATGTGTGACACTACTGAAACATTCAAAGGTGGTTTCATCCACCTAGATGACTGCACGTGTTTCTCACGTCCTCTCCACTGCATAAAGCAAGCCATGCTGGAATAAAACAGGATTTGCACATTACCCTCTTTGACTTGATTTGCAAAAGGGGAAAGCTGGTACATCTCAAGAGTAAGCAGAATCTCACACCAGTGACTTTGGACCCTCTGAAAGCAGTCGCTGGCTTTTGCTCAGACCCACGTGTCATGAGCCAAATGGAGAAGGGAGGCTCCCGAACACGAGCAGCTGAACAGCAGGCAGGTCAGGCCATTCAAACTAGTGCAAGGCACACTTCAGAGCTAGGAGTTGCTACCACCTGTGGTACTAATATTAAAAAAAAAAAAGCTAGTGAGCTAACAGAAAAATAATTGGACATGGTTATCCCAATACCCTAGACTAGCTTTGAATCAATGCAACCGTGCTGCAGTTAGAAAAGCATAAGCAAGGACAAGAAAGTGGAGAATCACTGATTTTCACTAGCTTTTCAGTAAGTCAAAAATTACCCATATATTTTGTTTTTTCTTCCATATATACATATGCGAGTGTCCATACAAAACTTTTATTATTTTGCCACTAAGGGAAACATAAAAGAAAAAGGGTGAGAGAGAGAAGCATAGAAAAGGGATCTTTTTGTATTTTGCTATTAAATTTAAAAATGGGTGAAATGCTTTTTTTTTTAAGGCAAGCTTTCTGGTTTGGGAAACAGCATTTTTCCATTTGAACCAATTCAGTCAGCTGAGCATGCAACAAATACTAAGAATAAATATTTTCAGACCAAAGAGCCTAGTCCTTTGATTTCACCTATAAAAATAAGGATATTTCTATACAAAGGAAGCCAATCATCAGTTCTAAACTGAAAATCAGATCCCCCCGCACTGTTCCTACACTGGCCCTGCAGCAGCTCCTGATCCTCAGTGACACCAGCACCAAGGAGCATCCAAGCAGCCGCCTTTGTTTCCATTTGAAAGTACATGACACAATTAGCATTTTCCAGCTTTTCCTCCCCACTGACACTGTGAAACGCAACAAATAAAAAGTATTAATGGAGGTTTGAGCAGCAGGCCTCATAAATTACACACACACAAATCCTTTCTGTTTGATCCCAATCTTCCGCAGGTCTCTAATGAGAACCATGAACACCATCTACTAATCATCCCATCAGTAATGCAAATAACCATCTTGGCCTCTCATCGAGCGCCTCTCTGGTTTAAACAACGTACCCTTTAGATTGCACAGCCCTGGGTGCAAAAGCTGCCGTGTCCCTCTGGAATAACCTCGGTGTGACAACGCTGCGCACACCATGCGTGGCGGCAGCCAGGAGCAGCCTGCGGAGCACAACTGTGTGTTGGGAGCCTGAGTGATCCCCCGGCCACTCAAACAGCTCATGAGCACTCCTGTCCCCAGCTCTGAACCCATCTCTGTACTTCTGAAACAGCCTGTTGGGGTTTAACCCGAGCTAGCAATACAACCATGATAGCTGCTCAGTCACTCCCCCACCCTCCCAAATAGGGGAGAGAATCAGAAGGGAAGGGAGGAACTTGGATTGAGGTAAACACAGTTTAACAAAATAACAAAATACTAATACCCTACTAGTAAATATATATATAAAATAGAAATTAAAGATACTCAAGGCAATTCCTCACAAACACGCTGAGCAGCCAGTCCCAGGAAACAGCACCTGGTCTCAAAGCTGATCCCAGAGAGAGAAAAGAGAGGAAAAAAGGCAGCAAGGCTCAGAGGCCTCGCAAAATGGCAAAAGGCCAAACTAAATGTCCCACACCAGAAACTCCCCCGGCTCTGACAAAAAAGAGTGAAGAGGAGAGACAGAGAGATTGGAAGAGCCAACCAGAAGGTCCCAACTCTCCTTAAATAATTAGCATGACGCTAATGGGATGGAATACTCTCATTGATCAGTCTGGATGTCAATCAAGCTCTGCCCCATCCATGACCCCCTTCCTTGACGCCTCCCACCTGTGGGCAGAGCGCTCAGAGTGTCCTTGGCTCTCAGACCAGAGCAATTCAAAACATTAACTCTGTCCCGGGGGTGTTATCTCTTGTTCTCAAGCTAAGCCCAAATAGTGAGCGTGTTAGCTATGGAAAAGAAAGGTTTCTAAGTGCATGAAGAAAATTAACTCATCCTCAGTCAAACCAGCACACAGCCACGCTCTGCAAACCCAGCTACAGCCACATACCTTCAGGTCTCCTGAATTGAAACGCTAAGTAAGCAACACAGAAGAATGGCTACAGCTCTGGATGGGCACTTAAAAACACAGAAACAGGACCCTGGTTCAGCCCTACCTCAGGCCATCGGTCCATGCCCCGGGGATGCTGCCACAGCTGTGCTGCTCTCCAGCCCCGTCTCCGGCTGGACCTCATGCTTGCAGCCATGTCCCCATTCCTGTCTCTGTCCCCATCTCCTGCTGTTGGATGGACCCCAGCCCTGGAGTGTTGCTTGCCCTGCCCAGGGCTGTCAATGGACCCCATCAGAACACTCTGGAATCAAATTATGAGAAAGGCGTCTTTCTGTGAAACATCATTCCTGCCCTGCCAACAGAGCATGGACTGCAAGATCTTCCAAAATAAAACAGAAATGTGTCTGTATTAATGCCTTACGCTGGGCATAAGACCCATATTGCTAGTTCTTGTAACATTTACAGAGAAACCAGCATACAGAACGGTGCAGCAAAAAAAGGAAATCCTGCAAGAACCAAGTTAAAAAGTACCAAACAGGCCTTGATCCCACCAAAGCAAAGACAAGCTACACCTGGACAAGAAACCTGGAGCTGCAGTCACTGGTACTAACAGATCTACCATCGCAGAAGGAAGAAAACAGGCTCTCAAGCATCTGCAAAATAGCATAGTTCAGGTTTACTGTTAAATAATTATATTTGGAAATTATTGCTAGGAAAAAAAAAAAAAAACTTAAGGAATTTAAATATTCCAAATAAGGCCAGCGCTTCAGCACCCCTGTCCTGCTGTGACTATGTATATGCGCATTGCCAAGCACAGCTCAGCAGCCAGCAGGGCCATTCCTCGCTGGAGGGAGAATTGCTGGGCTTCCAGTGCCACTCTCAGCAAATTTTTACCTTCTAAGCAGCAAGTGTTTGTATAATAGAAATCCTCCTATCAGCACTACCAGCTGTGCCCAAAGCGCAGCAACCGCCAGCACGTACACTGCAAAATCACAATGTTTGTGCGGGTGTTAAACAGTGCACTTCTGGAAAGGCAGAGAATACTTTCAGAGTAAACACCGCGAAGATTTCGGATCCTTTAGAATGTCAAAAGGCCATCATAACCTGATGCTCACCTTCGGCACTTAATGCTTGCCCGGCTAAGACACCTCTATAACTCACAGGGATCACACCCACATCTCACAAGCCTGTTTTACCACCTGCGAGGACACCATCTCTGAGAAGGTAAGAAACTTTTCCTCTCACAGCAGTCCTCAAGCTCTTCGGTGCTTTACCCTTCCTAATGTTAGCTTGAAGCCATTAAAATACCAACCAACACCACAGCAGGAAATGCAGCAAGAGGAACTCATTTCCAAACCTCACCAGGCAGACTGCTGCTGCTGCCCCAGGGAGATAAGCAGGGGAAAAAAGGGGCCCGACTGGACCCCAGAAATCCTTCCTGAGCTATGAGAGAGGTGGAGGACACCAAGCTTGAAAACAGGCATGCTGAAGCACTCAAGCAGAATACTGCCTCCACCCCAAATTACTCACTTTTAAAAAGAGAGCAGCCCTTCAGGTCCCTGAGCATACCTCCTCTTATGCAACTTCACAGGCTGCTGATGGAAGCAGAAGGTTCATCTGCTGAAGATGCCAGGACTTTGTAAGACTGGGACTTTGAATAGGGGACCACTCCTGAACAGGAACATCTTGAAAGGTGTCTTTTGCTCAGCTTTTGACTTGGGAGAAAGCAGCAGGAGGCAAAAGGCTGATGCTTTCTCCTCTTTAAACTAAACACCTACACATGTACTTTTTCAAAAGATGACCAATTAGTGCAAGTCATGTTTGGGTGAAGGGGACTGTGGAAAGAAGTTCTCAGTCAGAGGAAACAAAGGAAAAATACAACAAAGGAAACAGTGTTTTGGTTAAAGCCTGAAGAAAACAAAACTGAATGGAAACCATTTTGGTCCAACCCTCAATGACACATACTCCAGCAAAATACTCGTCCATGAGAAAACCTCAGACAGCACACAAACATATGGGTCATATTTTCAAGATGGCACTCACTAGAAGTTAACTATCCACTGCCTCTGGTTCAGCAACATCCATTATGTCTAGTGATCATTGTTTTCTTGCTGTCCTAGCCTTCCCTTTTTCTTCACAGACCACCTAAACGTACTACTTCTGCTTAGAGGAAAATGTTTGACCACAGTGGCTATCAGGACTGCACATGGCAGTGTGCCACAAAGACACTCTTGTCATGCAAGCCAGCCTGCCAAAATTATTGAATTACATTGGGGAAAGCCACTAAATAAAAAAACGAACCACTGACACACAAAGAGTCTACATGGCATGCTTGCTGACCTTCCTTCACTACACACTGCAGGTCATCAAAAGCCAGACCCATGAGGCAAATGGAGCTGTACCAGTGACAATAGCCCAGCCATGGACCTAATTGGGGCAGAAGTAACTTCAGTGGGTGTAGGCATATATATAGCCTCCACCTCTGCTCATGAACAAGTGTCTGCATCCAGTGTTCAGCGCGGACACCGCTCGGGGGCCAGGAAGGCATTCCCCCTAGCAGTGACAAGAGTAATAACAAACAAAAATAAAAATGAGAAGGAAGGAAGGATATAAACCAGCTCCCATTGCAGAGCAGGCCATCCATTCAGGAGCGCTGCTCGCAGACTAAGCGGGGGGCTTTGTAAGCTGAAAAAGGACCTTCCCCAGGTTACAGGTGAGTGGGTGTCATGCAGTGTGGAGGGAACACAGACCCAGGCTGCCAGTCACCGGAAGCCGAAGAGCTCCACCGTCCTCACTCCTCTCCACGGGGATGAAGGGCACACAGGGGAAATTACAAGCCCAGCACCAAAGTACCCTTCACAAGCCTGGGCGTCTCAACACTACAGGTAAATCTGGAGCTGTTTGCGACACTCTTTTTTTCTCTGACTGCACAGAGACAGTATTTCAGATCTGATTTACTGTCTAGACACCGCATGCTACCACATAGTGCAACTGAAGCAGGCTGAGAGCACCAGAGTGTGGAAAACAGATTGGCCCAAGCTCTTTCTCTTTCTTTAAAAAACAATACATTGTGCAGTCTACATCAACATCCTCACAAAAAAATGCTTGCTCTGTCCTGCACCTCAGAAGCCGGCTGCTGAAAAAAATCCAGAATGCAATTAAAACATGGATTCTGTTAAGTTTCACTTCCCTCTGCAATTTTATAATCGTCTCATCCATCAATTTTGAAAGAATATTAATACTGGCATCAGCTGGCTCTCCACCTCTTCTGCTGAGCCAGCTTTTTCGAAGCTCTGTCTCTGCCTCTCAGCATCCAACTACAGATGCTGCAAGGAAGAAGAGAGGGGAGACAGAACGGGGGTTGGAGAGGGGCCAGGGGGGCACACCCAGCACAGAGGCCCCACCACAGAGGAGCTACAGCAACTTACGGTGCCCGAAGATCTGCCCAAATACACTTACCTCAAAAGAAACACAGACACAAAAATTATAAAGAACAAGGTTGTGCCAGGGATTAACTGAAGTCTACCCAAACTCAGACCAAATCCTAGGCATGCAGGCTCACTGCCACCTTCCAGGCAAGAGGTGACTAGGCCAGTGATGCGCAATCTTTTTTTAAAATCGCAAAACCTTTATTTTTTCACCCCCTTCTGAGAGATGTGTAAATCTCTCCATTGATACAAGCCACTTCTCCCTGTTACCTTTCACAGGCTCGCATCCTTGTCCAGTACTCAAATACCAGCTTTTGGACTTACACACACTGTAAGAGAGGGAGACACACTTGGTTGGTGCAAGTTTTTAGCATCTGGCTTATGAACTATTTTGTAAAGGTGTACAAGCTGTTGACTGAGTCATCCAAAACTTTTTAAGACACACTGTTCTGTCATTATTTTATGAACCTAGTTTGACATGGTTTATATCTATCATGGCCATGATTTATATCACAAACTCCCAAGAACACAAGTCTGACTTCAAAATCATTCTCATCGCAACTGCTTCATTGCAGGTCAGCCTGGTCTGTTCCAAGACAAGATTTTGTTGGCAACTGTATTTTCTTCACTGGTATAATCCACTTTTCCTCATCTAATTTAATGAAACAGAAAAAGCCGGAAGTATGTAAAGAAAGCCAAATGTTATGCTTATTTGAGCACAATCGGAAATTTCTGCTTCCTGCTTTCTCACTGCAACATAAGGTTTATATTAACCACTCTCCCCTACTCTGAACAAAGCAGTAGGAAGAAACTAACTGTAAACTGGTCAGAAGATTGACATGCAGGCCAAAGGCATCTAATGGCTTGCTGGAACCACAGACATCACTTCTCTGGGAAGCAGCTGCGTTGCACCAACTTGCATGTCAGCTTGAAGCCCAGCATCTAGAACTTGCACACTCTCGCCTGCACTATCATGCTTCCATCCATTCCCAGAAAACAAAAGAAGCACAAGCCGCCAGTCTTCCTCAAGCTTTTCTGAACTGATGTAATTTCAGCCTCATATTCAACCCCATAAAATGGCACATCCACCCAGGCTTCATTGTAGAAGGTAGGGGGAGTCAAGGAACACTGCATACAACAAAACACTGAGAAGCAGGGCAGAATGCAGAATATTCTTTAGGTGCAAACTATTTTTATAGAGTTGGCCTAAAGCAGCCATTTACCCATTGCCTGATCTCTCTCTGCACACCAGTAATGGCTCCAGACTAAAAGTGAGGAAGATGAATCCCCTAAAATGCGCCATTCAAAGGTACTGGGCTGGCCTACAGTTTCAACATGCAAAAATTACAGATGTAAACTGTAATCAATACTGCACACAACCCTACCCGGGTATCTAGATCTGCGACCTCTGGAAAACTACAGGCGGCACCAGTAGCAACAGAAAGCGAGAGGAGAAGCAGGTGTCATTTGTTAGGGATGCACAGGAACAGCAGAGAAGAAGGGGAAACTAGGGAGGGTGAGTTTAAAGCTATGAGAAGCTAGGCAGCTACAGAGGGAAGAGGAGGACAGACACCAGACAAGTCAGAAAGAACTGGGGAAGCACCCAGACCTCTGCCCACATCATCCTGAAATGGGATCTGAGGGTATCCTGGCTCCGGGCTGTGAAAGCCCCCAACACAGCAGCAGATGACCTGCTGAACATGTCACCCCACTCTGGCAACTGTCACCACCCACAACCGAACAGTGCTGTTCAGCAGGCCACTACCTCATGGGTTAGAAATTAATGCTACAGCCCAAAGGTCTACACCCTCTGGATGATCCATGTCACTGCAGATTCATGTGACAGGAGTAATTTTTATTTATCTCCTCCTTTTCCCTTTGTACAGTTATAAAATTATGCTAAAACCCAGCTGTTAAAATTTTTAATACAAAGACTGCAAACTTGAACACTGCAAAATTAAGAGGTACAGACTGCTCACACAACCTCCATCCAGCTCCTGTATACACCTGCACTGATTCTGTTATCCAATTCAATGATCACAAACCATTTGAGCCCTGGAAATCAACTGCTTTGGGAAAAAGAGAGCAGTTGTGTGACAAAACCAATTGCTGTCTCTCAGACCCTGCCTCACTCCGTGGAGGTCAGGCGATTAGTGAATGAGGCAATGCAGGAAGAAAAAGAGACAACCCAACCACCTTTTTGAGGAAGATGGCCTGCAGGCAGGAATTCCACCATCTTTGTAAGATGCTCAGCAAATCCCTGAAACCAGTTTTTCGCCAGGTGAGCCCTAACGGGGCAGTCCTGGACCTCTGCAAAGCCAAGACATCCAGGGCTAACCTGCCAGAGTGCCAAGACCTGCAGCCGAGGTCAGTCATCCTGCTTCCAGCAGATGAACGGCTACATCGTGCCAGGTATTCTGGGGTGAGTTGAAAATAAAACCATCCCTAAGTATCTCTTTAAGGCGGCCAAAATTGAAAGTGTTTCAAACATTTGAGCCTTATTTGCTCTCCTCCTCCACTCCTCAGCTACGAAAACTACGACAGTACCTGCACCTGAGATGCTGCAAGAATAAGAACCTCCCTGCCCGTGAAGCCCCCAGGAAGGAATGAGCAGCACTACTCGGTTCAAGGTTTGGGTGGGGCATAAAATAAACACATGGAGACACATGCAGAAAGTAAATGTAGGGAAGAGAAAATGAATGATGCAGTAATTACCTATCCACTGAAAGAGGGACTCTGTGAAAGGGAAAAAATGAGGCAATTATAGAATTAAAGATTGTATCATAATGCAGATGCAAAGGGGAGCTATGCAATGTTAGTCCTGGCACTTCCTTGCTTTTGTAACCCCATTGTTCTCCTAACGCCACTATTTTGTAAGTAATTTAAATGCAACATAATTATGAGCTCATATGTTGATATCTTTTCATCATTAATAATGTGTAGAACAACTGGCAGACTCTGCTCCCGGCGTGATTGATGCCTCCAGCATATGGCTGTGAACGATTCTTTTTCTTCCACCTTTATCCGATAAAGAGCAGGGAGGAGAGAGGGAGACTTAATATTTAAACTTCGATTTCATGCACAAACACTTGGGTATTTGGGGGTTGTTTCAGAGGAGGAAACAACAACCAATGTCATTCAATTGCTCTGAAATGAATGGTAATGGATCAAATTTAAAGAACAGAGGCAGTGAGCAGCTGATGTGCTTTGCCCAAGGTCAGAAGGAAACCTCCCAAGGCCTGGATCCCAAATGACCCCACTGACAGCCTTCTGCCCAAGCCACTGAATCCCTCCTGCCTCCCACATTAAAACTTGTTTAAGTGTAATTACTGCTGTTAACTGCAGGTCAGGGAAGAAGCCGATCACCTCCAGGCTGTGTTTGCTTGTGAATGCAGCCAACAAGCAACTTCTGAGAGCGTGTGATAGAAAACACAACTGCAAGCAAACATTATGGTTGTATGTGTTCATCCTGGATAATAATTGTTCTATGGGGTTTTTTAAGTAAATTACCCTGCGCACCTCAGACTTCAGGCAAATTGCCAACGCTTTTGTCAGAGTCAGACAAGTTTGGCTCACCCTGCTTCACCAGGGAAAGCAGCTGCAGTAGCAACAACCTAACTTGTTTTATTTGCGGATGATATTAGCTGGCAAGAGCCACTGTGTCTGACAGCATGCTTGCTATATAGGCTTCATGCTTTTTTAAAAGTCTTATTTGTCTTTGTGTGTCCCCATTTGTAACACACACCCGCTTTCTCTTAAGTAGTATTTTTACCTTGTCTTACGCGTGCTGGCAGCTACTACCACAAACTTTGCACATTCTTTTGTTCCTAACAAAGCAACCTTCATGTCCATCTTTCCCCATCCTCAGAGAGCGGAGCCTGAAAAGCCGAGGCCTATCAAGTCAGAGCCTGCAGCAACCCAGGCACTCAGGCCACACCAGCTCTCTCCAGTGCACATCTTTTGGAAAAGTCCATGGTGGGTGGTGGAAGCACTGCAATCCTTCCCTCTCGGCATGCAACCCACTCGGTTTGGTTTAAAACCTTACAGAGAAAGCACTACACCATCACCTAAATGCATATAGTTAGCACCATACAGTTAAGAAGAACAGGCAGAAATGTTACGGCAGCGCGTTACCCCATGACTGCCTGTTTAAGGATTTCTCACACCAAAGCTCAGGTGGCTGGCTCCATCAGAGGAGGGACCTGCACGGGATGTCTGGCCTGAGCGCAAGAGCCCATTCTTAGCTACCACAGTCCTCTACCGTGCCACGCTGCCGGTGGTACAATTTGGTGCCTATGTTGGGGAAAGGAATGGAGGCAAGAGACATTCTCCTTCACTAAATGCCACATCTCTAATAGTGTAGAGACTAATGCTCAGATGCCAGAGGTGCCCAGCCCCATCTCCAGAAGGCAGAGTTCGCGTGGGGGAGAGGGAACAGCATCCCCCTTTGCCCTGTTGACATGACTCAGTGCTCCACATCTTCCGCAACCCATCACAGGGAGCCAGCTACAGAGTTCCTTCCTTCATCTCACCTTGACAGAGGCACCTGATCTCAGCTGCATCACAAGCTGTCTGAAAAGGAGTGGCATATGGGTGTTTGAGATTCAGCTCATCCCTCCGGGGTGACAATATTTTGACATTAGAGAATGACACTGGCAATCTCTTGAAGAGCCACACTCTAAGCCCCAGGACAACAGGCATGTATTCTCTGAAGAGCAGCAGCAACAAAGAGCATAGCAAAACATGCACTGGCTAAGGAATTACATGTGCATCCCACATGTGCTCCTTGACACCCTGACACTCCTATTTCTTATGCCACTGGCTGAACAGATGCCTGTCTTTTCCTTCAGTCCAGGACTGGAAGACGTGCCCACCACACTCAGCACAGCTATACCGAAAAGCTGCCTACCACAGGCACAGTCTGGGTGAGATTAAGACTGCTTTCCCTAGCACAGTTTTGCCCAGATTTCTAAAGCAGACCACCCAAGACAACCACACCAGACCTGACGCACCTACCCCAGGGCGCTCAGCAATGCAGAAGCTCGTCCTTGACATCTCACAGCACTGCATCAGCCCTAGTAGTACACACCTGCCTAAAGTAACCATAGGGAGGGGGCTGCGTGGGAACAGGAGACTGTACTTGCTTACGGAAGCTCTTTTGGGAGAAACGTACGGCACCGAATGTCATCTTTTCAACACTATCAAATGATCACTGCATTCAACAGGATGACACTGGTGAACACCCAGATAATCATGCTGCCACTGCACACAGGCAGTTTGCGCACACATACACACACACCTCTGCCTAAGTCCTGTCCGGGCTGCAATGTTCCCATCTGCTCCAATGCTCGCCTTCCTTCAGCCCAAGGTGTCCTAGAGGTCAAGGAAAGCAGGCTCCAAGCTACAGCTGTCAGCCTGCCAGCCTTCCTAAATCTCAGGTGGCTTTAGCTCGATAAACAAAAGGGCAGCCGCACTGCTAGGTGGTGTAACAAACACGCCCTATCCACTGAAGATACGCGTCCTCTGCCCCCCTGCCCCTCCATCAGAGCCGTTCAGCATCACCTCACACCAGCCCTTGCCCTGGAGACCACGCACACCTCGTGAGGTGGCCAGGGCTACAAAGGTGCTGCACATTTGACCACCACATATGGGATGCCTGGCTGGGCAGCTGCCACCAGGCAGAACAAGGAAGGTCTGAAACGCACCTCCTTTTCTTCAGAGAGAGCGCTGCTTCAAAGACTTCCCAGCCAGCTGCTAATCTTAACAAAAACAAGTGGGAAATTAATGGTATTCAAGACTGCCAACCATTGGTGCAATCTGGTTGAAACTGGCAAAACGCAAATGGCAAAAGACAGACAGCACTCATTTCCTGGGGAATTTAAGTTAAAATGAACAAAAATAAAACGAGAAGACGACTACAGTGCATTTGATTAGTGGCGTTTCCACGTTCTGCGACGTCCCAGGAAACAAGGGAAGAACGCCTTGCTCAATCAAGCTGCACAGCACAGGCTGCAGTTCAGCTCTGAAACTGCCCAGCTTGTGTGCATCTGGAGCAGGAAGGGGCAGATTACAAACTCATTTACATCTGAAGGTGACTCTGAAGGGGTAATTTCTGCAGCAGGAAAACAGGGAGGGCAAAGTCATTTGCATCTTAAGGGGTGAAATGCCCTGTCAGGGCTGAAGGACTGTTACTCAGCTCTAAGTGTGGAAGCTGCTGGGGCTCCTGTCTCCTTCACAAGCCCCAGCCCTGGAGGTGATCTCGCCCCACAGATTTCGGCATCTCTCTCCTCACCATCCCCAGACGCCCTCAGCCCACGCTGCTGGCGCTTGGCCACCTACACCAAGCAGGTGCCTTTGAGGCAGGGGTCGACTCTCCTGCGGTCAGACCAGCAACTGCTGAGCCCTTGCCAGACCGGGACATGGGGAGATGCTGCACAAATAACTTGTGCTGATGAGGGCTGGAAGGGTTTCCCTCCAAAGCAGCTCGGTTTGACCGACTACAGAGCTACACTGGTTCCAAGGGCTCCTCTGCTCCTTTCGCAGAGCCCAGCACAACAGCAGAAAAACCTATTTGTGTAGAAAACAGCATTGGAAAAGCAAGCAGGCAACTCTCAACAGACTCAGAAACAGCTGTGGAATTTCTCTGGAAGAGCTGCTTACTGCAGTGGGGAGGAAAGTCCAGCCTCCCATCTCACTTCCAGCCCACCCACCCACCGGATAGAGGCAGAGCATAAGAACAGAAGAGAATTTAAGGCATGACAGGATCCCAGGCTCTGGGAATTAGTCTCCCACATTCTCCACAAAAAGCGAGCACTCACTTAAAATCTACCGCCTTGAACTCAGATTGCACACCACTTACCCAGATGAATAACCAGACTCAAGCCAGTGGAATTACTTGCCTGAATAACTACAACTCAGTGCATGGAAGGGCTGCAGAACTGGCTGACAAACAAATACAAATATACAGAATGCAATGTGAGACCCCCATCCTCTAGGTCACATGCATCACTCTAGACCTGTATCCCTCCAGGTGCCACCTACTGATTCGGGTTACAGTCTGAAAAATATTTCACTGACTTAGAAAACTAAATTCTGCTTGAAAGGATGGCTTGGGCATTTAAGAGTACAAGCTTCATTAGCTTCCAGAAAGACTTCAGGTCCCAAGCTCCAACTAATCCTCCATAAAACTGCAGCAGAGAAGCACCACTAGTCCTACTCTGTAATTATTGGTCATAACTAAGGTCAGCTCTTCCATACTGAACCCAAACATGATGTGGCATTTGTTCAAAGCATCATGCAAGTAAAAGATGTGCAGTTCACACCCTGGAAAGCTTATGAGAAGCAGCCCTGAGCTCAAAACCCTTGCATGCAAACTTGCTTGTGTGTATTCCTTCTCAATTTCACTGGGACAACACCTATGACTTAAGTTAAAACTGTGCTGAAGCCTCTCCTCTGTCAGACTGTGACTGATGCAGCTCCTGCTCCAGTTCATCAAGGGGTCAAGGTATGAAGCCTGAACTGGAGCCAGAAACAGGTACGAGAAGAACACACCTAGAGATTTTGGCAAAGCTGGAAGCCCAAGTGAGTCACTTGAGGTAGATGATCAGCATCCAGAAGCACCTCTCTGCTCGTTCCCTGCATGCTCTGCTATGTCATAGCATATCTCTGGATGAGCAGCCTGTGCTGAGTTATTGAATTTGCATGTATAATTTAAACACACCATATTAAGGCTGAAATAATATTTATTGTCCTGATGGCATTTCTAGTCTGGATATTCCAGTGCTCCCAAGAAGACTTCATAGAACGCTTATAAGACTTCCATCAGGTGTGGCCCAAACGAATTTTCTGCCCTCCCCAGACAAGCAGCAGAAAACAAACATCATTTTCATTTGTCTTCACATACCTGGCAGGCTGTTGAAACCCTCCAACAGACCTCACAGGTTTGAACCAGAGGTTTGGGTTTTTCAACTGTACCGCCAATAGAAGCATGTGCATGGCAGGAATTCTCCACAGAACCCCATCCCAAAAGCCACAGACACACCAGTGTCACCAACAGCACAAGGCTGTCCCAGTTCCATAGTTCTCAGCCAGGGCTACTTTTACATTTGGTCTGTCATGCAATTGACAAGAAGCAGTTGCACTGTTACATAGCATTTCCAGCAGAAGGTTTTTTTTCCTAAATTGCTATTATTATCATCCAATGAGCTCTGCTTTAGGTCAGACTCAGTGGGCATTTCAAAAAGGCCTGTGACCCAAGACTGGCTACTGAAAGGCTAAAACCAGGACCTTCATATACATCAGAAGTTGGAAAGTTACAAATATTTTCCAACAGCTTCAACTAGACACAAAACCTAAGCAAATCCGTATCAAAAGATCTCTGAAATATACTACTAAAAAAAATGGACAATATCGGTAAGAAGGAGGAAAAGTTTCAGCGAGAAAACCAGAGGAGAGAAATCACTATGTTTACAGTTCAATGAATGGGACCTTATCAAAAGCTTGTTTGCGTTCCCTTTGGTTTGTCTGGGTTTTTTTTTTAACACCTATTACACAAACACACACCCTTAACGCCTCCCCAGCTAACAGCCTGGTGCACACATGTCGAGCTTATCCACATTGCACAGGGGGCAGAGAGCTGCTTCCGAAGACGTCCCTCCACCGGACGGCATGTCCGAACAAAGCGCTGGGGTGATGGATGTCGGCAGGGTTCGTAAACCACATTTTTGCGGCTCGACCTCAGCCGGGAGGCAGCATCTAACGCCGGAACAAACTCCGAATGCTGCCTCTCTGCAGAGCGGGGATCCTACCTGGGCAGCAGGCTGCGCGCCTCTCCTCTTGTCTGGTTAAAAAAAAATTAAAGCCGTCTTCTAAAAACCCAGCGAGATGTCTAGCACTTCATGACAGCGCCCGAGTTACCGCATATCTCCCCGCTAACTGCCAGCATAAGGGAGGGTAGGGGGGGCGGGAATCAACAACAAAAACTTAACCCAAACCGAACACCAAACCGCCACCAAAAACAAAGGACCCCCACCAAAACCCCGCCTGTAAGTTAGCTGGATTTACTTGCTCACGAAGCACAAGGATAACCCTCCTCCGCTTGAAACAAGGCTGATGCGACGCAGGGGCAACCCCGCCGGGTTTCAAAGTAACCTTCGCGCCCCGCCAGCCCCCCCGGAGGCGGCGGGCAGCCGGCAGCCCCACGCACATTTCGGCCGGTCACCTGGAGCTCGCATCGCGCCCGCCTGCGCGCTCCCCGCAGGGGGCCGGGCGGCGCGGGGGGAGCGGCGGAGCCGGGAGCGGCGGGAAGCGGCACGGAGCCCCGCTCTGCCCGCAGCGAGCCCTGCGCGGCGGGGCCGGGCAGGGCAGGCGGTTACGAAACCCGCGTCTCCCCTTCGGCCCGGCGGGAGGGAAGGAGGAGGGGAGGCGTGGCGGGGGGCATCCGCGGCGGCCCCGCTCCCCGCCGCCGCGCCGGGAAGGGGAGGAGGGAAAGGCGCCGCCGCCCTACCCACCGCACACGAGCATCGGCCGCCGCCGCCCCCCGAGGGGCCGGCCGGAAAGGGAGCCCCGCTGGCGGGGAAGGGGCGCCCACTGACCTTGCCGCCATCCGCCGCCGCCGTGCCTGCCCGCGGGGTGGCAGCTCCGCACCCGCCGCCGGCGCCCTCGCCCCGGCAGCCGGCACCACCCCCCGCCCCGCCGGGGGGCGGGGCCGAGGCGGGGCCGAGGCGGCAGGGAGGGCCGGAGCCGCCCCAGACCCCGCTGCGCTCCCCACGCCACCCCGGGTCGGTCACGGTCCGGCGTGGCCGCGGCGGGAGAGCGGGAGCGCGGCTGCCCGGCGGAGAGCGCCGGGACCCCACGCCGCCACCCCACGCCGCCTCGGGCTGGGAGAGGCGGCAGCCCGGGGCGCTCCGCTCGTCCCCGCAGCAGCGCGGGCAGCGGCGGCAGCAGCAGGTACCCCCTGCCCAGCTCTGCCAGCGGGGAGAGGGGAGATGCAGAGCTCGGGGGGCTCCTCAGTGCCTCGGAAAGGCTCTGCGGCCATAAAACGCAGCTTGTTCTGCTTCGGCGCAGCGTGAGGGATAATTGCACCTGAGCGTGTCCGCCGCGGTGCAGCTGGCAGCATGTCCCATGCACCCACCAAAGCTGCCTCCACTGGAGCTGTTACAGACCCCATGCGAGGCAGGTTCTGAGGCTCAAGTAGCTGGTGCCTTGGGCACCTTTATTCCCAGCTTGAGGCTCAGAACTGTGCTGCTGGCTACATGTAAGAGGTACATGCGGCTTGTTGTCTTACCATAGCACACCCAAGGCTGAGCTGGGGAATAAGGCCTCCCCCTTTATTCATTGCACCAAGGCCTGTGCTTGCTATAGAGCACAGGACCATGGACTCAATTCTGCGCTGCCTACAGAGAAAACAATCCTATTTACATCAGCAATAGAATAAAAAAATGCATATGTTCCTCCTAGTGTCTCACATGGGATTGGTAATGGCAAACAGCAAAAGCTAGAAATGGCAAGGGCAAGCGTCTTCCTGCGTCTCATTGCTTCATCTTTCTGCAGAGCCAGTGTTGTTTTGGGGCAAACACTTGGAAGCAGTATGTGCAGGTTATACAGTTGCTGGTTTTGGTTAGAACAGCCCTCTCCTCCCCAGCTTCTGCAGCTCCACACTGAAAGCATGGCCTGTAGTGGAGTAAGACCTCTATAATTAGCAAAATAAAGAATTTTCACAAAAGTCTACCTGGTTTCTCCCCCTGCCTTCTCCCTGCCTCTTCTCTGCTGTGGGGCTGTTTGCAGAGCAGGGCCTCCAGCAAGCCAGATTTACCACTGGGGAGAGTCTATAGTGCAGTCACTAGTGCAGCTCCAGATTCTGCCATAAAACTCAATTGCCACTCTTAGAATGAATGTTCAAAGCAGATTTTCACATCCCACAGTGTTTCTCGATTCAAACCTTCCTAATCAAAGAACTGAGATAAGAAAGGAGAAGGCAAACAGGCCAAATTTCAACCACCAGTTTGAGTCTGGTTCCCCCTTGATATCTGCCTCCGAAGTGTTAGTCGCTAGCATCTCTGACCTCTCACAATGTATTTTAAACTGCAGGCATCATTTTAGCACATGCAGCTGACTTTTGCTTCTCAGCTGATCAGCTAGAAGGATGATGCAGATGATTTCACTGCTCTCCCCTTTCCCTCCACCACCAGGCTGACTAATTTCCAGAGGCTTCCCTTCCAGAGGGGACAGGGGCCACCTGCCACCCCCCCACCTGGCTTTTGGGAATGGGCTGTGACCCGTGGCACCTGCCATGACCCACACCTTCCCACCTCAGCCACTCAAGGTTCTCCAGGTTTTGTTCAGAAAAAGCCTTTGAGGTGCTGGGGATAGGGATGCATGGTTGTTTTTACGATTTAAGGAGATCCTTATGCCAAATTCACATTGGGTATTTGTGTAACGTCCTGTTTTTGAAGAGACATGCCAAGTTTGGCAGGCACAGCTCCTTACATGCCTCTGTGTGCCAAGTCCTTACCATTCCTTAGATCAGTTCCCCCATTTCCTCCTTAGGAAACAAGTGGCAGCTAATGACCACAAACAGTGCTATGGTACCAGATCTCCGTGGCCACGAGAGAGGAAAATTCATTTCAACTAAGTGCTGGCCTGCACTGCTGCAAATGATGTCCGCCAAAGGGGCCAGGGACTACACAGATGTAGAGAAAGATAATCCACTCACTGAGACAGATCCTGCAAAGCAGTGTTGAAGAGCATTGGCACAGTGACTTTGCTAATTATATTGCTATTGACGCTGCTGTGGTTTTATCATTACAGTAGAGTTTAGACAGCTCAGCTGAGACCCAGACACTCCCATACATCCCCATCCAGGTTAAGTGGACAGCAAAGAATTGAGTATTCTGCTCCTGCATGCAGACACGAGGTCCAGGTCTCAGAGGAGCTGGCGTGCATGCTTAGATTTTGGCATCTGACTCCCTCTACTGAATGGATTAAAGTTAACGTATGCACACATCTCCTGGCAGAAGCGCTGCCAGAGAGATGCAGCAGGCAAGGGGAAGGGGAAAGGAAGCATAATTACTCCCATGAGGATTCGTGTATTGCTGCTGTCGGCCCTCAGGCTGCACCTGTTATGAGAAGAAGAGTCTTTAAATCGCTGGGGAAGATATCTTGAAAAGTTCCTAGCAATAGCCTTGAAATAAAGGAAAGGAAATAGATTCCAGCTTCCGATTGCTCTACACAGTTTATTTCAATAAAGCTCTTTTCACCAGTACATGGATTTGTAAAAGGTGGCAAGTTCTTTGGCACTGCCCTTTTTAGCACTTACCTGATAAAAACAGCATGAAAGGGCTCATCCAGCACCACAGGCGCGGAAGGACAGACAGAAGGACAGCCCTGCGCTCTGCCTTGCAAAGGCAGGTGCGTTCTGCTGCCCTGTGCTATTCTCTCACCACTTTGGTTGGATTGAGGGACCTTTCTCTTTTCCATCTAGATGTTTCTAACAATTTTTATAAGCACATCATATGCAACAGTCCATTAGAGCAAGTTGCTCTCAGATGTCATCGCTCAAGAACAGCTTGTACTGGGAAGGTAGGGTCCTGAGGAAACACCATTCCCCAGGATAACAGGAGTAACCCCTGCAAGGGCTGGGGTGGCACTGGGATACCGTAACAAAGGTAACTACCTCCTGATTTCTCTGTTATGATCACCTGAGGGACCTCTAATAGGCAATGTTTATAGGGCTTCAGTGTCAACTTTTCAGCTCTGGAAGAAAATCACCAAATAACCATAAAATGGAATTGGAGCTTCTGAGCGTTTTAAAAATAATCAGTGCATGGGGGATCCATTCCTTTTCATTTCTGAGCCCACAGTGACGACTTAAGTCATATTCCAAAGGTTTATTCTCTCACTAAGAAGCCTATGAGCATCTTTAGCGTAGTTTACTAGAGAAACAAAGTCTGTATCATGCCATCTGGGTGTCTTCCTGTCTTCCTTCAGCAGCATTTGAAACTGTTGGCTGAGCTGTCAGAGGAGAAAGAAGAAATCAGGGGCAATAATATATCTACTTTTTTGTTTGTTTGTTTGTTTGTTTGTTTGTTTGTTTTTAATTATTAATGGGACAGAGGCAAGAAACTTCTTTGACCCCCACCTTCTGAAGCAAGAGGAAGGGAGAGCTCAGCTCTTCTCCATTCAGGCCAGCAGCCAGCCAGCACCTGTGTGTGAGACAGCAGTACCTAACCAAACTTCATGATATCCCCAGCTCACATAACATCTTGCAATGGAGGAAAGTGAAGAATTCTGTGGTCTCAGACCTCCGGGTCTAATGGAAAAAAAAATACATTAACCATTAAAATCGCTACTGAATCAGAGCTTGTCGAACATCACGCCTTGCATAAAAGCTTCACTGAAGGCTGTTGCCTAAAACTGCGAGGCAAAAGTACAGCCCATAGCCATTAAAACGGCATCTATCATTGGAAACATGTTCAAGTCCCACTGATAACAGATAATTGTCAGTCCACATATTGATACTCTGTGATAAAATTAAAATTGACATTTTGGCTGATCAAAATCTGACAGGCTTGTATACATTCCCTTGTTCTCTTCCATAAAACCTTGTTTTATTTCATGCTTTAAAATATCCAGAGTGAGTATTTTTACACATTACTAGCCTGAAAATGGGCATGTAAAAAGGCCACATATTTGTAGTAACTCATTTTAATAAACTGCTTCAAACTCCCAGTCTCTCTCTCTCAAAAATCTCTCCAGTTAAGAAGAAAGCCCTTCCCCCTCAGCCCTGTGCTAACATGGAAATTTTCAAGCAGGAAAAGATGGTTAATCTGCTTATCTCAGAAGGGCAACAAAGGCAATTTTTGTATTCACCTGTATCCCATTCAGCCCACTTTTTGTCTTTTGGTTAGGTACAGAAATTTGACCAATAATTTTCTGCCTGTACAACTAAATGGTGATTCAGAGCAGGAATCCACTTGCATACTCCAAGTCACTTTCTGCCTGGCCTTATCTCCCTCCACAGACAAGACAGTGTCGGGGTGGGGGTGGGGGGAAGCTTCTTGCATTGAAGTTTGGTGCCCAAAGACAGGCAGTGCAATTAGCCCCCTGGGGCCCCCAATCGAGGAGAGCACATAGGCTTGCTCATGCATCCCTTTGCCTCCTTTGAATCACAGAATCATAGAACAGTTTGGGTTGGAAGGGACCTTCAAAGCTCACCTAGTCCAACCCCCTGCAATGAGCAGAAACATCTCCAACTAGATGAGGTTGCTCAGAGCCCCATCCAGCCTGGCCTGGAAAGTCTCCAAGGATGGGGCACCCACCACGTCTCTGGGCGACCTGGGCCAGTGTTTCACCACCCTTGTCATAGAAAATTTCTTCCTCATGTCTAGCCTGAATCTCATCTCCTTTAGTTTAAAACCATCACCCCTTGTCCTATTGCGACAGGCCCTGCTAAAAAGTCTGTCCCCATCTTTCTTATAGGCCCATTTTAAGTACTGAAAGGCTGCAGTAAGGTCTCCCCAGAGCCTTCTCTTCTCCAGGCTGAACAACCCCAACTCTCTCAGACTTTCCTCAGAGGAGAGGTGTTCCAGCCCTCTGATCATTTTTGTGGCCTCCTCTGGATCCTGTCCAACAGGTCCAGGTGGTGGCCCAGCCTAAACCACTCTCAAGGAGCCACAAACTATGGTTCCCACCAGCCTTCATCACTGCCTCACCGATGCCCTGTGTGGATGTGCCTACGACATGCTGACCTGGCATAACGGGGGGCTGCCCCCCGGCCACCGGCCCACCTCGGCACGGCATGGTTGAGGTGAGAAGGGACCTCTGGAGACCCTCCCATCCAACCTCCTGCTCAAAGCAGGGTCAGCAACAGCAAAGTGCTCAGGGCCATCTCTTGCTGGGTTTGGGACGTTCACTGCTGGCGCAGAGCGCTGGATAAACACACCAGGGGTGCTACTGCAGCGGTGACTCTCTGTACAGTCCTGGGTATTGTCTCTGCTGCTGCAGTTCTTAAGAAACAAAAAAGAGAAAGAAAGTGTTTATGAGCTTTGGCAATTATCTGCCTGCAGAGCTTCACTCTTATCTCCCTCTGCCCCATCACAAGGCGACGTTTAGAAAAATGCACAGATATTAATCAAATCTCCATCCGTTGTTTTTTACCATATATCAGGAAAGAGTCATACCTGTATCCTCTCAATAATTAATACTGCACAGTATATTACACAAAAGAGTAAACCTCTGTGTCACATCAGTGAATTTCAATTACCAAAACTTGATTATTTTTTAAAAAAAACATCTCTTCTCTTACCCGAAGCAATGCTGAATTTGTTGCTGGGCATTAACTATATTGAAAGTCCATTAGTTAGACAGCCCCTCATTCATCCATGTTAATTCACTCTCCTCCTCTGAAGTAGTCGAGGTTTAACAGAATTATGGTCCTCATATACAAACACAACACAAATAAATGACATGAAGATATTTCATCATAATTTACTAAGTGCAACAACTACTTCATTCACTGCTCAGGACTTGCATACCAAAGCATCACGATGGCCCTTTGGCACCAGCTCTCTTACAGAATAACTACGGATAGTCCCATTGTTGACAAAAAGCTCCATTAAAAAGAAAGCTGCGGTTGCAAACACAAGCATTCAAAATTAGAAAACGCCCAAATTAAGGCTGATTATGCAAGTCCCTCCTGACATAATCATACACTTCAATTACATGAACGCACGCTGCTTTTCACAGCATCCTGGGCTCTCCTCTTCAGTTGCAGGGGATCTTGGTAGCACAACCCCATGATCCCACTTCCCCATCGCCAACCTCCCCTGTCACCTCCCCCTGTGCCACCACGGCAGCTCCGTGTCCCATGCTCCTTGTGCCCTCACCCCTGGTGTCCAGCCTTGGTGGGCCACTTTCTACTCTTACACATGATCTCCCCAGTTTTCCTTGCCAGGCTGTTGCCCACATTTCATGCCAGAAGTTTCCAGCTCCAGTTTCCCACCTCTACTTCCACACCAGGTTTCTTACAGTGGTGCCCAAGTATCTTCTACACCCCAAATCCTCATCCTCAGTCTTTCTCTCTAGGCTGCTTCAGTCTACCTGTTTATGCCACCTCCACAAATAAAGCCCAGGACCCTTTCTTCTCACCATTTGGGGTCCCGGAGGTGAATGGCACAGAGCACAGTTCTCTAGAGCTGTGCCAGGAGATACCAAGAAGAGCACTGCCAGAAACCTCCTGCTCAGTCCATGCAGCCATAGACTGGAGCACAGTCTCTACAGACAGACCAAAGAGCTCAGCTGCCAGACTTACAAGCCTCTACCATGTGTGTGCAAACTGCAGTTTTCCAAGGGCTTATAACTTAGCCAAATCTGTTGATTTTTCACAGGAGCCACAAAAGACGCATTCTTGAAACTAGATTTTCCAGATAACATTATCACTGCCTGCTCATGGTTTACCTTTCCAAAGTTCAACGGCACTACATCTTCCACAAGAAGCTATTCTGAGAAAACATTTCCTAGAAGGAGCTGAACAGCCAGAAACATCCCTCCAGAAACAGACTGAGTAGTCGCCTGGCACTGAAGATGTTAGCCCAAAAGGCTAAGGTTTCAACAAGTTACAGACTGTGCAAAAAAAATGGTGCAACTCAACTCTGACATTAATTAAAGCAAACGGAGCAGGAGAAAGGTTATTTTCTCTAGCTTAGCAAAAGTACCACATGTATTACCCTTAGGGTAGGATGGGTCCACAGTTCACATTACAGGCCTTGAGAAGATGAAATTGCACTGTGTAAACACTCTAAACGCAGTTCATTAGGACAGAACAACTTAACTGATTCAGGGTGTTTTACACCCCTTCGTTGGTGTTATAAAACCTATGGTTACCACAGGCAGAATGCCCGGCCTGTATCCAACAATGACAGTCCATCGATCTCAAAGACAGGTCCCACCATGCACTTTAGCAGAGAAAATAAAGTGAGGCCTGGAAGTCTCTGTGCTTATGCAGACTTGTTTGCTTGGCTTGTTTATACTACACATTTGCAAACCACTGGCTGATCTTGCTAGCCCTTACCTGCATGAGAAGCTACACGGAGGCCTCCTCCGCTGAGTAACTTTTCTCACATAGTTACATGTCAATAGGATTAGGATCAAGGGCTACAATTTCAGTGTCAGATCTGAAGCATACACGGAAAAACAAGCACGCTTGGATGTTTACGTGCTTAGTGCTAGCATGGCAGTGAATGCGCTCCATCCTGTCACTTCCTGAAAATGACATCATTTATAATTAACACTACAGCTGCACATTCACCATCATTTAAAATGAATTGAGTAACAAAGCTCTTTAGGAAATCCCATGGATTTTCTGGGGTAGACAGTATGACTAGTTAAGTACATGAATATAAAGTAAATATGTTTTTTTATTGGGGCTGCTGAAAATGAGAGCAGCCTGTCTGTGCCTCAGCAGAAGGGGTGGCATTGCTGGTGGCCGGGAAGTACATCGAGAACAGTGCTGTCAGTGCGAGAGATGCCTGATCGGACTGCCCTGGCTGAGGCTATTCCTGCACAGCAGTCTTTCAGTCAGTCGTTGTACCCCTGGAAGAATCTTGGGGGACTTCAGGAGTGTCTAATTTGAAGACTATTCATACAAGCAAATGTCTTCAGGACCAGACCCACCGAGGTAAGGGCATTCAAACCTATGTCAGTGTGTCTAGAGTCCAGTGGACTGCAGTTGCTGCTGTAAGTCCTTTGCACCTCCTGCTCTGCTGAAAACAAGGTGATACTGGGAGCATTTTGGATTCACCGGCTAAGAAGCCGTTGCGGCTGCAGTGGTGCAGACACCCTTGCTGGTTGGGGTCCTGCTACTGGGGTCCCCCCTCAGCACAGCAGAGCCATATCCACTCCACTACGGTGCAGGGTGAGCTCTCAAAACAGTCTTTCCCCAGCCTCACTCAGTTAGTATGTGTTTTGCCAAACAACCTGCTTAAGGTACAAGAGGGAATAAGCTTCTTATTAAGCTAGTAGATCCATCTCATTAATACTCCCTTTCCTAGAGCTCCAGTCAAGCATGTTCATGTTTTCTAGCACAACACTTATATCACCTTTAAGATTGCTGCCGGAAAATACGTACAGAGGTTCCTAGTTCAGACCTCTGGGCTGTGAGACTTGCCTGATCCATGTGTCTAATGTCAGTCCTGTGACATGCCAGCTCTTATACATGCCTCTGATTTAAAAAGAGTTGTTTAAAACCCCTGATCCTCATCTCCAGCCTCCTTAGAGGCTGAAGAGCAAGAAGACGCAGCTCAAGGGCAAAAAAAAATTGCCCAAGCCTCATCTCTGAAGTCAGATGGTACTTACACCCTTAAATCACTAGGAAGGTTTTAAAAATTGTATTGTGTCACTGTCTGGACTGATAAATTCTACCTGTGAGAAAGAAAAGCTTGTTTTTAAACGCCTTTTTAGGCTTGGAAAAGGCCTCCTCTTAATCAGAGGAAGAAAGAGAAGGACTAAAGGCCTTATCCCGTCTTTCTCAACTTCCAAACTTCCTCACTGATTAAATTGCTCAGCAAATCAAACTCTCTGAAGAGGCCAAAGGGTACGTCTCACAGGTGAGATCCTTGCAGGTCCACACCACTTCCCATTAAAACAAGTGTAGCAGTTTCCATTGACTACAACAGGATTTGGATGGTCCCACAGAGTTATTTAATATCTGTTAGAGCTGTCATCCCAGCCCATCTGTACAGGAAGGAGCGTGCGTGCACTGTGCGCACACACGTTAAAGAGACATGCGTAGGAGCGCGTAGGTTACATCTCTCCTCTCTGCAAGGAAGGTTAACCTGACTCTCAGTTACTTCATCCCAAATTCAGTACTAATAACAGACCAACCTGCAAAAGGAGCTCGTGGGAGCCTACATGCAGGTTGTAGCAAAGCTGCCAGGTTTCCACCAGGGAGGCTGGGGAGAAGCTGCCCAAGGCTTTGGGGGCTTTGGAGAGCGCTTTGTTTGAAGTTGAAGCCCCGAAGACTGTTTTGCACGTTCATCACCCTCAAAGAGAAGTGCTTGGCTGCCCTCCACAGAGGCAGGGGAGGGCACAGTGATTGGACCCTCAGCAGTTGCCAGGGGAAAATAATCCAGAAGGAACATGAATAAATAAAATACATTTTGCTAGTCCTAAGATTACACAGTTTCCTTCATGCTCTCCCTCTAACGTTTTAATTCCCTTCCCACCATTTTCTATTTCTCTGCCATCCTCTGTCTGTTGTTTTCCATGTTTCTTTTATTTTTTTCTTCATGTTTCTTTCCTCATTTTTTCTTCAAAGAGCAGCATCCTCTGCCCTCCCATTCTCTCTTTCCCATGGTGTCTTCACACCTTCTCTCCGTGTTCTGTATAACCTTGACAATTTTTTAAATCCTGCACTGCTTTTTTCACCTTATCTGCATGTCTTTCCCCTTCATTGCTTAATCTTCTACTAATTTCTCTCTTTCAGTCTTCTTTTAAAGCCATTCTGATATAGCTCCTCAATACTTTGCAGACCTCTGAGTCTCTTTCATCTTATTCCTTTCTCCACAAACGCTTTCTTTCATCATCACCTTCCCAACTTTTAACAAAGGAAAACCTTTGACTCAACTATTGCTTCTGCTCAAATGGCAGAGGTGCAACTATCTTCTGGAAGTCCCTCTCCAGCTGCTTGCCACTGACCCAAGGGGAGGATCATAGCTAAGGAGATACGGATCCACACAAGGAAAGGTCCTCTACAGGAAAAGGGACAGCAACATACCTCCATGCTTAGATCACACATGCCCAACCCTTACAGCAAATAAGGATATTACGGGGTAAGTTACAACTACAGCACTTAACACATGTTTGGAAATTTGTTGCTGAAGGGCTATGAGTTTGAGTGGAATCTGCAGACTCTTTCAAATTATGTCATGCTGGTGCCTAAAGAAAATTGTGGAAAACGAGCATGAAGAACACATTTATAGGCAGAGATTTCCCAAGCAGGATTAACCTGCATGTGGCAGAGCTCAGTTGTATCTTAAAGTCAGAAAGGCTTTGCCTTCTTTGAATGTGTTTTCACACTGATTTTTGTGTTGCTAGTAACAGATGATAGAACACAGATTTTCTACTCCACCTGATATACTATAACAGGAGTGGAAAAATCTAAGAGTCTGCAGGCTCTGAACTCAGGATCAGCATGTTTTAGACAAATGCCCAAACATAATCACTAAAGAGAGAAAGACCAACTTCACCGAACCCTTCCCCTACTTGGAATTTCTGCTTTCCTACCCGTCATAGCTATCTTAGGCAAATTGGGCTGTTTCTATGAGAGACTCATTAGCCTGTGTAGTTTCAATCTTGTTCACTGTGCCTTTATGATAATCAGATCAAGCAGTATCATTCTTGATGGTTTTGGTTGTTTTTTCTTTTCACTTCATGCCTCATAATTCTTTCCCTGCTGCTATGAAGTATATTATTTGGCCCAAACTCTTATAACAACCTTCCTCATCTTTGAGGTGTTATAAATACAGAACCCTGCTCCAGCCCCAACTGGTTTGCTCTACCTTTTATTTTAAAAGGAGAACTTCTCTAAAGTGTGACAGTTGCTCGAGGAGGCTGCCAGGTATCTTCGGGGGGAACCCTCAAATGAACAAGGAGAACCAAGGTGTGAATCTGAGGTGAGGAAGGAGCCCACCTCTGGTCCCTTGCTCCTGCTGCTCTCAGTGCAGCCGGCCTTTGCCTCGCATCGGATTATTTTCAAGCTGTGAAAACAGCTGCAGTTGCAAGTTGCTGCTTGCCAGAGCCGAATATTTCTCCTACCTGTCCAGACATCCCATATAGCGAGAAAGTGCTGATGGCAGCATGACAAACCTCTCTCTGGAGCTGATGCTGTGTAGTCACATCTGCAGCTGAAGCACCATTGCAGCCTCACCAGCAGGTTGGTTCTTGTTGACACTGTGTTTTAAGGCATGGGGGGGGTGCAATGGTGTTGCCACAGTGTGAAAAATGAAAGCAAAATGCGTGAATATTTTATGAGCAGGGTTATTCTAGCTGTCTATGAAGTATGGATTTTTTTCTGCTGGGTACATTTAGCGCACCATCTCATTTCCTGCAACTACCTGTAGTTTATTAGGTTAAAAAAGTTTTCTATGGTAAACAACTCCCCACATGGACCCACCAGTATTTTTTACCGGTCTCTCACACACTGCTAACCACTTCTGGGATTTAGGGTTTTTTTGTTGTTGTTGAGTGATATCAGAGGGAGAGTCTCAGTTTATGGCCGTGGTGATAAGAGCCCTGGCTGCTCTTTATCCACAAACGTTTCTGTGTACTTACCAGGATCGATGAACAGTGGCAGTCACTCCCCAGTGATGCACCCATGCCTGCAGAGATTGCTCAGGATGTGGAAGCTGAATCTCCATCTATTTGCTGATAGTTTAACTACCCTTATCACAAGTGTCCCTCTTTCAGGAAACATCCACCAGTAAAATCACACTTGATTGCTTCTAAACCTTCCTCTTTAATGTTGCAACACTGTGGCAGCCACAGATTATTTTATTTTAAAACAAAACTGATTTCATTTGCTGTCATCACCATTGTCTTCTCCAGATCATTTCCCAGAAATCTGGCCCGGTTTCCCTATAATGACAAGAAAAACAAGTTCCACTCACTAACCAGTCCTCAGCATCTCTCCTAGCCCCTTCCCTTGAGGCACTCGTGATAGCCTAAGATGTTCTTTCTAGGAACTGATCACAGTCACGATCTTTTGTCTCCTCATCCTCTCCCTCCTCTGTGAGTCATTAGGATTCACTCCCGGTCCTTTGCTCCTTTGTCTCCTTATTTGGGTGTCCTTTGACTGTAATCCTGTGCCTTGTCTTTCAGCCCTCAGCTCTTAATGGCCTAGGTCTTTGTCTGGCCCCTTGTTCTAACTTGGCCTATCTTGGTCCAGTCTGCACCCCTGCATGCAGATGTCCTATGATAGTGACGACCTGCCAAACTGAGGGTTTTCTTATAAAGTCTTAGAAAGTGGGAGCAATGCAGCAAACACTTCCCATTGCCATACTCTGCTTTGCCCCTTTTCTCGCCCTCCCTCCTCTTCAGAGCTTCCCAACCACAGCAGTTGGTTGCGGGCCAGAATGGGTGATTTTCTCCAAAATCAAAGCCAAGCCTACCTGTCTTGGAGGGAGACCATCATAACAAATGGTTAACACTCCAATTTCTACCAAAATTCAAGAATTTGAATTGAATAAAATAACCACAACGAAACAGTGCTGTATTCCATACGCAAACAAAGGGCGCACTAAGCAATTGCCTCCCTACAAAGCAGGTTTCGATACTCAAATACTCATGTTTTTGAGGGAACAGTTTGGTACCAGCATTGGCTTGCACTTGTAGAAATGCAGGCCAATGCGCATTCATCACTCTAATTTTATACAGCTGCATTCTTTTCACAGTTTATGGTGGCACCATCTCATTTATGAAGTACACACAGCAGTTACACATATGGCTGTATTATTTTCAGCACTTCAAGTGCAATTAGTAATTTCACCGAGCTAACACTGTCAAAACTACAGTGGCAGTACGCAGCGTATTGCAGCTGTCCAAAATTTAGACAGGCCTATATATGTTTATGCAATAACTACATAGCAGTTTGTGTGCTTGAATTTGGGCCACTCATTCTAAACCAGGGAGTAGTTACATTTACACAGTCCTAAAATTACATTACGCCCTTTGAAGGC